>NC_085052.1:23719536-24319536 GCF_963662255.1 Cinclus cinclus
AAGTTGCTAACCTGTTCTACCAACCACATTTTCCATTTGAAATAATGGCAGCTGGTTAGCACAAGCAGCTTGCATGAGAAATAATTGAAAGAGCCTTAGCTTTCCTTGGATAACAAGCAGAGGAGACAGTGGCATGGGTTGCCCAGCACTGCAGCATGACATCCCCTATGACATCCCCTTCCTGAAAGGTCTGATCCTGCCTGTGGAGTCTGTGCTGGTACAGCCTGGGGAACAGACAGGCCTATAATAAATAGAAATAGTTTTCCAGACACCAGCAGTGCCATTTCAGGCTCAAGCAATCAGCTCAGAGAGAGCTCCTGACCTAAGCATGCCTTCTAAATGGAGGAGGGAAGCATTCTGTGTGTACACCGTGTGTGTCTCTCCCATGTGTGCCTGTTCATCAACCAAAACTAAAGTCAGTGTCTTGTTCTCCATATGGGTACTCTTGGTCTCTCAGCTTCCATGTTCACTTCCTCAGCTGCTTTCATGCTACAGAGCCCTTTCTCCCTGGGGTTGCACTTCTGACTATTGCTTTCTTTGCATCTGTGTTTTCTCTTGATTCTCGCAAGCATCCTTGGGGCACAAACAATTGTAAAAATTGAAAGTTTGAAAGCTTTTTAAAATGGCCTTGTCATAGCATCTGTTGTCATGTTTGAGTGCCTTCTCTGTTTGTAGCCCTCCTAGATATTAAAAGAACCTGGGTTTCCCTCCTGCTTAGCAGGGAGTGCAGAACTTATCGGCCAGATTTGTCCTCTCTATGTTTAAGTCTTTTCAAGGCAGCTTTTTCAAGGTTATGTTTGTCCGTGCCCTTGTTAAGGCCTACAGCAAGTTATGAAGAATGTCTGTGTCTCTCAGGATATAATTAGACACGTTAACCAAGATGATCCAGTGATGGGTGCCATCATAATGGGACTTAGCTAATGGTTAGTACATTGCATTCCTTGCCCCCTGGCTGGCTGCTGCAGCACCAGCACTTCGCTCAAGCGGTGGAGGGAGGAAATCTGGCAGAAACGTTGTCAAGTTTTTGTTGGTTCATTTGTTAGGGTGAGTTTTTTGCCAGTTGTAGTGTTCTGCTCAGGTTCACTGTGGGGTTAGAGGTTTGGCTCAGAGGTACGTGCCAGGGGTGGGGAGCAGGGCGAGGCTCCTTGTTAGTCTGGTTTAATGGCACGCTGGCACAGCCCGCTGCCACGCCGCTCCCTCGGGCTCTGTGCTGATCCCAGAGCCAGGGTGTGCAGTGGCAGCCTGACCTGGAGCAGGAGCTCCACAGCTCCATCAGCCTGCAGCCACTGCTGGGCAGCAATGGGGACAGGAGCTCTGCAGCTCCATCAGCCTGCAGCCACTGCTGGGCAGCAATGGGGACAGGAGCTCTGCAGCTCCATCAGCCTGCAGCCACTGCTGGGCAGCAATGGGGACAGGAGCTCTGCAGCTCCATCAGCCTGCAGCCACTGCTGGGCAGCAATGGGGACAGGAGCTCCGCAGCTCCATCAGTCTGCAGCCACTGCTGGGCAGCAATGGGGACAGGAGCTCCGCAGCTCCATCAGCCTGCAGCCACTGCTGGGCAGCAATGGGGACAGGAGCTCCGCAGCTCCATCAGCCTGCAGCCACTGCTGGGCAGCAATGGGGACAGGAGCTCCGCAGCTCCATGCCCCGCCATCTGAGACGGCTCAGAGTGCACACAACGACCCAGGGTCTGGCCCAGGTCTCTTGTTTTAACAAGAAAAAAGCACTAATGAGGAATCTGTTACGCCAATGTGAAAGATCTTCTGAATATTCCGGGTGTAAGGGAGTCCCACGCAGCGAGGAATTGCTGTTTCACCAGGGGCTGGAGGCTGCTGGTGGAAGCGCGGGCGTGTTTGTCTCCCCTGTGGGGCCACAGCGCTCACTACAACCATCTTGCAAATACATCCAACATAAACATGCTGGAAATCCAGTCTCTGACTCACAATGTGTGGTGCCTTTGAACTCAATTGCTTTGTAATTTCTGGCAAGTGGAGGAAAGATGACCAGACAAAAGTCAAGGGTAGAATATGTCTTTGCTTTCCACTAACCCATTTCTCCCTCATCATCTGCCAAAAGTGAACTTTAATTTTCAATAGAAAAATAAATCTACCTAGACTTTATATACAGAAATTTGTTTTTTAAAATTAATTTTAGTTTAAGGAAAACACTGCCTTATTGTAATCATGTTTTTATGCCATGTTACCAGGAGAAATTAGATCTTTAAGAGTTGAGGCAGAGGATGAAATAGAGGCAAAGAACAGAAAGGGCTTATTCCTGCTGAAGTCCCCCTTCATGCTGTCTTCCAAACATTAGGATGAATACATAGCCAACTGTAGCAGATTGTTTTCACTAGTGCTCTGCTGGTAAGTTAGGAATGCTAGCCTTGGAATTAGGCATTTTGTCATGTTTCACCGTTTAGCTGGCTCTTAGACTTCAGAAATTTCGTGCAGATGGAAGTTAGAACCAACCTAGGATACACCTTTCCCTTCCCTTGTACAGGCTTGGATCCAGGACCGGTACAAATTGAGATGACCCATCACATTTCATGTGGCATGGCACTCAGCTCCACTGAGGCTCTGGTCTTCTCCACAGTGTGGGCTCTGTTCCACCTTGTAACTGGTGTGATAACCATTACCCCTTTAGATGGGTCTGCTCTGGGGAAATTTTTGTGTGCCTTTTAAAGGCAGTAGTGTTTCAGGAGTCAGTTCTGCAGGCTGGCTATTACTCTGAATATGGAATATTTCCTGTGGGATAATACTAGAAAAGCTTTTCTTTCCCTTAGCAGTCATGAAGAATTTAGGTATTCAGAAGTATTTTCCTTCTTTGCATATTCATAGTGAACAAGTTCAGGAAACTGGTTCATGAAAAAAACCCACATTTTCTCTTGCTAACTATGAGCCAGATTGCACAGTAAAGTGAACTGAGAAAATCAGCTGCAGAAATGATCATGCTGGCATGAAAGAGGGGTAACACGGGGGCAGAAATGAACAGCTAAGGCCAGCAATTATATAAACCAGCATAACTATCAAAACATTACTGAGTGAATAAAATCCCATTGTACAAACAGAGCAGGATGTAAAACTGACCAAAAAAAGATACCCAAAAATACTTCATTTAGTTTTATGCTCTTGGCATAGCTAATGTAGATTGAGGCATCAGAAATGAACCAGCATCATCTTCTCTGGTTTGTTGCATCAGCCCCCCACGTCCCCAGCTTCTCTCAAAACAAACAAATATGTATTTTAGAGAGTTGGTGTGACCACCCCAAGGGAGAATTCCTGGTGCCAGCTGTGGGTTGCCCCTTGCTTGCTGGCTCTAACAGCGCCACTGTCCTGATCAGAGCATGAGATGTGACTGTTTCTATGAGCAGATGTGTTCCTTTGAAAACCATCTGAAACATCTGGCTGCTAGAGAGGCTGATCAAAGCAACGTAGACTTGTGGTACAGGTATGGACTAAATACACTGTGAAGGTGACTGTATGTGTCTGTGGGGGTTATCTAGTGAGCAAAAGTTATACTGAGAATAAAAGAGCTCTTTTTTTATTCATATTCAGTTTAATATATTAGGCATGTTGATTTCTTTATCTTAAAGATTTAACTACACATCATGATGACACTGTGTCTCTGCTTCTTTTTGCAAAGCTGACTTCCTCTACTCATATCCAGTACTGCTACTCAAGGAGCTCATCATGCTTTTTTTCAGGGTGATATTTTCCTCACTTTAGCCAGATGAGCAGCCTTTATTGTTTTACATCTAATTACCTGCTACAGAGTAACATAGTTCTGAATCAAATGCATATGAATCATAAGCAGTTTTTATATTTTTTTTAATCTGAAAGACATAAGCCTATAAGAAAACAAATATAGTCTTTCAAGTTTTTTAATCAGCAGAAATTTAGAGTAAAAACCAAAGTAGTACCATGATGATGTTGGTTTCACTGTGATAGGTAAATATACATGTAACTAAATTTAGTCCCAAATTACCTGAAGACAATGACTGTGCTGCTCTGCAAGTAGAATGTGTTATCTTTTCTGTTTATGTGATGGGAAATTCACCACCTGTGTAAAATAATGTTACTAACTTTTTCAGACAGGGGTGTATCTCTTTTCTCTTGAAGGCTTTGTTCATGTTTTTTTTGCGAAATTTTTCAAGCTTGCATTGAGGACTCAGTTTTGAGGGACAGGTTCGAACACTCTTGCTCAGGAATATCTTGTAGAACATAACTTCATTGTGCATAACAATACTATGTAGTTGTGTGAGCTGTAATGCTCTGCAACTTTTAGCAATTGAACAGTATTTTCTAATATTTTATAGATGTTTCCAGCCCAGCAATTCTACATAGAAGTAAAGCTGTTACAAATTCTGTTGTAATAACAGCAGCCTCTTATTGCAAGAGTTCCAGGCTCTGTTTTTTTTTAACATATAGAAAGACAGATAAGGGACTTAATTTGGTGGTGAGAGTGTGTGTGTGTGTTTGGGGTTTGTTTGTTTGTTTGTTTCTTTGTTTGTTTTAATGCTGCTTCAAGATGACTCAGTTTTGGAAGTCTTTTGAAATACCGTTCATCATAACTGTCTCTGCCTTTTCTGTTACTTCTATATTAATCTTAATTTTGTATCAACTGCAAGACATCAGACATTGTTTTGTCACTTTCTTGCCTTCTGAAATCTGCTCTTAGTTGCAACACTTTGCACCAGAAGTAATGATTTTATATATCCATCCTATAAATGCTGGGATCTTGCCAACACTGGGAATTTCTACATTGCCCACACCCTTTCCTATTCTATTCAAACCAGCTAGTCTCATTTTCAGAGCTGCTTAGGGCAAGTGTAAAAGATTTTCACTTCTACTGCCATAAACTATAGCAAAGAGCTGTAGAGAAAGAAGCAGAGTTGACCTTCAAGATTGCCTTGTAGATTCAAAGGCTTGACCCTGAATCTTCTAACAGTTTCATGAAGATATTCATATTAGGAATGTTTTCTGAATCAAGGTCTGACAGAGATGATTAGAAAAAGTCTGAGTAAGGCTATTCAGAATAAAGGCTTTCCTTATGCACTGAACCAGGTTTTCTCTTTTGAAATATATAGTAATGTTTACAAATTGTAGAATATTACAATGGCAAGATTTCTTCAAGTATGTTGTACAGATGGTTGAAAACATGTAGAATATGAGAGACTGATTCTTCTGCTTCAGCAAATGATTTTAGCTGTATTCTCTGTATTACCTGTAT
Source organism: Cinclus cinclus (assembly GCF_963662255.1). Classification (NCBI taxonomy): domain Eukaryota; kingdom Metazoa; phylum Chordata; class Aves; order Passeriformes; family Cinclidae; genus Cinclus; species Cinclus cinclus. The sequence continues at coordinate 23,724,766 of NC_085052.1, forward strand.
CACTGAGGCCTGAAAAGCAGTGCAGCTGTTTATGTTGGTTTATAGGTGACTTTTTTTTTTTTTTTGCAAATTCATATCTGTAGAGGAAATGTGATATCTGTGTTACAATTTTTTTTAACCATACTAATTGAATTTTAAAATGTGTTGTATCTTATTGCTTTACCTGGAACACACACATGCATGTAATAAGAATATATTTTCTCCAGCTTTCCCAAAGAAGAAGAAATACACTGTATTTCTGTAAGACTGCATGGTGCTCTTTTGACATAACATTACATTATGAACTGATTTTCTGTTCAAAATGTTCCCTAAACCACACGCACCTTTCTAAAGGACTTCGTTTAACTAACTACTCTGCAGCATATTTGGGTGAGAAAAAGCAGACAAAGGAGAACTAAGAAATCTTTTGGCAGGCTGTCTAGGAGTTGTCAGCTGAAGGGTTTTACTAGCCTAAAGGAAATCTCTGTTCTTTGACAAGCCTTTTCCTGGATAAGCAAAATTTCAGTGATCCTTTCTCATCAGATTTTTTCAGATCTTGAAATTCTTAAATCCACTCTACTAGGTCTAGACTGCTGCACGTTTTTTAGTAGGCACTATTGATTCTGGAAGAGACAAATTATCCCTAGACCTGACCTTCAGCACTCTGTTAGTAGGGCTTTGCCTTTCTTTTGCAAAGAACTTGTAAATTCAATTAAAACACGTCACACTTGTGTAACATGCTTACCCAGTTAGTTACTAATTCTAAGGCTGCTACACTTGGTTTATTTTATGAAGTAATTTCTGAAAGTCTTCCTCTTAGGAGGAAATATTAGTTGATAATTTTTAATTTTATAAAACAAAATTATTTACTAGGGCACGGTTAATGAGCAGCTTGGCTTGACTTGGCCATGAAGGGAAAAGCAAAACTGTTACAGTTGTAACATTGATAAACAAGCACCGCTGTGTATCAGGGAACGGGCCAGGCTGGCAGGGATCACAGGGGTGAATCTGGTCCCACTCCCTGCCCAGGCAGGGCCATCCCAGAGCACACAGCACAGGATTGTGTCCAGGCAGTTCTTGATTCCACACTCACTCTGGGCAGTTCTCTTCCTGTGTGTGGTCACTGCGCAGTAAAGAAATTCTTCCTCGCGCTCAGGTGGAATTTCCTGTGCATCAGTTTCTGCCCATTTCCTCTTCTCTAATTGCTTGTCACCAGCGAGCAGAGTTTGGCTCCATCCTCTGACACCTCCCCTCAGATACTTAGAGACATCTGGAATAATGGGAAACTACTAAGACTAGCCTAGCTCATGGTAATAAGACTTCCCAACCTCTAAATCTGTGAATGCCTCGAGCTATATTCCTCTTACAGACCAGGAGGAGATCAGGAGGCAGTAGTAATAGGTTAAAATTGGTTTCACCTTAGCAAATCTGAATTCAGGCACTTGACTTTGCTTTAACTTATTTGTGCTTCAGTATGTCCACTTCCCCCTTAGTACATGAAGGAAATAATCCATTTTCTTGTAGTTTTGCCTGACTGCCCTACTTAGACTGTAAAGTCTTTGGAACAACTGCTGTCTGATCTAATGTGCATGTACAGAGCAGAGCACAATGAAGTCCTGATCTCAGCAGGAGCCCCATCTGCTACTGCTGAGATAAATGATCTTTTCAGTACTGGTTGTTTTTTAATCTCTTTAAATTACCATAAATACATTTTTAAAGCCATATGCTTTCGTTCTATATCCCACTCCACTGAAGAAATCTGGGTTTCTGTGGAAATATAATTATGTAACCATATAATTAAAGACTGCATCATGCTCTGTACATGCAAGAGGGCTGAGTTGAGGTCAAGTGCCAAACTGATCTGCCACTTTGTGCATTTCAAGTACTTAAACTTACTTTAGAAAGGTTATTTTAAATATCCTTTTGTGTTTGTAATTCTGTACTTTTCCAAAGAGATTCTATTGAGTTGCAATTAGCTCAATTAAACTGAAATTGGTTTGCAGTAGAAGAAGCTGTGATTCTGAAGGGATCCATTCGTTTCTGGTATTGGGGTCTAGTGTTGGATGCTCACTGAGGAAATCCAAAGGAAATTTCTCATTTTGTTGGAGGGGTGGGAGAGATAGAGAACTGCATCATAGCAGGAGTACAGCCTGCAGATCCAGCTGTGTCAGAGTGGACTGAGGTGAGCTCTGGGAGTGAGGAGACATTCTGGATTCCTCACTCTATTTCTGTGCTGCATCAGTGTCCATGTGTTCCCAGTTTAGCATGTGGCATTGCTGATGCTTTGGCAGAGGCATGAGCCTAGCATTGCAGTGTTTGTTTTGGCCGAACACAGAAAATTTCTAGAATATTGCAGATGCTTTAAAGGAAGTGGCGAAGTTCAGAAGTTAATAACTTCTCCAAACTGAAAGAGGAATATGTAGGCTGAGCAAAGAGCGTGTCTCTAATCATAGGTATTTTGTCACTGTCAACTTTTAGCATTTTACCTTAAGTGGTGGAAGTGTTACAGCCTTTCAAAAAATATCACCAGTTATTTTAACAATAGAAATTATTATTCAGCCTGGGTGTTGGGGCTGCTGCTGTTTCTGTGTAACAACATCTGGGGAATAAGGGTCTCTATCTCATGAAAGACCTTCTCCTTTCATGTTCTGAAGAACAAGGGTAATTCCTGTATTACCTGTGCACTCAAATTTGACTTGTTATAAATGCAGGGGGTACATGTGCAGAAAATCGGGTGAAAAAGGATTTCTTGCAGTATATGTTTGCATAATCCACAGACTTAGACTACTGATAATTATTAATTATTTCAGTATTCCTTTTTTTATTTCTTCCTAAACAGAGAATCCATTTATACTTAGAGCTTTTTTTATTTTTGTGCATTTAAAACCCCACCATGTCATGAGTTTAAGAGTTGTTTGTGATTTTTTTGTAGTTCTATTGGGTTGTTCTGGGGTTTTTTTGGTTTTGTTTTTTTTTTTTTTTTTTTTGGTGGTGGTTTGGTTTTGGGGTTATTTAACTTCAGGAGACATTAGAGATTGACATAAAAATCTTTCCTTCTTCAAGAAATCCAACAAACAAAGAATGCTTGTAAGCACCAGGTGCAAAAAAAAAGGTAATTGTCTATAATTGTGAGATTCTTGCTAACACAATATGTCACTCAGTTGGATATGTACACAGCATCCATTGCTGCCGATGGAGTTACATAAACAAATTGAGGCTACAATAGGGACATTTATGTTTAGCTTCATTTACATGAAATGTATTGATTTTTCCCTGTGGTAAGGGACTGTTTTTTAAACAAAATCAAACATTTACATGTATAAAATACAACATCCATAATTTTTCTGAAGTTGTTAAAGTCCAATTAGGTTTCTGCAATCTGTACTTACTTGATAGGAAGATAATTTGCCGTTACCAAAGAAAATACATTTGGGGTATTTCATATGTAAATTAATTTACTTCATAGAAGAATTTAAAAAGGCTTTGGAAGTTGATGCTTTTGCTAACATCAACATTTGCTTATCTTTGAATGGCTTTTCATAATAACAGAATCTTTGGCACTCCCTTTTGGCCTTCCACCCAGTCTCAAGGTACCTCACAAACACAAAGTTGCACAGTTCGATCTCATCCCCACATTACAGATGGAGCACAGATAAATCTCTGCCTGTGGTCTGATTTAAATTGCATGTTGGCTTCAGCTCCCAGTGATGGTGGCCAGCTGGCTCTTTTTGAAATAACCAGTGTAAACTTCCTGAGAAGCTTTGCCTTACACTTGCTGAGCTGCTCTCACTTTCTAGCAAAGGCAGGCTCTGCTGGCACATAAAGGGTGCTCCCCTGCTTGTGCTGAGGCTTCACACCTGCCGGGTGCCTGGGCTGCTGGCTGTCCAACCCTCACATGAATCTTAACCACCCATGCAAAGAAGATACGCAGTGATGTGATGAGTGAAGGCTCCAGCATCCTTTAGCTGAGCAGGATGTCTCATGCCTTGAACAGTCAGGCCAAATCAAACTATCTGCTCCTCTGTGAAAACTACTTGTTCTGTCATGCTCACTGTTAGTTCCTCTTTGGATGACAAAAATCCCGATTGTTTTGTTTCTGTTTTTTCTTTCCAAGCACACATTTAGGACACAAAAAAATGAGATTTTCATGATGGGTGAATGAACCCCTTAGCTCTGATCTCATTACTTTGAATAGTGTCTCAAATGTGTTTAAAGTTAACCCACTAGAGCAGGTATGACCTTTAAAGAAAAAGAATTCAGAACTGCTTTTTATTCTCCAAACGCTTCTTCCAAATTATAAATATTGGACTGTTTTGTTGATGAGTTTTGTCTTGCAAGAGGGAAAATTATTTAATGTGATTAAAATTTCTGAACACTATTTTATAGTTATACTTAGGGAAATTAATGTCCACTTAGTTTTATGCTCATCTCAAGATAATATACAGAGCAAGAACATCGGCTGGAGTTACTGAGCTGACAACCTATACTGAAATACTAAAACAAAATATTATTTTTCTATTCTTGTTTCAGAGACAAGTCAACAAAGCATTTGTCAGAATTAGTACACAATTATAACATCATCTAATTAAAATGCAGTTACGGGCTTTCAGGTGGCTTTAATAATATTCCTGCTCACATCTCCTGGTTATTGAGAATTAACAAATCCTTAACAAAGGAAAGGATAATAACTTGTATCTCAAAATTATTTAGAACTTTACAGAAATCATTTTACTGATCATATAGTATTAGTATTGTAAAGTGGTTCTCTTAAATCTTATAAGACTAACTAGAACCTGGTCTGTTTGTTTTAACTAGCGACCGTCTTGCAATATCCTTCACTAGCAACTGCTGTCTCTCTCTAGGCTCTCGGCTAGTTTTTTTTTTTTTTTATTTGCGGTTGGCAGTTCCTTTCAACATATTCTAGAGCAAAGATAAAAGCTTATTCTGACATATGGGATAGTTGCTGGAAGTTATCCAGGGAAGCCTTCCAGATTTGAAGGGGTAGGAAGGGGGAAGCAATGAGCTATTATACCTCATAAGGGATTTCTTGTCCTCCCCAGGAAAAGAGCAGAAACTTTAACAGGTGATTTCTGGAATCTGCCAGTCTTTGTCAGTATTTCAAATGAAAGTATTCTCAGCATGAAGTGAAGGTGGAGGTGAGGAACAGAGCAATCACAGAAAATTTGCCTGTGGCTGTATTGCCTCAGGCTGTGATCTTGGGTGGCCTCATGTGCTGCTCAAGGTCGGGACATTACCAGCTGCCCTGGGGTCCCCAGGGGCTGGTGGCCAGGCTGGAGCACGGAGCACTTGTTCTGCCCTGCATCTGGATTGAATCAATGTCCTAATGTATCACTCTGGGGGGGGCAGCTTTCCTGCTGGGGTGCACTGGTGTCCTCTGAATAACACAAAGGGTGCACAAGAGAGACACTGAGGGAAAGGAGGGGAAACCACAGGGAACCTGTGCATTATCTCTTAATAACCTCATAACATATCACTAGTAAGTGCAATGGGAAATACTAGTCCAGGCTCTGGCTTCTTTTCTGATTGCTAAGGACTAGTTTGCATTGTAAAATGCTAGAGGCAGTGGATGCACACTACCAGGGATTGAATACAGATCTTCATTGAAATTGGGCAGTCAGTTTGTAATGTTATTGTTTTAAGAAAGGGCAAAAACATCTGGAAATTGACAGAATACTGATTTTTTTTCTTCTCACACAAAAAAGTACCAAATTACTTAAAACATCATGGTACAAATTCAGTTCCAGATTGTGAACTGACTAAGCAAGTTTGAGTCTGAAGCATTGGTTATATTCACCTTTCATGTACAGCTGAAGAAAAATCTGACTCTTCTGCAGATCTCTCAGGTAGTATCCTTACCACACTGTACCAGTGAACAACCACCCCACAGCCCCCATTCGCTTTTTCCATGCATTTCAATGTATTCAAGTTGTCATCTTTGCAGATGTCTGCACTAGCCTTTCCTGATAAACTGGACAGGATACTGGAAAGGGGTAGAGAGAAATGAAGGAAAAAATACATAGAGATTGTGTTGAAGGAAAATTGTATTGAAGGAGAAAATCAGAGAGATTGCACGGGTTTCTTCATTAGGCTGATTGCTGTGTCCATGCAGACTTCCATGAATCCAGAATTCAGTGTGAATTGACAGTTCATTCATCTGGCTCAGCTTGCATGTTCCCAGAGACAGAACAGAGGCAATGGGGATAAACTGACATGTGTGAAACTCCATCTGAACACAAAAAAAAGCATTAACTGTAAAGGTGGTTGAACACTGGAGTAAGCTGGACAGAGCGGTTGTGAAGTCTCCAGCTATGGAGAGTCTCAAAACCTGACAACAGTGTGCCGGGCAACCAGTCATAGTTGGTCCTGCTGGAGCAGGGGTATTGAACTAGATGATCTCCTGACTTCCCTGCCAATCCCAGCCATTCTGTGTTCTTCCATTGTCTCCAAGGTTTACTTCTGAAAGTTGAGGCTTCTTTCATTTTACACACACATTCACCCCCTTCAGACAACATCGAAATCACAACTCTGGCTGCCAGCACTGGCCATTTCGTGGGTGCTCTTAGTCCAGCAGCAGCAGCAGCAGTAGTGTCTCATTTGGCCATTTTTCTCTGGCCTCAGCAGCCATGCCAAGGCATGCTGAGGATGCAGAGGGGCACTGTCACACAATGATCTGTCAAGAACACCATTAAGAGTTCTGAGCTAAGCCGTTGGTAAGAATTATCCCCAAGCCCCTGGTGGGGCTGCACTGTAGAGCAGTTTGGCCAAGTGAATTATGTGGCCCTTCAGCCAGGAGTTCAGCACAGGAGGGGTCATTTGGGTGCTTGGGTAGAGGACATCTGGCTTGGGAGCTTTTGCTGCTGGCAGCTCACTCCTGTGCTCTGTGGGCAGTGAGGATAGAGGGGTTTGCTGTCTTCTTAAATGGTGATCATTTCAGTGCTTGGCTTGTATCATTTGTTGTGCTGCTGCGATCAATGTATGGGAAATTGTAGCACGTGGCAGACATGACTGTCCAGAGCCAGGAGAGGTGGCCCTGTGGTATTAAAATTTATCCTTGCATTGTGTCTGCCATGTCACAATCACCACCTCTTCATTCGAGGGCAGAAACTTCAGTGCTGTGCCCTTGTTTGTTAAAGCCTCTTCCCAAACAAAGCCTGGCATACTTTCCCTTTTCCCTCTGGCACAGTGCTCCACCCATCAGCATTCTCAGTGCACAGTTGCCTAAGGGTTATTTTCTCTGGGAGGTGGCTGTGTGTGGGGATGTTCATGAACGCACACACATGCACAGAAGGATGTGTTCTCCTAAAGAAAAAACAACTTTGTCAGCAAATTATCTCATTTCAGCTATTATAGTCCTCTTCAAGCCTCAACAAAGCACCCACACATGTTTGATCAAGTCACTATTAAAGAGAAATATTGTGCTCTTCTTGCCAACTGGACCACCTACACCTTGGTATCACTATAATTATTGTCAAATATTATTGTTACGAGAGGGCACAAACTGTGTAGATCGTTCTTTAATATAACAGCGGCCAATTTAATAGAACATTACTGATTAGCAGAGCCAGTGTAGAATATGCTAGCATACCTTTTACAAAACTTTATGTTACAGTTGAATGGATTACAGAACACCTCTTGAATGCTAGTGTCTGGCGTTGTGCCCGAGCCTTTTAAAAAAATTGAAAATGCAGCTTGCTTTCTCTTTTTTTCATAAAGAAATCTGAAAGCAGAAGCACTGACCTTGGCAAGCTTCTTGCACTAAGTTTTCCAGTAGGCAAAAGCACTATAAATCAAACCAGAATAATCCTGTGTATGTTTTTGTTTTCATGCAGGCTGCTAGAATTGCACTTAAGGACTTGATTTTTTTTATTGCTAAAGGAATGTTTTTAAATCATCAGGACCTAGAGCATGTTGTGAGCTTAGTCCAGATTTCATCATCATCTTTTGCAATTTGCCTAACGCCCTGGCTCCCATGGAAATACAATTTATTTCTCTTGCAAAAGTCATTACCATCTATGAGCACAAGGAAAGAAACCGGCAGAACAGAAAATGAGCAATAAAATCATGACAAAATCTGCTACCTGGATTCTTTCCCCTAAAGCAGAAAAATAAGATAAACAGTGCTTCTCTTTCTCTCTGAGTTATTATTAGTTCAGTATTATTTATCATACAGCTTGGAAATCTTAAAAGGTTACAGTTTATTTTTCATGCATGGCTGTGGGGAACCTTTTGACTCTGCTGAGAATTGTAACATGACATTGTTTTCAAAATGAAAGCTCTGAACAGATTATTTTCCACATTATCTAGATAATAGAGGTGATAGATGGGTCCACATCTAGCTGGTATAAGCAGTTGTAACTCATTTAAATTATGGAAATCTGCACCAGGAAAGGACCTGCCTCTAAGAAGAGAAGTCTGGAGGAAATGTTCTAATTCAAATGCATGTTACTTTTTATTATTATTATTATTTTATTTATATGGACATAGCTTGCATTTAGGTTTATGGTAAAGAATATTAAACTGAACAAAAATATGATTCCATCTCTATGTGTTCTTTTATGCTAAACCACTAAAAGATATGTTCCCTAAGCCTGTTTGCAAGCTTCATCTTGCTGTGCATCCAGGTCAGCTAAACACATGCTTGGATCAGAAGCAACTTTAAAAGTCTGTGTTAACACCAGTGGGACTCCCTGTGTGTTGCAGTAAGCTTTGCTAAATATTGATCATTAGAACACATATTTTGAACTTAAAAGCTATAGTGCTTTCCTGACTGCAGGCTTCTGAGCCCTCATGAAATGTATCTTCAGCTTAGACTAAATATATCTCTCTCTACAAACACATGCATATGTCTATATTTTCTTAATTTACAGCATCTAATATTACCATGTTGAACGTATGAGCAAGAAGCATAGGGTAATGGTAGGATTTTCTTGTTCGTTCTCCTTTTTCTCCAGTTTTTCAATCCATATTTTTGACGTGTTATTTCTGAGTTCTAGCACCAGTTGGCAAGGGCAAGTCCTCAAACCCACCCACAGCTGATTCTGTCAAAGTATCGGATCTGTGGGGCTCAGGAGCTCACAGCTGAGCCATAAGACACAACTCTGTAGGGAAGGATCTTTCTCCATGCATTTTCTCAATGTGCTGCTGGCACTTATAAAGTTAATAATCATAGGTTTAATGAATGGGCCGACTTTATGGTGGGCATCATGGGCATCGTTCACAATTAACATTTCCTTTTCATGCTGTAAGTGAAACTTCCTTTTTCCCAAATTCCCACATGACAGATGTTTAAACAAAATGGGGGCAACCACACAATCTTTAGCCTAAGTTTTTTTACTGAAATTCCTTTCCTTCCTTGTGAATCTTCTTTAGCTAGCTTCTTTCCTCTGGTTTCCCATCACCAGAAAAAAAAAGCTTCTACATCCTTATGTATTCTGGGACAAGAGTTACACTGTGAGAAACCACCTGAACCAATATTGTGAGTCATGAAAATAACTGCACTAAAGACTCATCTATTGCCTCATCATCTGCATTTTACGTTTTTCTGTGGAATTGTTGCAACAGATGTATATCCCCTAGATCACGCTGTAAAAGTAGTGTATTTTACCTTAGCCAAAAACAATTCCTAAAGTATTTGGCTTAAAATAAAAAAGTATCCTTATGGGGTTTTGCTGATTTAACTCTTCAGGTTTCAAAAAGTAGTTTTACTTACATCTCTATAGAAACAAATTGTACTAATTTAAGAACTAGCATCTAGTTTAAGAGTCTGTCTAATGGAGGAGGGAAAAAATGGAGAACTATTTCTACCCTGAAATTGTAATATATGAAAATACATTTGAAACCAAGGTCACTGCCTTATGTAGTTATACTTCATAATGTTATAATGTTTTAAGATTGAGGGGACTTGTTTAGAGCAGATAAGGGTGGAGAGAGGAGAGAGTCTTCTGATGACAGCAATATCAGGTGAAGTTTAGGTAACTTGGCCAGTTTAAAGCTGGAGGGCACCCTGTGACTTCCAAAGATGGATGGTTGTGTAGCTGGGGGCAGGGAGGTTCCTCTCTGGTTATGAGGCTCCCCTCATGTCTTGGGGTGCAGCATGGGGGAGGAAGCTCTGCCAGCTCATCTCACTGGATCTAAATGTGCATTCTCCTCTAAGTGTTCTTGCATGATTAGAAAAATTATCTTCTATATAGAATATCCATGAAGTGCCTTGCAAAAGTTCTCCTGTAGCTTCTGTAAATAACACTGGTCCACAAATGTCTCACTGTCTCAAAAATATAAAGCACTGCTTGCACACCGAGCTGGTAGATGCCTTACAACTACTAAAGCTGGAGAGAAATGGCTCTGGCTAGATTGCTGTCTTGCATATGCAGATTTGGTAAGGGTTTTTGCACCTCTTTCACAGTGCTCAGTACGAACTAGGTGGATGCTGTCTGCATGTTTTGGTGAGCTGGAGCATCAGAACACAGAGTCTTTACTGGTAAGATACAGCTGAGGAGTTTTATTTAGTAGTACTTCTTGAAGATTGGAACTGCAGCATCAAGTCTCTGTCTATGAATACCTGCATGTGCTTGTCACCTAGCAGGAAATAGGTGGTCTGGTTCAGTGTACAACACCAGCTCAGCTGACAGCACTCTGAAATCTTAACTAAAGGATTCAAGTTAGACTCTTCCTCCCAGCACACCTGTAGGAGCACCACTGATGGTGTTACAGTGGTGGCCATTTAACACTGAGCAGGTGCACTATACTCTGTTTAATTTTTTTTTTTTTACTGTTTATTTGCATCCAGAGCAATTAATGAAATTAAAGGTATTGATCATGAAGGTGTGGGTGGCTTGGGGTTCTGGTTGCTTGGGTTGGGTTTTTGTAATAAATACACCAACTCTGCCCCAGAGCTCTTACCATAGGTCATGTTTAATAAACTACACTTGATGCATAATATGCTGGCGTGTCATGTCTCAGCAGTATACCAGTATCTCCTCCCTTACTTTGTAGATATTTGGGGATGTGGGGTATGAAAGGTGTTGAAACTAAAGCTGAATGTTTTCTGTAGTGTACTCACTGTCAGCCTTGTTCAAACATTGATTTTAGTCATCTTCCATAAGTCAGGACCCCCAGGTTTGCTACATCCCCGTGGTGTAATTTCCTCATTCAAGTTTAAAGAGACTATAAACAGTATCAATAATTTGACAGGCTGCTAGCCAAAAAATATTGTGCAATTTATAATTTTATTGAGAGACAGATATAAGTGAAGGTTTTGGGGGATATCCCCAATCCAAATGAGACATAAATTTTAACATTACCATGGTGCCATTGGATATATAAAACATTAAATGAGCAATATTCAATGTGCACATTTCAAACCTGTGCTTGCAAATTTTCCTTGCATAGTTTGTATTAACTGAAATTGTTTAGCTTTTTTTTCAGACCTTCAGTTTTTATGGTCTGGTACAAACAGGTAGTGACTGCACTTCTCAACACTAATTTAGATCAGAATCCTCTGATTTCTGCAATCTGCCCAGGTTGTAACTTTATGGTAATATCCTTGAAGTTTTCTGGGTTCGTCTTACTTCATCTGAAATTCACTTCCTTTTGATACTTATATCCCTTAGTTAAATTAAGAGGCAAATGTTTTGTTCTAAGCCTTGTTTAACCACACTGGAAGTGTCCTTCTGGAAACAGTTCTTTGGAAAGGAAGAAAATAACTCCTTAGATTGAGTAAAGATTATCAAGATGGAATAAAAATACAAAGCAAAAATATACCATTAGCATTCAGGTTAGTCTGGGGCAGAGACTGTAGCTATATCTGCATGGCATTGACATGCTTAATATAATGAAATGGTGATGGGAAAGAGTTTTGCAAAATTGTTATTGAATGAGCTTCATTTCCAACAGAGGATTTCTGCATGGCTCTTTTTAAATCTTCAGAGATACTATCTTTAAATCTGTGGAGATAGATAATAGGTATTTTAAATTATTTGACTAATTGTCAATTTTATTTTTTAATAAGCATTGTAAAAAAGCAAAATATGAAAAAGATCATCCTCTATAACTGCATGCAGACAACTATGAAAATAAGTGAGCTAGGATCTATGCAGAGAGCCCTGCATACTTCAGCTGGTTCTCTAAAACATATGTGAAGTTCTTAAATGTTGTTAATGCTTTAAAATCAAGCTGAGATTCTCACAAAAAAAAAAAAAAACAAGAAAGATTTGGATACCGACTGCTTCTAAAGTTGGCTAAGGCTTCACTCTTTCTACATCATAGTCTAAAACAGTCATTACTTCATGAGCCAATCATGCATGCCAGAGTGCACAAAACTAGAAATTAATAGTATCTGCTAAGCATCCTGTACTGTGATGTTGCACAACATGGAAGAGCTGGATGACTTCGAAACTTTCAATGTGAATTAAGAATAAGTCACTTGTTTAATACTGTTTCTCACAGAATTGTGAACAATTCTTTGCTGGCTATCTCACCTTTCACTTCAAGTCACAACAAATTCCATGAAAAGTTCTTACTTACACATCTGCTTAAAGCCGAATGAAAGCAGAATTCAATTAACTTTATGGTTAATCTGTTAAAAACCCACAAAACAAGGGAACCAAAAATTGAATCTGAGGACTGCATCTGATTCTCCATCTTTAACATGCTGTGATGTGTCTTGAGATTACAGCACATATGGTCTGTAAAACCACCCACCATTTCAATATGTCTGAAATACTGAGTAGTACATGTAGCATCACAAGTTAGAAATTAGGTAGAAGAATGGATGTTAGTGTTAATCCTACAGAAATACAGACTTCTACAGTTCAAACTAAATACCTGTTCCTTTGTTCCAACACTGCACCCTTTGTTTCTCTGTTAGGCTGAGCTGGAAATTTCTCCAGGCAGTGGGTGCTTCATGTGCCAGACATGCTGCACCACCGGGGCAGAGTCAAGGACAATGTGTGAGGAAAACTTCAGCAAGGAGGTTCTGATATGAGTCACACCAGTGGCACCAGCTCCTGCTGTTTCTTGCTATTCTTAAAAGCCTCTGCAGTCTTTACCTTGAGTATCACTTTAGGCAGTTTTGTGCATGAGCAGTTTTGCAATACTTTCATGAAATATGATCTGCTATTATGCCAGCTTAAAACAGTCATCAATATTTCAAGTGAACAAATGTAAAGAGCTTCTCAAAACAGGTACTATTTACTGTACCTCAAACAGATACCCTTCTATGGGAATTACAGAAGCACAGCAATATAAAAACACTATCCTGGTAATAATACTGATTACAATCACACTGATGTAAATCTGAGGACACCTCCACAATCTTGTTTCCTGCACAGCATATCTGACAAAAAAAGAAGATATTTAATTCCTAGTCAAAGGAAAGTAAAAGAGCCAAGCTTTGTGTCTCAGCAGTTCACTGATGCTGCTGAAATTTTCTTTACCAACCTGTCTTTAACTCCTCTTCAATCATTCTTTAATATAAGTGGGATAGGGATCTTGCTATTGATTGAACTCTTTGCTTTTATCCAACCTGCCTTAAGCTTGAAATAGATCTTTCTTGTCATAGAAATAATAATAAAGCTTTCTCACAGTGGAAAAGGGGGTCCTAGGTACAGTGGGAGTTCTTTGTTGATCACAAAATAAGTCAAATCTCTTTGGATAGAAAATGGCACAAATGCCAGCTTCCACACAGTGACAAGTAGTGCTGCACAAATTGATGTGCCATCTTAATGCTCCAGGATTGATCGAACATTTCCCTGGTGTTACGTTTTTTTTTTTTTTTATTGTGCTGTTGTCTTTCCTCAAGAGAGTACTGTTCCTAGCATGACCCCTTTTTCTTTGCACGTCAAGTGAAGGAAAATCACCCTTTGCCGTACTTGTGGGGACAGATATTGATCTTTGACACAGTGATGCAAACCAAAAGTAACTCCTTGGGAGCAGAAGGCATTGCCCCAAACACTGGCCTGTGAAGCTGGGGCCAGAGTTCAGCCACTGGCCTTCAAGTTGGTTGTTTTGTTTTTGTTTTTTTCACCTAATGAGAAACAGTATTTCTAATATATCCCTGCTGCAAGAGAGCCCTGAGTCATTTGCCAGAAGTCAAAATTTATTATTGTCTATTACTGATGCTTGTAACGAAAACATTGATGTATGTCACAGTCTCAATACATTTTCTTAAGTCACATCTATGCCAAATGTATTTATATTTCTGCAAGAGTTTATGAGCAGTAATACCAACATTTAATTTTCATAAAAGCCTTTTTTTCAAGAAAATCCCATAAAGCCTCATCACATACCACAGCTATCACTTACTGTGCAGCAGATATTTTATGCTCAGTTTATGTCACTTCAACTTTTTTTAGAAAGTGCCAGATATGGACATAGCTAAACTCAGGACAAATCCCTTCTGCTGTGCTGGTAAATATTTGTTTGGCTTGTATAATATATCCCAGGTGAAAAGGTGGATGAAGCTTGAGCTGAGATAAATATCAAAAAAGTTTGTGCATTTAAAAAAAAAAGGAAAATACTCCTGAGATAGAGGAGAGACTTAAGAAAATCTTATCAATTAATATAATGATCTAGAGACAGATGATGTTGTACAAAACATTAGTAGCTATTTTCTCTGGGATTCAAAGAAAAAAATACAAGTTATCATGCAGGTCACTGGTGGCTGCCTTATTTACAAAAAATTAAAAAGTGCAGCTCTTGGTGAAACGCCACCCACAGCTAAGTGCCGCAGCATGAATTGTGCTATGAGTACACTTTCTGAGAAATGCTCAAAAACAGTTGTAAAATTTGTAACTAGATTTATGTAGAACCGTTAAACATCTGAAGCATTTTGCTGATGTCTGCTGTCCAGTTAGGCTTTTTTTCTCCCATGAGTGGTTCATTCTTGTACAAAGATTATTCTCCACAGAAAAACTACCAAAATATTATCACTGCTATCGTCAGTTGTCATTAATGCTTTGTAGGCAGTCAAGATACTTATAATAGAAGTACACAATCCAAACAAAAATGAATACTTATTACTTAAATCTGCTTTCTGCAGATTCTTGCAGTCATATTAGACTTAATATTTGACCTCAGTCATCTGAGGTTTAATATTCATAGAAAGATTTTTGGGAGAGGGCTATTGTAGCAAAGAAATTAATTCCATTCCATTTGCCATGAGGACAGAATAGTGCTTCTTGTTAATGTGAAATGTTTTTCTCTCTAATTTTCTTTCAAATTTAGCTCCTTTTGATTTTAAATTTTCTTGCTGATAAGCAATTTTTGCAGCTTATCAGCTGTGGTACATATCAACTAATTCGTATGGTAGTTTTGCCTCTTCCTAGCTAGGAGACAGTTATTGTACTTTTTCTAAAAGAAAAAACGATGACTAGGGATGGGTGAAAACAAGGAATAAATGGTGATCAGCCTGTGTTCATGGTAATAAAAAATGAATATATGGTTTTGTGTCCAAGAGAGAGCATTCAGAGAGCTAACAGAGATTCCAGACAGGAGTTGTACAAACACAATGCTCTTTGTGAATATAAATTTAGAGAGGGTCAGAAGGCTGTACAAAGTGAACAGCCATTCACAGTTCAAGCATTTTTTTTCTCTAACACTGCCAGTACAACATTTAACCAGTTTTGCACTTACAGAGTAATTCAGTGCTGATGTTTTGCCTCTCAGAGGATGGAAGATATTTTTGCTGTCATTTGCCAGAGATGGTACTATTTCCTGGTGCTTTAAAGTAAATAATTTATTGTAGCCTGGGGCTTTCACTCTAAGACTTTTTTATATGATCCACTACTTACCTTAGCATTCCTGTTTATGTATTTACATTGCTCTCATCTCAGTTGTTCTCAGGCTCCTGTGTACCAACATGTCTTCCACTCCCTGCAGAGGAGGAGTGTAAGGCATTAATGCTTCTGTATCCATGATGATTTTATTAAATGAAGTTTAATTACTTCCATTGCTTTTGTATAACATAATCTAGTGCTCATTTGCTTTATTAACGACATTCAGAGGAATTAAAATAGCGTGCATTTGCATCAGTACACATTGAGCATGATGTAAGGCCAGGCATAATTAATTTCTCTTGCTTACAGCTATGGAGATTGTTAATTTAAAAAAAAATAAGGCAATATGTAGGATTTGATTTTTATTTGCATTAGATTACTTATCACTCTGGAGCTGTAAATCAGCATTCTAGTTAAAAGTCTTTCTATTTTTACTTCTGAGCACTGTTTACCAGAGTGCTGTCAAATGGTAAAATGTAATAATGGAGCTAATTCTTTTTGCTGTGGGGGAAAAGAAATGATACTATACATTCAAAGTTAAGTAACTGAACTACAGATCTAGCTCCTCTTATGAATGGTAAAATTTTCAGCAGCTTCAAGGACAGAAGGAGTGAGCCCCTCAGTCAGTGATTGCTAACTTTCTGGAGAAGACAAGTTGTTCTATATAGGGTCCTGATCAGGTTTGGTCCTCCTCCACCCCTGCACTATGGTTTTCACCCAGTCTGCAGCTTCCATCCTCGTCAGCCCCAAGTCTGTCATGTCACAGCTCTGGATGTGAGGTCTGGGAGCTCCACATCTCTCCTGTAATATACCCAGAGTTCTGCAATGTGATCACACCTTGCTCGTTGGGAACCACTGCTTCAAATGACACCATTTACAGAACTGCCTGAGGTAGGGAGTTCCAAGCTCTGTTTTGGCCCTCACAGACTGACAGAGAGACAGTGACCTGGTTTTTTACAGCAACTGCTGAAAAAATGGTTTTTCTAAAAAATTTTAGTTTTTAGTTTCTTTAAAAGCTCACTAAAATGGGAGCCATGAAACTGAGGAATACCTAAATCCTCAAGCAGTTTTGAAAAATGTTTTGCTTATTTAAGAGGATTTGTTAACAGAAATTAGACTGAATCTTTTAAATGAACCATCCACTTTAGAAATACATCACTCCGGTGGCCTTCCCTGACCTTTTGCAAGGGATCATGTCCATGTGTTTGCTTAAGAATTTTTGGTAGAGAAATGTGGTTGCCTTTCTTGTTTAATCCTTTACTGTTTCCATGTGGTAGAATGCTAAGAGATTGCTTTTTCTGTCCCCTGTCAATAAGTGACCTGCCTTAACCAGGCACTCAAAATGAATCATAACACTTGTCAGCACGTGCACCAGCGATTGCTAAGGAGCTAACCACTCCAAGGCCATCTGTAGCAGCACTTGCTGTTCATTTCCCAGTACAAGGCTTAGTGTGGTTGTGTCTTTGGCAGTGAATATTATTCATGAAAAGTCCTCATGAGATGGAGAAAGTGAAAGAGAAATACTCTGTCAGCTGTATCCATTTTGTTATTGCCTGCTGGTCATGAAATCAGAGTGGGTGCAGTTGTAGAACAGGGATACAGCAACTCAAATGGAGGTGGTCCCGTGGGAGCAGGAGGAAGGAGCTGGGCAATTGTTACAAAAGAGGCTTTGGCAAGTGCTTTGGGAGCCTTCTCTTAGCCCCCGAGAAAATCAAAAGTAAAGACTGAGCAAAGGCAGTCAAGGGAATCCAGGTAATTCACCGCTGATGTAAACCATTGGTGCAGACTTTAATCCTAAGAATTCAGATCCCAGAGCTGAAGTTATCGTACACCTGTCTCAAAGAGAAATTCTTCTCTACTTAATCTAGTTCTCAAACCCAAGTCACAAGCATCAAGGGAGCAAGAGGTCTCTTTCATGCTGAGGATTTCGAAGGAGAAGGGAAAGAGGATACAGGGATAACCCACTCTGGGCCAGCAAAAAACTCAGATACCTGGTGAGGGTCTAGTAAGGAAGGTACAAAGCAGACACCAGACACCAAAATCTCTACTGAATAGGTACAAATTTACTGTGTTTGAGCACCATCTTTAAATTCTTAATCCTCAGTGTCAGTTACCTCTGGAATTACAATGGAATTCCCAGGTTAAGCAATTGCAGTTTATGCATTGAATCCAGATATTGGAAGAAGAAACAGTTATCCTTTAAACATTCTGCTCGCCGTGCTACATAAACAGTGACCAGTCTACCTTCTCATTGATTTTAGAACATTCTGGTCTAATCCTAAGGCATTTGGTGTAAGGAAACCTTCCCGAAATATGGTCAAATTAGGTTTCTTTTGTTTAAAAAAAAATATCCTTCAAACTGGCTTAGACCAGTGAAATGTTAATACTATACTGTGAGACTTAACATGTGAGGGGTTTGTAAGGGACTGGTTTTGGATATGGATAACTGCACAGAATGGGAAGCTACACCTGAGAGAATCAGCAGTCTTGTTGTTTCAGTCTAAGAAACATATTTCAAATTCCACAGACAGAGTTACCTCCAAAAGTAACTGGGGAGCCAAAATGAATGGTCTAAGAAATTGTTTCTGAGAAAAGTTGGTAACAAATTTTGTTAGTAATACACCTTTTTTTCCTGTTCCCAAACCTTGCTAAATGCCTTCCTTGGGTGCCAGTAAGGAGTAAGAAGAGACTTAAAATTAGATTCATGTTGGATTAATGAAGCACTACAACAGATTTAAGTTATAGATAGTAAATTTTAATTTGAGGAAATTCAAAAGACTGAAGCAGAAATTAATTGGACCTCACTGTTTGTTCAACAGACTTAGTAGTACTCTTATTCCATAAAACATAGAGAATGCTCAAAGGAGATCTGTTGAAAATTAGTTTTGCTTTCTTTAAATAATTTTTAATGTGTCCATAGCCTTATTTAAGAAGAAGGATGTTAAAAAGTCACAAACACATCTAGAAAAGTTACCCGTATAAATTATAATGCTTGCATGCATCCAGTTAAAAAAAAAAAAAACAAAAACAAAACAAAAAAAATCCACAGTAGTTTATTCATTAATAATAATTTCATAATAACAAAAGTTCCATGTTCAAATTTTAGGATACAGTGCAAATTGGGGGAAAAAATATTTCTGTAACTTCTGCTATGTAAAAAGCATCCCTGATAGATTGTGACCTACCCTGTTTGCATTTTTTTTCTTACTGAAATCAGCAGCAGCTTTCATCATATCAGAAGGTATTTTTGTGGGCAATAAAATTGTGTCTTTCTGTCCAACTTCGATAGGCCACAGAATTTTCAATTTCTTCATTCAAATACGCATCACTATTGCAATCTTAACTCTACTTTTATAATTAATTTAATACTCCTAAAAAAAGAAGAAAGCCACAGCTTAATTTGTATTTATTAAATCATACCACCATGCAGACATAGAAGCAGAATAATCTAGATAATCATCTTTTATGTTAAAAATTCTATCCACACTTAAGAAATTAATCTGCTTTTTTTTTTTAAAAATGGAACATTCCACAGCAAACTACATGAGTTTTGAGCTGCACCTAAATGAGATGGGTGGGTGGTTAGAGTCCTTAAACTCCACAACATTTCCAACCATCAGTGATTGATTAGAGCACAGCTTCTAGGTACCATATGCAAAGCAATTAAACTGTCCCCTGAATATCCTTGGCCTAAAGAGGTAGCTGGGAATGGACCATACTTCTCATAGTGTGGTAACTCTCTCCTGCATTAACAGAACAAAACAGAAGGAGCAAACTGCAGCAGGTGCCTCTCCAGATTCTAGCTCAGGACTACCAAGGGAGCTGCAGCACTCAGCAACTACAAGGGATTTGATCCCATACTCTTCTGTGCCTCATATGTTCATCACCTGTGTTTTCCCTGCATCTATTTAAAAATCTGAGCTACTAAAAAGAATGTGTTTTCTTGGAATGCAAGAGCCTGAAAACTGTAACTCCCTATTTTAATTATTGCAAAATTGTTGCTATTCACACTGATACAGAAATTGTTGGGCAATAGTAGATGTATTGTTTACAGCGTGGGAGTAATACTAGGGATTTTCACTATGGAACACGTGCAAAAAACCCCCCATCTTGTTTCTGAAATAACATGAGGTCGTGCTCTTTCATTTTTCTCTCAGAGGAAGGCACATTATAATTATTGATGATATAGCTGGGCAACAGACAAGTGTAGTTCAGTGCTTCAAAATGTAGTAAGAGAAAGTTGTGGAGACTACTTTTAGTCATTTGTAACTTCAAGCAATTATTAGTTCATTCCTTCTTTCTTGTATGTCAGGAAGGGGATGCATTAGCTCATCACTCCAACAGGATCTACCCCTATAGGGATAGGAATTATCCCCATGAGTGACAAGCAGTGGTCCCAGAAGTGTTACAGAAAGGAGAAAGTGCATGCATGTCTGCTTGGGCAGTTTTAATAGAATATGAGATGTTGCACAGATAATGTGTGCAAGAGAGATTTTACTCAGGCCTTGTCTAAAGGGAGAGAGTCCCCACTTGTATGAATGTTTAGGTTCTTTAGCTGAACATCTCCATCTTCTGCCTTCCTGCTTTGCAGTGCCTTCAAAATTCTGGGTGTGGTTCTCTCAGAAATACAAGCAGAATAATAAATCCATGCCCTTGCAGAATAATAAATCCAGCTCTTGCAGGAGGCATAATATGGGCCCTCAGGGCTCTCTGTCACCACTTGATACCATTCTGGTCTTTTCTGAAAGGTCTGGCAACCTTTTCTTTCACAAAAGGAACAGTGACTTTGTAGTCACAAAGGACAGTAGAGGAGCTGTTGTTTCTCTATGCTTGTTGGCCTCCTGCTACCCACTGCTCTCTAGACTAGGACTCTATATATACTATCAATGTTACTGTGGTATTTTTCTAAATGATATCTTACCTGTTGCTAGAGCACTTGGTCAATTTGCTGGATTAATTGTCCCAGAACCTTGGAATGGGTAAAAACTACTAGATTTTTGGGAGAACAATTGGGCTTTAGGTTTTTTGGTAAGTATTTTTCCTTTGACTCTGCACTGATAAACAAATAAAGTGCAGATGTCAGCCTCAATGGCACCTCTGTCTATCATCAGTATCTTGTAACTGGAATTGAAGACGATTAGTGGGATTCACAGGCTAGGAGATTCCAGAAACCATTTTCTAGTTTTGTGTCCATAAGCTCTTTGATTTGCTGTGTTAAATCTCTCCAGTTTCCTTCCTGGGGCGATTCTCTCTCATACAGATGAACTTTCAAGGTGAATTGGCATGTCAGACTGATGAATTTGTGAGTGGTTATCCACTGGGGACATCAGTGTTTAAGCATGAGATCATGGCAGGTAACTCTCTTGATTTGAACCTACCAGAATGCATGAGAGGGAAGTCTGCTTACAGCATTTACGTTTTGGAGTTTCCCTCCTTCCAGAAGCTGTATTTCTCATATTTTATGACCTTCATAATTAACTGTGTATCTGCAGAAATACAGTTGACTTTTTAATCCCTTTAACTATATTATGAGACATCTGGCACTCTCCTAAATGTGTGACACAAAGCAAATCTTGAATTCTAGCTTTACTCTGGTAATGACCCACTGCCATATACCCAATGGGATAAGAAAAACTAGCAGCAGATCCCCATTTTTACCCTCTTGCTCCTTAGATAGGAACTTGGTAGAGTTCAGGAGCTGCTACAGAGCACCCTTGACAGACCCATTCCTCTTAGGATGCGGGTATCTCCATTCGTCCTGCAATTTGTTTTTGGGTACCATTGCCAGACAAATCCATCTGAGTGATCTCATCATGGAAATTTATTCTTACTGGGCTTTTAAAAACAATAGTACAGTTGGTAGGGTCTCAGCTTTGCCTAGGCTTGTCCTATTTCTTCTCTAGCAGTTCAGAGGAAAACACTGGCTGTCAGGACATTTGGGTTTATCCAGAAGTGCCTCTCTGACACCTTTCCCTGTAGCCTATAATCTGTGTTACCACCATGTTAAATAAAGCTACTCAGTGCTGTTATGGGCTATCCAACACAAACAGGAACAGTCAAGAGCTGAAATTCTTCAGCTGCTAAATAGATCCTATTGATTCTGCCCTTCAGGGTCCAAATAAACATTCAGCTCTCTGGCCTCCATGAAGAGACAATTTGACTTTTTGCTATGGTCAAGGGGCAGGGGAGAGAGACATGGCAGATACAGAGCTTATACAATGTCATGCACACATGGGAGTGGCTGCTTGGATGTGTGTAGTGGGCTCTTGAAAGACTGTAGTCTTATCTTGCAACTTGTCAGAGTACACAATATCTCCCCAGGTGCTGGGGGCCTCAGACTGCCACCCCTACTTTTAGCAAAAACCCCTTCAGTGACCATGACCAATAGCAAATGCTTTTTCCAAGCATTTCACAGAGATATTAGAAGGATGTGTAGGCATCTTGCAATAGTGAACAATACAAAGACCTAAACAGAAGCCATGCTAGTTGTGAAATCAGAAACAGTTTAGCTATTGATTTTGACAGCAAGGTAATAATTTGGGGGCTTTGCATTATTTTATTGTGCTGTGAAGGTGTGTTAGCCTACACGTGTCTTTACTATTGTGTGAGCTGAATAGAGAATGTACACAAATCCTTAGTTCAGGACCACCAAAACTTCTGATTTCTCTGCCAATTGGTGAGGTAAAGGGACCATGCAATGGATCTTTAGGAAGGCTGGAGAAGGGGTGACCACCTACATATCAGTTTTGTCAGAGAGCCAAGCCCAGCAGAGAAACACCATCAGCACAGGCTCTGCCAGCTCTCCTGACCTCAAGGCATAGAGAACCCAAGCATATTTTTGTTTTGTTTCCTTGTAGTCTGCTTAGAGTCTCTGTGTCTGAGATTTGGGTTTGAGAGAGGAGTTTATATTAGAGTGCAAAAATGGGAGACTTCTAGAGGCATGAGAGAGCACATTCCAACTCTAACACACTGTTCTGTATTGCAGTGTAAGACCCGGTCCTTTCCCTTCTTCTGTGGGTTTTGGGAGAGAGAAAATCAAATCTCATTCTGTGAAAGAAAGAAGCAGAAGATAAATTAAATTATTGTAGTGTTAACAAAATTGAAAATAAAAATCTCTGAGCTCAAGTACTATCTTTGTTCAGAATCCCCTGAAAGATGAGAATAGCCTATAAACCTGATGGACCAAAAAGGAGAAAACAGCTTACTAAAACAATAATCTAGCTATGCACAGAAAACAGTTACTCTAAGAACAAGAATCCCTGGGAGAATTTCTACAAGTTATAAAACAGCTGAGAGATATTTCATACTGGTGATTTATAAATATATTTTGAGTTTAAGGCAGGCATTACTTTTAGCCAGACCTTCTACTATAAAATTAAGGAATTTATTTTACTAGTAACAAATATTTAAAATGTAAGTGCTGTGTTTTATACAATCTAAAGAAAATTATTAGAACACATGATCAGAGCAGTCAGACAAAAGGCTTTGACTCAGTATAATCTTTTTTTTCAATAGTCTGAGAGGGTTTTTCTGTTTCTAGTTACTTTGAAGAAAGATGTTATTACTTATACCTAGCAGCCATATACATAAAGTTTCCTAAAGAAGTGGTGAAATAAAGGGTTTGGAGGTCTTGTGTTCAGTTTAAAAGTGCTACCAAGTCTACACTGCTGATGTGACAAATAAACCCCAAAACTCTAGTTTGCAGTTAGAGGGAAACTGTGATGGTATACTGATTGTAAGAAGAATATATAGGAATTGCCTGAAAAACCTCTATGTATTTTAATTCTTCCTTTGTTATTTACTTGAACTGTCTGTTTCAATCTCTGCAACTGAACAAGTTTTGTGCTTGTTCATCTTTTAAAAATGCATGAGTATTTTTCAGTGAAGGGAGTATCTAAAACATTGAGTGTCCCATGTTTTGCCCTCCTGGTACAACATGGTGTGATTATTCTGGGACATATACTGTTTTTTTTGTAATATTAATGTAGTCACCAGCTCATAGTTCATAGCTCACAGTGTCATTCTTCAACTGAATCATTAGTTATTTATTCCAAAGAGAGGGGAGCTGTTCTTAGATCCTCATTCTTTGCATTTCCATCAAGAAAGATGCTACTAATTGCAGCTCCCTACCTAGTGGGTGGCTTTGTACCTTTCCTAATTGTCGCAGTGCCAAAGCCAGCAATCTGAAACTGAGTATCAGATACGTCTTGAAAATCAAAATTTCAATTGTATTAGGTCCATGTTTACTGTAGCAGTTATCACAGGCCCTCTATGTTAATTAAGCATGTCCTTCCACAGACAATAAATCAGTTGTGTCTGGAAGGTTGGTGATGGCTTTCAGGGCATTCTGGTACCCAGTCTTGTAAAATTCCTCCCGGTAATTTTCCTGTTCTGCTCTGCTTGCTTGCCTATAATGGAGTTGATGCTCTCTTTATTTTTCTTTCTTTTTTGAGTAGGTGTTTTATGTTTGCCACTTGAGATTTCTCTAGGGTGTATTCCAAAATTATCAAAGTTTATAGCACACATTTTCAAATTAACATTCTTAAATATGCCCACAAAATCTGCTGCTGCTCCCCAAATGCATCTTTCTACATTAAGCTTCACATTAACACGAGTACCATTTGCATTCACAGAGAATGTACAAATAGTTGCTCAACAAATTCTGAAAAGATGTTCTGTGAAAATTTTGACAATTATTTAAGGCAAATGTTGTCTAACCTAATAGCTTATGCACAAGGCCAAATCCAGCAGGATCTTGGTGTACTCTCTAGCTTGTTATGATGTAGATGGCTCTCAAAGTTACCTGCTCAGAGAGGATTCTCTAAATTTAAGTCCTGCTCCAGCTTTAAATCTGGGTGTGTATTTCAGCACTCCTCTGGCCTTTTCTTTTTAATCCATTCCCTCCAATTGTTTTTAGATTCCCAAGATCTGCATATATACAGGGACTAAAACCACAGTAAGAGCAAGCAGGAAGATTTTCCAAACAGCCCCTAAATTAAAATATTAATAACTCTTAATTTTTTAATGCATGCTTATATTCAAGTGGCTTTTCAGATCCCACACAATATCCCAAAATCCAATTATTATGGGGTTTTTTTCCCATAGATTCTGGTTGTGCAGACTCTCCTAAGCTTCTGAACACCAGTCCATTTTCTTTCATTGTTGGAAATTTTTACCAAAAGTGTTTGTCACTTCCAGTCTCTACTGATAACTCCTTTGATGTGAAAAGCAGAACCAATTCCATTTTGCAAGTCTATACTTGTGATTTTTACATGGGACTACCTGCTGTCATCCTAAGACTTCACTGCCAGGCTGTTTGATTGAAAAAATGTAGAAAGAGGCTTTTCATGTCACAAATGTATCATTTTTGCATTCTTACTTTCCATTATTTTTTTAATTTCATGTTTGTTGACATTCAATATATTTTCCATAACTAAAAATGCTCAGTAAGACAACAGTGCATAACATCTCACACTATAATTAAAGTAGTTTTTTAATACTAAGTCTAATTGGGGAAATTATGAAAATGAAAAAGTTATTGGTTAATACATTCTTCAGACATTCTGAATATTTTCATGTCCTGACCATTTCAGAGTCATTGCCGGCAACATTGATTTCCCCCTGGAGTAAAAAAAAAAAAAAAAAAAAAAAAAAAGTATTCCAAAGCTTAGGCTGTTGATCACTTGGATAGCAACCTTTTCAAACATTCAAAGAAAAAAAGTCCTGTCCAGGAAAAACCTCCTTCCTGTATCACTATTTCACACTACAAAAAATAATGATATACACAGAGTCAGAAAGATTATTATATGACAGATCTGGGCTTCCTTCTGAATTCCTCCCTTTTTCCCATATTGCACCTGTATTATAATAAGTTTATCTGCAAAATCCCAAAGGCTGCCAGGAATATCTGTCAAAGAAACATTTAGACTTGTATAGAATTTAGTAACTGCCATAAACTTTTTTTCCTCCCCTCTTTCTCTAGTTCTGTCAGGTTCCTTATCTTTTAGCTTCTGGATCCCTTAGGACAAAAGAGTCAGATGAAGACAGTCTGTCTTTGTCAGATAGACAAAATTTACACCTTTTTGAATGTCTGGAAGGTGCCACATATTTCAAAGTGCACCCACAAAGGAGCAATAAAAAGCGCATAGCCGAATTTCTGACTGCAATTTTGAACCAGAAATAGGCCTGAATCCCACAATCAAATGTGCTTCTGTGGTGCTGAGTTTAACTGTTTCATAGCAGCCCATTACAGATAGATCAAGCTGTGGAGTTCAAATCCCAAACTCCGATCCAGGTCTCAGCATGTGGAAAGTTCAGAGAGTTTGGAGCAGACACTTCTGCTCTACTCAAACCCTGCATGAGCCCAAACCTTGAAGCAGGACTCAATCAAGCAGACCAGATTGACTGAACTTAACTTGTGATGGCACAAAGGTTATTGCTTTCCCCCCGCTTTTTTTCTTTTTTGCAGGTTGGTTTTTTTTTTTTTTTCCTTTGTGTGTGTGTGTGGTTTTATGTTTGTTTATTTTGTGGGGTTCTTGCTTTGTTTTGGTGTGGTTTTTGTTTGGTTGGTTTCGTTTTGCTTTGTTTTGTTTTCTTCCCCCTTCCCTTCTCTCCCCAGGTTCTCAAAACTTAGTATGAACCATCATAAAGGCACAATCCAAGTTTCTGGTTTGTCACAAAGAATTGGAAGCCAGGCAAATTTCCCAGGGTTTGTGCTTTCATTCCAAACATTTCATAGAGCTTTAAATCACATCCTGGAGCTCTCATCTGTGCTTTACAGAGAAGAAAAATTACATATCTGGCTACTCATTGAAATTATAACTATTTAATTCACCTATTGAGTACAGTATACTCATCATTTGCAGGCAGCAAACGAATACCTTAACAGATGGGAATTTACATTGTTTCCATGGTTACAATAATAAATACAATGCTGATCTGCCCAGAGTAGTTCTTGTTTTTCAAAAGAGTCTTTAAATTACTTGCATTTTCCAATGGATTTTAGACTTCTTTCTAAATTATGATAATCTAGAAGCTATTTTTTATTAATCTAGAGGCTATTTTTTATTATTACAGCATTTATGCTAGTGCTGTTGTTACAAGAAAATGCAATTTCTAATTTTTTTAAGAATATAATTAGTGGGTTGAGTAAAAATAATGCGGCACTTTGTGCTTGTTCTAACCATCACTGTTCTGAAACATAGAAAGATGTTAAAAGCAGCAGTGGAGATATGGCAGCAATCTTGAATTTCACCTTTTTTCTTCTTGTTTATGGGATTTGCTAAAGAATTCAACCAAGAACTGGATAAATACTGAGAATAGAACTGATGAAAAAACTATAGGCTCATTTGGGAAGAAAGAAAAATGGCAAAAATGTTATTTGTAGGCTTTTTGAGATTGTCCATGTATTTGAGCTGTACCTCAAATTATAGGCTGCGTACTAGGTACTTTAATCTACAAAGAAATATTGTCTGAAGCAGTAAAGTCCTGTTTATGCACAAACCCATTATTTCAAAGTTAATAGGATAAGGTTGCTGAACAAATTATACATTAACATTACCCATTCTTTAGTCCATTTCCGTGGCGTCACTTAAAACTTCGCAACTTATTCTGCCAGTTAGTTGACCTAAAGGTAAACCTGTTTTGAATTTGCCTTTGTTGTGATCAAACACTTTGCAATGGGCATTTTAATGGGGATTATTTATTTCAGCATTTCTCTTTCTGAAGAATTAAAATACTCTTTCTGGAACTAACAGAATTTCTTTGCATGTATTTCTTCCCCTTGGAATCAAATGGAAATGCTGTTGAGACACAGTGCAACAGTCAATTTAAACAGGAATTTTCATTCCAGAAATAAATAAGCACCGCATCCTGCTGAAATGAGAACAGACAGGGAGAATCTCAGGAGCTGCACTGAAATATGTTAGAGTAGGAAAGGCACCAATACTCCTGGGAACTGGTGTTTTTAATGACTAGAAGCAGTTGCTGAGGACACTGAGCAAAGCTCATACATCCTATTCAGTATCTATTGTATCAACCTAGGTCTGGTTAGTAAATTCTGCTTTCTAATCCTCTGTTTGGCTGTCTGTGAAAATCTATGTGGGCCTCTTTTTATTGAAAAACTATCTTGATTTGGAGGTTGGGGGAGGAGGGGTGGAGACTGGGAGCTGATGCTAACCATTGATTTTACTGTAACAGCCTGGCCCGACACATCACTTAGGAAAGACTCGGTAATTATTCTATTGGGTTGCTTCCTCAGGCTCGAGGTCCAAATTATGTAGGCTGACTATGTGGCAAAACAGGATTAAAAATGTATTTAAGGCAAGATGCTGTCTGGGCTGAATACAGACCCGCTGCAAGTTGCCAGAAAAACAGCGAGCCAGTGAGAGAATTCAAGAGGGAGTCTGTCTGGATTTAAGTGTTGACCAGGCTTTGGGCTCGTATATCAGCTGAAGGGCTGCAAAGAAAAGCAGCACGTCTCAGGGATCCTTTTGGTTTTGTAAAGATTAGTAACTCCCTGGTGTTCTCTTCAGTGTAAAGATAACCGTGCTTAAGAAATTACTTGGCTACATTTGTTTTCCTAGCCTGTCTTCCTCATTGATTTTGAGTAATCTTTTCAAACAAGACATGAAATTCAGAGGCAATATATCTTAAGAGGCTGGGTGCTTGAAGGGATGAAATGTTTGCTGGTGATCTGAGGCAGTAACAAGGCAGAGGAGTGCTCCAGGACAGAGCAGCCACCCCCTGGCACATGCCGCCCCAAGACTGGTCCCAGCCCTGCCCAGGTTTGGCTGGCTATTGGAGCACTGGGATCCAGAGTTGTTGGTGTCTCACTGCAATAGGCTTGCACTGAGTTTTGTCACCTGCTGTGTATGAGGGATGCCCAAAAATGCAATGGAAAACACTTAAGCAGCAGACTGTGAGCATGTGAATCAACCACAAGTTGCAATTACAAATTACAGAATCAAAACTTGCAGTAGAGGATTTGTCTGTGAAGTAAGGTAAAATTCTTATTTCTTTACACATTCGAATGCTATCTATCAATGATATTAACATCAGTTACTAGTGTTGCTTTTAAGCAGATATAAAAGAAGAATAGGATTCTTAGATATCAGGGCTCAAATGCTATAATGGAAAAGATAAATGCAGTTGCTCTCCCAGAAATGTTTTACTAAGCCTTTGTGACTTAATAAAGACCAGAGCAAAGGTTCTTATTCATCCTTCCAGTCTGTTGTTTCACAGTGTTATGATGGGTGCATTTCAAAATCTTAATTTTTGAAGAGCGCCATTCATCCTTGAGAGGCCATAAACTTCAGGATAGCTGGCAGAGTTCAACCTGCCTCAGAGCCTGCTCTTGTAGCACAGGCAGGAGCAGCCAAAGCTGAGGCACTGCTTCTGTGTACTTGCTTTGTTTGGTTTGGTTTGGTTTGGTTTGAATGCAAAGATGTAATCAAAAAAGAAGCCCCATGGACTTTAGGAATTACTGAAGAAAACAGAATAGGCTATTACCTGAAAAACTGACCACGTGTAACAAGTTTCTTTTAGGTAGTCTGTAACAAGATATTACTTGTGAATGAATGTGTTCTTGATTAGCAAAGTACCCCATAATCACAGGACAGTCAGTGGGACACATGGGTTTAGCCTTTCTCCTACACTCTCTTTTTAAGCACCCAGTACTATTCTCTGAAAGCATGCAAGATAAGACATAATCCCAAAAATTACATGGTAACCATTAAAATCTTTCACATGAACAGTGCTGACTTTTTATATGGATTTCAGAAAGGTGATCAAAATTTGGGGGTGGTGGAAGGGAAGAGCAGGGAGTAGAGTGAAAAGTTTACTAGAAAGCGAGCTGTGTTATGCTGTTTAGCATGTCCAAAACATGCTGGTGTCTTGATCATGGGACAAATTTCAGAGATAACAAGCACTAGTTAGCACTGATCATCTTGGTAATGGTATTCTGAAATGGAAGTGAAAACAGATATTTTGAAGATTTGGTAAATTTGAAAGTCTTTTTTAGTTGGAACATAATTTTATGTCCCTGACTATTAGGATTAATGAGGTCAGGGTTTCACACTTGGTCTCTAATATGCTGAGTAGCATATAGTTTGGAAGACATTATTGTAAGACTTTCACTTTTGCACATTTATATCTTATTTTCATGCTATTGAAAAGAAAATTACTTCTTTTTTTCTATTATGTTGTTATCAATTTTACTCTATATGTCCTATTTAAACTCTTTTTGAATAGTAAATTAGCAGTTTAGAAAGAGTAAGGAGAACTAGAAAATTTTGCCAAAACAGAATTTGATGTAGTTCAATAAAAAAAAAAATTCAGTAAGTCTCAAGGTTTGTGGGAGACTCAGAGCCCAGCCATCACAAGCACTCCACAAGTCAGCATTTTGTGCTGCTAGTCTGTTTAGAGTCTTTGAGGGACAAAAATCAAATCTTATGTTAGTAATCTTTATGCTGCCTACATATGGAGGGAAAACCACTGAAAATGCATAAACATTAACCTAGCTTTTCCATGTGATGGGCTCATGTCCTTCTTTCCACTGAACATGGTCCAAGCATAAGTTATATGGTTCTTGACTTCATTTTCTCTCTAACTTTGCTAACATTTCCTTGGCTGACTAAAATACTGCAAAGTACTAAACCTTCTTGACATCAGTTACCTACACTGGTGAAGGGAGATGAAGCAGACACTGGACTTCTGTGCTGGGGAACATGAAGGATCCTGTTCCCTCACTCAGTCATCTTTCCTGAGCTGCTCCTGTCTTCCAGCATGTAGTGTCAACAGCAGTAAAATACTGCAAGCTGATAATTAATGGGTGGGACAAGTGCTGAGGAGCCAGTCCCAAGATGCAAATGGTGAGCCTGTTTCCTATAGCAAGAATCAAATACAGTAAGACAGTTCTTTGTTCAGCTTTGACATTAGTACTTTCATTTTCAGCGTCATCCAAAGAGCATCCTTATTTCATAAACTCTAGCTAACATAAAGTAGTTGTCATTTTTTCATTAAAGAATAATGTATGCTTTGATGATCTTGAAGAAAAGCTAAAAATACTTTTTCTTATACTACTTATTTCTAAAATTAGAATCCTTCCCTAATGGATATTTTCGCCCAGTGGTAGGTTTTACTCATTTGACACAGCTTGTTTCTTTTTTATATAGAGCTTAGATCAGCGACAGATAAGAATAGCTTAAATGTGCTCACAAGATGAGGCATATTTAGACTCAGATACTTCCATCTGCATTAAAAAAAAAAAATAAAATTGCCAAACAACAAACCAAGAAGCAAAACCCACTGGACCTCAGGAAGTCATGCTTCATTGGCAGGTTCTTGTCCTTTCTCTTCTGCTGTGGATGTAGGTGTGTTATTCTTAGGAGGACTCAGGGTTGTGTGATTTGCATTTAATGCTGGGCTGTAGGCTGCAGTTTCAAAGTAGAAGATGTTTGATGCATCAGGCCAATACCCAACACAAGAGTGACAACTCTCTGTGCTGCCATCACAGCTCAGCTCAGTGGGAAAAGAAATTGTGAGATACAGAGGCTGCTGGACCTCTGGCTAACTCTGCTTTTATCTTTCTTCCATTCTGCAGCTTTGCTTTGCAGAAATATTTTGCTTTACTTAATATTTTCTCCTTGGTATATGCAACTGACTTTTCT
The DNA here is from genome assembly GCF_963662255.1 of Cinclus cinclus. Classification (NCBI taxonomy): domain Eukaryota; kingdom Metazoa; phylum Chordata; class Aves; order Passeriformes; family Cinclidae; genus Cinclus; species Cinclus cinclus. Next base: position 23,756,207 of record NC_085052.1, read on the forward strand.
CAAATGAAACAATTCAATAGGAACAAAGAGGTGGAAGAGTAACTTTATAAAAGCATCATAAAGTCACTCCAAGACATTGTGTTATGCATTGTGCACAGAGATCAGATGCTATCCACCACAAACGTGGAGGCAACACTTCCTAGACAGTCTTGTGCTCTTCCAATGGCAGAGCAATTTATTCCCTTGAAAATAGAGGAATTTCTTTTTAACAAAAGCCGAATTTTGAATATAATCCTATCTTTCTGCAAGCACAGTGGGAAGGCCTATGGAAAGAGCCACATCCACTTACCATTCCTTCACATGAAATTTCTTCTTGTTACCTAAACACCATCTATTTGATCTCACTGATGGAATGAAGTGACAAAAATTCCATGCCATTGCTTCTAGATAGAATTTTTTCCTCAGTGACAAAGAAATACTCTTCTTACATCTAACAGTACTCTGCTGTAAGGTTTTATCATCTCTGCTGTCAGCAATGAGGAGTTACTTCCTTGACTAATTCACCAACGCAGCAAACTTTAAGTCATCACACTGCTCTTTCTGTAAGGTACCAAAATATATCTACTGTTACAAAAAATAAGTCTATAATTTTTCAGTGTATCAGTGTTTTAATTTTGTTAATCAAATAAATGTGATGGCTCCTGGAACAGTGCACAGAACTAATTCTCATTTAACTTAGATGGGCAGGGTGGGGTGTACTCCCCTAAGCAATCTGAGGTTTGTATTTCCATGTGGAAAATACATCTTTTTGTTCAAATCTCTGATGTTTAACCATGCACCTGTCAACTTTTCAATACTCCATTTGTACCATTTTGGTTGCAGTCCTGGAAGTGGGTGGTTGTGACTCTCCTTGTTCTGAGCAGAACCCAGAGCAGTCATATCATCATTAGGTAATGACACCCTAGATTTGACAGGCTTCCAAAATCTTTTTGGTCTCTCAACTGATACAAATCTTCATAATTGATTTGGATTGTGGGGCTGGTAATACAGCACTGAGTAGCAATTAATGCTAACATTTTAGTTTCATTTCATTCTGTCAAATACACTTGACATTCTTTTTATGTGTGAGATTGCCAGGTATAAAGCCGTGTGTCTCATTATATGCCTATTTGTCACCTCCCTTTAGATTGCTGACACAAGTGATGCAGGTAAAACCTCCCTACTCCAAATCCTTTTAACTCACTGGTTTTACAAGAAGAATTTATAAAAGATGTGCCTATAGTTTCCAGTAAATCAGATCAATTGCTGCTATTGTCTCATTAGGAGTAAACAGATGGGGAAAAAACAATGCTTCCATTTAAAATAACAGTAATTTTTTAAAAATGCCTAAACAAAGATATCTCCATTGTTGTAGTGCCACTTGGAAACAGGATCATATTTCATTGTGAATTATATGTGCTTCTGTTGGTTCAAAATTCAGCAGTTATATCTGTGCAAATCAGGCTGGCGTTGGTGCCTGGAATCCCAGCAAGTCAAGCCTCCCAGCCCAGCAGCACCAAGAGATGTGTCACAAGGCAGTTTGCATTTTCCTCTACTGCTTTACAGCTAGGCTGAGATTCTTTTGGCAACTCATTAAACATATTTGCAGAGCATCAGTTTAATAAGAAAATATTATAGAGATTTCTCCTCTTTCAGCAGTTCCATTATTTAGTGAACATATATTGCATTTGATTAAGATTTGGTCTGGTGGCCCATGATGTACTAAAAGGCTTTTTTAGGACCGATGGGTAGATGCTGTAATCACGTGATCACTGTGAAACTACAGGTTGTTTACTTACTGTGAAACTGCTGATGCTCTAGCAAAGGTTTCCAGTTTGGGGAAAAAATTAGCAGCCTATTCAGGATGTTAATACATGTGTTGTCTTTTCTCTGTTTGTGCTGGGAATATTTATGCATATGGTAAAAAAGACAGCTCTTGCTATCTACTCATCTAATGCACATTGACTTGGGAATGTATCAGCATCAAATAGGACATGATAGTTTCAAAGAGCTCTGAAGAGATAAACCTGTGACATGAAGAACACCACATCCAGGAAGGGATAATGAAAAGTCTCTAATAAGTGTAGGAATCTCCACCATCCAGATTTCTGTCTCTGCTCTATAGGAGGGGTGGCACACAAGCTGGAAGGCAACTAGCAGGACAAATCCCACCCCCTCTAAAGGTTCAGAGGTGCTGGTCCAACAGACCCTGCTATGGTTTTATTGAGGAACTCCTCCAGCTTCAGAGGAGACTCAGATGCTGCACGCAGTCTCTCTCCTCCTCTGAACACACTGAGCACCCTTTGGGTTCAAAGGGAAGGGGGCAGAAGATCTGGCTGAGGTGTCCTTCCCTCACCCCACACTTCTTCCTTTGAGTCAGCAGGGGCTGGGCCAGCAGAATTCACATTGCTGAGCCTGGGCTTCAGGGGCTGTTACACAAATCATCTGAACAGGGTTACCTGAGCAATGGAGAAAATAGCTATGAAGATGACCCAGGAAATCTTGAGAAATTTCTATCCCAATTTCCAATTTTATTACAATTTTTGGAAGCTGAGCAAGTTTCAGTAGGTTTCATCATTTATTTAACTGTGGATGAGCTTTGAGGCTTCTCAGTCCCCCATCCATCCATCCATCCATCCATCCATCCATCCATCCATCCATCCATCCATCCATTCCTTTGTTAAAAAAGAAGTGGTAAACTGAAACTCCACCATAGAGTATTGGTACATTCAAAAATCCAGAATCTGAAATTAAAGAACTAAAAGCCTTTTCTTGTTTGTTTGTTTCTTGTTTAAAGCACACTAGCTGTTCTTTGAAATATTAGTTAGTTTTATTGCCTAGTGCTAACTTTGAAAGCCTTCAAACTGCAAAAACAGTAACACACATTAAATAGTTAATTAAAAGTTAGTCTTGACCTGTTCCTAAAATTCCCTAAAATTTTCAGCCTAGGCTACTTTGTGCCATGTTACTTTTCACTGTCTTAAAGAAGGAAAATTTTTCTTTCACTCTTACCAAAGACTGATAGTGGTGGGATCACTGAAGAGAGACCATGAATTTGAAGGGCACTGATGTAGAGCTTTTTGTACTCTCTGTTTGCCAGGGTCGTCTGTGCAGTATCATTGACAAGGTGGTTGGTGTCACAGCTTCATTACAACCTCTTGAAGTGTATTGTGCAGCATGAATGAGTCTTTTGCAAATGTAAACAAGCTGTGGTGGAAGGGGGCGGGGGGTGAATGAATATATCATTACAAAATTTTTAAGTCTCTCTAAGCTCTTTCCTTTTTACACAAGTTTAGCAATTTTACAAAATCCCATTTGAGCTAAATCATGTTAGAAAGAGCCTAGTAACAGCTTTATTTCTTGTTATTAAATCATATTTCATTTCAAATCAAACCACCACAGAAGCGTTATTAAATAACATTGTGATGCAACTGTTTGGGACTCACTGGGCTCTTTTCTTTTCTTAGCGTGCAATTGGTGCCTGCCAGCAGAACTAATCAAATACAAAAGAGATAGCAGAGGTCACAGCATCAGTGTGTGTGCACAGCTCTGTGTGTACACATCTATAGATGTCTGCACATTGGTGTTATAAGCATGTATTCATACCATGGTATATCACTGTTACAGCATGATCCTCTTGAAAGCAAGATTCTTTTTCCAAATGATCTCACATGCTAGCATTTATCAGGTTTTTGGTTTTTTTTTAATAATTGAAACCTTTTCAATGGTGTGTTATTTGGTACGTAGGTCTTTATGGATTTAAGAGTTTTAATAATTTGAGAGGTTACCTCTGCACAATAAAATACCTCGGTATGACAAAGGAAATATTATAAATGAATTGATTTGTCACTTATCAGAATGTAATCCAGCAGTGATTTCATTTATGTGGTTATTTCCTCCCAGTTATCTGCAAACGTAAAATGTGACGTAACATCCCTGTATCAACTGGCAGAGGAATAAACACAAATGTGACTGGGTTTCACAAATAACCTCCAGATTACTGGTGTTTCATATTAATTTTATTCCTTAAGGAACAGTATTCCTTGAGCTAAATGTTTATTGGAGTACTGTAAGTGAGCTTTGTCTCCCTGGAAAACAACAGGTAAGTTGTGATAAAATTTCACTATTTGAGCATGTAACACTGCTGTTATGGATCCAGTGTGATGTGGTTTGTGTTTAAGACACTTCCTCATACCTTTCGCTAAGTGGGTACAATGTGTACCCTTGTACTGTACAAATACAAAATGTTCTTATTACTGGGAGTGTCTAAAAGGATAGAGGATGAGTTTTTCAGCACACAAAACTGAAGTTTTCAAGGCCTGTAGAACTGACATAAAATCAAGGTGCTGAATTCTCTCAGGCATCTTTGCAAGTCCAAAGTCTATAGTTCTATTCACATATTTACCCTGAAACAGCTGTAGCTGTTAAAAAAGTATTCCATTTTGACCTATTGTGAAGAGGTAATTTAAGCAATCCTCTGCTGAGATGGACCTGGAACATTCATGTGATTTGTTACCACAGCCCAGGATAGTGACTTCTTGAATGGTGAATTTTCAAATGTTGAAATCAAATGAGCATTGTGAGATGCACTAAATTCTCTGAGATTTTTATTGCCTGGAAGTCTAGTAAAAAAAAATTACAGGATCTTAAGATCATGTCTCAGCAGAGGCCATGATTAAACACAATTATATGTTTTAAAATTGAATAGACAGTAACTGAATTAGCTGCCTACTGCCATGGTCCCAAGCCAAAGCACTCGGTGAAAGGAGGTTATTCCTAATGTTATAAAGAGTTTGAAATGTTGCACGGGACCAGGAGGAATGGAGATTTGCATTTCTTGCTTCTCCAGGATTGTAGCTTTTCTGCCTTTAACCAGCTGTCTTAAACCTGAGAGTAAAGGAGTGCCATAGAAGATAGTAAGAAACCAAATTGTCCTAAATTATAGTACCAGTTTATTGATACCCCACATTTTAGTGTTGAAAAGCATTGAAAATAACTAAAAGTAAGTTAAATATCTCAAGATAAATATGAGAAAGAAAGCATCAGGTCTATTCTTTGAGGCTAAGATAGCGGATGGAATTATATAGGAGCACATGCTACTGGAACACTGCACTGCAAGTATACCAATACAACATTTTACCAGGCCAGACAAACTGTCAGAAAAACAGGAGAATTCATGTCAAGTAATTCTTTCTTCCTGAGCTTTGTTTTCATATACTGTATATGGTTACACAAAATTATTCATGTGCACTAATTCTAGGTTTTATTTGAGTTTGCAAGATGAGTGGGAGACAGGCTCAAACATGGGAAAAATTAATAAAACTGAAATAAATTCAAGGTGAACAAGTATTCCTCCCTTCTACCTGACTCTTTCATTTCCACTCTGACCCATGATCACTAATAAAGGTTTACAATAATGTTTGGCATTAAAATAGGCTGATATGTGCAAAGCATATCTTTCAAAGTAAATCTGTGGCAAGATAGTTCCCATTAGGCTGTGTTTGCATAGGGGAGGTTACAAGCGTACCTGCAGCTGGCCAATGTACCTGAAATCTTGCACCTAGTGAAAAAAAATCAGGAAAATATGAAAGTGACTGGAATTTTCCTAGTATCCTCAAAATGTGTTCATAATCACACATTCACAATTTTTCAAAAGATTGATGATTATTTTCTGGTCCAATATTTCAATCTTTGCTATAGAAAAGACATTACTGGTCACTCATGTTTCTCATTTTGCAATACTGTAGTACAGATACCCAGTGGCACAAATGATTAAGATGTCCACTGTATCTAAGTGATCATAACAGAACAGGACAGAATCACTTAGGAACATACACTTTATTTTTGTCTGTCTTTCTTTTGTGTGTGGTTTGCATATCCTTTTATGTTATATAGCAACTAGTTAAGTGGTTTATGGAAACAAGGGAAAAGGGTCATTTATTTCTGTGATGTGGGTTTGCTTCCTTTCTAAAATAAGATCAAACAACATAAATTTCAGTAAGGTAAAACTGAGAAAAACATAAATTGCATGAGTTAGCTTTGTTAGCATCTCAGCTAGAGCAGTATTATCTTACTGCTCCCCTTCAACATAATGTTAGTATAAATATCTTTCCAGAGAAACTATCTGGAAATATCAAAAGGAAGTCCTGAAATGCAAAGTCTGGGTCAAGATAAGTTTTCATTATGAAGGATAATAGTAGCACACTGGTGTCTCATTGTTACAGGCCATCAAAAAACCACAAACGTGGGAAGAACAAACTTAATATTGATTCATCCTTTATTCACTCACAGCAGAATCAAGATACAGTTCTGACCTCAGTTATGTCTCAATAAAGCCAAATTAAATCAGCAAAATTACACCAATTTTAAGCCACAGTGGGATCAAAATCCCACCATCAGTGTTTGTAACACTGAGTTCTAAGCAAAATAATTTCAAAATACTTCATCCTTATCAATGTATGCTCATCTTTTCATTTGCTTGAACAGTCATCTAACATGATGAACAGCATCTAACACCATTTATTTGTTTGTTCATTTATTATTTTATGTATTATCATTTATAATGATTTTTTTTTTTTTCTTTCAACATCTAACATCTTATCTTAGTTTTAAAAAGCAGTAAGAATTGTTGGGTTTTTTTCCTGCTTATGGGACGCATTACAGATCATACAAAGAAATAAAAGCAATAGAGAAGAAAATAATGAAAACTATCATTCCCTCTGAGATTACATAATCAGTTGTGATGTTCTTTGGTACTCAAAATATTCAGTTTCTGACTTTTGAATGCAAAATCTTCTCCAAAGAAATTAAAGAAAACACTGACCAGCCCTTTGACGAGCTGCAAATATCAAGAGGGCTGTTTGCCTTCATGTCTTTTTTGTCTTTTTTCATTAGCACTTTTCCAGCTCTTATGAAAATCCGAATTCATGTAAAGGGAGGTGTCCAAGGTAAATTTCCTACAGAAAAGTAGAACCTGCAAAAAAAAAAAAAAAGTCTTATTTGGCTGACTGAAAAAAAGCTTTGAGGGGTGACAGTTAACCTCCTATGGGAAAATTCTCCCTATATACTCAAATCTAGTTGTTTTAAATTTATTTGTTTTGTGTAAAAGTAGACAGATTTAGATATCTCAAGTAATAGAATACACTGCCATCTACCTTCCCTTCAGTAAGTCATAGCAGTGAGTAATTTTTTTCTTCTTAACTATATTGTATTTGCTGTCCCAGTTTCAGCTAGTAGTAAATAACCAGAATATTATACAGTGTGTGCGTTCACAACTTTACTTGATATCTTGGTAGAATGTGATTCAGATGTTTGCTCTGTTTTTTATGCACAGCTCTCAAATCTCAAAGTGACTTCACTCTTCATTATCTACAGAGTTGAACACTGCAGTATCCCCTATCTCCTTACAGTGTTGGACAGCTTGAAAAGAAAATTCTAACAGCACTTAGAATATTTTACAATCCATTAGTTGCAATAGTCTTTTTTTAAATGGACCTGTTAACTCAGGTCCTATTTAGAACTTCAGCTCATTTGGGTTTCCAGAGTTTTAACTAATTTTTCACTTTTACGCATACTTCTGTCTTTTGACTGCAACGTGAAATTAATCTTCCTTCTCGTTTGAATTAATTGCATCAGAAATGTCTTTAATATAAAGCAAATAATTTTCCCCAACAAAGTTCTTCTGTGTCAAATGAAAGTAAGGGAGTTTTTTGGGATTAATGTCCGTTCACACACAAACTTGGCTATTGATTTTACTGCTCCATCAGCTCAGACTGCAAACGGAGGTGCTGGCACAGAGGCAGTCAAAGACCAAGCTTGGCTGCTTGGCTGCAGCCACTGCCCAGCTCAGGGGCTGAGTGGCCGTGTGGGGTCTGCACATGGGAGCAGGGATGTGTAGGTAAGGCCAGAGGTCAGCTGGAGTCCTCATCACTGGGTAATAAATGTGTTCCTGAGCTGCCTGTATTTGTCTGTGGTCCTTGTCACAGTCTCATGGTAAATTTACCTCTGGTAGATTATAGTTTTTGCTGTCCTCCACTGTACAGTGAGCAAGTGTCACTATGGCTCTCCTGTGAGGCAGAGGAGATAAGTGTCCATGATTAATGATGTGGACACTATCTAGCAGCAGGAGCCCATCAACCTGTGACAACTTTCTATTCCATGGGCATTAAACTCCTAAATGTTGTCACACTCCTGCAATAGATTGTAACAGACAGCTGGGAACAAGGAACAGGAAGGAATTTCACAAGACTTAAGTAAATGACTTTTACTAGGAGTTATTTTTGCCTCCGTTATTTTTTTAGACCCAAAAAAAGAGTTTGGAAAACATTAATTTCAGCTGCTTCCTAATCTATTTAGGAAATACCAATTCCCTTCTGTCTGTTCCTGTAGAAATGTGATCATTACTGTTCTTTTTGCTGCTTTATTTTTTCACAAACATGATCAACAAAGGCCAGTGCTTCTCTGGGATCAGGGCATTTATTTACATAATTGTTGCAGGAACACACAGCTTTGGTCCTGTCTAGGTTTGAGAGAAACAGTGGCTAGTTCTTTCTCTTCTAAAGTCTCAGAATTGTAAAATATTTTAAAAGACAGACTTTTTTTTTTCTTTCTACAGATGATCTTTTCTTTAAATCAAATAGTGCTGGCAAAAAAAAATTAAAAGAGTGGAAACCATTTTTAAAAATCTTGAAACTTTCATGTACTTTGAACAAAATACTTAGAATTTGCTCTGTAGCTCTTGCCTCCACAACTACACAGCATGAGGAAGCTGATCAGAATAACCAAGTGATGATATTAAGGGGAGACTGTCTGAACATTGTTGAAAATCTGGAGCTGGGAGAGGCTGGGTTCCAGGGCACTGTGCCCTCCGTGCCCATCTGCTCACAGCAGAGCTGCTGCCAGCCCAGGGCTCCTGGGGCACCTGGCCGTGCCTGCCACAGGCAGGGCCAGGATGAATGCTGTCAGGAGAGCAAAGGTTCCTAAGTCTGAGCATTGCCTGGTGAGGAGGAAATGCTGAGGAAGAGGAGAGATGCAAGAAAGGAAAGATTTTGGCATTTGTCGGAAGTGGCTGTTGGTTTGCTTTGCTTTGGGAAGAGAGACTATGGGGTGTTGTGGGTCTTGGCTCTTGGAGCTCACCTAGAGAGCTGCAGCTGGGTCTTAAAGACACAAATGAGTTCTAGTAAAGTGCAAAATCTATGCAGCAAAATCTTTAACCCCTTCCTCCTCGTCTAAAAGGCTCCAAAGTTCCCAGAGATGCTCCCTTCCCAGGGCATGGCTGCTCCTCCTCCTCCTGGTTCTTCACACATTTCATTTCCAATCACAGCTCACAGTCAGCAGTGCAGTGTTCCCTGAGAAAGAGTTAATCTCAAAAGAGCAACTTCTCACAACCAGGTTTAACAGATTCCTAGCTTTCTGAGGAATGCAGCAATGTGCAGTTAAGCAGCTGAGTTTTCTTTTAAGTCACTGTTTCCTTTTTCCGCACAATCTACATCTTTTATTTATGTGCTACAGCTGTGGATGAGCACTGATATGGAGCATTATATTCCTTCTCAGGTGTAAAAAAACAGCTGGATGAGTTATGAATGTGTCATCTTCACTTGAGCGTATTGATACATCCCATATGTTATTGACTTGTGAAATGAATACTGATTGTAAAGAAGAAACATAATGAATAAAATAATTCAAGAAGATCCTAGAGGTAAAGCCTGCAAATAAAACTGTACTATTTTTTTCCAAAAATCAGGGAACACAGTCCTACTTGCAGTTTTGATATTTTAAGTGCAGAGGCTTATAGTCAAGGGTTTTCCAGTGATCTGCCCCAGAATGCTCATTGTAATACATCATAACAGAGAGAAAGGAGAGAAGGGATCACATTCCTGTAGCTTGTCATGTTTATTTGTACCTTCAGTAAAGAACCTGAAAGCAGATTCAGAGATCCCAGCACCCCAAAGCATCTCTTTGGGCAGGTGAGACAGGCTGGGATGCAGCACAGCAGTCCCGTGTGCTACCTGGCACATCGCCTACCACTGACATAAGTGGCACAGGGCCCCTCTGGGAGTTGCACCAGCCTCTAATCATCTTCTTGATGCATAAAAAGAAGAGTGAAAAAGAAAACTTTCTTCTGTTTTTTGCAGTTTCCCTGACTGGAAGAAACTATTAGAGTTACATTCTTTGAGGCACTGAATTGTTTTGTATCCTTAGGCAGTAAAAACCCAAAGACCCTGAAACTGTTCAAATACAATAAGAGAAAGGCACCTGCTTTTTGCCACCAGAATAATCCTGTGTTTGTGCAACCAAAGACTGAAGCAGCAGCCTTAGATGCTGAGAATTCCAGAAGCTTTGTTTGTATATGCCCCATTATTCAAGAAGTCTTTGACAAAAATAGTTTCTCTTGGAGGTCTGAACAGGGGGTTGATCTGGAGGCAGTTTCTCAGTGCCTCTGGAAGCAGATATTTTTGATTGTTGCTGTTGGGACATATTAGCACAATAAGAATATAATGCAAAACTTAGAGACCACAACTTTTGAGTGTGCAACACAGTGGCTCCCTAATCCTGCCTAGACTTTCTGGGCATAGAGCCAGCAATAATATTGCAGTAGTTTAGTAAGGAGGCATCCAGACTTGACTGCTATTGATAATAAGAGCCCAGAGGGCTGAGAACTATGGCCTGCCCACAACAGCTGCCTTTTTCAGTAAGTGCTTTTAGGAACTTACTATGGCTGCAATGTGTTAGGTGCAGCAGCCCCAGACCCTGGGTGATGGGTTTCTTTTGTTGCAGACAGCACAGAGAGCTGGGACGTGGAGGTTGACTTCCCAGCAAAGGCAGCCAGTGTGAGAGAAGTGCTAGAAATTTAGAGAAAGACACTGTGTGAGGGTAAGCAAGGAATTCCTTTGATTCTGTCAATCAATTTCCAAAATTATGTACTCACATTTCTAAAAATGCAGAAGTGACTTGGGTGATTTTGGGGGAGGGGAGTAAGTCAAGGTGAATTATATTCCTTCTGCCGCAGTGTAATTCCAGCATCCTTTCACAGTTGTAAATCTCCCTCAGAAAGCTTTGAAAGTCTTTTTGAGCGTTAAAAGCTTGGGTGGTCAAGGTCAGGTGAGTTCCTTCCTCCCTCTTTCCCCAGACAATGAATACTTTTAAGAGGCCTACCCTTCTAGTTAGGTTTCATTATCTGCACTTTTTATATCCCTCTCACTCAGGAAACAATGCAGCACATACAGCCAGTGAGGGGCTCCACTGGAGGACTGCATAATTCCTAACACGGATTTAAAAGGGAAAAATCCTCCTTTTCTTTCCTTGTGTATCCCCAGAAGACATGATCAATATCTAGTGCAGCCACGCAGGCGTGGATCCACTTGCTCCTGTGTGTGAGAACAGTATCTTCTGATCCAAACCTGCCAATATTATGTTGCACAAAAAACAAGCACCAACACCTTCCAGAAGAATAAAATGCTCTGATCTTAAAATACTGAAAATCTTTCCTGGGCCATATTCAGGCCCTGCTCCCTTCTAGTTTTCACTCGTATGTGTCCAGTTTTGAATACAGCTTTGATTCAGGAAAGAATAGCACACATACTGTTGTAGATAATAGGACACACTGGGCATTTTGGCGGAGAACAGCTTGAAAACACTGGCTTGCTCCAAAAGTGATTTTAAATGTGTGATTTTAAATAACAGGATGATGTTCTGAAAGGAAGCTATACCTTTACCATCGGTTACCTTAAAAATTTCCTATATGCCTCTGCTGCAGATATCTGTTTCTCAAAGGCTAAACTGCAGCCTGCAGCCTATATATCATGTTAGTTCCTTGAATTTTTAAAATTCTTGTCTCCCTTTAGTTATCTCACATTGACAAAATTTCTGTACCTTTGAAAATGGAGGTCTGATTACTAGAACCCTTCCCAGACAGGTCTTGAGATGCTTGTTCACATTATGAAATAGGGCCAAGGTTTAATCTCAATTACCTGCCATGCTGAATAGGATTTGTTCTGATCTACACTGACAGGTCAGTTATGGGCATCATTATGTCAAGTTCCAAATGCAATAACATTTCATAATGAGAGCAAGAGCACAGAGAGTGAGTTTTAAGCCACAGAGTCACTATTCCTTGTACAAGTGGGAACAGGTATATCATGGAACTGTCTGTACTGGGCATGTAGGAGACAGTAAAAGCTGTGAATATTCAAACCCTTCCTGTACTTTATAACAAAATCCCCATTTAAGGTGAGGTTTTATTGTCACCAGACTGTTTTTAATAGGTGCTTTTTTCCAGTAGGGTTTGAGAAGCTGGAGCATTTGTGCCCACAAATGCTCAAAAAGACAAACTCAGAAACTGCCCAGGTTTCTGGACCTCTTAGAAAGACATCACAGCTTTTATAAGAGCTGGAACAGTTCCAGAACTACCTGTCGGCAGGATTTATTCTCAGCTCTTCAGAGAGTCCTTCCTTGTAAATCTAAACTGAATTAAGGATTGGATCCTAAATTCCTTTGGTTTCAGCAAGACATTGGATCTTAATAACCTTATATATCAATATTTTTAGTGTTGGCTAATCTGACTTATTGAAGAATCTTGTCAGTTATGGCATCATGCCAGTAACTGATCAAAACCTTCAAATTCTTACATATATCTACAGAAGAGCCTTTTCTCCCCTCTTTTTTTCTCTTCCAGGAAAGAATCCAGAATATTTACAATATTGATAGTGTTGGTGTTTTCAGTTTTTCCTTTCACTTTTTGAGGCTTGATTTTTCCTTTCATTGTACCTATGCAGTCTTCCCTCTCTTACTAAGGTTTCAGTTTCTATATGGGCTGCTATAGCCAAGGCAAACATCTGTTTCGTAAAGAACATTATAAGCCAGGTTTATAATTATGGGAAATGTGGATTTCTGAATGCGTAGTGCTGCCTGGCACATGCACCTCCCAATTGCAGAACTCCTCATTTACAATAGGTGTTTGAACTGGTCTGTGCAATGAAGGTGTAGGAATAGAGTCACCATTCCCATGGCTGTCATCCCCTACTGTATGGATGGCCAGAAAAGGATAAGTTTGAACAAATCTCTTTCAGCACCTCCTGAAAATGAAGTGCTTCCTGTGGAGAAAAAAAAGCCAGCAGTACCCAAATTGACATTTTGGGATCTAAACTAAACAATTCTCTGATTTAATGGGGCCAGGATGCACAGACAAAATCATGGCATATATAAATGTGCAGGCCATAAACACTCGTTACACATTGTTTATGTTTGTGGTTGTGCTTGTCTAAATTTAGATCTTATAACCTGGCTGCGCAAACACATCTGGCCAGGCTCAGTTCCTGCAGTTCTGAGGGGTCTCATTATCTGCATTTATTAAAAACTGTGAATATTTTTGCTCTGAGTTTACTCTGGCTTTAACTAAGACTATTCATGGTAACCATTCTGTGTCCTAAACAGTGTTTCAGTAGGACTTAGTCCCAGCTTAAAGTCAAGGACATATTTCAGTGTTAGAGTGACTCAGACAAAACCCACTATCTTTCCTAAAGCAAGGTCAATAGCACAATATGATCTGTTGGCATGATAGCCATTCTGACTTGCCCAAAGCTTAGCCAGCTTACTGGATTAGCTTGGTTTGAGGCTGATGGTGCATGAGAAATGAGTTCTATGGCCAATATCCTGCAGTGTCTGTCACACCAGAACTCAGGACTCAAGCTCCCACCTCTGACCTGCCTGAGAGCCACCTTTCCCTCTTGCTTTTTTCTGCCTCACCCTGCAACTGATGTTTTGTGGGTGCTGTCAGCCCAGCGTGGATACAACTCACCCAATCCAAATTCCCCCAGCAACTCCCACCTTTGATTTCCCTGAGAAACTGCCAACATCCTACTGTGTTTTCAAGTAATTTCTAATTACTACAGAGTATTTGCAAGGGAATATAAGCAGATATTTCTGATCTGGGTATGCAAAAATTATAGAATCTTAAATTGTACAATGGAAAGGGATATCCAGGTGTTCTCCTGACAGCAGGAGGAAATTCCAAATGCCTGTAATGCTATTTGGGTGGGAGAAAATAATTATGGGAGTTGCTTTAGTTTTCCCTTTGTTTCATATAATTGTTTTCTCCTTGCTTCTTTGAACTACTGAGATGTTTAAGGCAAAATCTGAGTAATTTCCTTTTCTGTCATACCCAGCAAGACAGTAGAAAATATATCACATTTTTAGGATAAATAATAACTACAGCATCTCTTAAAGGCTGGTGTCAAGCTAATAAGTGAACCACATGTTAAAAGCTTTGCTCTACTGCCAAAGATAAAATGCATCCCCTTACTGTCACTTAAACACAAGTAAGTGTGCAAATTCCCCACTCATATGTATTGACAATTGAAAAACAGGCTGGCATTTGCATAGAAAGAATCAAGTATGGAAATTCTCAGTATGACACTTAGAACCTGCTGAACCAAATGCCCAGTTGAAGCAAAAATGTAGATGGCCTAGGTGACCCTAGTCACCACGTTTAAGCAGGTCATGGAATACTTCTACCATTCCTTATGCACCCCACATTTCTGTCCTTAGCTTGAAGTGGGAAATGTCACCAGCACCTCAAAGTATATAAAAAACCTTGCCTGCTTCTACTGCTGGCAGCTTCTTTGGTCTGCACAGATGGGGCACTTCTCTCTGAAAAATCATGCCATAAATTGCACAGACAGTCAGCTGTTCTGATTCTGTCCTTGCTGCCCATTTCCCACTCCCTCTCTGCCAGAGAAGATTCCCCTTTTCTGAAGCAATGTGAAGAAATTCCTCTATTTCTGCTGAAAATGAGAAACAGTGAACTCTTTAACTCTCTTTTTTTAATGGGTATTTAACAAACTCCTTTAGCCAAAGATGCCAGTAAATGGCAAGGCTGTCTTTGCCACACCCAATCATTCAAACCTTTGGAAAGAGGCTGTTTCAGAAGTCTGTCCTGCTACAGGGGACCATATTCAGTGTCCCTTGGAGGAAGTCGCACCCAAAAGGTTCTGCTTCATCCCTAAACATGGCTGTCAGTCAAGAGTTTCCTCAAGATTGACAAGTGCACATGGAGACCCATGTTCTGAGACCCTCCGTGGCCTTTGGTTCTTTCACTGTAGCTGAAAACCTCCTCCCTGAGGTTTCTCTTTGTTTTTCTGTGTGTCAGGCAGTGTCTAATTAGACACTGGTAACAAGGGGGAAAACAAGCAGGTCTTGCACAGCTGCTCATAGCTCACTCAGGTCTGCAGCAAGGGCAGGAATGGGTCTGTGGCTCCTGGGATAGACCATGGGGCAGAGCCACTGCCAGAGCCCGCGTGGGTGAGGCAGGAGTTCCCTCCTCTGTGCCCAGCCATGCCTGCTCTGTGTGTGCCCCAGAGGCACCAGGTTATTATTGGCTGGCTTCTTTTTAACTCTGCCTTCACTCAGAGTCAGGATTGGAGCACGAGAGGCGGATTTTTGTGTTTGGACTCGGTTGTTTATTAAGTCTTATCTATAGTACAGTGAGTTTTACAGCACTTCTAGCTCACAAGCTAAAAGTGACAAAATGGAGCTGTATCTTGCTCTTTACAAGGTCTTTTAAGGCCTAACTACCCAATTACAAACTAACATCTGTATTATTTATACTTTTGACCCAATGACCAAACACCTGTGACCCGCAGTGCAGGATTTTCAATCCAACCAAAAACCACTACCTAAAATCAAGATAAAAAGGAACAAGAAGGAAGAAGAGTCAATGCCCAAGAACCTCTATCTTGTCCCGTACCTATATACTGTATTCTAAAACCCCAAATTCCAAACCCTTTACCATGTGATATTGCACACTAGTGATTCTAACTCCATCACTCAAATTTGGAAGCCTTCTCCAAGGCCTCAAGTCAAAAGCAGTAATCTTTTGAGGGTCAGCACCAGAAACCACAGCAAGTTCAAAGCTCCCAGGCTTCAGGGTTCCAACACCAGGACGCATGTTGACCCTTCTGAACACAAGCTCAGGAGTGATGAAATTTTCTGTTTCACTCCAGTCTTGATCTGGAGGCTTTGCTTTTCACTTTGTTCTTTCATTTGAGTCCATAAATTTAGTACAACTGAGAATTTCTGGATTATCTTTCTCCTAACCATGAATACTATGTAATTGTGCCTGCACTTCTGCGACCTTTCTATGGCTTGTTACAGTTACATATATATTTTAATAACTCCTTCTTTGCTAGATTCCCAGGTTGACAAGTTATTCACATTTTTTAGTTATGTTTAAATGATATGTGTAACACTTGCTTGAATAAGTGTCTTCTACAGTTTTGCAGGAAGGGCCAGAAATAAGTGAACCCTACAGTTTCCTTATCCTTCAAAAGGCCATTGGAAAATTGTATGAAATTCCTATACTGCTCATACTTGGAAGTTAATAAGGAGGTGGTTTCTTTTTCATGGTAAGGAACTTTAGGAAAATATCCTGACCAAATGTTAAGTAACAGAGACTCTCTGGGTTAGTTACTCAGTCAGTTGCCAAAATACTTTTTCCTTTCTGTTCCACATAACAGAATCTTCTACTGCACTCACAATTTTAGACAGTTAAGTTATAGACATGCTCAAGAGGAAAAAAAAAAAAAAAATGGCAAAACAGAAGAAAGAACAGAAGGCATAGGATTTCCAGGTAGAAAATTCAGACGAAATAGTTGCATCTAATAAAGTGACTAAGACTTTGCAACTTTATTAAGTTGGTTATAATCCAAGATTCACAGCTCACACATTTTTTAATTATTTCTCTGTGTGATATTTGTATTTTCTGTTGGATTGATGTTTTGATAAAAGGGATTTGTGAAATTGGTTAAGTTTCCTCATCCCCAAAATGGACGTACTCTTCAATTTTTTTTTCAAATATGTTAATCTCTAAAGGTCCATTAGTCCTGCAAATTCCTATATTAAATTTTAAAGAGTAAAATTTTTGAGGATATTTCATCCATGTTTCATATCTGTACTAAAACCAAAAGTCAGATGTGCTTAGTATGCTTACAGATCTCATAGTAATTGGCTCTTTTCTCAGACTTGGAGGGTTTAGACCATATGTTTTTCAACTTGAGACAGAATTTTTTTAATCTGGTGCTAAGGTGAAGTATCATGCAATAGCATTAATGGTATGATCCAATTCATCATCTTATATATTTCCTTTGCAAATTGGAAGTCTAGCTTCCCTTATAGCTCAGTTTTCAAGCATCTTGAAGTGCTGAGAAAGCTAAACTACTCGTTTTAAATACAGGAACTTTAAATATATTTTATTTTTTTTCATTATTATTTGCCTTGACTGAGGAATGAACTTTTAAAATGGGACTGAAGAATACCTGCCCTTAAGCCCACTAATAAATTATTTATGTCAATTCTTTACCTGGCATGAAAAAATTTTCACTGTCTATTTGGAAGTCTACCATTTTTAGTTGTAGTCCTTCAGGTTTGTCAGTGAGAAAATTCCAGCAAATTAAATTAAATAATCTCTCTAAAACTACAAAGCTGGTGAGAAGTGTTTTCTCAATTTCACTTGCCACGTTTAAATTTGAGTTCAAACAACACACAAGATGTGAAATTAATATTTGATATTAAAGATTTTTTAATACATTTTGTTGTGCATTTATTTATAATAAAAGCATTTATGTGCATGTCCCCTTAATGCAAAGTCTGAAAAGGAGATTATTTAAGTATCATCAGTGCTTGTCCTTATCTCAAAATATGTAGTTAGAGGCAGTTCAGTATCTCCAGAAATCCATAAACATGCATTTGTATAGGAAAGAATGATACTTCTTGGCAGCCTGGGCAAAAAAATCCATGGTTAAGAACAAGTCAGAAAACCTCGTCACTGGGGCAACTTCTGCAGCTGAACATTTCCACATGTTAATAGCAGGAGTGATGGGAAGGCTTATATTGTTATGTGTGAAAAGTAAAATAAAAATAAATGGACAATAACACTGAATTTATGCTTTTTCTTCCACAGGATGATAATACTTCTTTGCATGGTTCTAAGGTTAAGATATTTTTATTGAAGGGTTGTTTTCTCTTGTGAATCACAAAGAGAAGGTATGGAGGCTGTTAAGGAAAAACTGCAGGTCTATTAAATTTACATTCATACCAATGTTAGCATTAAGACTTTGCAACTCGTTTCTCATTTGCTACGATGCAAATGTATTCCATATTTTACAAACACTGAAAGGCTGTTTTTTTCTGCCAGAACTGTGAAAAGTGCCCAGAGGGTAAACAAGAATCAACAGTTAGCCTGTAGCCAAAGCCTCCAGTCTGGATTAGGACTGTTGAGAAAATATCTGTAACAAGTCCTTAAGATCACAGTGTTTCCAATGTATTATTCAAAACTTGAATTGCTATCAAATCGATAGGGAGAGAATGGCTATTTGAGGGTTAGACATGAAAGTGCCAAAGCTTGCACCTCCTTTTCTGTACTTGTAGGTAACATTAAAACTTTTTAAAAGAGCTCTAGCAGACTTTCTCATAATATGTTTTATTATATTTATTATTGTTTATTATTGTACTTTGGCTGATAGCTTGTGCAAGCGACCAATAAATCACTCAGGTCAGCACAGGTGGTTTCTGACAGCAGGATCTGACATTCCCTCTGAGTGCTGTGACTGAAGGTAGTGTGCTTTGCTAATAAAAACCTGGGGAATTCTAAGGTTAATAAGGGAGACTAGGCCCACCAGAAATAGATTTTCCATAAAAAATATATCCTCCATTGTTCTTGGATAGTTCTTTTACCACTTAAGCTCTCCTGGAACAGTAGAATTCTTGAGTCCTGTTTTTCCAAGTGTCACTTGCCTGCATCCATCCATGATTCTATGAAGTCAGGATGAGCATAAATAGTTAACAGAATATGCTATGCTTCCCTTCTTGGAAGAATTATAAAGAAAATAGGCAGACACTGCCTTGCCCAACAGTTTGCTCTTTGTTCTGTACCCAAACCAAGCAGATTTTCTCTGGAATTATCCAATATTTCATGGAACCACAGAGATTCAAAATCTATTGTCCCAGAGAAGAGTTGGGTTGGACTATCTGTCTGTCTGTCTGTCTATCTATCTATCTATCTATCTACCTACCTATCATATCCACATATTACCACTAAAGATGGTATTTCAGGTTAGTAATGTTTGGTCAGAGTAGGGATTAAAACATTTAGAAATCCTTCCCAATACAAGAAGAAACAAAAGGTTTCCGGGGTGGATTATTTATTTTTGGTTCTTTTGCTCCTTTGTTTTGTGTGCAATGTTTGGGGGGACTTTTTTGGATTCTTATTGAGAAAGTAAAAGAACTAAAACACACAATTGGGTTAAAACATGCAGGTCTTACTTCAGCAAGTGCCTTAAGAAAAGAAAATTATACCCCAGCACAAAAAGCACATGTGCATTTTGCGGTCAACTTTCCTGAATAATAAAAGCTATAGACCTTGACCAAATAATTGCAGTGACATGATGTGTAAATTCTCTAGTTCCTGAAAAGACCTCAATATTTTGAAAGAAAATAGCAGAAAATAGAGGACAACTCTGAACCCTTCATATTTCTAAACAAACTCAGTTTCCTCTTACTCATTTCATATTTCCCACATGAGAGACCAAAGCCCTATCTAGTAAGCATCAAACCACAATTTAGAGATTGAGGTAGCAAATAAGTAAAAGGGACTGCATTCCTGTCATTTTCTGTTGCCATGATCCTTCTCCTCAAGACTGCGTGAGACGTGATGCAGAATATACTAGATAGGGCCCTTGTGAGAATAAAGGAATTGAATATTGCAAAGTGGTGCAATGGGAGCCATATATAAATGCTAAGATAAATACAGATTTGATAAATTACTGGCAAAGGCACTGGAGGGAACAATACAAGACGATGCAGTCAGGCTTTTTCATCTCACTCTTACGACCCTTAGAGAAGACATGGCTTTCCAGAACTCTGCACCTGAGGCAAGATGTTTTAGTCATTTTATACATAATTACCCCCTGAGACCTCTCAGATTCTAGGATAATAAAACGCAGCTCTAGGTCTTCAAGTGTGGCAATATACGGATGTCCATTGCAGGGTAGGAAAAGATGCAGTAGGTCCACATTTCTTAGCTCAGATTGCCACAGCCAATGTGTGTGCAAATGTACTGAAAAGCAAGGTTTCTGTAAAAAGTCCAGCTTAGCTGCACCTCGCACTCAGCAGTGCAAGGGTTCGCTCCTGAGGCTTCCCACACAAGGGTAGGGCAGACAGGCAAGGCGTTGGGATTTGCACTGAAGACAGCTCCAGTGGAGCTCAGGATTTCTCCCAGCTATCTGTGCTAAGCAGACATTTACCTCAGCTTTATGTATACTAGCACCTAAAAGCTAATTTAAAATCAAAGATTTCAGGCATCTAGTGAAAGGAGAACAGTCATCTTTGCTCCTGACATCCCTGTTTGTCAGAGCTGTTAAGCAAAGTGATAATGTGCTACAGAGGAAGTACACTAGATAGACTACATGTTTACAGGAATATCTGTATTAAGGAATACCTCTATAAAAGCTATTTTGTCTTGCATCACTTTGCCTGACAGAAATATTACTTACACTAAAATCCTTAATGTGAGATGCCCTATAAAAAAGTTGTTTAATTTAATAACATTCATTGTATTAGTTCCCCCTAAAGTAATCACTTTGTTCAGAACACACTCTGTGTTCCTTTATTTGATCTGGGAATAAAATTATCCTGTCTTTACTTTAGTATCTCCTTCTTATTCTTTCTTGAATAAATAAACATGAAGCTGTCACTGCAGAGCAGGCACTGCCTCTCCCTGTTACAAACCTTTTGATTTTCGTGTTGAGAGAATTTTTCTGCACCGTGATCTGTTTAGAATATGCTTGAAGCACTACATTTTCTTGCTTTCCTGTTTCCCTCGTAGACACATGAGTAACAACAGAGTTCCTGATGTCCCAGTAGATTATATGTCCTATCAAGTTTTCTGTCCTTCTCACAGAACTGATCAAGCTGTTTATCACCAAATTTTTTTTAATATATCAGGCACTAATTTTAGTATAATTTTTATTATAGCAACCAAAGCCACCACTTAGGAGATTTGAACCCTTTTATATCAGTAAAATATATGGCAGCATCTGCTTCATAAAGTCTTGGTTAAAGGGTTTGATTTGTGCACTGCTCACCTGTGTGGCCAGCACAGCTGCAAAACCAACCTGTGTTGTGTCTCCTGTACTGTGCTACAGACTGCCACAGTCACCGAGGGCTGCAACACCTGCTGGCTAAATACTGGAGTTCCTGGCCTAGAATGTGATGGCTTCTTAACACTGCCAGACAAAAGATTTCTAGTCAAAAAAACAACAAAAAACCCCCATAATTAAATCCAAAAAACTGTGGAATAACTGGGCCTTTCCCAGACAAGTGGGAGTATGAATCCCAGTTCAATGTTATATCCACTCACCTTCATATCTCTTTAACTTTCAACAAAGCTGTCAACATGGATTTAGTAGGCGGTTTGTGTATTATGCACATGTACTAAACATCAAAAAAATTCTTGTTAAAGAAAAAAAAATATAAATCCCTTGCTTTTTTTACTAGAAAAAAAAAGTGTATGAAATTGTGAGATGTAAATGTTGTATGCTTTTCGTTCTTAAGAAACACTGAAATGCACGGTTTCTGAAAGTACAAACTGGCAATCTGTTTGAGACACTTCCAGCTTTCAGGGGGTGTATTTAATCAAAATGTTATTATTTGCAGGTTTCCTTCTACCTTAGATGACACAAAGCTCCTTGTTGCAATGTTTTCTGTTGGTGACTGGATACCTCCAGGGGCTAATGAGGAGATGTGAAACCACAGTGAACCCAGTGACTATTCCAAATCTAGGCCTAGTAAGTATTGTTCATTTGATGTTTAATCTTGTATCTGATCAAGGTAGGTATTGTTCATTTGGTCTTTAGTCTGGTATCTGTCTGATAAAAGCATGTGAGGAATGAGCTGACAGCATCACTGCAATTTGCCAGGCAGTTGTAAGAAATCACCTTCCAAACTCATATATTTATTTGGTAGCACCCATGAAGAAGCTAGCAACACAACAGGAACAGAAATCCTGTCAGCATCAGTCAAAGGACTGACACAGGAAAAGAATAAATACCCAGGGCTTATTCCTGGTTTTCTTCGTAAAGAACAGCACTTCCTTGTTCAAGTAACATCTGAGAGCTCAGTTAAGCAGTTGAAAGGGGTGGCTTTATGAAGGAAAGAGAATTGCACATCTAAATAGCTTCAGAGCACATGGAAATTCATGTATCACCCATGTACAGAACACATGAGGCTAATTTCAAGCCCTGGGAAAAGCAAAATCCCAGAGCCTCCAACACCTCAGTGCCTCATCCCCAGCCATTAAGCAGTATGGTACAACTGCAAGGTTAAAAATAAGTGGGCCCTAAGATCAGGTTCCTCACTTGTCATAAGGACAACATTTAATTTGATTTACCTCTAGCTGATTTTCACCACTGTTGAGAGGATCACCATCAGGAAACAGTCAGGCCCTTTTCTCACACCTTGCAAGACTCATGTTTATCTCAGTTTGAATTCTTTTTTGCCATACTTCAGAGACCTGCTGTCCTTTCCTTTCTTAAAACCAGGAAAGAAGGGCTCACAACTCAGCGGGTTTTTTGGCACCTTGAGAAGCTTCCTGTTCTCTGCATTGCCAGGAGGGGTAGACCTCTGTTCCAAAATTTGGTGCCTGAGCCCCACACTCTGTCACCAGAGCCCAACCAAAAGCAGCAGCTTTGCCCAGCTGCAAACTTCCCAGGGGCTGAAAATGCAGCTCAGCATTGACAGCTGTCTCAGGCTTGTTAGGCACAAAGCATCCATATTTGATGTGGTGAGGACTTTCGTTTTCTTCTTCTTTTTTTTTTTTTTTTCCAAATTCTCTTTAAGTTAGACAAACTGTAAGGGGATGAATATAAACAAAGTAGTCTGTGTAGTATAAGAGCAAACATTATAGATTATGAGCTGAGGGACAGGGCTCAAAAGGCAGCAATTCAGCAGCCAGTCAGAATCATCAACTAAATTTTTCTTTACTTACTTTAGAGTTTTTTACTGCCCTCTGGAAGGACATCAACAAGATTTAGACACAAGCATATCACTACTGTAATGAATGCTGACAAAAAAAAATTTAGAAACTGGAACTGGAAATGCATTTGCAATACTTCTCTGGGAATTACTACTATAATTACACCAGTTTAGAAAGCAATACCTTTGTAAGTGCTTTTACCCCATCATGTATCACACAAGGGATTATAGCATTTTAATGACCTTGTTGGCTAAACTGTACAATATCTATAATAGTAGAAAATCCAGGAGAATTTTTGGCCCTGTTGAGGCTGTAGAAAATCTCTTACTGACTTTGTTGGAGCCAGCAAAATCCATCCTAATTTTTCAGGTGGCCAGATCCAGCCACAAAAGGGGTTTGTATTTTCCCCACACTCTTAAAATTAGAGCAAACTGACACTTTTCAAATACTTATGCTACAAATGCCCTGAATTTTATTTCATGAAAGATGTTATGACATGGAACACACTATTTCTTCATGAAACCTACACCTTCTAATAGCAGTTATTGAGAGGGTGATACATACATCGCTATTTCTCCTGTCACCAAATGAAATGAAATTCATAGATCTGCTCTTAGCTAACGGGATACACATTTTATGGCTAAATAAGGCCTTGAAAATGAAAATCTTCTGCCCTTCTCAGGAGGTATATAGATCCAAATTAAATGAGCAAGTTACATTAAGGCACCTGTAAACCTTGAAAAGGGTATATTGGCTTGTTCATTGTTCCTATAGATAATAAAGTCACCCGTAAAACATTTAGAGAGCAAGCCAAGGAAAGCAAATGTCACCCTGGCTTAGCTTCCCTTATATGTTTTCAGTTTTCTGAAATTGAACATATCTTCTGTAGATAGGACTATAAGAGATGGATAGATGCCTTAAGATTGGTTTGCACATGAAAAGGTAATAATTGATCCCTGGCCACTTCATGAACCACCATTTAGTGTGTTGTGCAATTTCAGAAATAAATCAGAGTACCTACCTGAAGAATAAAAGGAGGTAAAAAAGTTCACTTTCCTTCAGCTTTAGAAAATATATGTTGTGTTAGGGAAGGTGTTAACTGACAACATGTTTTAACTGACATGGCAATAAATATGACCAAGCACCAGAATTTTCTCCAGTGTGCAAACTGCCTTTGCAAGAGCCTGGAGAGATTCCTGCTGGTCTCTGCAGGATTTGGCTTGAGCTCCTCTGCAGGAATTAGTTCATGCCAGTGGAAGTAAATAGGTCCCTGGGGATTCTGCTGCTGCCACTGAGGTATTTATTTTTATAATAACTTGTTGGCTGGTACAGAGATAGGAAGTCACAACCACAGCTCTTGCATGCACAACTCCACACCATTCATCTTTATCAGTTAGAGCCCTTTGTGAAGATAGAAATTCTAAGAGCCACAAACCTGGGGGCCTGGCTGCCAACACCTCCTGCACCCTGGTGGCTACTGGCCACCCTTCTTTCCCAGTGCTCTGCAGTGCCTGCTGGTGCTTCCCAGCCATCAGCAGCCAAAGCCAACCTCTTGGACCTCAGAAAAAATGTGCAATGAAGGCAACAGATCACAGGATTTTTCTGACTCATACAGAGCCAATAAAACGCATTTCTTAGGAAGGAGCCTTCCTTACTATTTACCAGTGTCGGCTCACACCGTGCTTTATTCAACAATATTTTCTCTAGCTTGGCCCCTTCCTGGCTAACAGAGCCCAGCTGTTTGAGAAGCTCTTCCTCTAACCTCCAAAATTGTCCCAAAAAATTACTCTGTTCTTACTTTCCAATCAGGTAGGAAACACTACCAGGTTTCAATAGCATTCTCTTCCCTTGCCAGACTTCACAACTGAGAGAAAACTGAAATGATAATAAGACTGAAAGGGCCGGTGATAATGACACAGCACTTTCACATCACATATGCTCTTTTATCAGTAGTTACACACTTTTGAACACAGAGTGGAGCCCTGTAGAATTGGCTGGCTTTCACATTTTTAAGAGTTGTTTTCTCACTTATTTCCTGTTTTCTTACCAGCAGGCCCGACCACATCCAGAACCTAGATAATAGTTGTGTCAGTATCTCTGCCAGCTTTGTTTAAACTCCCTTTTCTACACTTTAAACAAGGTTGGAGCTCCACTTATTCCCTTTCTGATACATAACTTAAGCAAAACTTGACTTGAGGCCAACAATATCTAAGAAAGGAGACATAAAGTTTGGGCAGAATAGGAAATAGGTAATTTTGCTGCTGTTGCAAGTGCTGGAATATAGACAGAGCATTTTCTAATAACTTTCTCCAGCTGCCAGTTACTTGTTCAAAATGAAACACATATACTGCAGGGGGAGGAAGGCTAATGTGTTTTTAGGTTAAAAGAAATGTCATCCAACATCTGTTTGCCACATGGTAGCCTTAACCAAAAATTTTCCCTCCTCCCAGCTGTTGCTTGCCTTGCTAGACACTCATTGGATGCCTTCTCCACTCCAGTAGTGGCTTTGAACCTACTGCACAATTCCAGAATCTGTAGGTTTCACTTCGCTCTCACCCAGTCCAAACTCCCATTGGAGTTCACCTGGTGAAACAGTCAAAAAAGGGACTGAGAGCCTCAAAACACAGCTCAGAGCATCAGAGTCCTCTGAGTTCTGGCAGGAACCAAACAGCTCTTCAGTAGGTGGCCTCCATAGAAAATCATGAACCCCCAGCACTCAGGCACACAGCAGAGCCTACGTTAATGTTGGACCGCCGGAACACCTTCATGGCTTGTGAACAGAAAACATCCAAGGCCCCTGAATCCCAGAGTCCTAGCTCCCTCTCCTGGCAGAGCACCGCACCGGGCTCAGGAACGGGGTGCTCCCCGGCACGACAAACCTGAACCCCAGCTGCAGCTGTGCCGAGGGAGAGGGGCAGGAGCCGTGCCCTGGGTGACCAGAGGCTCCTCTCTGCAAAGGAGCCCAGTGGTAATCACGCAGCTATAGCTCTACCAGCAGATTAATACAGGATTAGCAAAGGCAAAATCTATTCTAGTGAAGAACATCTGCAACATAGCTTTAGCTGCATAAAAAATATGTACTTGAGCACAGATAAAACTTCATTGCTGCGCATTATCTGCAGTCCTTAAGGTCGGGGGTAGTGCAATTTATTCTCTAATACTCTGATACCAGACCGACTCACATGACTGTGCCGTGCTCCTATCTGACACCACTACCTTATTCTGTATGCTGTTTCCTGCACACACTGTGCCCACAGAGTGCCTCCCCACACTGTAATTTTCTCTTTGAGAAACACACATCTACTGGCTAGAGGAGAACCCGTCACTGTGGCAGGTCATGTACAACACCAGGGATCTCAGTAGCAGCCTCCAACCCTTCAGAAACAAGTGGCATTTCCGTACGGGAAGGGACAGCTGTTGCCCGTCGATCCAGAGTAGGTTCAGCAACATCCTTGGTCACAATGGCAGTGACAGCAGCACAGGTGGCAGTGTGACACCTGCCTTCGTGGCCCAAGGCTGAAGCAAGGTCATTCTCAGCCAGCAGCACTTGCCTCCACAGCTTCAGGGAATGAGCTGGCTCCTCACATGCAAAAGACAGCAGGCACTCAGCCCAAGCACACAGGCCACTGTGTGACCCAGGCTGCAAGCCATGTGCAGGTGCGTGAAGTTTGGTCATTTCAGCCATTGACCATTAGCAGCCTGGGCTGGGCACACCAGCAGTCTATTTCTGCAGTGTTTTTATTCAGTTATTCAGCTACCATGGGTGGCCTGAAGTCCACTGAAAGCCTCCCCAGCAAGTGGGTGGGCTGGGATGCTGGAGAAGGGCTTGTTAGCATCAGACCTTCTCCACTCCTGCTATAACTGTGGAGAAAGAGGGAACGAGGTTTCCTGCACAAGTAAAACAGCAGGTCTCTCTTAGGGCTCTTTCAGTCTTTGGCAGTGAGGTTGCAGTTCCTCATTTATGAGGAGCTGGAGGCAGGTCACAGATGTATGAGCTGGTTTCTACTTTGGTTGTGTTTTCTTCTAGGTTTCACACCAGTGCAGTTTTCCCAAGACAATGGTTCCTTCACAGGTCAGTGTCTTACTTCAGGAGACCCCCTTCAATCTCCAGCACCAGCTACAGGTTCTGCTTAAATGGTAAGGACTTATGTTCTTAGTGGTCCTTAAAGCAAAGATAAAGCTGCACAGAAACCATTCGGTGAAGCCAAAGCTGTGGCTCATAAAGTATTTCATTGTAAGTTAACCATCTCAATTGTAGGAGACTTTCTGTATATTAATCAGGATTAAATTCTTGTTTCTTCCTCAGAGAGAAAAAATGAGGTAAGGAAGAAGAAAGAGGAAGACAAAGGGAAAAGTCTTGATATTGTAAAGATGTCTAAACTTCACTAGCATGCTCATCCTATTTCATGTTAGGTATCATAGGCAACTTATCTCTGTATTACTATAATGCCAGATTTTCTTCAAGAAACAAATGCTCACACATTTCCTTAGCCAGCCCTCAATCCTCCATCCATCATCAGGTTCTAGTTCTGTGCTGTTCTGCACAGTATTAACTTACTATAAAAAAAAAACTTAAAGATTCTTTGTGACCTGAAAAGCAGTGTTTCATTTTCAGGTTTCATTTTTAGCCCCTCTTTAGAATTTTGTCCCTATCAGTTATTATGTTCCTGTGATAAAACCAAAGTTCACTATTAATATACTATATTCTGGAATATGTCTCACAACTAATCATTAAATGATGGTGATTACTCCCAACTTATGCATCATTAGTAATGTTAATAGATTATACATACTTTAGTTTTTTCAATCTGGTATTTGGACTGAGGATATATTTTGAGATATCTGAATACACTTCTGAATTTTCTCATAACATTTTCTTCTAATGCTATACCTACTTTTCTCAGTTTGTGCATGTTTTCTTAGAGCACAGGAAGAATATCTACATATTTGAAGTTCTGCTTCCCCAGAGTTCAGAATTTAGCCCTTTGTCTGGTGACGCAGCTAGCATTGAAAGAAGGGGATATTACACCTAATGCATTCTTCTTTTTTATTTATTTCTTTTCTCTCCAACCAGAGTAGGTAAGTAGTTTTGAATCTGAGAAGTAGTTGTGGCCTCAAACAGAAAGGGGAGCTGAATAAATAAGAAAAAAGTTTCCAACACTGCAGGGCACTGAATGAAATGGTGGTGTCCATCCTGACCAGCAGAGATCCCAAACTGAGTCCTTCCTCAGAACCTGGCAGTCTGCATTTCCTAAATTAACAGGCCCAACACAAGGGGGTTGCTCTCACCACCCCTATCAGGCAGAAGCCCTTTTCACATTGCTGATTACACATGAGGTTTATGCCAATACACAGAGTTGATAAGTGTTTTGTAGCCATGAGAACAAGCAATCAGTCAATTACCTAAACTTTGTAATTGATCTCAAATGTGGGAAAGTTCTCCATCAGTTAGAGTTTAAATCAGAGCTGGTTATCTCTCAGAAAGGGACAGTCCATTTAGAAGTGGTTGTTGCTGACACAGAAATTATGGGGCAAAATAGTTGTAAGGCTGCTTTTATGCAGCTGACCAGATCAGAGACAAGTGCTGGGTTCTGTGCCTGAGACAGGGCAGCCCCAGATCTGTGTATAGGGGAATGAGAGGCTGGAGAGCAGCGCCATGGAAAGGGACCTGGGGATCCCGGTCAGTGGCCGCTGGAGCGTGCGGCAGCAGCGCCCTGGCAGCCAGGAGGGACAACCCTGTCCTGGGGCATCAGGCACAGCACGGCCAGCCAGGCACGGCAGGGATTGTCCCGCTCTGCTCTGCACTGGGGCAGCCTCACCCCCAGTTCTGGGGGCAGTTCTGGGTGCCACAATATCAAAAAGACCTTGAGCTGTTAGAGAGAGTCCAAAGGAGGCCATGAGGATGGTGAAGGGCTTGAGGTGAAGCCATGTGAGGAGGGGCTGAGCTCACTGGGTCTGTTCACCTGGACAAGAGGAGACTGAGGGGAGACCTCACTGCAGGTACAGCTTCATGTGAGGGGCAGAGGAGGGGCAGGCACTGATCTCTGCTCTGGGGTGACAGGGACAGGACTGAGGGGATGGCCTGAAGCTGAGGCAGGGAGGTTTAGGATATCAGAAAAGGGTTCTTCACCCAGAGGGTGTCTGGGCACGGAACAGCTCCCCAGGGCAGTGGTCACAGCACCAAGGCTGACAGAGCTCAGGCAGTGTTTGGACAATGCTCCCAGCACAGGGAGTGACCCCTGGGGATGATCCTGCCCAAGGCCAGGAAATAGACTTAGATGATCCTTGTGGATCTCTTCAACTGTGCTATAATACTATGAATTTTATCTGGGGAGGGTGTTGTGTATGCCCAGAGGGTTTGTTGGTGTTTTTTGTTGTTGTTTTGGTTTGGTTGGGTTGGGGTTTTTTTTGGTTTGGTTTGGTTTTTTTGGGTTTTTTTTTTGGTTTTAATTATTTTGAGGAGTTGTGCTTCTGTGGGTGGAGCTGTCATTCTGCCTACCAAGTACCTATTATGGAAGAGATCTTGAAGTGGACTGTATGATGTAGAAAACATTCATTCCTTTGCTTCCAGCAGCAGCTGAAGTGTTAGGAGAGAACTGCCCACCTTTAATTTACTGACCATTTTGGCCCCACAGCTTGCTAGGTAAAGACAGCCCAGCACATTCACACTGGTGCCAGGAATGCTGCTACTGATTGTGCTCACCCAACCACGCTGTATCAGCATGTCCAAGACTAGTTACAGCTAATAAGGGTCTGTCTGAAGGAAAAAATGAGACAAGAGTGAGATTTATGACAGTTCCAAGCACAGAATAAGCTGTATGAACAGATGAGACTCAAAGAACAGTAAGGTGCTCTTTACATACAAGTATTTCAGAGGGGGGAAAAAAGAAAATAATAGAATGAACTGTAACAAACATTTTTTCTAAGTAGAGGTTTTCTGCATTTCCCATGAGAGTTGAATGAGGGAAGAAAAAAAAAAGGAAGAGCAGAAACATAGACAAAACCTTGAGTGCCAAGAACATGCTCCAGATTTTTTTATAGATGCGTGGCTCTTATCTCAGTCCTGATTCATCACAGCTTAGTCCCAGAATTATTCAGAATTCAAGGACCTTGCTCCTGCAGGGTTAATGGATTATATTCAGCATTGAAACTCATGACACAAATAGCTGCTTAATTATTCAATCCAGACTGGATTTAGTGGTAATGGAAATAAAAATAACAATGGCAAAAATTAAATTGTTTTACATTTTGTAGGTGATTTTTTTTTCTTTTAACTGTATAATTCAGGACTGTGAGCAGGCAGGAGGAAGCCCGTATAAAGGAGGGGTTGTGCTGTTTGTGACACAAAAGATTAGCATCCCCATGACTGAAGAGGAGGAAAAGGAAAACACTGCCATAAAAGTGACAGTGGAGGTGAAGAATTGTGGTGAATATGTAATGCACCACTGAAAAGATGCAGAAGAAAAAATAGCAAACAAAAAGTCTTATCCTATATACCCTGCTATTCCAAAGCACAACTTAATTTGAAGGGAAGAAGCTGCTGTTCTCATTGGCTCACACCATTTGTTCATAAACACAGGTAAGAAAACCGAAGTGATACAATTACCATCATTATTATCTTTGTTCAGGAAATGCAGTGGTGGTTTTCCACCCAGAATTTCATTGAGCAGCCCTTGTGGCTGTACCAGTCAGGAGCTAAAGGCACCGACCACAACTTCTCTGGGAGCAAACACAGGAAATCTTGCACCTCAAATACACCAGGCACACGGGATGTCAAAGCAAGTCACAGACATAGGAGCACCTAGAGGGACCAGTCAGTGCTGTTACAATGAAATTGTGAGCAGTGACCAAAGATGCAGTGCCAAACCAGACCTGGCAGACCTATGGCACTCCAAGAGCAGGGAAAACCCATTTGGAATCTATGGGTCTAAACTGGGGGTTCTGAAAAAGGTCACACTTAGCATTTATTTAATTGACCCCTGTTTTGAAAGCATGCTGTGCAACAAGGTGGAAATAGGCATCCCAAAGAAATAAACAAGATCACTTTAAACCCAAATCATCACTAAATGCCATACTGCTGGGTACAGGGGATATCAAATTAGAGGGCTGATCCCCAACCCCTGCCAGATTCCTGTCTTTCTGTAGTTTCCCAGGGGATGAGCTACAGGTAGGGCTTTCCTGTTAAGCCCTGGTTAAACAGGGATCTGTTTGAGTTTGGATAGAGCTTGGAGTAAAGCAGGCTAAATTACTTGTCCAGTTGATGACACTGACAATCCTGGTCACTGCTGTCTTATTTTCTCATTCTGATTTGCTTTGGTAACTGGTCTGATGCAAGTGGGGTGGGAGTGTGTGTGTTAAGACAAAACATTTTTTATCTTAAGAAAAAAGTAAAAATCTTTCACATGTAAAGTACCCAAGCCAGAGTAATTTAAAAGGCTCAGTTTGGGTTCAAGTTCTGAGCCTTATCCAAATTTCTGTCTTCCTCCTGTTCCCTTCCCCATGATAATTTTTCATCATGTCATTGAAGAAGAGGGGAGCAAAAAGAAAAAAATAAGTAACAGCAAAGATACTAGAATGTCCATATACCTGTTTTTGTCTCTCTCTAAACATCTGAAAAAGTTGAAGTTTTTAAAACAGATTTTAAAAGTTTGGGCTATATAACTTGCATTTTTCATTACTGTATTTCATACGGTACAGTGGTCAGATGCAAGTTGTGTTTGGATAAATTTGGAATAAAAGGATTGTGGTGTGTTCTTCATAAGGGCTGTGTTGCCAAACATATTGGAAGCAAGCTAGTGATGATAATTTTGTGTTGGCACAAAGATAAAGGATTTCTGCCTGCATACTTCTAGAAGTAAGGGATTGGTCTACAAGTGACAGTAAAGGGAATTTGTTGTTTTGTCACAGAAGAGAAAGGATTACTGTGCACATGATGCTCTAGGAAAAGGATCAGACCATGGAAAAGAGAGGTCATTGTATATATATCATGAAAGGGGCAGGGCAGTGTGTTTGGTATTTCTCAAGAAATAAGAATATTGTGCTCAGACTACACCACAGCTAAGACTGGGTGCCACATGTCAGCACTGCTGGTCTGTTGGGTGTCCAGGACTTTCCTTCTGACTTGGGATTCCCAGCCTCCTAGCTCTAAGAGAGATGGTTCTTTTCTACATATGAATAGAGGAACAGTGTAAGCCTTGGCAGATTGCTTCTGTTGTTGTTTCCTTAGGAAAAAATAATTCAATATCAAGCTGCATAAGAAAAATGTGTATGAAACAAAAGGTTTTCACTTTCTCCATGGCACCAATAAGTGTTTCAGTCATTGTCTCTGTGAAAGTATATATTTACATTTCCATGATGCAGCAGCCATCAAACCCCAACTTTTGGCTGTGCTTTTCTAGGACAAGATAGGTAACAGTACATGTTTGGGGTGAGGACTGTGTTGCATTGCACTGGTTTCTTATTATGAGGAAGGTAGGAATTATTTCTACCTTTATGATGCCAATTTCTGGTTCAGGACTTTCCAGTTTTTTGGGGATTTGTTTGTTTTCCGACAATGATCCTGACATCCAGTTACTCATAACAGGTCACTCTCACGAGCCCTGCAACACTTTGTACCAGGAACTGCATTTCAGAAAAGGTGAAGCTGGGGTCAAACACATTCCTGCTAATTGTACTGACTGCAGGGAAGTTATTCTACGATTGAATTTGCCCTCTGAAGTTAAAGGGGGAAGCTGCTAATTTCTTTTAAGGAGGACCCAAAAAAATGACTGCAGGCTGGCCAAGAACTCCCTGCCCAGGCGCGCCAGCGCATGCTCCCCCCGCACATAGAAGATAAGCACTGCTAATCTTTTGGGGGAGTGTGGTATGTGAGGAGGATGTGCAGCTCAAACTATGTGAAGGGCTTAGAGGGAGATGCACAAAAAAACACTGATAGAAAATTGGTTTTTGTACATCTGTGCATTTTGTACTTTTTGTACTCACTGCATAGACTGCATAGACATCTACTTCATTGACCTGATCTCTTCAAAGCTGCCACCAGTGCAGTGGCATGGCCACTGGCTCTTTTCTGCACTGTTTCTTCAATGTTCTGCATGTCCTCAGGCTCCACAAAGCCCACATCTACTCTTACCATCATCTGACCAGGCAGCATATATGTTTTATTTTGATCTAGCTTTTTCTTGTAGTTTTCCTGCTTATCAAATCTTCAGTCTCTCATTGAGTTGAAAAATTCATGGTTAGGGCAAGGAGAGACAAATAAGGTCTAGTTTCTGCAGATTAGCACAGAGCACTCCTGGCTTATTGATGTGCAATATCACAAGGACAACCAGTCTCTGCTTCTCTGCTAAAATTTTTGACTGGGTATATCAAAGTAAATCTCTACTCATCATCCTGTTTTTATTATTTCCTTTTTTCCACTTTGCCCAGAGACCCTAACTCCCCAAACCGTTCCTATTCAGAAGTCCAAGTTCTGAAAACTTCTGCAATGCTGTCTTGTTTAATGAATGTTTCTGTTGTCCAAGTTATCCTGCCCCTTACTACTGAGAAGTGTAGCCCTGCAAAGGAAGGGTGACTGCCTGGGGCTTGGCAAGACTTGCAGCTTCCTACACGACGAAGTGCAGGGGGAAGATTTAAGTTGATGTGTTGGCTGAACTTCCTCAAGCTTGGGCTGAAATTCATGAATGAGGGAACTAGATAGAAATTTGCAACAGCCTGAGATTGCTTAAGTTGCAGAGGCTTAAATTACTAGTGGCTACCTTAGGAGATGGGGGAAGCTGTAGCCAATCTTGCTTTAAAAATTACTCTGTCCTTGTAGAAAGAACACCAGGGAGTGTAAATAAGATTTCAGCTAACAAAAGTTTTCTCTCCGAGTCCTTTGGGAGGATGCAGAAAAGCTGTCAGACTGACTTTTTGCATCAAGCTCCAGCTGTCATTTCCCTCTGCTTGCTGGCTGTTACCGCTGGGTGCAAGCTCCCATTTGGAGTTCTTGGCTTTGAGAGGAAGCACCTCCTAGAGCTCAGGTAGACTGCTGCAAACACCTTCCAATAAGCCTTTGGTCTTTGAGACTATGAAGGAGGGGAGGAAATTGTCCTGACAATTGAAATTTTAGCAGGTCTGGTTCACTGCTCAGTGAAATTGATGGGAGATTTTCCCTTAACCTCAAAAAGAAAGCACCAGCATAGTAAATCTGCTTTATGCAAAGAAAAAGGTAGAGTAACACCAGCTAGGAATGAAAAGCTGAATGATACATGTCCAATTTGAAGCATGTAATAAGTAAAGGTTACCCAAATGTGACTTAAATAAGGCTGGCTTCTAAAAATATTTCATATAAGGGGTCTGCAAAATATCCATAAAGTCTTTGCAGCCATTTCCCTGCACCAGCATATGGTCGAGGCTCAGGATTCAGCACACATCTCCCAGGAGGCAGGCAGTGGCTGTGGAGAAAGTTTTGTGGTATAATCAGGAGAAACTCAGAGTTTTCACCTCAAGTTTCTCTAGTTTGGAATGAGTCAATGTTGACTTGAACTTGGTACCCATAAAGAAGATGAACACAAACCTCTCAAATGAAAAATGTGATCACCAAAAGCATGGAAACAGCATCAGTGCTGCCATGTAAGCAGAGTTACAAACTGTCTGGTGCTACTGGGGAGGAGTGGTTGGCACTGGCCCCAAGGGAGCTGTGGTTTGAGGATGGAAATCATTTAGCTTATCATTAGGCCCACCATTTACCAACACTCCTGCCCAGAGTAGAAACAGTAAAGACAAGCAGAAGTATGGCTGCTTTTTTGTTATGTAAATGCCTAGAGAGGCATGTTTGCTTGCAAAGAAATGAAGCATGGCCCAAATACAGGTGATCTGGGTGGCACTGAGGTCTTCCTTGATTTTGCTCTTTCCATAGGCTGGTATTTTGCAACCCAAGGTTCAGGCTCACTCTTCAGAAAGACATTTGAAAGCAAGGCGGAGGGAAATCCTTTTCTTTTTAAACCACCTGTATTGCAAGGCTTTCTGTTTTCTTTGTTGAAGATGATGAAATTGCTAACCCAAACAGCTCCCTGCCCTTCATTTAGAGATTAGTGACTTCATCAGCACAAGAAGAACAAACAAGAGTGCTGAACTTAGAGCTTGGCAAGTTCAAAGCCTCCCAGGCTGAGATGAGAAAGCAAGGGAACACTCAGAGCAGTTACAGTTTTTGAGTCTCTTTAACAAACGAAGTTAGCGTTACAGGCTTGGGAACCAATTAGCCAAGCCCATGCCTGGTGTAAACCTAGTATTCCTCCTATTCAAACAATGGAAAAGGGGAAAACAAGAAAAATCCTTGGTAGCAAATATGATTAGATGAAGCAAACAGTGAAGACTCTCCTGTAACTGCAGTCCGTCATGCAATTAGTTTCCTAACAGCTTCACCATTCAGACGGCCCCTTCCCTGGCGCAGTGCCACAGCAGCCAAATAAATCAGCTGTACATACAGGACTGTCAGACAGAACTGCAGCTCTAAAGCAAAGCTGGAAGGCTCAACTGGGAGGAAGCAAGTCTTAAATACGTAGGGGAAAACAGTTCAGTGAGGAAAGGAGGATGTAGCCAAACAGCACCAGACAAATACCTGGAGGCATCCGGGAGCCCATACAGAACAGCAGGGCTTGCAAAAGCAGTTTGTAAGGAAAGGCTCTCCTATCTGTGGCCCTGTCGTTGAGATTCAATGCGATCATTGGGAATAATGGTGAAGTGGAATGCATATTTAATTAGAAAAATCAATGAACCCAAATGATTGGGAGGGGGCAAATCGTTAAGATCCAGCTCCTGCTGGCCCTACTCAGCGATATTTCAGACTGCCAGCACTGCAAGCGGGTCTGATGTGTAGCACATCAGCTGCAAAGCAGAGTGGACTTTTGTGGCTGCTGTTTTGCTTTGGAAGTGCTGTGAAGGGAATAGGGAGCAGGATGCTCTGTTCATGTGAAAGCTGTCATCTTCAGAAATGAAAGCAATCAGTAGGAAAGAAATCATTCAGCACTGGGGCAAACCTGAAACTGTTAGGCTCAAGGGTTAGTCACAAATGGGCACAGTCACATTGGGAAGGATAATTTTTTCTTTTTCCACAGCAGTGCTCATTTGGAAAGCTGGCTGAAAATTATTTGACAGAATCCTCTTTGCCTATAAACATTATTTTGTGCAAAAGATTTACCAGTGTATGTGTCAATTGCAGAGGAAAAAAAATCATAGAAGAGATTTTTCTGAAATGTTTTGGGTTTATTTCAGTATTGTCATCTCAGTGTTTATTTTCTCTCATAGCATTTTAGAAAAGGTAGGGTACAAAAGTGAAAGTAAAACTCAGCACCTAACTTCTGTCTGAGTGCCAAAGTTTCATTACACTGGCCATTTTCACTTCAGTTTCTTTTGGTTTTATTATATACTGAAATTTTTAAAAAATCATTTCTGGGCAACTGTGTTACTTAGCGCTCATGTAACTCTAGGAAAATGTTTCCTGACTTCATATAAGCAGAATTAAAAGGGGGCCCAGATTATTTTAGGAGCTTAGAGACAAGGAAGCAGAATTGGCATTTTCTGTAATATATGCAAGAGCTGACTAAAAAGCTGTGAAGTTTTGCAGTAAGTAACCTAATAAATCTATTTGGTTTGTGGCTGGGAGGGGGAAAGAGATGAAAATTAACCAATAAAATGCTTCACAAAAATATTAGGCTGATCTCAATCAAGAAAACAAATTATTTAAATTCCTTGGGAAAGCTTGGCTATATAACATTCTTTATAACTCCCTTAGAAAACTGTGGAAAGGAAGGGATTTTCTTGCAACAACATTTTGGGATTAACTGAGCTATTTTGCCCAAGGCATGATTTAAGGTACTTTCTTATAAGGCACAGTTCATGTCAGTTTTTGCATAAGAAACCCCAATCTGCAAGTATTTCTAGTGTAATACCACTGAAGTAAGTGAATTTACAGTAGGGATGACTTTGCACTCATCCTCTTTTCTTCACTCTCTATATTTGCCTTGGAAAACAGAATTACCCCAACTTATTTATTTCTTAGATGCAGAAAATTGGCACCCCTTTGGAAAAGCATTAAAAGCCAATTACAAGAGATCCTGCTCAAGGTGGTACCTGTCATGCTAAAGCAGTGCAGTACTCATGATCATTTTAATTGATACTTTTAGATGAAATTATCTGGCCTGCTGAACACCAGCTGAATTAAAAATAAAAAGTAGCATTTGCATATTAATAACTAACTTCTCCACTTGAATCCATGCAGGGAACTACCACGGACTCACAATCCAGATTCTGAAGTACTTCCAGTAATACAAAGATTCTGCACCCTGTGTTTGGCTTCTGTGGGAATGGCCTGTGGTTTTCTGAAGACAAGACACTCACCCTATCTTGTGGTAATTTTTGTTTCTTTATCTAAAGCAAAGAATTATATTTTTTTAGCAAGTGAAAAAGAAAATATGCTGGTCTACAAATAAATCTAAAGACTTATAAAGATGTTTCAGTATTGCTAAGATGCTGTTAAACTACTCAGTCATCAGATCTAAAGATATTTTAGGTTATGTTTAATTTAGTGGAAAATGTACCAAACCATTAAAATTGAGCCAGTGTTCTGTGTAACACTGATCATTTTCAAATTATGGCTGATAAAAACACAGTTGTAAATTATTTTAAGTACTTGGCTGTATGTTTTTACTTTTAATTATAAATTTACACATTCTGACATGTTCTAACCACTGGTACTGAAACCAAATCCACTGGGAGTTGGAACTCTTCTCAACAGCCCTGACAGAGAATCCATTAAGCCTCTTGGTTTGAATTGCACTGGGTTTTTTGTTACATTTTTTGTCTGTATGTATGTACCTAGAAGGTATTCATCACAAGAACCAGACTGACATTTTAAACTTATTTGCAACAGGATAAGACAAAGTAACTTGAATGAGGCTGAGGAAGTTACTCTGGATTAACACTCCTCAGTGCAGCCAATAAAAAATGTGAATTAGTGCCAGTTAGGACAATGTTTGATTATTTTTTTCAAGTACCTTTTGTGAAGTGAATATTAAATTTTGACCAGAATACCCATTTTCTATGGAAAAAAATTGGAATTTGATATAGTTACAAAGCATTCCATCTACCTGAAAATTGTTTTCTATAGGAAAACTGTACTGAAAGAAAAATTCTGACTTTTTCTTATGCCAAACTCACATTTCATACAAATAAGATGCTCCTCAGCAGATGTTTGTGAAAGACCAAGCCAATGAGCACACATGCACACTTGGAGTAGAAAACAGGAAGTATGGGACAGTATCTGAGGTGCTATGAGAGCAGTTGGTATTAAATTCAGAAGAGCACCTAGATTTTTGTTTCGAGAAACAGTAAAGCCACATCAATTTTTATTTCAGATCTAATAAAACAGTGCTATTTTTATTCTTAAGGAAACCTATCTGAACATCCCTTACACTCACTGTTGTGGAGTCTGGTTTCTTTTTAAACAGAGAATGAAAAATTTGAACTTCGTGATATAACTGTGCTTGAAGTTTGAACTGAGTTTTGTAGGTCTGAAACCACACTTCACAGTGAATAAGTTGATTGCATGAGAAAAATCTGAATCTGGGGAGGACTCAGAAGCCTTGGCTGAGGATCAGGTTCACTCTGCGACTGAGGATAAGTCACCTAGGGCAGACCTTGACAGGTACCTGGCTTCCAGAAAAGCGGTATTTCGAAGATCTCAGCCACGTTGTCTCTGTATGAATTCTATAATCACATCTTTGGATAAATGGACAAAGGACCGCCTGAATCAAGGTATCAATACAAAAAGAGCAAAGGCTCCCCTAACACAGTGCTTGCAGTGCAGGCAGCACCTGGCAGTATTCCACCCTTTCTTTCCCCGACAGGTAGGATTTCCTACAGAATACTAAACCCGCTTATTTTCCCGTGCCATGTGCAGTTCACCTATTTTGCAGGAGCAAGGGCCAGCACCGCCCAGCGCTGGATCCCTCTCTGCTCCGCAGCCTTGCTTTGTGCGCTGCCGGGGCCGGGCAGAGCTCCCGGGAAGAGCTGCTGTCTGTCCTGGAGATGGATGGGCTCTGCCTCCAAACGCTCCCAGCTCACTGGAAATGGCCAGAGCTGCTGGATTTCAGCCACTGATCCGCTGCCCTCCCCTGTCCCTCTGTTCCTCCCTCTTCCATTCTGGCGCTGCCTGGGGCTCAGCTGCCTGGCTGGAGGCGCTGCCCGGCCGGGGCACGCTTGGATGGCAGCTCCGGCTGCTGGGGAAGAGCTGATGCAGGGAGAGGTGCTAGCTGGCTTGGTCTACAGTGCCAGCTTCCTCTGAATGAAACTCGTTTAAAAAAAAAAAAAAAAAAAAAAAAAGAGTAAAATTAAGCAGCTGTAGCTGCTGTCAGAGCCATTCCGTAGTAGCTGAGTGCATCTGCTTTTTCTCACCTCCAAAACGAATCAATATGGCTTTAAGTGATTTCCCTGATGCCTGGATTTCTTGTCTTATGCTGCTGTTAGCCCAGACATGCAATTGCTTGGTCATTCCTGCCTTGTCTTTTCAGTCTCTCTCTCCTGGTTTCTCCTTGCTGCTTTCTCTTAAAAATAGGTATAAAATGCTCAGCAGAGCATCTTGGTTTTGCTCATATGTCATTTTCTCACAGACAGTTTGCCATCCTTTGCAGCCACACACTCACTCACCACAGTGCCTTAATACCTGTCTGCCTGGCTCTCTCTCCATCCTTCTCCCCCTCCACACACACACACTGCCTGGCTGATTGCTGCCTAAGCAACATCTGCTTATCGGGAGTTTTTCTCCTGATGCAGTGGTTACTGAGGAAATGCTCAGGTTTTCTTGCAACTCTGTCTGTCAAAGATATTCATGCTTTAAAAAAAAAAAATAATAATCTCTTGAGTTCTGGGGTTTTTTTCCTCTCCCTTACAGCTTTACACATCTCCTTGCTCTGGGGAGGCAAATTTAAGTGTAAACCTATCATTACTGCTAAAAATAAAAGACCTCCACACAGATTAAGCCCGTGCTTTGGGGCTGCCCCATTTTCCTAGATCCTGCCTAATCTTGGATTTGGATTGTTCAGAACATGAGGTAT
This sequence comes from Cinclus cinclus, assembly GCF_963662255.1. NCBI lineage: Eukaryota > Metazoa > Chordata > Aves > Passeriformes > Cinclidae > Cinclus > Cinclus cinclus. The sequence continues at coordinate 23,796,299 of NC_085052.1, forward strand.
CACTGATGGTATAAAAAGCCTTCAGAAATGCTTATGCCTCATCTGGGTGTATTGACATACAAGTGATCTGCTCAGAGGAACCTGCAGTCCATCAGTGCAGCTGGCTGAGGCAGGAGCCCCCCAGCCCCCTTATCACTCCAGTGGTGCACATAAACACATTAGCTGCTTATTTCAGGCAGAACCCTCAGCTTACAAATCCCAACTGCTTTTGCCAGCATCGTCCCTTTTTTTGTATTTCTCTTTACTGTGTATTTCTCTCTCACGAATTTTGCATTTTGAGGTGCTTTTATATGCCCAGCCACCCGCTTGAAGCATGTAGGAGATCATTACTGTCTTCTGATTAGCACAGCGCATTTGAGTGGCATGCTGGAGGCAAAAATTTGAAGTGTATCAAAATGCAAATATGTCCCCATTGACCTCTGGAAAAACGTGTTACATTACCAAGTACTTTCAAAGAAAGCCAGAAAGGAAGAGGAGAGAGCATGAATTTGCAAATGTTTCTGATACTAAAAAAAAAAAAAAAAAAAAAAAAAAGAGTTAATCGGGCATTGTTACTTAGAAGCTTGAATTCTGTGTAGCACTAACAGCTTTCTTTCCTTCAAAAAGAGGGAGGGGAGAGACCAGATGACAATACTTCTGCCCACTTTGTGTCTCACTTCACTTCCTTTGCTGAAGAACCACCAAAGTGAATGGGGTTGATTGTGGTGCATATTTTTTTCAATCTGCTGAGACTCAAATATGTAGTCTAATACATGGCAATGGCTCAAAAGAAGAGACACAGAAATTATTCATGATCCTTCTTTCAGTGTGAAAGACTCCTTCTATAACCTCAGATTAATAACTATGCATTTAAGACGTAAATTATTTTACTACCAAGAAAAATGAGAAGCAGCTAAATTTGCCTGGGGAAAGTAAGGGTGGTATTAAGGCAAGTGACATCCCTGCAGTGAGGTATGCCAGAGAGCTGCACTGGGGAAAAAGATGCAACGCTACCCAAATTATTTGAGCTGGTTTCTCTTTTACCCTCACTAGTAATAGTGAATATACCCTTTCACTACGGAAGACTGCAGAAAGACATTAGGTTACACTCAGCAAAAAAAATAGTCCTGTGCCCCAAAAGGAAAGCTTATGTACTGCCCTGATCCTTAGTCTCCACAATGCTTTACTGAAAATACTTTTTTGCCTGGAGGCATCACTTCTCTCCTGTTCCCTGACACGAAATCAAAAATGTGTCATCCCAAAGCAAGTAAAATGTTTTTAGGAAACCTAAACCATCCAAGCAAGAGTTTGTACAAGAGTTCAGTATTGGCTCAGTGTTGAAATTGCACCAGCACTGCTGGTGTAATGAGGGCAGGGGTTAGAACACCCTTTTGCACCACTGCTTTTGGTGTTTGGGGATGGAAGGAAAGCCATGCAGAGATGCACAGCTCCTTCTGACTGCACTCAGTAGCACATCTTTTTATTCTTCAAGCCTTCTGAGTGTCTAATGTGACAAACACAACAGAGAAGCAAAAGGAGGGGAAACAGCCTTAGCTGTGATGACCACTAGCTTCTAAAGAGCACGTGGAAGAAGCAGCAGGAATGGCCCCAGGAGTCGCAATGCTTGTTTGCCATTGCTTAGCTGGTTTCTGTGTCTGGCTATTGCTTCATTGCACCACATCATAAATGAAAGCTCTCTAATACTAATGACCACAGTGCCCACCCTAATCATGCATTTGAAATATTAATAAAAATAATTTATGTCATGTGACTGCTTTTTAACTAGCTGCTTTCAGGACTTTAGACCAGTATTATAAAAGATGTGCATTTATAAATTATTAGTCTTGAGCACATAAGCACTGCATACTATGGGGAGCACTTTTGTAGCACTTTAAATTAATTTATTGTTATTCATTCCAGCTGTCTGTGATGTAAACCTTTGCCTATAAATTTGTACCATCATCCAACATACCATTAAACTAAAGTGGTGCCCGTGCTGGAACATATAATGAAACATATAAGATTTCTTTGGGGACACTTTTTTAGAACTCTCTTCTCAGTTAATGACACAAGAAAACTATGAGATAACAGTCACCCCTTAACTATGCATTCATTACAATATGTCTGGTGGGGGGAGACTTTAAGATTTGCACTTCTGTTGAATACTGACTGAATGTTTTTCTTTACCAGATTGTTACAATTCATATCCTATCTCGAGCGAAAGGTTTTGTCTGAAGTTATCATGAAGTCACTAGCTGAGACTGCCAGAGGATTTTTGTTGGACCTGAACTTCTCAGTAGTGGAAATAGCTCCTGACTGCTGAATCACAGCAGTACAAGAGCAGAGCAATTTTACTGTCTTATCTCCTCTGCAGGCAAACATTCTTTCTTCTACAGATCACCATAAGGGTAACAAAACCTTATCAGCATGACTAACGCCATAACGTCTTGATCCACTTAATGGTACAGATATATTTTGTACAAGCCCATTGGAATGTATAATTTCCTAAAATTTAAATCAAATTTTGATTATGAGTGCTCTACCAAATGGAGTTAGAACTACCCATGGCTTTGCTCTTGCCTTATGGGTCTCATCTTACCCACGTGCTTGTTAATACTTTTTGTCACTTTTGTGACAGATTACTTCGAGCCTGTTGGGAGGAAGTCCTGCCCATCTCAGTCTTCCACTTATACCAGTAAGTGTTTTGCTACTATTTTCTCTGATTTAGGCTCATGATATCAAATACAGCTATAAGAAAAACAGAGACAAAAATTTGAACTTCAGATTCTCAGCTGAAGTAACATAGCACAACTTCCTTAATTTGTACCACCTGCTCATTTACGCTGTGCTTGTCGGGTCTAAAGCTTTCTGAGTCATTCATCCAGTAGCAGGACTTGTGGAAAATTGACTGAGTGTGGAAAATGGTACTCATGAAGAATAAATTTTGTATTATAACTAATCTCATAAACTATTCTTTTGATGGAATAAAGTTTTCTGTTCTTCTATTTCTAAATCTATCTGAAATATCAAGGTTTGGGAATCTGAGGTTTTAATTTGGAACCATCTGTAATCAACAAGGAGGATGTCTGAAGTACTTGGGAATATGTGTACACCAATGACTGCCTTTTACAGGCAAAAATCAATTTGACAATCGGAAGTGTAGATAGCAAGATGCTACCTTGACAGATAATTTTATTTTGGTACAATGCCTAGTTCAGTTGTCCAAAATTACTGAAACATGTTTCATAGAAGCTTCACAAAGGAGCCTCTATTGCACCCCAGAACTGAATTCTGCTCCAGATAGCTGGACCTCACTGATGCTCTCACAAGAAAATTGGTACCTCTTGGATGACATGTACCAAAGGATAAATGACATATGGACACCCTTTCTGAGTCTGATTTGCATGGCACATCAAGACCTTCATGTGAAGATCTGCACAAGAAGGAAAGAAAGCAGTAGGATGGAGTATCCAGAAATAACCTGAGCTTTAGTTACATTTTTGGGAAAGTAGGTGAGAGATCTGATTTACCTATCCATGTAACCCACGTTCCTCTGAACAAAGCATAAAGCACTATCAATTTGCACTTTTGTATCACTTCCAATGAAAAGAAAACAGTTACAGAAATCTTCTGCCTGTTTACACAATGTCTTTCTGCTTTTGCCTAGATGTAGGATCTTCACCAGAGAACTAGGAACCAGAGAGTTAATAACAGTGTAAGCTTCCCTGAAACTGGAAATTATGACAACAGATATACACCAGAGGCCAAAGGATGTTGATTCCTGAGCTGGAGCTGGGCTTTAGCTGTTCTCTCAGCTAAGTCTGAATACTTTGTGGTTATAGCAGTCAGGATGGTTACAGGCTTTCCCTGCAGAGATTCTCTAGTCATATAATGTTTCCTTTAAATATTCCTTTAAATATCCCATGCCTTGCTACTTCCAGCTTTAGGGTTAGTCCTCACCAGCAGTTTTTACATTCTGTCTGAGGGTACATACAGACCAGCTCCTGGGTGATGTGTTGATGTGGAGCCATTTTGCTGAGATAAAATGTTGTTGACTTCATCAAAACTTTCTTTTAACTCAGTACAAAAGAAGAAAACTTGGTCGTGTGAGAAAAGCTATAGAGCTTTCTTTTTTATTAATGGATTTATCATTGTCACTGGATGTGTTTTAACTTATTTAAGAAGAGCTTCCTGTCTTGTAGCATATATCTTATAATTAGTCTGTAATGGAAATGAAGGGATTGAGTTGGTTTAAGTTACAGTAGCTAACACAATAGTATTCATCTCCCAGCTGCTAATTAATCTGTTCAGCTATCTGTACCTCCCTTTCCTCACTCATTACTTAGAGAGAAGGTCCTTTTTTTTTTTCCCTTCTTAGTTAAACAGTAGTCTTTTAGGAATTAGGTTTATTGACTTCATTCTACTGAAGTTTGTTCAAGTTCTCTAAAGGTGTCTCATGGAGGAGGAGGGGAAGAGGCGTTTATCTTCAGTTTCCTCATTTCAGCTGATGCTGGAATAGCTGCTGTATGTGGTGTTCCATTTTCCCTTGTTTGGCAGGACCAAGCTCCTCAGTCCATTACAGAGCCCAGCAGCTCCAGCCAGCCCTGAGGGCCTCTCCATGTACTGAACTGCCCAGAAGCCCCTGTACCTCCACAGGGTATAGGGATATGACAGAGGATAAAGCGTGGATGCCAAGAACTGGAAGCTTCAGAAGGGTTCACAGCTGCACCTCTGCAGCTTGGTGAGCTGCCTCAAAACAGCAGCTGCATGAAGGGTACACTCCACCTTCCATCCACAGGCACCCCCAGACTGCTGCATGAAGAGCACGGGAGAAGGGCTGGGAACTTGTTCCTGCCCCAGCTGAGCTCAGGGACACAGGGCCTTGTGTAGCTGTGATTGCCATGCCTGCCTCATCACCCCCTCGCAGGCATATGCTTGCCTTTGTGCTATGTCAAAATATGTTTTAAAGCCCATTGCAGCAGCAAGCTCACTTAGTTTCCTTGCCAGGAAATGTTAATTACTGTGGTGCAGTCTTCTGTTTTCCGTGGCACAATAACAATTAATTTACACCATTGGAGAAACACTTACACTTTTTTTATTAAAAATCAATAGAACCAAATCAATACAGCATAAAGTATACAATATCAAAATGAAAAGCTCTTGTTTTTATACTTGAGCATCCCTAATAAAATTCCACTGCTGATTCAAGTGTCTTGTCTATTCTAATCTAATGTGAAGCTGTCAAGTTTCTTTTTAGCATTTTGGAAATGACTAAAAATGGCTGTCCCAGTATTTGGCAAAAGAATGCAATAATTAACCCCCGAGTTGTAAGTCAATATGATGATGCAAATGCTGCTGCATTCATCTCTCTGCATTGCATCACCTATGCACCTGGCAGTCCATGGAATCCATTTTGAATCGGGATGGAGGTTAGCTTTTATTTATAGCTGTAATTAGAAAAACACTAGCACTAATGGAGACTGCTCTGTTGCTTGAACATGTCACACAGAGTAAATTCCACAGCAATTTTTGCATTTTAGCAGGTCAAAGAGTAAAACAAATTAATTGCTTCATCCTGGGACAACCTGTTTATTCTTCAGCATCTGATGATTTACTGGAATATTGATTTCAAAGCTTTTTAGGGAAAATTCCCTCAGCTGTTTTTCTACCACTGCTCCAACTACACGAGGTGCTGCAGACCCTGGGCAGACAGCTCATGCCATTCATCTCATGGTTCCTGTGCTCCCCTGCAGCAAGGGCCAGGCAACACCAGCGTTTCCAGGTGGCAGGAGTCCCACCACGGAGGGGACAGAAGCTCTGGGACTTGCTCAGCAGTGCCCCAGCCCAGAGCTGCTCCAGGTAAGTGCTCCCCCAGCCCACAGTGGGACATGCCAGGCACAGCACTCAGGATCACTTTGCCCTTTGCAGCACAAGCTCCTGCTGTGCTTTGCACATTTCTGAGTGCATCCACAACAGTCGCAGCTGCTTTTTAGGAGCTAGCCAGAACAGAAAGGAACAAGGTGACTTTAATCCTTGTTGGCTGGGTAGATCACCATTTCCTTTCCGCAGACAGAACCACCATGGGTTTGAGTTTGATGTGTTTTATTAACAGTGAATTGATAGATAGTCCTTTTAAATGTGTGGAATGATCCAGCAATGACAGTAGGTTTTTCAAAGCTATTAGACAACTCGGGTAGCCATGGCAGTGGGCTGGGAGGACAAGTGTCACTGAGATGAAAATGCATTAACTAGACTAATTTAAAAGGGATAGAGAGCTCACACAAAACCACCAGAAACTCCTACTTTGTTACAGTGGTTGTGGGAATATAGACATGATAACTAACACCAAAAACAAAGAGACTTTAAGTTCTGCAGATTGGGATATTTGGCTCGAATTGCCTTTAGAAATTCCAAAGTGTGGCATTATGCTACTGAGATACTGAAAAATATTGTAATCTATTGTCTGCACATGGCACCTGTGTGTGCACCAGTGCTCCCTGCTGCAGCAGAAGCTGTGATGTAACCACCATTTTGTTACCATGATGAATGAGTTTAAGGTTTTTCACTACTACAAAAATATACATTAGTCCATCCTGGGTTCTGTGTGTGCTGTTAAATGTTTTTCAAGTTCTGTTCTCTGTGTGGTAAAACATAACTACTCCTGAATGACTTTCTGATGCCTGTTCCAAGCTAAGACAAGCTCTGCAAAGGTAGGGTGATTATTTGCATTATATAAGTCTTTCAGACTCTTGAAATATGGGTCTTAAACATATTATTAACTTCAGACACATTACTAAGTCCCACCAAAGCAAAAAGGATGTGCTTGAGGGCATCGATGACTATCAGCTAAGAAAAACACAGAGAGATCTTGTTTCCTTCCCAAGGATAATTGATTACTTGTGGAATAACTTCTCTCAGAAAATATCACTTGATCTGGATTTGAAATGTATAGGGAGTGTGCTGTATGTTAGTAAACTCCTCCTACTGCAGAACTGATGAGTTTCAATAACACTCTAGTATTTTCACATAGAAGCAGGTGTTCTGTTGGACATCTCACAACAGAAATTTAATACTAGGTAGGCCACAAGTAGTCCTTCCCTCTGAGAGGGATCCATGGTGACAGCAGTGCAGGAATGAGCCCACCATTGGGCTGGACTAGCACAGTGATATTTGCCCTAGAACATTTTTGAGGCAGGCTTATCATATCCCCACTATTTGGAAATCAAGTAAATGAGATGCTTTGTATGCCCTCCAGAGCAGTGCACTGTTCTCCACCCAGAGCTGAAGCAGGCTGCCTTTCAGCTATTAGCCTGTACCTACTGCATTTCTGCGTGGATGAACCAGGTAGAAGTGTAGTAGGAGAGGCTCTGAATGCACACATGATAAGATAGTAAGTACCCCAAAGATCTGACTATTTACCTCAGCCTGACAAAGGATGGCTAGGGTAAGAGGCAGAGATAAAGCAGTGATTTTGCTTTTATTCAGAAGTTCATGTAGAATAAGAAGCAGAAATAATGGTTTTTCAAGTGTTATAAACACATAAGCACATTCAAAGATCTTCTGGAATAGAAGATGCTTTTGATGCTTTAAGTATTTCACTGGTCCTCTCGTTCAGGTAACACAGCATGGTACCATGTGAATGTGTAAAAGGAATTTTCCAGTGATACTCCTTACTTTCTTTTAATGGATGTCATGACACAGAGAGAAATATTAGATGCAAGGAAGCCCTACGGTTTTGATTGTGGTTATTCTGACGGTTCTGGTTTGCCTTAAGTGGAAGCTGATGAACAATGGTTTAAAAGGAGAAAGGAAAACAGCCTCAGCACTGAGGTCAGCCAGCCACTTCCTACACCCAGCTGTTTCAGTTTATTTTTTTAATTAAGTTTGGCTTAAATTAATGATGACAGTTTAAAGAGAACTCTTTCGCCTATTTAGCTTACTTTACATCTGAAACCAAGTCCCTTCTGTCCAATTGCATTTTGTTACAAGATTTGCAGTTAGGTTCCTAAGAGTCCCTGGTTTCTCCCCACTTTATTTTGTCATCTCTCTGCTCAGCCATTGCCCTCTGCCCTTTTGTGCCCTTTCCGAGGAGGGCTAAAGCTATTGCTGCTGCAGTATGGAAACAAAGTGCCTCCTAATTGATCGTTAATGCTGCTGGAGTGTGAGGATGTTGGGAATTGCTAGATCAAGCCCATTTACTCCAGCTTCTGGGTCAGCCCTTCAGATGCTATAAATCAGAACTCCTTCCTGCCTCCTTCACAGCTCAGTGTAGGTTTGCACAACAGAGGAGCTGGCTCAGGGGCTCTGCTCTGCATAAGCACCAGATCTCTGCTTCAGAATAGTGGTAGTTTGTTTCCAGAAGCCTGAGAATTAGCAGAATCTAGTACTTCTATAACTGTCAGCAATTAAGGTGATGGGGGAGAAAAACAGAAAGCTTAATTTTTCAGAAAGAATACATTTTAAAACAAATTTTCTAATCCTGTGAGATGCCACAATGTTACATGAGTGGGCACGGTCCCAATGGTTTTTCTAAGCCATTAGAGGTCCTGCTTTTTTAACAGAATATCATCTCCTATGGGGGTTTTGCCTTCATTAATGTGGGGATTACCTAAGCCCCTCATAACTATCAGTTTAAACCTTCTCTCCAGGCTTGGCTACTTGTCTTTCACAACTAGAGCATTTTTATTTTTTTTGACTGGGAGACCTCGCCCTAGAATTTGAGGTGAGAGCTGATGACTCATAACTAAAATAAGAAATGAAGTGCCACTCCTTATACCTCTCCCCATTTGCTAGGAAAGCAGTAGGAATTGCATCATCACTCATTGCAGAGAGAAGCGTGATTGCTCTGGGGGGCAACCCTCTGTAAATAGTGAAAACCTTGAGGATTTCTTAAATTCAGAGTAATCCCATGGGCTGAGTGGTACCAGGTTTGGCGATTCATACAAGACTGCAGTCTTGAGGAGGCTGGCAAAACCAGACAGACTTGTGGTGGTTTGGTCATTCATGGGTTAGAACCAAATTGTGTCTCACCCACCTCGCCCTTCCCAGTGAAAGTGAGCAGAGGGAGGGCTGCACGTAGTAATCAGATAATGACAGGACAGTCCCACACCCAACCCAAATCCCTGGCAGAAATCAGCCTGTGCTGGGAAGAATGACTGAGGATGCTCTTTTGGGTGAGTCTTTCACTTTTTTGCAATATAGCTCCTAAGTTACAACTCAGTAATGGTGAGAAATGTTTTGTGATGCCTAATTTTAAGAATGTTGCACATTTTTGCCATCGCACGTATTCTTACTGAAATGACTATAGGGCAGGGCTGAGATCAAAAGCAGTCTGTAGATATTTGGTGAAACCTGTAGAAGTTTCTGGGCCAAATTCAGTTAAAATGAATAACTATGTATTGACATACAAAACTGTCAGAAATTGAGATTAATAGCAAAGAAATTTGGTACTTCATACATATATAAGTCATGGGTCTAAAAACAAAAGCAGTTGAGAAAATGTCCCTATGTCTTCTCTCCTCCAAAAGTAGCTAAACCATCTGGTTTACTTGGGATGTCTTTTTCCTCCTTCATTGTTAAAATATTTAACTCAAGTTTTAGACATAAATAGAAGCATTTGAAGAATGTAATCACATGTTGTTTTCTTCCAGGAAAATCTGCAGAACATACTTCACTGAACTTTGCACAAATTCACAACTAACTTTGACTGACACTGAACGATGTTTTTTTTAATGTTCCTCTGTGATGAAAGTCTCTTCACTTGAAAAAAATATCCAGCTGTATTTCTGGTCTTTGTCTAAGGTGTTAACAGCCAGACACTAACACCTTGTTTTCAATTTTTCCTGTCTTAGAGACACTACTTATGTTTAGGGTTTTCTTTTACTGGTGGTGGCTACAATGGTCTGGGCTTTAATCACCAGCAGCTGTAGAAACGAGAATAGGATTGGAAAAGCAAACGTCCCCTTGAAGATCAGTTCAATTCACATCTGCATGTGCACTTTTTTCCTAGTATTAAGCCCCAATTTAGGAAGGCTTTGTATACCTTGGGAGCTCATTCTTGGCTCCCTTCCCACCTTTGAGTTAAAATCATGTGTAAAATACTTATTGTGCAGGGAATGGTGATATGAACTGGGAAGAATATCTTTTGTCTGGCTTACTTCAAAGTAAAATTATTCAGAATTTAGCTTATTGTTTTGCAGAGCCATAAACTGCCACAAAACTCCTTCTGAAATTAACCAGACTAGTTGTGCTAGCCAAGCAGATGCAGGAGTCCAAAAAAATTCCAGCTTGATGTGATTTTTAATATACAGCTTTTCATGATGTAGCTCAATGGTACAACACAGGGCTCTGGACCATGGAAAAATCTATCACTTCCCAATGTCCATCCCACCCTTCTGGCAGAAGTTACTGGAGCAGGGTGGCAGAAGGGATAATTTTCCTGCTCTTGGGCCACCCCAGTTCACAGCACGTGGTGTATTCATTCCAACATCTATTGATTTCAATTTATGTTAACATGCTGGGCTGTGAGCTGCAGCAGGAGGGATCTCTGGTTCATGACTCCTGTCAGGTTCAGAAGAGCTGGGGTTATCACCTCAGAAGTAACCTCTTTAGCCACCAAAGTTGAAGCTGATTCAATCATGAATCAGTGCCCTTAATTAATTCTCCTTTATAAAAGCCCAAAGCAATCATACTGATGTCAATGAAAAAAAATCCCAGATGAGAATTTGATTGTTTCCTCAATATAAATAAAAAAAGTAGTTAAAAAGCTAAAAACCAAATGGCTCCTTGGAGGAATGAATTGGGTCATTAATATATCACACACACATATGTCAAAAATCTTGTGTTAACAATTTAACCTCACAGCTTCCTAGGACAAAAATAATTCCTAGTCTGAAAGCATGACTTACCTTCTCAGTATTCCTTTAAACCAAATTGCATTGGTCGAAATGTAAGAATGCATTTTAAGTATGAAAACTTATACCCCCCAGTAAGTTCAACTACACTCCCATATCTTCACGCATCGAGGTTTCCCTTCTCTAAAATAAAACAACAAACAATAATTCACCTCACAAGTTGGCCATAAATAACTCATAAACATCACTGCTGCCTACCAACTCTCCCCAGTTTATACCTTAATAAAGAAATCTGTCTTTTCTGTAGGTCTATGTATAGAATAATCTTTCTCATGATCTGGGTAGATCTCTCCACTTGACATAGTCTTATTTATTCTCAATCCTGCTTATTTGAGACCTGTGAAGGGATGTGCAAACTGTAAAGGACTGTATAAAGTTTTGGTAGAGACTAAATTCTGAAGACTGCTGTGGTTAAGTCAATATTGTTTTACTGTTCAGTGCAGCCATATTGAAAGAGGTTGTAAAGGAGAAGTGCTATTCCAGGAAAAAATCTTACTTTGGTCCCTGGATGTCCTTATATCCCCTGGCTTTGTTAGAATATGTCTGCAAGCGCTATTTCAGTGTGCAAGGGCCCGATGCAGGAAAGGGCTGATGGAGATATAAGCTGGAAGAATTGATCACAATGAACAGGAAAAAGATCTCACCCCAATCCATCCCAAGGGACCGCAGCAGAGAGGGAAGCCAGGACCACAGAGCAATGGGTTTGCACTGAATCGTGTCTACAGTGCTCTGGACTTCAGTCCTTTGAAGGGCATTGGCTGTGTCGAGATACAGAACTGTGAGCCTCCCCAGTCCGTGCAGTGACACCAGTGCCCTCACTGCACGTACATAAACTTGTGTTCAAAGTGCTCACAGCGATAAAGCTGCACAGAGAGTCACCAGCATGGCACAAAAGCAGCCTGCTTCCTTAGGGAATGTTGTGTGGCATGAGGAGCTGTGGAGGCACTGGAGAGCACAAACCCCAGTGAGGTACTGTCACCCTGCCTCAGGTTAGGGAACAAACTTTGATGTAATCCAAGTTCTTTGGTCTCTAGTGTGCTGCCTGGAAGTGAAGCTGCCTGCTCTGTATGGGCTTGATCTCCCTGAACGAGTGCAGTAGCCAACATGTCTAAGGGTGGGGGCAGCTGGAGAAACCAAGTCTAGGACCGCAAGAGAGGCAAGCAGGTGCATGGCCCAGATGCACAGTCAGTCAGAAAGAGCAGCTTCACTGCTTTGGGTTGATTCCCACAAATATCTACAGGATCCCTGGCACATAGCAAGTGATGGTAAAACAAATTAACTGCTGTTTTTGTAGCTTTTTTTCTTTCTTTCTCTCTTTCTTTTTGTTTAATAATTGTGCTTCACTGTGGCACCTGGGAATATTTGTCTTGGTGATGTTAGGGAATAAAACCTCTGGCAGCAGGATTCTTCAAAAGGAGGTGAGGGCAACCCAGTTCTCATGCAGCAGCCTCACAAGCCTGGGTTTCATATAGTATAGCTGGATGTTTGAGTGAAAGCAAAATAATTCTTCAAGTTCAAACTAGGGCATATTTAATCTTCTTTGGAAGTAACAACAAAAAAATAAGCCAGTGTGCATTTACAGAGAAATCTAACAGAAGTAGATGAGCACACGCCAGCCAGCCCTGCTGAACCTGGCCACTGCTGTGCTCCACAAACACATTTTGTCCTGGGAGAGTGGCCGGGAGCATGGCTGTGCCTGTTAGCTGTGAGCAGAGCCCCTGCTGAGACACAGCCAACAGGCTATGGCAAACAGAGCTGACATGGAAAAGGTTTAACAGGGCTCCAGCTGGGAGGGGAAAAGCCTCCTGTGAAACAGCCTCAGCCAGGTCCACCTGTAATAAATGAGTGGGTTCTTCAGCGGGCCTCTCCCACAGAGGCAGGGCACTGGGTGCTGCCAGCGCCGCTCTCCTGTGCTGAATTGTCACCATTTTATAGAATCCAAACCCAAACATTTTTGGTTGTCAGCCTGGCACAAGGCTGGGACCTGCCAGGGACAGGGTAGCCCTAGACCCTGCCCAGGGTACAACTGTAGGGCAGTGATGGTCTGGGGATGCCTACCAGAATGCACAGGGAGGGCTGGCAGGGATGGCATTAGCAATTGTTAAAGCAAATGAAATTGTTGGGGGTTTTCCCACTATTTAAATACAAGCTGTTGCAATCTGGCAGGTTTTTTACAGAATGTAGTTACATGCACTTAGGCGACAACTGCATTTTAAGTCTCTGCTTTCCTTGCAGTAAAGCCACCACTGAAAACCCGAGCCCAGAGCCTTTACCTGCCAGTGCTGAGCAGGCAGAGGGGAGGTGGGGCTGCCAGGGAGCAGCGGTGAAAATCCCCCTGCAAAACCACTGCTATGTCCCTGTAAGTGAGGTGGGACACTGGGGAGCAGCCACAGCTTTGGCACAACTCTGGTGAGATGCTGAGCTTGGAGTCACCAGCATCCAGGTCTAGGGACAGGGAATGAAGCGAGAGACTTGAGAGCAGGATGGTGTCCCAGCCAACCAAGGGACATCCATGGACTTTGTCAGGGTTCCACCACTTTGCAGATGGGGAGCCCAGGCTGTGGGCTGCTTTCCAGGAGATAACAGCCCCTGGCACCAGCTGCTCCCCAAGGATGTATGTGTGCAGGTCCTGGTGGGTGGGTTTGGGCACCTTGGCCTCCAAGGGCCACTGGTCTCATAAGGGCTGTCAACAGCAGAGAGCTTTTATAAACCATTCACCAAAAGGGCAGGTGTACACTGTGTGAGGCATGGGTGAAATGCTTCCCAAGAAAAACTTCTTTCTCAAGGGAAGAGTGGAGGCAGCCATCTGCAAAGTGAGGTCTGCTAATCTCCATCTGAGAGAAAAATCCTAATGTGAGCTGGGCAATGCAGACAGGATGCCAGTTTTCTTTTTTTCCTGGGTTAAAGTGGAGTCAGTTGCAGCAAACGATGCTGTAGATTTATTCAGCTGCAGAACTGGCACACAGCAGGTGCCTTGGAGGGACAGGGGGAAGGAGCAGAGGAAAAATGAAAAAGGCTGATGAGAGTGAGCAGCCTGGGAGAAACCTCTGGAAGGTTTGGGCATGCAGGCGGCTGCACTCATGCTTTATGTCACTGCAGAACATTAAATGAGCACTTAAAAAGATAATTAGCACCTTTTCATTGGACCAGAAATCAAAGGTGTAATTTACCAGAAGTCAGTGAACAATGTAAGAGATCTAATTTAATCACATTGCGTAGCATAGCCAGGGTGAGAAATCAGCAGCCCATCCTGGCTGAACAGCTGCACATACAGCAAATGTGCCCCCAACAGGACAGTGCCACCAGCAGCAGAGCCCCAGCTGGTGCAGGAGGTGAGGCCATGCAGGGTATTTGTGCTATTTGAATTCTACTGCATCATTTGAATTATTTCACAGTAGAAGCAGAGGGTATGCATTATATAGAACAAAATGCTCTTGTCTAGAAGAGGCTGCAATTTGTAGCCAAGATTGGCATGACGGTTCAGGTGCTCTCTTCTACAGTCTCTACACACACTGACAAGATCAGCCACTCCAAAGTTCAGGAAGATGAGGAGGAAATGGAGGTTTTGTTTTAGCATCATAGATGAAAGGTGATCTTTCAGTATTCAGATTTCAGTTTAGATCTGGACTGCTCAGTCTTGCCCTAAGGCTTTGGAACGGGTGATTCAGCTTCCTTCTACTTTTGCTATCAAATGAGGTGTTCAAAAGATCAATAAAAGAAAAAAACCACTATTAAATTTTAAGTGCTGTATAAAGAAACTCGGCTTTAACTCAGTTATTTTTCAAGCCATAGCTACAGCACAAGGCATATTACCTTTACTGGGATTTCTTAAATAAAAATGTTAACTGTATGTGTGTGCAGTTGTAAAATTAAGCTGTTAGCTGACTAACAAAGCTTCAGTACAGCAAATCATATTCAACATTACACCACTTAATGAGGATTAAACTTTGTCCCCTGAACAGTATTGCCTTCCCCAGATTTCTGTCTTTTTTTTTTTTCTTTTTCTTCCTTTTTTTTTTTTTTCCCTTGGTAAATCTTTATATGTGTTTCCATGGCAGCATGGAAAACCTGGAAGTCCTGAGCATGGTGGCCAGGGCTCTAGATTAAAATGGCTGATGATATTGGGCACCTTTTGATAAACACGGGCAGATCCCTGCCATCATCCTTCCCAGGGGTTCACAGATGCATCTGCAAAGGGGGCAAAAGGCAAGGCAGGGCTGCTTGTATCCATGTGCAGTTCCTCTGCCAGTGATCACAGTGAGGCCAGCAGAAGGTAACCAACCTGAAAGGGATGTGGCCTCCACTGAACGTGTCAAGAGAACAATTTCTGCTGATTTAAATGATAGCCCTCACAGGAAGACCTGACCTCACTTTCTTAGAGATATAACCTCAAAAGAAGCCACATGCGTAATAACCATAACATAATGGGACTACACAGCCCAAAATTTCAAATTCTCAATTTCTATTTTATCTATGATTTAGCACCTGTGGAAGTGTAGGTGACTGAGAATAGTCCAGACAAACAGTAATCATTGCAATTCAAGAAAACTGAAAAAGCACTAATCAAAGTAGTAAGCTGGCAATCCCTAGGAAATACAGTTTGCTTACGGAAAATTCAAGAAAGGAAAGTGTGTGTCTTTACTGCAAAACATTCACTCAAGTCAAATAATATATTACCTGGCTCCTAATTATAATATCTAATTATAGATTGGCCTAAGCACATTGGCAAGGGAAATATGTTGTAAAATGTACGTTGAAATATTACTGTGCTATTGTTGAGTCAGCTCCTGGGATATGAGGCATTAAATATCAGAATCTCTGGCTGATTTCAGTGCTTTTATGTTGCTTAACCACACTGTTAAGATGTATTGTTGCAAACTTCTCCTTGCTGGTTAAATTTAGCTTCTCTGTTCTCCAGGTGCAATCTGATAACTCCTAGAGAACTGTCTTCCCCTTTCTTGCACTTCTCCTCTACCAGACATTTGTTTCCCCAACCGGCCACACTTATTTTATATATATTTTTTTAATCTATGCTATAAACATTAATAGTTTCGAGTTTCACTATAAAACTGCCCGTGTTGCTTCTTGCTCTGTAGCTTGGTATCACTGTCCTGCAACTCTTACTACTCCTGTGTATGTTTTGTACTCTTTGTCATGTCTTTTGCATGTGATGCACTGTACCCTATATTGTAGATTATCATTGAATAATATCCTACAAACCACTTGAGAGACTTGGACCTTGAAGTTGAGTGCACATTAAGTGAGTTATGATATTATGCCACAGGGAAAAGATATTTGGACGTGAAGTACAGAAAATAAAGCCCTGGAATGAAAGAATTATTTTTCGCTTTATCCATTCATGTGCTGGTGACAGGAGAAAGTCTGACATAGGCACTGTGTTTCAGCAACCATATAAAACATATGATGGCCTTTAAAAAATTTAAAAGTCATTAAATTTTAAAATTAATTGTTCTAGGATTTTGTTAATAAAATGGAGGAAGGACCTCTAAATCATTGCATTTCTTAATTTGTGACCACTATTTTTTAAAGCACCACCCTTAAAACTCCTCTGAAATTAGTAATCTCCAAGAGACTTTAAAGTAATTGCACAAAAAATTACTTAGAATAACCATTTTACAGTCATATGATGACTTGCAATACAATTCTTGTTTCTTTTTCTCTCAGTTAGGATCACATGATGACTGTACCAGAATGTACAATGGGCTGTACTCCCAGAAAAGCTTTATACTGTGAAGGGCTGGGTAAGGATGAGCCAGTAGGCCACAGATATCATTGACATGATCAGTTCTTTAATACAGACCTTTTTAAGTAACCAACAGGCTGAATTTTAATCAAAAACCACAAGCACACTTGAATATGGAAGAATAGCATAAATGGAACAAGCCGATTACAGCACTATTGATGTCCCCAGTCATAGGACATACACAGAATAGAGGTTAAAACTATTATTAGAAACGTAAGAATACATCTTGATTTTGCTGTTTACACAACCACACAGATCTGCACAGCATGACTGCTGGTTTAAGTGAAAAGAGAAAGGAAAATCTCAATTAAATTCAGGTTGTTTAGTCTGAACCCAGTGCAGAAGTCTGAGGGAGTGTGTTCTGTCCTTGGTAAGTCTGCTTTTATCTCTTTATGAAAACACTGCATCTCTCGGTTATAAAGGACCCTGATGGTGTTTTCCCCTGCCCCAGCCTCTTACTAAAATGGCTTGAAGTTCAAATAATCTGTGATGGACTTAATTGATTTCCAGTTAAGACTTCTTAAATCATGTTTCTGAAAGATCCACTTATTATTGGCAGGCTCTCTTCCCCATTTTGACTAGTCTGTGGTTCTTCAGTTCTACAGAACAGGAAGCAAAATATATTTACGTGCACAACTTTCCTGAGGCAAAAGAAACCAGAGGATAAAGGCAGTTGCAGGGGAGCCAGCACACTATGGCTGTGATCTCTGTAGTGCTGCAGCCAAAGAGGCTGGCAGGTGCCTCTAAATATAGACACGGACATTAAAATGTTAAAAGTACAATACACAGAAAGCAAAGAGAGGAAAATTACACGTTTCAAAGAGTGCCTTTCTCTTTTTCCCTTGTACATGCCACAGCCATGGCAGTCTGGCCACAGGCCTATTTGATATTTATAAAGTTCAATTCGGTCACACACCACAGAAACACTGAAGACAAAAAACCCCCACACAAAACCTGTTCGAATGGTCTGCTGTGTGGTACTTAAGGCTGATGAGCATTGCATGTAATGATGGCTTTGGGTCTTCTCCTGCAGACCTGGGTCAAACCTCTCCTTACATTAAAGAATAACATTGTCCCCAAGTTCATGGTCTGTGAATTGGACCCTTAGATGTCAGTGCAGTTAAAATTTTCAAAGGGAAAGGACTCTAGGGAGAAGAGCATTTATTAAACCTCTTCAGTTCTTCATTCTGATAAAGAACAAATCTTCAGTGTAATAAAAAGTAGTTCAATCTTTTGAAAATATATATCAGCACAATCTCACTTACTCAGAAGTTCAGCATATTAGCTCCTAAAATGGATTCCAGCAGCCCTCCATACATTTCTCCAAAATTTCTAAAATTTGCCTGCCCAAGCACCAAGTTAGGTTCTATATTGAGGAAATGTTAATATGCTGTTACACTTTTCTAAGCTGCCAGCAAAAGTTTGTAAACCTAGTTTCCAGAGCAAACCACTGCACAGAGAATGCTGTATCCTGTTAAAAAAAAAAAAAGAAGAAAAAAAAAAAGGCATATTTTGCCTTCTCTTTAACAGAGAAAATCTGGAAATGGACATGACTTACAGCAAATCTCTTAATCTGTTTAACCATATTTTTCCGGAGGACTTCAAGGTCATAGCCTGCCTCCAGCCCTGCCTGAGAGTCAGGACTTGAGCAGTGAGGAAAGCCCTCACCCATCCCAGCTCTCCCATGCAGTGTGGTCCAGGCGGTGCTGCTGCCTTGGTTGCTGTGCTCTGTGTCCTGCAGCACAATGCTGATACTCAGGCTGTTCACCTGTCTGTTTGCACGGCTCCTGGAGCAGTGCAGAGTTAGCAGGGATGGGGGAAAATTTCCATGCTGCAGCTGTACTGGCAGTAGGAGGAAAGGAACTGCTAGGAATGATCATAAAGTGGGATAAGAATTAGACTGTGAGGTGCATGCTGTTCTCGGAGAGCATGTAGTCCTGAGCAGCTTTGGTTTGTGTGGGACAGTTCATTTCTGTGAGGTTCCCCCCTGCAAACAGGGAACACTTTGTGCATTTGGGTATTTCAGAAGTGCTCTACATTAGCTTAAATCTAGCACTGACTCTGCAAGGAGTATAAAACTGACATTGATTTCCAATTGATGTCATTAATATTTTATCAGAATGTGGCCAAGCATCTCCTCACAGCCTCACTTGCTCATTGCACCCCTACTCCTAGGAGGTTTTTATTTTTTAGAAGCAGGACCCTGCAGAGCAGAGACCGTGGCTGCTGTATGAACAGAGATGGCAGCACACATATGGGGAGTGCTCCAGGACACATCCAGTAAATCTCAGGGAAACTCCACTTCATGGCAAAGACACTCAGGAGACCTCATGCATGACTGGAAAATACATGGAAGAACACAAACTATCACAGTATAAACCAAGATTTCTTCTGCAATAGTGTCTTATAGGGAATTAGGAAGACATACTGCACTCACCTTGCTTAGAGAAAACCTTTTGATCCCAGGATAGATACTAATAAAACTCAGGGGCACTGCCTGCAGCAGGTAATGCATGTACTATAGTCTCATAATTGTGACACACTTTGGGAGTCCTGGAAATGCTGGTCCAAAATAAACAGAAAATAAAGAAAATGAGAACAGGACCATCTCTGTTAAAGAGAAAGTAGAGCCTTTTCCCAAGCAGGAAATTATGTCCTTACATGAGCCCCAGCCAGAATGAAGCTGCAGAATGAATGTCTTATTTTGCAGATTTTACTTTTTTTTTTCATTTTTTACACCATTCCAAAGACACCAGATCTTTAAAAAGGCCCCCTAAAATTTTCAAAATGTTCTTCCTCACTATCATTTCTCAACATCTCAACTAGCCTAAAATATAACAGTACTTCTGTGAAATCTGTATCATGTGATTGCTTTTTCTTCTCTGATTACATATTTTTCAGTGAAATAGAGTGAAAGCTGACGAAATGCAATAGTAAAGTGCACATATTAGAGTATTAAGTATATTTATTTCATTTAGGAATCCTAATTTCATTTTAAAAACACTCTTGGTAGTTTTATTATATTTTTAAAAATCAAGTAAACTCTTCCCTAAACTATATTTGTTTTCTAAAAGTACAGTCAAATGCTGTGCTAGAACTCCTTAACACTGAAATGAAAGCTGTCAGAGGAGACAAACTATCTTGAAATCACAAAATAACCTTTCTTATCTTATCAAACACCACCACACAGAGACTGTTTGAATTTCATACCACCGTACTGCTGACAGTTTCCACAACTGTAGATCTTATGAGTGACAACTGCAGAGTTAGGCCAAAATTACAAAGGTAGCTGCAGACAGACCTTGATGCCTGGTAGCATTTAAAGAAATAAATGGTTTTGGTGTCTGGCTCCCAGTGAGTTGATTTGTCATTTAAAACAGGGAAGGAGGAAGGGACATGTTAGAAGTTAGCAATCCACTAATCCTTCTGTGATGACAGAACAGAGCTGAACAAACCATCATAAAAAAAGTTACAGGTGAAATACAGGATTTTGCACAGCAGAAAGTCCTGGGAAACAAGGAGAGAGAGGAACAGATTTCTTTGTTGAATTGGGAAAATACCAGGTCCCAGTGAAAATCAAGTTTTGGCCAGTTTTTCTGCTTTTGTTTCAGAGACTTTTCTTATGCAGCCTGCATCTCACATAGGTACTAACCTTGGTGTGAAGACAATGTAAAGATGCACCATAAAAGAATTCAATAAGTTCATCCCAGCACCACAGCTGTTTATGATATGATCAATTTCTGCATGCACAAAAGATCATGTAGAGTGACACGCTAAAGGAAGGTCACCCTACCCAAAGTGATTTAAAATAGATCATGGTGGAGCGGACTTAGAGAACACGGCAGAAGAATTCCCTGGTTTCATAGTTCATATATATGAAGCTCATCCATGTATTAGTTGAGGTTAAATTGGAGTCATTAAGTCAGATCTGTACCCTTTCGTTTCTGTTTGGAATTCGGCCCAAATGTATTTAAATACTAAAAATCAAATATTCTGATAGCCAATATGTTCAGGAAATGTAACCCTGTAAGTGCAGGTAGAAGACTAGAAGAAGAAATCACTTGAACAATGCAAGCCACTTGATTCACTCAACAGCTGAAAGGAAAAGTAATGGCAATGAAAACATCTGGAACAATAACTAGGAAAGGAAAGACTTTTGCATATTTCCTTTGCTCCATTTGGTCAAGATTGGAGTAAACTTGAGAAATGTAAGTGTTGTAGTGCCTGAGGACAGTATATACCAGGATGGCTTTGCACATAGCATGCACACAGCATAATATGCAGAGAACTAACCAGAAGGGCTATTTATTTAAAATGAAATAGAGAAAACAAACCTATCCATTAATCATTGCAAGCACCGTGACTGTACAGGCTAAGTACCATGCTAAATGACTGTTTGCTGCCTACAAGTGCAACCACCATAATTTTAGCCCTGGTAGGATGCTGGAAGAGTGCATACTTCTTGCTTTCTTCTTGGAAAAGAGCTCTTATAATCTGCATTGGTTGCACTTTCCTACTTTGTAAATAACAGTGGCTCCAAAGGCTTTACAGCAGATGTACTTGAAAGGTATTCAGAGAGACCTTGGAATTACAGTTTTCTTTAGACCAGAAAAAAACCCCCTTCCTTCCTGCCCTTAAACAAGCAGGAGCTTTTTCTACGTTTCTGTTCTTCCACCCTCAAAGGTGGGAGACTGACCCTTGCCCCTACAGACCCTGCTCAGTCACTGTCATGGGGAGCTGGTGACTGCTGCTCCCCAAAAGACTCTGGATCACAATGGTGCAAAGGAAAATAATGCTGAGCTATTGATGTTATTGTTCTGCCTCTGTGTTCTTCTAATGGCTTAGAAAGCAGAACTAGAAACACATGTTTATTTTTATCTATCTGTTGTGAAAGGCAGAAGCAGCCATAAGGAGTGATAGCAACTGTGATACACTGGATGAAAGGGTGTATCAGAAATGGGGACTCTCTAACTTCTTTTTTTGATAAGTGAACTATGTGACTCTCCGAGTAAGACATTTTTTGGGGTGTGAGAGGATTGGGAAGTGACGAGTGAGAACTTATACCTTTTTCAAAATACTCTACAAAATTCATTCTTTCTCCTTTATCAAGAAAGAGAGAACTACAACTGATTCGAGAAGGGTAATTTGGGGGAAGAAAATCCCTACAAATTTTTGGATTAACTTTCTACAGTAACTTCACTCTTCTACTCCTAAAATCACTAAAAGTTTCACAGGGCATTGAAATCCCTCTATATTTTTAAAACCTATATTAATTAAATATTTTAAATCTGTGTTTTCTGGTAAAAGAAAGGATCAGCTAAAAATTACCCACAAAGTTTTAACTGCCTCTATTCCTCCCTTCAACTGTTCAAGTCTGCTCTGCATCTTCCTTGGCAAAAGGCTTATTCCCGTTTTCCTCACAGCCTGCCTGTGACACAGCAAATGTTCTGCCAAGAGCAAATAACCGTGCACAGTGGTGGTTGTTCCGAAGCACAGGGCCAATGTGGTAAAAAAACATTTCTGTTACAGCCTAAGATATGTCATGTGAGCATAAACCTTTGTGTGGAGAACTTTATCTGTGCTTAGTGTGAGCATGTAAAGCAGACATAAGTAAATTAACCAGCACAAGACAAATGTCAGTGAAGTTAGTTTAAGAAATTTAAGCTGATCCAAAATGTAACATGCTCCCTTTGGACTTGCCTGCTGTAGGATATTTGTGCAGCAGATTTGCATCTTAATTTTAAAACCAAACTTAAATGTTACTTCCTATTTGGTTTTTCCTTTTGCCACAGACTACAACAAACCCCCAGAAGCCATGACTGTGCCTTGCCCAGGCAGCTGAAGAGTTTGTCTGTGCCAGGGGCTTTGCCAGGCACTTCCACTGCCACTGAAAACCGCCCCTTGCTATCTCTTGTACATTGGGTGCTTTATCTGCCAGGAAATGGGGAACCTGGTCACTCTCAGTGTGGTCCATCATGATAATAACAAAAGATATAAATCAGATGAGCTTCATTTGAGTTGCAGGGAAAGGGTTATAGTTTTGATATAGAAGTTTATTCATGTTGAGGCGTTCTTGAAAATTACTGTGCCATAAGGGGGTTTACTTTACTTTATTTACTGATCTATACCAGGAGGCTAGAAATAAAGACTGGAACTGTGGCTTTGCTCCAAGGCCTCAGTATGGGTACTTGACTGCAATAGAGTAGAAGGAAAACAGAACACCTTTGGAAACTCATAGGAGAAGTACGTGGAAGAAGAAATTTTCTATACATTTATACCTGTTAAAAAAAGTAAGATGCCTCTTTCTCTCTGCTTAATCATCTCAGTTGCTCTGAGCAGGAAATTTGGGAGCTACAGTGACATGTAAAACTCCCCCCTCCAGCCAACCCACCAGCCCAAGTCTTACATCCTCATCTGCTTCTCACAAACTCGCATTCTGACAAGCACCAGGGAACATGCCTGCATGGCAGCTGCCCATGCACAGCATCCAACACCACAAAACATCAGAGATGCTCCATGCAGCAGTTGACTTACTGCCGAGGATACACAGGAGGTTCTTTTCTGCACAAGGCAGCGAGTTCCAGTGCTCATGTTTGCTCACTATATCCTGTATATTTCTGCTAGAATAAAGTTTCTCTTCATTCTAGGCAGTGGTATGAAAGGCCTCATGGTCAATAAAATCCTTCACAACCTGTGGCACGGCCACCACCGTTACAAGGTGCCTGAGGGACTGGTCTGTCATAATTTCAGTTAAAAAGGAAAAAAAACATACCCTTTATGTAATGATGTTATAAAAGATCCCCCTTTGATGTATATGGTTTGATGAATTCAGGGTTTTCTTCTCAGAGTTATGCAGTTTAATGAATGTTTTCCTGTGTAGCAATAGCAGCAGTGTTAGGTTAAGTGCTGTTAGCTGCCTTTACAGGCTCAGAAGTAAGAGAATGGCATAAAACTTGATGCACTACCCCACAGACTTTCTCCTCTCCCAGCATGCTAACTGTTGAATTATTAAAGACATGATGGGATTTATTGTTCACATTCCATTATGAAATGCAATGTGCTGAAATAGGGCTGACCTTGAGGTCCCTTTGCCAGTTCCAGATCCGGTTTCTTCTGGTTGTCCTCTGCCAGATAAGTTATTAAAGTTGTCAGTGGTGCCTCAGAAGGCAGGTCTGGTCCTTTCTTTCAGAAAGGATGTGTGTTTACAACAGGAGCCCTCTGACTGTAGAACAGCAGTAGGTGAGAGGGGCTCGAAGCCTCCAGAAGCCTTGGCCAGGCACAGGCGACTCTGGGCAATGGGAACAGGAGCACTCTCTGTGCTGGCTGGAATTTCCTTTTACAGGAGTTGCAGCTGGAACTCTGGGCCTCCCCAGGATGACTGCAATGAAGTCCTTTTTCCAGACTAAATAATCATGCTAATGTAAGCAGCACTCTCAGAGGCTTGAATATTTTTAACAAGATTCTCTTGATTTAAATCAAACAGGTCTCTTACCTCTGGCTCCTCCAGAAGCACAATAAGGCTTGTGGGACTTTGAGGAAAGTAGTAAGAGGAGAGACTGCTATTTCTCTCTCACCCCTGTCCTCATTCACAAATGTCTTTACCATCTTCTCAGGGTTTGGATGAACCTTATGAACCTTTGGATGAAGCTCATCAGTTTCCAAAAAATCCTCACCTGCTATGTGAAGGAGACTATCCAATGGATTTGAGCAAGTTTTGGATCAAGTCTCATGCACTTTTAAGAGTCCAGTTCTTTACCAACAAGCTTCACCAGCTGTATTTAACACTTTTTCACAGTCTATCAAGATTTCCTTGAAAAAATTTACCAAGCACAGGAGCGTCTTGAGTAAATTCAGGTCTACTAAAGGAAAGAAACTTGCAATAAACTATGTTAGTGGATATTAGGATTTAGTTTTGTACCTGAATTGCATGATTTGAGGATCTTCCTCAAGCTGATAAAGACTCAGAGAAGCCTCTTCTAAGCTCTTTCTTGTAGGAGCATCAGTGGATGCAGCTTGCCTGTTTCAGCAGAGGGACCTTTGTGACTGAACCTGTCTGCTGTGTGAAGAGAGAGACACAGCAGTTACATATTCCAGATTCTTCAGGTGAGCTGTGAAGCCTGGTCACTGTGTTAAGCAAACTGCCTCTCACTAGCAAAGTATTTTAGAAGTTTTCAAAGTCTGGCAATTGCTGGAGTGCTCAGCATCCTAACGGGTATTGATATGAACTGCTAGGTTGGGTATAAAAGATGTATGGAACCATCTTACTAGCTGATGACCTAAGTATTGCACAGAAATAGTCATAGGACTAAATCTTTTATTCTCAAATGTTAAATGTATAAACAGGTTCTTACCATCTCAAATTCCTGAAGCATTGTCAAGTACTGACTTTTTTTCACACCTCTACCAATAATGTGGTTATGTGTCTGCTGCACTGCAGTAAAAGGTAAAGCAATTATCATATAGTGTTTATCCTTCTGTTTGGGAGTACTATGAAACTCAATTGAAGGGTAATCTAAATGCATGAAAGACTACTGACATATAAAATCTTGTTATTACTTTCAGGACCAGAAGAAGGACAAAAGGCACAGTAGTACATCATTTGCTAAACACTCTGGGTTCCGTAAAATCTCAAAATGTTATTTTTATATCTAGTATTTCTGATGAGCCATTCCTTAAATCCATTCTGTATAGCAGTTTTGCTTGCATCCCTGTATGTTTGCTTCTGTAGATTCTGAAAGAGGACAGTCTGCACTAACTATGGAAATTTCATCTTATCCCTTAACATCGGAACCAAAAAAAAATGATAGAGAGCCCTTTCGATTCCCTATCCCAAACAGATGTTGAACAGCATTTCTGTGTATTTTGAGTGATGTTAGTGCTGATATTTGGTTTCAGAAGATGAATACTCACCCAAACACAGGATTCAATTAACATTCTTTTATGACTGCATCCATATTATTCTTAATGAGCAGACTCCTTGGTGAGAGTGAATATTTACCTCATGGCATTAAATCCACAGTTTTCTACCACAGACATTAATAGTCATATAGCAAATGATCATCCCAACACCCTGGCTACATTCCAGTTCAAGTAATTATATTCTGCCTCTCTTAATTTCCTTTAGAGAGTAATTGGACCTGGTAACAGCCTTCACTTGTTATCCTAAACCGCTCTGTAGCCTGACCAGATCTCAAAGCTTCAAGGACTTAATCACAGCTCCCAATCAGTGAAATACTGATAGATGATTTCTCTGCTCACCCCATCTTTTTATCACTTACAAATCCATTAATTATTGTAACACCCTCTAACAAATTCAGTTCTGCAGGTACTGTACAATTTGTATATTGCTGGCTGTCTGAAGACATAAGTCAGGAACTTAAATGATCTCAGAAACTTATGAACTCATTGATTTTAGGAAGCTGATGATATAAAACTGCTGTCCCTTTTATGCACCTCTGACTTTGCCTACATTAGTGAGCCATTAGGCACAGTAAGAGCAGAACAGTAGATCAGTGCAGCTGGCTGTGAGGACTCACAGTCACATTTAGAGTGCATGTGACTTGGCATTTTACTTCAGACTGCATTCAGTTTGATTTACTGGACTGGACATCCCAAATCCATGTACTTTATGTGTAGGCCATGGATCTCTTTCTCTCTAAAGGGATAGAAGCACCATTGGCAGGTACCTCAAGTAGAACTTCTGGTTTAGTTTCCTTCACAAGGAATACAATTCATGTGCACCAAAAGAGCAAATGAAACCAGCACAGGATAAATGGGAATGATGGAGAGATTTGCTGCAGAGCTGTTCTGCTCTCCTAAATGTCAACGTGGCTGGGGATCCACTGTACCCTGGAATGGATTGTCCTCTATTCAAGCATTGTTAAAAGACAACAAACAGACTGACACAGGACAGTCCTCTGACCAACCATGAGACCAGATAATAATAAGGAAACGTATAACTGACTCATAATGTTCAAAAGGAAGTTTTTGGGGAGGAGAGAGGAAGAGACAAGCATGCTTCAGTAGCCTGGTGCGGGGCGGTCTTCAGGAAAAAAATCTTGAGCCCTAAGGAAACTGTTCCAGATGGTGAAGAATCTGAGAGACAAAACATGTAGGGTTCATCTGATATGTGCTGGTTTATTTTTGAGCCATTCCAAAGTGAGCAAGCAAAGACATAGTGCCTTTGCCCATTTATATTGCAAAGCAGTTAGAACATGGAAGAAATCTCAGTATGGTATGAACTGCCACAGCTGTGACAGCGGATGGGGGCTCCAGAGCCACTCTGCGGGGTGACTCAACAACCCAAAATACTGAATCATGGTAATATGAAGAATATTTAACATCGGGAGAAAGCAATGAGAAAACGTCTTGCATTTCTGATTTAGTTAAATTTCAGATCCAGATCTACTTTAAAGTTATTGAAGCTTAAAATATTTCTGAAAATGCTTAAGTTTTAGCAAACTTAAGAAGGAAGTGAAAAGCAAAGAGAGGGTGTTACCACTTTTTTCTTTCTCTTTGTGGAGAAAAACCCAGAAAAATCATTTGTATCTTCTTTTACTACTCACAAAATGAAGTATGTCTATGCAGAGGGATTGATCCAGTCTGTTTTTTTTAGTTGAAATGTACCCAACAGTTCTCTGCATGCCCCATATAACTCAACAATTTATTACATGATGTGAAAGTCAGTCTCTCAGAAAATAAATAGCTTAGAGCCAGCAGCAGCCAGAAGCTGAGATGTCCTAAAATGAATATTAATCTGAAGGAAAAGGGTGACTAGCTGGAGACTTAAGAGCTGTGTTGCAGAGATGTGTGTGGTTCCTGGGGAAGCTCACACTCAAATTCCTGTGAAGCACACCATTCAGTATTTGCTGCTCTCCAGCCACATTCTCTCACTTTACTGTTTATATTTACTCACCTTTTTTCTGCCTTCTTTCCACAGCTTTGTATTATTTTCAGTTTGTTTCACTAACATTAAGTGTAAACAGTGTGTGATCAAGTATGACATGGTGTCCAAGACCAGGCCTTATCCTAAGGAGCCAGGCAAGATTTTAATTATTTCAATTGCCTTCTCTATATCCCTGTGGTATACCCCACTGAAGATCAGGAGAGTGAAGTGAGGCCTTTCTCTGTTACCATGCTACCAGATAGGAAACATCTCTTCTACCTGGGTATGTGGGACTGCAAGGGGACACCCAAGCCATCCAAAGTGACTCCTGCAATGGTGTGAGAGATATTTAATGACAGAAGGCTCCTTAGCATGATCACTCCAGGTCCTCCACCATGGAAATGCTTCCTCATGCTACCCAGGATAAATAAGAACTATAGTTTAATTGTTTTTTGGTTTTTTTTTAAAGGCCAGGGATTTATGATTTATCACAGACAGACAAGAAGGGCATCAGAGTACCATCACTTTGTCACTGCAGTAACAGAGGACTTACTCAATTAAACTTTTCAGCCATTACAGACATCAAGTGTTTTCCATTCCATGTTATAGAAAAAGCAAAGGAAAATCCAGCTTTAAATGGAACAAAATTGTTTTATTACTACTGAGGATGTGAGTTGCACACATTGCCCAGATAACTTAAGGAATGTAATGTCAGCCACATCTTGGACCAAGCAACTTCTTCTCTGAGCCAAATACATCTGCTACCAGAGAAGAGCAAGGGCAAGCTGTCCCATGTGGTATGAAATAACCTATCCCTTGCCTCAAGAAAGGGAAGGTGAAATAGGGTAACTATGTAATAAAATGGTGCTCCATCTGCCCGTCTTTTGTCCTGCAGTGCAAAGTCTGTTGTCATTACTCCATCAAAACTAGAAAACAAAAGTCTATGTACCAGTTGCATTAAAAATATGCTTCTCTCACAAATTATAGGTTGCAGATAACCATGGGAAGTGGTTGCAGTGCTTAATAAAAGTCTTTATCTTGGTCAAAGACACCTATGCTGAAGCAACTGCAGCTGCCCATTATCCTCTAAGAGCTGTTGAAGTCCTGTCTGTATTTACAGACTTTCAGTAACAAAACTGTGCCCTGTGGATGGGGATCAGCTGCTCATTCAGGGCATATAACCCTCTACAGGGTGCTGGGGGTTGTTACTGGTCCACTCTGACACCCTTCTGAGCAGGTGTCAAGCTGTTGCCAAATTGCCACATTTCTTCCCAACAGACATGGATGAACAGACAAGGATGAACACAGTGTTTTGTAAGTCCCACACTGATTATTTTAATGACCATGGGCCCTTCTGGAAACCTTGTGGGGGGTACAGAACATCACAGATGTGACAGGAGCCCAGCAGCTGACTAAAAGCAGTCCTGGGGGACCCACTTATCCATGGACAGATGCATATGCTAACAACAAACATCCCATCATCCTTACTGCCATCACCAGTTGTAACTATGAGTACCCAGGCAAACCTCAGCAGCATTTAGCCATAATTCCCAGTCAATGGAATTGTCCTGATTAAACTAAGAGTGCAGCTCACTGAGTATTTGAAACTCCACTTAAAAGTAAATATTGACACTCTTTAAAGGGATTAACTAAGATGACTGGATTCTTGTTAAAAACTTTTTGCATGTAAAAAGCACCTTCTACGAAGTCTTCACAATGTTTCGAGATATCATTTCCTGTGATAAAATGGAAAAAGGGGAAAACTTTCTTTAAAAGTATATGAAAATCTCATGTTCCTAAACACTTATCTTTAAATGACCAACTCTTAAAATGATAGCTCTCATAAAACTACACATCGAGTAGTTCTGTGTGTGACTTATTAAAGGACAGTGGATGATGCCACACTGGCAGCAAAAAGGTGAATAGATTAAATTTCCTGACTCCATATCCTTTACTGTATGTAAGCAACACAAAGCAGTCGGTCCTGAATTTTGTCTACTTTTATTTCTCCTAAGTGCAGAACATTTTGCTTCTCTTCATCAGTCACCCTGTGTGTACAATGAGAATAATACCTGTAACATCAGCTACAGAAGAGATTTATAGGGAAGGAGGGAGGGAGGGGTAGGACTTTGCCCCAGGTGCCTGCTGTCCAGCAGGAAGACTGAGTGGTCACCCCAGAGCCCACGACTAAGCCAAAGCCAGAGAGGGAGGCTTTCCTCCTGCTTTGTGGTGGGACTGCCCCCGTGGCAGCTCTGTTCCTGACCCCGTGCTTATCTCCCGATGGAGCTGGAGCCTGCAGTTTCCCCAGAGCCTCTCTCAGCGTGTCCCGCGCGATGGGAGTGAGCCCTGCACTGCCTCCCCCAGCAGCAGCCCGTGCCAGCCCAGCCAGCTCCAGATAGATGTACACACAATAAACCACAGCATGGGCTGCTGGCTGGGCCAGGGGAAGGAGCCTGGGCTGTTAAACAGAGGAAGTGGAGATAGTAGATAGACACCAATATTACAAAAGTCTTGGAAATCAAAGCAAACCTCAAAAAGATCTCCCAGTTTTCTTTCAGTAAAAATCATAGGATTAAACCTTTGACTTAGTAGAGTCTTCCTTTTAGAAAAGCAAATTTAAAAATGCCACAGTGATGAACAATGTAATAAAAGAAAAAGCCATCATATTATTCTTGAATGAGGTTTAATAAAAATCAAATAAAAGCAATTATCTGAATTTTCAAGAGGATCACTTCTTCCTTCCCTGAGGTACAAAAAGGAACGAATTCAGGAAATCATTAGAATCAGAAACTGGCGCTGCACAACAGAGCCAGTGTTTGCTGTACAAAGACAAACAGAAATCTCCTCCCAGGCTGACAGGCTCCTTGCTAAAGCTGTTGGAGTGGAAATTCCACCTATAGGTGAAGAAGGGTAATTAGAGGCACAAAAATTTCTTTGTAGTAGGGCTGGCTTTTCTACTCCAGGGAAGGCTTCGGCTTTTCAAGTATTCATATTCTTCTTCACTCATACAGAAAGAAATTGGACACATCACAATGGTCAGAGCTGCCCACAGATCCCCTCTAAGCAGGTACATGTGAATTAACACCCACCAGCACAGACCACGTAGCCCTTGCCTGCTCTCTCTTACTCCTGTGTAAATGTAGACAGCCCAGTTTATCCTTTCCTTCTGCCTCTTTCAGTCATCTCACCTGATGGAGAGCGTGCAACATACACTTCTCAGTTGGAAAGGGAAATCCAAATCTTTTTTGAGAATGTGGTGATTTCAATGACATTTTCAAAGGCAGAGAGCATAAATGCATTATTTCAATACTCTAATTTATTTTGATAAGAGGAAAACATTTCATGCTGACTCATTTCAATTTCTTTGGATTCCAACATTACGGTATACCAAGTATTGCAATATTGACATTACTGCTGAATATTTTGATGACAAGCATGGTTTTTTAAATATGCATGAGAAATCTTCAATGCCAAATGTTTTCTATTCACACTTTGAATGAAAACAAATCCTGAAGAATAAATCTTACCATCAAACTAAAATGTACAGAACTAGATTAGACATATACCACTTGGGAGGCAGACCTCAAAGGAGCTCCACTGACTTCAGAGGAGCAACTTTATCTTGCAGTATTGTTCCAGGAGAGCAGAATTCTGTCCTCTGTGTTATCAAGCACCACTTGTGAATGGTTAAAGACCACTTAAAAGGGGCAGATCTTACCCTGCTTGACTGATATTCATAAATGCTCTGACTTCTGCCGAAGAAGGACAGCTGAAGTTGGATGCTACTTTTTCACTGTGAATGTCCCATGGCTTTGCTATACTCTTGGATCATTTAGGACTTGACTCAGTCTTGCAGAAAAGTCTTACATACCTCATAAATCATTATCACTTTTCCTACAAGCCTGCAACTTGCTGTTAAGTCAAACTCTTCATTGCTGATTTTGGCAGCCAAACAATTAAATAAGTGGACACCAATTTAAAATTGAAATACATAACAACAGGAATATAAAATTGAAGGAGAGAGACAGGGAGCAAAGAGCCCCTGATTCTAATCTTGCAACAAATGGTATGTAAATGGTCCCTCAGAGAAGGCAGTAGGCTGCATGAGTTTCCCTGTTGAGCATTTTGTATAACTTGGGTCTTAACTTCATATCACAAAAGCAGAATAAAACCACTGAAACGGAGGGAAGTTCGACTCTGCTCCCATCAATGCCCAGTGGGATTCATTGTACAGCTTCCTTGAAAAGAAAGCAACAGCATTCTTCTTACATATGTTTTATAATACTTGGAATTTAAGTACTGTTGGGCCAGACTGCCAGTTTTTTTGCATATATTTTCCCCAGAGAAATAGCTACCTTCTTCAGTAGTCTCAACAGCAAAAAAAGACTGAGAAGCACAGGATTTTCAAATTAAAACATGAAAAATAATCTCACTACAGATGTCTAAATATTTCATGAATTACATGAATTCAGCTCTGGCAAGATGTGTCTTCCATATTACTATAAAACAGCAAAAAGATTGTTCATATATTTTAAAAGATCAGTCACTCCTCTCTACCATTCCCTCCAGTTCAATTTAAAACAAGAGAGGACGGATGTTTCATATCAGGCTAAGGGATTGTTTTTATCACTTTTTAACTTTTTCCCCATCCCCATCATTTGTGACACAGATGGATGGTCGCTCTGCTTATCTCTTCCCTGCTCAGTAGGGCCAGACAAAGCCTCCCTTTTGTCCCCAAGGACTGATTCTAAAATATCACACAAAGAACCAACACTGAAGAGAGGATGGGCTGCATTAGCAAGGATTGCCCATAACTGGGATTTCTCTCACCTGTGGAAGTGATGAAGCAGTAGAGGCAGCATGAGCATTCATGCAGCTTTCTTCTCTCTAAGATTTCCTGTAGTAAAGGTGCCTTGTGATTTCAGGACTTTAATGAGGGTACCTTGTATTCCACTGATCTCATCTTCAAGTCCTACTAAGCCATCGTGGAACATAAAGTTGCAGGTGCCACTGATAACTTCTGCTCTTCCCATCACATGGAATGATGGAGAGTGAATTGAAATGACTTTGATTCCTTGTTTCCATCCACAAGTTTGATCCAGTATTTAAACAAAACCCATAGTGGAAGCCATGCAGTGTATGCCATAGGTACTTCCAAGTCCTGGGAATATTTCAAGTTTTTAAAAATGTAGTAAGAAGAAGTCTTAAAGCCACTCTTACGGCTTGGGATT
Organism: Cinclus cinclus; assembly: GCF_963662255.1. NCBI lineage: Eukaryota > Metazoa > Chordata > Aves > Passeriformes > Cinclidae > Cinclus > Cinclus cinclus. The sequence continues at coordinate 23,829,071 of NC_085052.1, forward strand.
ATTTTGATAGGGTATCACTGCTGCATGCCAGCTGCCAAAGGAAAAAAAAAAAAGAAAAGTAGTATTCATAAATAGTATTTCATCAGAAGTCAGGAAGCCATTAATTTAAGTCAAACTTGCTGCATGAGCCACTGTTTAAAACAAAACACACGTGGAAAATGTAGAATCACTAACAGGAATTCAAATGGCTGTTGTTTCAGGGTATATACTGGAAAAATGTGTACGTATAAAGATTAAATAAAATAAAAACCCACACCTACAGAAATTACTAGTTAAATGATTACTTTTCTGTTTCCAAAGTTTCAAGGGGAAGGGAAAGTGGAACAAGTGTAATTTTGCTTGGAACAATAGTGTTATTTTTATTCCTTAAAAGAACAAACACAGCAAACAAACTACTGCTAGTACACTTCCCTTTGTTGCCATATGTTGTGATACAGCAACTAGAAAATAACTGCCCAGCTTTGGCTCCCACCAGGGATGGATTTACGGGGCTGTGCCTGCCCTGCAAGGGGAAAGCTCCACAGCTGTTTGTAGGTTAGTAAGGACGACATACTTAGGTGGTTTAAGTTCCACTTAAATGACGATGACTCAACACGGCGATTTAAAACATGCACACACAGTTGCCGACTTGTTGGAACAAGGCACTTGACAATGCAGTTTCCCTTTCAGAAACAGGGTCAGGTGCAGGTTCTGGTCAAGCATTTGCCACTGATTTTTTGAATAAATCCTGATTGCCTGAATTCATATGAGCGTCTTCTGTTGCTGGGTGCTTGGGTTCCAAATATCCTGTAAAGGACAGCTTGGCTGAGGACAGGTTTGAAACAGATGTGGTTTGTATATTCCAACAGTCCCTGCTAATAACCTGCTGTGTCAGCGTTTCTGGGGGGAGGATCTCAGAGCAACCTGCTCATTTCACAACCACACCTGTGAGGCTCATTGGTACCCATATAGTTGTATTTACTAACATCTACTTGTATTTAACAATGTTTATTCATATTTTTCAGGCAGGCCATAAGAATCATACAGATGTTTAATTTCTAAATAAACTGTTTGCTAACTGCAGATATTTTCATGTCCAAAGTATCAATTTGTGACATTGTTAAAATTATTTTCAGACAAGTAGAGTGCAAGTTTTCTTGCTAAGGAATGTGAATGTCAGTTGTACCATCAAACTGGTTTTGCTAATCTCATTAACCAAAACTATTTTCATGAATTAGGCACTGACCAGATGTTTCACTAAAAAAAAAAAAAAAAAAAAAAAAAAGGGCTTGCACTGGAGCAGTAGAGTGAGTAGGACTAGCACTAAAATATCTACATTGCCTCCTTTTATTGGCTTTCTAAGTTTCTAAGTGACTGGGGTCATTTCACTTTTTGAGTCATTTCACCTTTTGATGATACACCTGTGAAATGGAGATGCCGGTACTGACCTTGCTGGTAAAAAGATCTTTGAAACATATTGGAAAAGCAACAGTGACATTTAGGCAATATGAAGAGAAGAACTCTGTGTTTGCACCAGGCCGGGCATCACCAGTGCTGCAGCTCACAGCTGGAGTATGAGATATCAAAAGGACATACGTGGATAATATTAGCAGATATCATAAATGCCTTCAATTCACTAGGTCTTAAAAAAATCCCTTGAGCCCAGGCAAATTAATTTTTCTCCTTGTGAAATGTAAATCTTCCCCACACAGAGGCATGAGGTTTTTCCTGCCTATGCAAATATATTTGGGCAGCATTGGGTCCAGGGGACCTTACTGGATTGCATGCTTACTCAGCTGGGGTAGTCCTTTTGCTGGAAGCAAGTGTTTATCATACAAATTGCCACTAGACATAAACATCCAAAAGACCTTTGGTCCTGCGTTAGCACAAGTTAAAGCTCTAACCTAACCTGGCAATGCTGCTGTACAACAAAGACAAGCTGAAATAAATTCCCTACAGACACATAGAAAATGTGCTCCAGCTGTAACCCACCTCGCCTGCTTTCCATTCATGCCCTCAAACCCCATATTCCATGGTTTTAGACATCCATCATGCATTATCTGAAGAACAGATAAATTTACTGAAAAATTAAAGCAAATTAATACAGCAGATCCCTGTTTTAGCAATGCTTCTCTTTTTTTTCAGAAAGACTGCATTTGTGTGAAAACTTTTGCTCCTGAAAGATTCTCACTTAATTATAAAACATTACTGCAAATTGAAAATTTTAAAATGACACCTTACCATCTTTAAACCCCACCAAGCATAACTGTAGAAATTATTATTAATATAGAGGAAATAAACTGCAAAGATATGTCCTTTGTTAGAAACAAAGTTGAAATTACTCTGTCCCTAACAGCTTTTCTTGTTGGATTGAACCCCACTAATTAAAAGTTGTGTTTAATTTTTTTTTATTAGATTTGACCCATTGTTATCACATAGCTACATTTTTCTTTAATTTTAGCTTTAAAAGTGAAAGAGTATCAGGAAAAATATGCTGGTTTGATTCAAATGTAGTTCTGGTAATTTTTTTCACTTATGTTAAGTAAGCACAGAAACATTTAATAGTCCACTCTCAGTAATAGGACTAGGGAATCTGCAGGACGAAGGGGTTGTTTGAATTAGGCTGCTTTTTGTGGCTTGTTTGGTGGCTTTTTGGTTTGTTTTTTTTTGTTGTTGTTGTTACTTGTTTTGGTTTTTTCTGGGTTTCTTTTTAAAGCAGAAAACAATTGACAGATTGGACATTCAAAAAAAAAAAGGGGGGGGCGGGGGGGGGGGGGGGGGGGGGGGGGGGAAGCTTTTTAAAAGAACAACAGTGTTCCTGATAACTCCTCCAGCCAGGAAGTATTAAAGAGCGAGCTCATTATTGCCCCAGCTGTGTCTGAGGAGCCAATTTGAAACAGCTGTACTTAAAGCCCTCCTGAAATTAGCAGCTGGGTACACCCCAGGGAGCCTTGGAGGAAGGTTGGGAGTGCAGTTTTAGAAGTGGCTCAGGGCTGGAGGCTATGGTTTGGGATCTTCTGTTACCCCCGGGGCCTGTCCTCATCCTCCAGGTAAGGAGTACAGTTTGCATTGTGCTGGGCACGGGGATGGGAGGAGATATGAACTGAGATATGAGCTTTTTGACCTTTCTATATGGTGTTAGACTTAAATAAGTAGCAATGTGGGGGTTTGAGTCTGGTAAATCTTTTCATAGCTTTGTTGCAAATCCTGAGGAAGCTCTCTTTTGTGCCTTGGCTTAAGCTCTCAAGTTTTAGCAGCTTAAAACTCTTGTGCTGATTCTATGTTGAGGTGTCTGTGAGTGAAGGTGGGCAGCTGTGTTTATGACCCCGTGAGACTGTTGCTGTGCTGTGGGGACAGACATGCACACCCACGGTCAAATGGGGGATGATGCATATAGATTGTTTTTGCATTAAGTGCAATCAGGTTGATGCTTTATAAGTGATTTAAGTCTTATGAATGTCGACAATTTTCAGTGGCTAAAAAACCCAGCACTTGACTTAAGTGATTAAGATCTCAACCACTCTGATTTGCAAGGGAAGGCCTTTTAGTGCGAAATGCTTAGTAGTGCTCTGACTTCATAGTTGTTACCTTATGTTGTTACCTTGCTGTGCTTCTTGAACAGCCCCTTGTGGTCCTGGCATAAGGATAATGGGATTGTGCTAGGGAGCTGCTCGGGTTTGCTGCAGAGGTGATTAAAAACAGCTGAACAGCTGGAATATGCATGTCCTGCTTTGCTGGTTTTGTAGATGTACCCTGTGTGTTTCCACAGCTGCATTTCCTTCGTATGCCTGAAGTCATCAATGTGTAGTTAGCCCTCCCAGAGCCTAAAGGTCCATGGGGCATGGCAGCAAAGACTCAGGTGCTGCAGCCCCTGCCTGCTGCCTAGGGAAGTGCTTGCAGGAGGGTTTGGGTGCTCCCCAGAGCAAACCTGCAAGTTTGTATCTGAAGATTTGAGGGTAAGGAGAATGCCTGAAGTCTTAAGGGAGGGGCATAAAAGGGGGAAAACCCCAAAACAAAAGCAACTTGAAATTCTAGTGTAGGACTCTTGTGCTAAGACAGCACGCCATGCTGGGAGATCGATCCAAAACCAAGCCGTGCCAAGATATTTCCACTGACGTGTTCAGTGGAGTGTGATAAGGCCTGTGGGAGAGGGAGAAAACTGCTAATATTAGGAAGTGATCACAACAACAGCAAAAAGAGCACAAATTCACTTCTGCCTTTCACTGGTTAATTGACAAGGATGAGATGTTAGGTGGGTAAGGTGGGGGTGTACTTGAGCTTTAGACATAACCTCCATGTGTCTTGGGGGTTTTTCTAGGTTTTATTTTTCAAGTCTGATAAAAGACCCTGAAACAAAGCTCTTCCTGGATACGACAGCTGTTTTTCATGATCTAGTGTCTTCTATCCACTTATTTATATACAAATATCTGCATTTTATTTAAGAACTATGTTCTCCTGAACTTCTTCCTTTTCCCTTTTCCCACTAGGTTACATGACTGACACTTTTGCCATGACAAATCCATGAGTGTCTTAAAAATTTACCATGAAAACCCTGGAGCTTTAATTATTGTGCATTTACATAATTAGTGCAAATACATGCAATTAGCATGTGTACCTACACAATTACCAGCTACAATGATGTACTAACAATCCTTATTAAACTTTAGTGGGGGAGGGATGCACTGATTGTATGCACAAGCAACATCTGCACTACAGTCTTTCTTTTTCTTTCACTTATTCGAAATAGCCCTGAGTGTTTGAGGAGGGGGGTTTAATATGCTGAAAGCAGTGACATACAGAAAGTAGGTCAATAAGCTGTCCGAATTAGAGTTCTAGTGAGATGAAAATACAAGACATACTTCCAGCAATATTTTCAGGATGCCATAGCTTCTGCAGTTGGTGTAACACTGACAATTCTTGATTACCTATAGGTTAATTGTAGCTATATCCTCTATCACATCTAGCGTTCACCTGAATAGAATTTCCAAATTTCTCTTGTATCTGCACTCTTCCTTCAGTTACAAGTGTCAGCATGACTGGAGTCCTCATGACATGCCCCTTGGCTGTTATGTCAAGCTGAATGTCTACTACTAGGGAAAAAAAAAAAGTGTTTCCAAATTACCTAATTATATTATTTATCTTAATTAATCTTTGAATTATGATGAGGGGAATTTCAGCTCATGAATGCTTTTTCTTGCAAAACACATGCTTCCTTTATTATATAAAGTACTTAACATAAATATCCCAAGCATTAGAAAGCCTGCTAATTCCCTAGTTCTCTGGGCTCTTCTGTTCTCTAGGGATTTCAGTGGCCTTCTACTTTTCTTGGCTCACGTACAATAAAATACAGCAAAAGATGCATTGGGGACCACACCTCTTCCTGTTGTGTTCAGTTTTGTACTTATTCTCCTATTCAGCTGTAAGGAATTTGTTGCCTGTGGTACTTCAGTGAGAGAGCCTTATTTTGAAATTCTTCACTGCTCCTTCTGCCTTAAGTAGTCCCCCAGAATAGGAAAAAAAATAATCTGCTGCCTTTTTTTTGTTTGTTTGTTTGTTTCATTTCCTTCACTTCATGAACCACAGATCAAGCCTTCATGGCCTTTTGTGCCACTTGCACATAGATATGCCTCTGGAGAGTACAGCCGCACGGAAGAGACTGGGGTTTGGTCTGGTTTTTCAGCTCTTCTTAGACAGTAGAAAACCATACTCTTGGTTAGGGCAGTGAAAAATTGAGAGGCTAATTGTTGCTGCTAAATGCAATAAAGTAACACTTTGGGCTCTCAGGCATGTTTTATGACCGATATGGCAGTGAGTGAATAAAATCCCATGCTCCAGAACATTTATGTATGTAAACAACTTACGGTTATTTATTAATATTTTATGGATTTATTTTTTCTTTTTTTTTTTTTTTGAAATTGTATTAACTATCCCTTGTGGTACTAAATAGAGTTGGTTAGGGAAAATAATAAATTATGCTGCTTGCTAAGTTGGAGAATATATTGAGCATCTAGTCCTAAATGTGTTTAAGACTACATATTACTTAGCATGACTAGCTGTGTTACAGAGCATTATAGTGTCCTGGCAAGCTCTGTCTGATAGGAAGCCCTTCTCACTTCTTGAGAGTAACATTTTATTTTAGTATTGTTTGCTCTCCCTTTCAAATTGTCAGCCTAGCCAGTTTAGACTAAAATCTCTCACAGATGCTCAGACCAGAGTTGAACTCAAGTTCTCTGTTTGGAGTTGGTGTTTTTTTGTCATCTGTCTCCCTCGACTGCAACACATGAAAACTGAAAACAAGGGGAAAAACAGAAGTCCAACTTTGGCTGCAACATTCCTATTTTACACATGGTTTAATTTGTTGTTCTTTAAATCTCATTAACTTTCTCCATTAAAATTTAGTGAGGCTAAAAGAAGACCTGCTTCCTGACAAAGTCTGGGAGTAGGTAGTCAGATGATAGAAAGATGGAGTAGTATTTCTTCTGTTATCTATTAAATGGAGATCCATACCATTGACATCTCAGTTAACATACCAAGGGAAGTGCTCTCAAGGTGGCTATAGGCATGTCTGGGGTTACATAAGATTATCTAATTGCTTTATAAGGAGCAGATTAAAAATAAGGTCCAGCTGGCTGTAGTCATTCAAAATCCTTGGTTTGTTGTTTTTTGGGGTTTGTTTTGTTTTTTTTTATTAAGATGTTGCATGTTTCATGCTAGCCATCTTCCAGCTTTGCTACTTATATTCTGCTTGAATATATTTGCTTGAATCCCCTGAGTTTCAACTTGGATAAGATTGTGTTTTCCTTTTTGCTTTCCCTCCTGACACTCTAATAGTGTAGTTTGAAAAGCATTTAATAACAACAGAAGTGACTACAGTCTCTACTTACCAATCTCAGTTGGGTTGCATAGAAATTATTTGCTTTAAGGGCATGGTTTGACTGAGTCAAGTAACTTCAGCCCAGACCAAGTTTTGATTTGAGTTCTCTCAAAGTGGAGACATGCTTGGTTCTTGAATTTGGACTTGGATTTGGCTCTAACAGGGCCGAGTCTTTATCTTCTTAAGAAGGTTAGCTTGCATGCTCAGGCATACCTAATGTTTATATCCCCATAAAAGCATCCTTTTGGCACTACATAAACAGCATGTTTATGATGCTCCATTTCCTCAGCTCACATATGTTAAGTTCCATTTTGGTATGTTATACATGGCTTGCCTTTTCTTCCCATCCTTTCCTTCCCTCATTTTTTGTTTTTAAGCTGTGATTTTGCCTCTTGAAGGCATACATCCTGGTGTTCAGTGTTATCTTCCTACATAATTTTTAGTGGCTTTCTCTTAGTCAAACTAATCAAACCACCCTGCATAATACAGCATGGTGTGTGTGTGTGTTTGAGAGAGCTGAGGACAATGCTATAAACTGTAGCTCTGATCCTTTTCAGAGTATACCCCATGCATAACTGAGGCATGGCTGCAAAGCTGCTCAGCAGTCAGAGCTACCTGAGGCTCATGTTTGCAAAACTGGAGAATTGAGTGTCTGTATTGCCTTACCATGGCACCCCATAGAGCTCCAAGTGAGTTTTGGGATCGGAGTACATAGAACAATTTGCAAGAGACTGGTGCAAGTAGTGGCCTGCTTTAGAAAGAATGACTGTAAAGAGAGTGTGTCAATGTAAATTCCCAAAAAAGACAAGATGTGCATCCTTAGTGACCAAAAAATGTCTCGTTGAGGCTCTTGTCTAGCCTGTCATGTGATAGCTCCTTTGGTGCTATCAGTCCTTTATCTGAGTCACAAGTGACTCTGTGACTAAGGCAGAACAGGTTGATGAGGACTAAAGCATGAAATTTAAGACAGTATGCAAATGTGTTCAGGCCTCAAAAGGAAAAGGGAAGAGAAAAATAAGAAGTCCAAACCTCCAGCTACTTCCTTCTTTGTGTCTTGTAACTGTTTTCAATTTGTTTTTCTCAGTAAAATTGTTTGTTTTTTCCTCTAGGAAAAAGTAACTGCAAATTTGTGTAACTGCAAATTTCCTTGATGTCTTTGTATAGTCATTTCATCTTTAATTTATGAATCCAAATAAATCCTGTTTTCTTTCCCGTACTATTAACAAAAAGACAAAAATGGACATAGTATCAGTTTCTCATGTGTGCAGAGTAATGTGTACACCCTGACTGCAGTCTCACTGAAAGTTAATCTCACTTTCACATAGGTGTAATTTTACTGCATCCAGTAGCATTCCTGGCATCCTTGACTGTTGCTATATCAGGAGAAGGCTTGCTAAACTTTAACACAACTATTGATCAGAGTAAGCGTTTGCTTAAGTTAAACCCATGGGTTATGACAGAGGAGCAGATCAGATTCTTGTGCTGATGGATGAATAGTTCCATGAGGATTTAGAAGACTTGTAAACATGTGTACCCGGGGAGCATCAGCTAGTGTGGTGCCAGGGGTGTGAGTGTAGCAAACAGCCGCCAGCAAAGCAATGCTGATGTCAGCCTGTTATGAAATCAGCACTGATCCCAGGCAGTTTTTCATGCATACTGTACACCTGCAGTCACTGTTAGGCTTACTTGAGTGAGCTCCTAACCTAGGGAACATAGTTACTTGTGGCTGTAGCACCCAATAGCTCACTGTGGGCTTGGGATCAAAGCATGAGCTCTGCACCTTGGCCTCTGTGGTCTGTGCTGAATCCTATGCTTTAAAAAAAGCTGCATTGATAGCAGTTACCTGATAAAATTTGTATACACAAGTAACCTGGGTATGTCTAGACACAATGTCTACATGCCATCTCAATCAATTCCATTTTCATTATGGTACAGGATGAATTATGACAGCAGCAAAACCTAATTTGAACTGCAGCTGAAGAGGACTAGGGGGAGGTGATATTCTGGTTTACCATACAATCCTCTGGAGAAAAGAGTTCAGATGTGTCTTAGGTTATATAACAGAAATGAGGTTAGCAGATTTGGTCTAATCCCTCGTGGAAGGGCCCACCATAGAGCATGGAATAATGTGGATAACTGTCTGTCTGCATGCTTGCTGACAGCTTTGCTACTGCAGCAGCAGAATGCTGCTAAGCCAGGATCCCAGATCAGGCACTAAGGTTTGTGCAGCCTGTTTTAAAATCTGTTCCAAGGTCTCTTGGTCTCAGAAATGTTGAGAACATGAAGAGCAGCCTGGTCTCTTAAAACAAACAAAAAGGGCCCAATCCTTTGTCATTTTGTGAATACTGTTTTTGCTTTGCTCTGACATTGCAACTGAGTTGGATAATTAGGCTGATTGGCCTAATTGAGGACTTTGTTTAGAGGGATGTTCTTGGGGCAACACTGAATACCTTAATCCAACCTGGCCATACATGTAAACTCATAACTCTTTTTTTTCAGTCCAACTGACCAGTCCACCCTTTATGCCACAGCAGGCAATTGGCAGCAAACTGGAGCAGCTATAAAAGTTCTTTCTTTTTTGTAGTGGATTAGCCTGGTCCCTGGCTGGAAAAAAGCACATCAACATGCATTAGTGGTACCTTTCTCAATTCACAAACCATATCAGCACATGTCAGAGAAAACTAAGGCTGTCCTAATCCTCAGGGAATTAATTTAATTTACAAACAAACTGATAAATACACTAGATACACTGACTGCTGCTGCCACTTTTGGGGCAAAATGTCACAGGTGACCAAGACATCCTAAGGAGGAAAGAGGAAATGTCTCCTGTGACTGTAGAAGCAAAGGGCTCTGTGTGGGCAGGTGTAGCAGTTGGGATCTGGCTGTGACACCATTTAACACCTGCTGTCACTGCAATGCTGCCTGAGCTCAAATGACTGCAAGTGGCAAAGGCTGCTAGGGTTGCACATCCCCTGTGGACAGGGTAGCACTTCCAAACCCTTTGGTGCCTCTGAACAGTGTGTGGCAAAGCCCAATTTAGTAGAGGCAGGTTCAGAGGGTACAGCGGCACCTGCTAAATCGCTACAATGATTTCCTGCAAGACCTTTATTTTCCTAGCCACGTACTGTATTGATCAGGTGATTTGGTTGCTGAAAGAAGAGGTAGGGTGATGCAGCTGGTAAATCCTGCATGATGTGCTCATATGGAACAGTCTGCAGGAAAACTACAAAAAGCTTGAAAAAGTAAATGTGTGTTTATCAACTTGTTTTCACCCTGGATGGTATCAGTGGAAGTTGTGCTTAAATAGAGTGGACAGGCCTTGCAACCTTGTAATGGTGCTGCTGCGTAAAGATCTCATTTTCTAATCTTCTATTTCTGTAAGATGGTTTCAAGCAATAAAGCATCAAAACCTGCTGCTTTGACTTTGCCCATGTCCAAGACATAAGATTTGACACCTTAAAAATATATTAAGTTTTATGCCTTAAAAAGATTAATTGCAAATGAATTCTTAAGGGATGATGCCTGACGTCTGTGCGATTAGCGGGAGATTACTGTATTGCTACAGTGCCCTTTCTGGTTACCCAAAAAGCTGGGCTTTTCCTGCGCCTGTTTCAGACACCTAATGCTGTGCAGCAGTGAAATGGGCTGCACTGACTGGACAGTATCTGCTGTTTAACCCTGTGGACTGCAGGTCCCAATCACGGGGGCAGCTGCGGCTCGGGGAGGAAGGCAGCGCACCGTGCCAGGGAGAGGCGAGGGCTCACTGCGGGAGCAGGAGCCGAACTGCCGGGAAGCGCTCAGGTCCCGGCCCCGGAGATGCCGGACCTTTGGCGATAATGCCGCTTTGGCGGCTCACGGGGTTCGTAGGTGCGGCCGGGGGCAGCGGGCCCATAGGCGGCGGGGCCCGAGCGCTCCCACCCCGGCGGCCGCCGCGTCTTCCGGGCAGCTGAACGCAGCGGTTCGGGCGGCGGAGGCCGCGGGAGGGACGGAAGGAAGGAGCCGTGAGACTGAGAGTCTCCTCCGCTCCCCGTCCGGGCGGGCAGTGCCAGAAGGCCCCGCCGGCGGCCAGGGGGTGCAGGGCGGGGGGCGCAGCGCGGGTACCCCCTCCCTTCCACGGCCGGGCCGGCGGCGGGGGCCCCCGGCAGCGCCCCGTACGCCTTTAAGGGGCGGCGGGCGGGCGGGCTGGCAGCGGCATTGTTCCCTGACGTCACCGCAGCCTGTGCGGCGGCGGCGGCTGCTCTCAAACTTGCCTTTGTTATTCGGCGCTCCCCGGCTGACACCGCGGCCGCTCGCAAAACGCGGAGCCGGAGCGCGCCGGAGCGGCGGGACGCGCCGCCCGCCACCGGCTGGCTGCCCCCGCCGGGGCACTGCCCGCCCGGGGCTCCCCCCGCGGCGCTGCCGGGGCCGCCGCTCTGTCTCCGCGCTGGGGGCGGCCGCGGGCGCAGCGCCCGCAGGACGCCCCCCGCCCCAGCGCCCCGAGGCGATCGGGGGGCGGCCGGAGGCACAGGGAGAACGGCAGGAAGAGGTTTTTTTTGGTTTTTTTGTTGTTTTTGGTTTTTTTTTTTTTTTTTTCCCCTGGGGACGGCACGAAAGCGTAAATGAGCGGGGCGGGGGCACTGCCCTCGGGGGGCGGGCGGGCGCTGTAGCCCCGCTGCCCCCGGCCCCGCGCAGATCAGCGCGTCCAGCGGCGGCGGACGGGGACGGCGGCGGCTGCGCTCCGTACCGCCTGCACGCAGGCTGAAAAAAATAGAAAATAAACAAAAAAAAAAAGCAGACAATCTTCCCCCTTCCCTGAGCAATCCGGCATCCCTTTACAGTCCCGATCGTTCTCCTCCTCCAACAAGAAGACGAATGTGACCAGCGAGAAGCTACACAGTGCTGTTTAAATTGCTTATCTTAATTGCATAATCTAACAAGCCCCGTTGGAGCAGGGATGAATATATTAGGCTTATTAACAACTCATCATAAAATATTGATTGTCCTGGAAGTGTTTTATCAAGGGGAAGAGAAGTCGAGGGAGATGTTTTTTAGCAGATTGGTGCTCGTCAGACAAGGACGGTTTCTTCTTATTTTCTCCCTGGAAATCGGGCTGGATTTCCTAAGGAGCACGGGGGAAGAGAGAAACAGCACAAAAACACGCCCTATTGTTAGCGCCGGGGGCCGCGCTCCGGGCGGCGGGGGGGCCCCGGTCCTGACCGCGCCTCCCGGGCCCGCCCCGCCGGGCACCGCCGCCCGCCCGGCTTCCCCGGCTGAGCGGGGACCCCCGGGACAGCCCCGCTCCTACCTGGGTGGCGGGAGCTCCGGGCTCTGAGAATAACAGTGGCCCCGAGGGTGGCGGTGGTGGTAATAAATGGAAGGGGGTGGGGGCTAAAGTGCAATAACGGAGCAGCAGGATGTCTCGGCGTTCCCGTGTAATCCCCCTGCCCGCCCGGTAGTTCCTTCCATGCCCGTAAAAATTCTGTCGTGAAGACGACAGAGACGGAGACACCTCATGCTTCAGAGCGTGTTAGGTCCAGGGTGGTTTCCCCCTGTTTAATAATACAAAAACACCGAAGGGAGTATACATATTCTCCAGCTTTCAGTTTCCAGAGTGGAAGGGTTTCCGAGTGCTTGGTATTCAGGAAGACTAAAACCAGAATCCCCGCCTTAAAAGAGACTGTAAGACAATATTTGTATTTTAACTCGTATCTAAGATTTTTAACTCCGTGTGATTTGGGGGGGGGGGAGGCTGTGTTTTGCGGGGGGAGAGGGGAAGGGAGAGGGCGAAGGGAAGAACATCCCTGTAGGAGGCAGCTCCCTTTCAGATAGGAATCTGGGACAGATTTTGCCAGCAGCCACAAAGCATGGCCCTTTGGTAATAGAATAGCCAATGTAATTTGACACTTCAACTTGCTGTGCTCTCTGCTAGTTGATTCACTTACTCACCCACTAACATTGAGCTCCTTTTCACTGTCTGTGGGCAAAGGGGAAAAAAAGGGAGGGGGGGGGGGGCAAGGAAGAAAAAAGAAAGCAGGGGGAGAAGGCAGAAAGGAGGGGAATAAACAAAATTATCTATTTAAAAATACCCGAGTAGAGCTGCAAATCAGTTGGGGAAAGAGGATTTTGCCTGCCTTCTTCCTTATTATTTTGCTGCTGCAAGGCTGCTTTGCAATCCGTAGGTAAGTTTCGCGTCTATTTGCGCTCCCTGCTCGCACCTCCCCGTTCGCGGCCGGGCAGGGGTTGCGTCTCGGCGGAGCAGAAACAATGGAGCGGCCACGCTGGGGAAATAGGTGTACAGGGAGAAAAAAAAAGAAAAACAAAAAACCAAAAGAAAACAACATATTTATTCTGCAAGGGGAGAAAAATCTGTGGAGACTTCTTAAATGGGCGGACTGTCCCCGCCGAGGGCGCGGGGCCAGGGCGGGCGAGCAGCCGCGGAGCCGGGCCCGGCGGCGGGGAAGCGGCTCTAGCCGGGCAATGCCCTACCCGGGCCGGCCGCGGCATCGCGGAGGGACCCGGCCCGGGGCGAACTTGGAGCAGCCGCGGCGTGAGGCGGGCGGGCGTCGGAGCCGCCGCAAGCACAAAGGGGGCTGCGGGCACCGGGGCGGCGGCTGCCCCCGGCCGGGGCGAGCGCCGTCGGGGCGGGCTGGAGCCCCGCGGCGGGGCCGGGGCTGCGGCTCGGGGCGTGTGTGCCCGGCCGGCTCTGTGTGCGTGCCCGGCCGCCCGTGCGGGGCTCGGGGGACGCGTGGGGAAGCTTGCGCCTGTTCTGGGGGCTCCGGGAAGCTTGCCTGGGTGTACATTCCTTGTGTCTGGGTTTTGAGAGCCAGTTGGGACCTGGGCCTCTCTCGCCAGGCAGGAGGAAAGGAGCAGCCCCCCTCCCTCCTTTTTCCCCTCCCTCCCCCCGTGCATCTGTCCAGGAAGCCGCTGGCGGAGGGGAGGGGGCGCGGGTGCAGAGGGCCGGGGGTGCCCTGCCCGGCCCGGCCCGACCTGGCCGGAGCTCGCCCGCCTTTGTGCGAGGGGAGCGGGGGAAGCGCTTCCAGGGGCGGCCGGCGGAGCTGCTCGCGGGGAGAGGGGGAATGGCAGCCAGTTAAAAGACACTTCAGGAATGTAAACATAAAAATAGGAGCCATCCAGCCACGCTCTTGTCGTCCCCCCCCCGCCCCCCCCCCCCCCCCCCCCCCCCCGCGGGGCTCGGGATAGCATTCTGGGCTGGCGCGGTAGTGGAGATGGAATACGGCAGCCTGAGACAGGGGGAGGAAGTTGTTACTATAACCGGGATTTTAGACTGTAAACTTTGTTTTGCACGTGTAAAGTTTAATTTCGGTGCCGCCCCGGAGGCTGCGGTGAGAGACACGGGGCGGCGCCTCGGGGGTGCCCCTTCGAGTGCAGCCCCCATCAGCGTCTCTGCCCAAGGTGGAACCTGCCCGGCCGCGGCTGCGGGACCCCCGCATCGCCGCTTTTGTCTGGGGTTGCCGGGGTCCCGCTCACCAGCCCCGGCAGCTGCACGAGTTGCTGCGAATTGCAGCTGCATCGTCAGTTTATCGAGACAGAGGCAAACTTAAGGCATAGCTCCGCTCTGTCGTCCGATCGTGCACCGTGTGTATTTTTGTGCTTCAGTTCGTAATCTGCAAACGGCTTAATGGCTCTGTAGTGCCAGAGGAATTGGTTTTCTCCATTTACTTCAGCAGGCCTGAGTGAAGCTGGTGTTCTGACTGCTTTTTTCAATGCGTTGACACGAGAGAAGAGGATTTAACTTGGCAGCCTGAACAAATGCTCTATCAAAGGTTTCCTAAGAGACAGTAGGAGTGCTGGGGTGATGAATGACCTGGGGTAGCTTTAGGGTGCTACCTATGCAAGCTTTCTTTTAAATATGAAATGGCCATTTAGGGCTCTGAATAAAACTTCGTGCATCAGAAAGGCGACAGGCTTATAAAATTTAAAAGGGCAAAAGCCCATTAATGCTGTGGCAAGCTTTGGCTCCCAGCTCTGGTTGAGTAGTTCCAACTGCCGTGAAGTGCCAAAGCTTTTAAGGAATCTTTAGCAACAGCTTCTCTCTAGCTGTGGAACGGACCTTGGCCTTTCACACTGGAAGTTTAATGGTGCAGCCTCTCTTCCTCACGAAGGGGAGGAAAGGCAGGGCAGCAGGCAGGTGGGAGGGCACTGGGAATAACCTAGGCAAAAAGCTAAATCAAAGAGGGGAATGAAGAAAAACAAAAAAAAGTATGGTGGAATGTATGGCTAAAACGACTTATTGGTGGGAACCTGTTCAGGTTATGATGCTGGGGCAGTAGCATGGCACAGTGGGTAACTCAAAAATATTACTAGTACCAGCAGAAAAGTTTCACAAAGGAATGTAGCAAAGCTAAAACACCTTTGGGAAAGGAATCCCTCTGACGAACATAGTTGGTGGTGGATTCAGAGCTCCACTTCCTTCTCTTGACTGGGGAAAATGTACTGTGGCATCAATCTTCTGTTGGCGGGGCCTGGTGCAGGTTTGTGAATGCCAGAAGACTCGCTCTGACCTTTTTCTGTTCCAAGCTGAGGATGTTGAAACACCAGCCACCAAACAAAAGAGACATTGAAAGCAAGATCTGCAATGGAGCACGTGTGACTTTGAGGCTAGCTGAGTGCATTTGGTGGCCGTTTTCCTCAGAGTTTGGGGTGGGGAGGAGGAGAAGGAAAAGGTCGCTTATTTCTATAATGAGGTTATGGAAAACCTGACTTGAAATCCCCTGAATATCCTCTAGTCAAGTACTTTTTAAATCTTTCTAAGTGTAGTCTCAAAATGCCTTGATTTCTGCTCTTTTTACATATGTATCTGTAATTGCTACATTACAAGAGAAGGATTATTTTTCCCCATGGTTGCAAGGAGGAGCAGTAATTTTGCAGAATCCACTGCATTAAAAAAAAGAAAGAAGCTTTAAAAAAAGGTCTTTAGGATTATGTTTTTAAAACAATGAAGAATTTTCTGGGGTTGAATTGACAGATGGTGATTTTTATCTACACGAGGTAGCACTACCTGGAAAAATGGCTGATTTCAAGATTATTCTATAAACTGTAATTTAAATTTACTTTGGGCTTTCTGAATTTAAGAATGCCTTTGGGACCAGTTGATATAGGTATCTAACCTGCCAATTATGTTCATGTCAACATGGACAGATGCTTTTATTGTTTGCATTGTTTACAGTTCACAATACCTTAAATAAACGTTGATCATGATTAGAAACAATAATTGAGTCTGTGGCAAAGGATCAATGAAAACTTTGTTTCAGGAAAGACATGAGTTGCTGTGTATATGTGCAGAGAATGTTTTGTGCTCTCTGAGATGAAATAAATCTACGACCTTAGTATGGCATACAACTATGTTTTTAGATCATTTTAAGAAACCCACGAAAGATAATGGATCAGTTTTTGCAACATCTGAATGATTTCTCCTGTACAGGGAGTGGAAAGGCAAGGCTCTGTAGCATAGTTCCATTCATAACTTTTCTTGGGAGTTGCTTGCCCTTTGCCCCAAATCTCTTCCACTTTTATGGGCTCCAAAGGTTTTCTGTTGGAAAAGAAAAAAAGCCAAACTAGAGCGAAGCCAACACCCCAAACCCTTATGGATGGCAGTTACATCACTGATACTATAGTTGGAGACAATGTTGGCTGGTTTTTAGCAACTTGATGTTTGTACTAGCAGCCTGGAAAGCCTGGTTTCTCTCCTGAAAAGGAAGAAAAATAGATTTGGGAAAGGAAAAAGAGTTGGAATTAATTTTGCCTTCCCCAGTGTTGTTGATAGGTTTCAGAACAACAGGGTTCCAGCCTTCTTGCAGTCACACAGAAGATAATGTGCCTATGAGAAATGGAGTTAGTGGCTGGCCAGGAACTCGTGGTGCCTGCTGTGCTGCTCTAACAACGTGGGTGATCAAGTGCTGTGGGAGGCGTGAGCTTGGGTTGTTATGGCTTTACCTGGGAAGCCTGTTTCTCATAAATAAGTAGGACTGCAGTTAATGCCTGTGGTAGCAAATTTGACCACTATGCAATTGGCTAATTTGTTCGCTCCTAGTTAGAACCAATTTTTGTGAAATTCTATCCTGTATTACACCAGAGTGGTGAGAATATTGCCAGAGAGTTTATGTTGGTTTGTGCTTGTTCCTGTCAACTGCCTGTTGTGGGACAAGCAACACAAGCCCTCTTTATCCATTTAGGTGTGTTTTGTGGGAAAACACAGTTAACAACACATCAATATAGAACCACCACAGATAGACCTCCTGCTCAGATACTGTATCCTTACACTCAGTTCACATCTTCACTCCAAGTGTATGTAAGCCTTCCTGCTGATGACAAGTTGAGGCTGTCAGTAGCATTAGAAATAATTTCTGCTTTAAAATGGTGTCTTGGGCTTAAAAGGTTGTTTTGCTGTATTGATTTCCTTCCTCCTTCCTTCTTACTTGTAAAGCAGACAATTCTTTTGTACCAATTTTCAATTCTTACCTTCCGTTGGGTTTCATGTGATCATTAACATTCAGCTTGGCTAATGTTAGAATATTTTAAAGAGAATATAGGCTGCTAGGGAAATGTCCAGGCAATGAGTTGTAATGGTTCTCCACAGCTAGACTGTTGGAGGCAGTAGTGTATTATGAGAGTAGGAGATGGCCTTACACTTGCTACATGTTATTTTTGGTTCTAATAGTTTAAGACACACTGAAGTCTACATTGCCTGCAAAGATGAAGTTTCCTGGCTTCAGTACAGTGCCTCTGCCCTTCCCTTTATGGAGCAGGGCAGATTTCTGTGGGTATTAGGTATCCAGTAGAAAAGCAAAGTTTTTCTTAGACCGACAAAATCACTTTCAACCTAATTTCTCCTGTAAGTGTCAATAGAAATTAAGTTACTCTACAGGGAATGACTCATTCTTTAAAAGAACTTGCCCTTCTGAAGGCTCACATGTTCTGATCTCTGAAGGATCACTTGTTCTGGAACACCTGTAGTTCCCTTCAGTTGCTTATATGTTTTAGTTCTCTAGCAGAGGACAGAGGAAGTAATTGTTATTCCTGTAGTGAATGGTGTAACATCCAAGAAATCCTTTCCAGTCCATGATGGTTGATGCATTTTTAAATAAGGTTTCGGATGTAGTGAAATATCTGAGCTTGAAAAGGGACTTCTGTCCTTTACGTGGGTATTTCTATAGATCAAGCTGGATTCTATTTTGTCTAGTGTACTAATATTGGGGTAGTCACATACAGCCTATCACAGCAACATTCTATTAACATAAATCTGGGAAGCATATCCCCTGGTTGGTAATCCAGGGTTTGTTTTGACTCTGCAGACCAGCTTTGACTTAATGCCCAAAGTGAAGCTGGAAGGCTCCTGGCTCAATACCAAGCAGGGGGAGGGTGGAAAATGAATTGCTCAAAACCCATTGATATGCACAGTGCCACAAACCTGTGCAAATTTCTTAAAAGTGTGAGTTTGAATTACCTCTACTGCTCATTGTTAGTCTATGTAAGAGTTTTCTTATTATTTTTTTGTTTGCTTGTTTGTCCTGGCTTATGTCAGTGGATGGTAGAGACCTGATTTATAACTCGTGTCCTTATGCTAAGACATCCTTCTTCATCAGTCCTGTGAAACCTACACAGGAGGTTGTCCAGCTGCCTGACCCATAGCCAGTTGTGTTCCTCTCTCCCTGTAGGGCTATATGCCAGTTTTTTGGTAGTCAGTGTTGGCTGTGGGCACAGAGGGACTCTAGTTGCTGTAAACCTTTTTTATTTCCTGGGAAAAGCAGCACTGCTGTGGGCCTGACTTCAGAAAGGGGAACAACTGTAACATACAGATAATACATATGTGTTGTCAAAGATAGGAGAATGAAAGCCACAGAAGTGATGCATCTGGTAATGTCGTGCAAAACCAGTATGGAGATTGTTTGTTGTCTTTATTTGTTTTTCTTTGAATCTTCTTCTCATGTTCTCAACTCTTTGCCTGGTAACTGGTAAACTCTTCTGGTGGTTCAGTTTAGTAGTCAGCTTGGTCCAGATAGCATTAAGTAGAGAATACTGGCTGATTGATCTAATGCACAAATATGGGGAAACTGTCTCATTCATATGGCAGCTCTTTGTGCTGTGAAATACCATTTGACATCTTTGCTGATTAGGTAAAAACATGTTTGAGGAGTAAGAGAAAAAGCAATACCTTGACAACAAGTTTGTGTTGTCTTTTGGATTCATGTAGTTTTTAATTCCTGTGAGACTTCAGGGCTCCGATGACTGCCTGGCTGGCACAGTGAACAGTGTCTGTCTTGGAGATTTCTAGATAGTCTCATAACTAATCAGAAAGCATTATTTATCGGGACTGCAGTGACACAGATATATGACAGAATAGTAGGGGCTTCAATTGGCCATTTAGTAGCAAAAAACAGTTCCCTTGATGGCTATCTGCTTGTTTCTTGGCTACATTCCTGATTCCCTCTGAGAACAGTGGAGTCTTTTAGGCTGTTCTGAAATACACACCTCTGTATCTCCATCAGTAAACTCTGCAGTGCAGGTTTCTCTTCTTGTGTTTCTGAACACCCATTCTGAAAACAGATGAACTCATCTAATACTGCTTTACTGTGTAAATACAAGCACCATGGGATGAGGGAGAAGTGCAGGACAGTGTTGAATCTGACAATGCGGGGCAGTTGGTGCTTGAAAAGGTTTGAAATGAGATTTCCCTGGAAATTGTCTGGTCTCACACTGGCAAAGGGGGTTTTGGAATCTACATCATAAGACATCATCATAAGCTTATAACATGTTTTTATGACTTTGTGTGAAACTCAGACCCTTCCCTGTGCTCTTCTCTTGGACAGGACTGTTGTCCAACAGGCACCTGCTAGATGGGCATTCTCCAGCTCAAAGGTTACCATCTGCTCTTGGTTATTTTAGAGGTGTGAGAGTGTGATGCATGAGGGGAAAAAATCCACCACAAGAGAATTCAATGACAGAGAGGAGAGGTTTGAGCCTGAGTTGCATGACCTCCATCCCTCCAACTAGAGCCACTTTCTTGAGGAAATGAAAAATTCATCAACTGCTGTCCTGCTGCGTCTGTGTTCAGTTTGAACAGCACTTCTGTTTGTGCAACCCAAAGGTGGGATGGCCTCACAGATAATGTGAAAATAAAAAAATACCTTACATATCATTGCTTTCACATAAGCCTTAGTTTTCCTTTGTATTGTACATCTCTAAGATCTTGACTATTGTAAATGACCAAAAGAAGCCTTATAAACATGGAAATTTTCTTAGAAAATGCATTTGTGTAAAATATACTGCAAAATACAAGTTCCTGAAGCTAAACTGTTTTGACAATAAGCACTGCTGCACTTCAGTTTTAAAACTATGATGCATTTTTAGGCAAATGGAAGAGCCATTTGATTATCTCCCTGTCCTGCCAAACTGCACGAATCCCACTTCCCCCTAAAAAAATGGGGACTAGAAAATGCTTTAAAAAGCAATTTTAGAGACTTTATTGACACTGAATTCTTAAAAGAGCAGTTTGTTTATACATCTACCCGTAGATGAAAGAGAGTTTATTATCCTGCAGGTTTGCCCAGGAAAAGAAGAATGATATGGTTGTCAGGCAGTCTACCCAGTCTCTTAGTGTCCTTCTTGTAAATTCTGTGTTTGTTTAATGCTTGTAACTCTTTTCCTAGCAGTGGGATCACAGAAAAGTTAACTTCTTTACAGCTGTTACATACATAGCTTAAGCTTTGGTCTCCCTTACAGCAACCCAAGGCTTTCCCCAAGACTTTTCAGGTAAAGCTTCCCTTCTCCACTTAGCACAGGTTGATGCACTTTACATTTAATTAAACTTTTTTTTTTAACTGAAATTCTTGTTCTAAAGGATGTCAGGCCAGTGAACTGTCATCCTGTACATGCTTTTGTGATACTGACTTATCTGCATGCTTAGTTCACTGTCCTTTAGGTGCTTGACAAAACCACAAAACCTTACCTTTCTGTTTCACAGAAAACCAAGATGCTGAATTGCAGTGGGCACTTATGTGCAGATGTGGATGGTAGCTGTGTGACTGAAAAGGAGAATTCAATGTCTGTTGTGCTGTCAAGGCTGTTTCTTTACAAACTATTGTTCAAATTGATCCTGTTCACAAGTCCCTTTTTGATTCTGAGATATCCACTCTGATATGTCTCACCTGGTGAGACTTAAAGCAGCTGTCAGTCCTGCTTTTAGATGTTTGTTTCAGGAACTGTACTTGGGTCTTTGCTTGTTCTCTCAAGCGTGAGATTTCTCCAGGAATCTACATCACTGTTTAAAAAAGTATTGGGTTGCAATCCAGCTGGAGTTAGATACCATTAGAGATGGGAGCCTACTAGCTTTCCAAATGAATGCGTAGCTTTGGCTTTTGGCACTGTAATACTCTGACATCTCTCACATTAAAATCATAACAGTATTATGTAATGAGAAGTTATTTTGGGTCACTAGCAGAGCCCTCTCAGACTTCATTAAATCAGCCTTGCAAGGCTTGCAAACACTTGGGCTCCCATCTTCTTCCTGCAGCTTTATGGCAATAAAAGTGCGTGGGTGCTGTGTCCTTTCTCAGTAATTTGCCCTCTGCTTCGCTCGGGCTGCCTCGCTGGCTGTGAACCTGCTTCTGCCACAGCACTTCGTGTGGCTGTGGGGAGCCCTTGCAGAGGAAGGGCTTGCTCAGCACTGGCTTTCACTCACCAGCCCCAGCTGCTCTGAGGTGGGACTGGAAGGAGAAAGCAGGGGGCTCTGTGATCCTACTGCTCTGGGCTCTGGCAGCAGGCAGGCGGGAGCTGTGTGGGAAGCCAGAGAGCCAGGAGGGCTTCAAACTCCACTAAACGAAGTCCCACTTCTGCAGTGGGCACTTGCTTGTTTATGGGTAACACAGGAGTCACTGTTTCATTTGGCCTTGTTCTTCTTCAGCAAAGGACAAGTCAAACACCAGCTGTTGGTGAGCAGCAAGACAGAGTACAGAACAAATCCACGGGAACCTCTGCAATGTTTGTTGGTAACAAATACTTAAATCCGGTGTTCAAGCAAAGGTACAATTTAGATATGAAAGATGCCGTACCTGTGGAGAGTAGTTCTTGTGTTCCACATGATCCTTGGGTATGAATTACACGTGGCTGTAATGGGATGGCCATTTGGAGATGGTTTATATGTCAGAAGGAATCAACAACAGGACAGAAGATAAATATTTTAAAACATCCACATGAAATTGCTGTGTCCTCGAAGTCTGTGTGGCAGGGGGAGCAGAGCTGCTGGATTCTGCTGCCGGTGGCACTGGCTGGAGCTGTGCAGGTTGGGAGAGTGGAAAGGGCCCCTGGGGCACAGAGCAGATGGTGCTTGGTGCTGCACAAGCTTGGGTGAGGCAGTGGCTCTTTCTGCAGAGGGCAGCGCTGCGGATGGTTAGCGCTTCAGAGCTTTTTTTGATTCTAATGGGTTCTGAAAATATTTGCAATAATTTTTATTCTACCTGTATTCATGGCAGATTGCTCTTTTGTAAAGGAACCAATTGAAAAGCACCTGAGAGGTGTAGGGTCTGCAGGGAAGAGAGAGACACAAGGTGGAGGTGGCGGCAGTGGCTGCTGCTGGAGGGTTCAGAGTGGAGCTTTGAGGAACTGACTGGGGGGAAACAAATGAGTACCTTGAATTCAAGATGGTGCTGCTTGTCTTACTCTTAAGCAAGGTTGTTTTGTTCCCAAATAAATATAAAAAATGCTGAAAATTCAGGATTTGTCTGTTGATGTTTCTTTTGTTAACTAATTGGTACTTGGAACATCTATTTTTAAGACTTTGGCGTGTTTCCTTGTAGCTACCCTAGAGCATAGCTGCTCCCACGGAGTGGTGGTTGGTATGCTGCATTTAAGCCAGTGTTTTGTAACCTTTGGATACCTGCTTTTAACTCTTTGATAGGCTGTGATGGGTCCTTGTAAGCCCCGTGCCACTGGAGTGGTTCACCCAAGACAGCTCGGGGTGTGTGTGTGCCCAGAGCTGGGAGCACCAGGCATATGCAGGTAAACACATTAGCGAGCTGAAACGAGGATAAAGTCAATGATAGTCAGGCTGCTATTGTGCAGTGCCCAGGCTCTGCCATGGTGACTAAGATGCTGTGATAGTTTCCTTATTGGCCACCATCTGTCTGCTCCTGGCTGGAGCTTCTTGGCTGGCACTCTGCCTGCAGAGAGGGACCAACGCTGCCTGGGGCATAGCACCCAGTGCAGGGAGTCTAGGGTGGGCAAAGAGGGGATCATGGATGCCCAGCAGGTCTCTGGTCATGGGTGTGTGATGCACTTGTTTAATCACTTTGGGAAAAAAAAACCAAACAAACCAAACTTCTGAAACAGCGTTTTCAGTGTAGTCTTAAAGGGTTTGCATGCTAAATGCACGTATAAATCGTTCAGTGCATAAACTGTTTTGAAACACCTTTTGTGCAAGAAAATCTGGTACCAATGGCTAATTTTAGAATATTAGTGTTTTGAAAATTCCAATGAAACTTCACATGTTTCTATCAGTTTTATGCTGTCATACAATTTGAAATTCAGATTTAATAATTTGAATTCGGTCACCCAAAAAGAAACAGCATGTCAGTGTGGAGTCTTACTCCTTTTTCTGAAATTGCAGGTATGGCCCTCAGTATCTCTTTCTCAATGAAGAGAAATGTAAATCAAAAATACTTGTAATGTTGCCAACATCTAGTCCTAGAAATATCCCAGCATGTTAAATCATAAGATAAATAAATAGTACATATCTCCTGCCATGTGAAAAATAAAAATATGTTTTAAAGTATATATTTGCTCTAGTCATGCTCTTCAGAGTTCATGAATTTCCACCTTATTTTGCTGTAGAAAGTGGCAGCCAACATGACCTGAAAAACTGTTTATACAAGAAACTAAATACTGGGGAGTCAAGCTCCCATTTTACCTCTTGCATCCAATTTAGGAATATTTTGTAGTAAATGAAAGGTGAATACATATACACCAACCTCTCTTTGCTTTCTTTCATTTTTTAATAAGGCTAAACCCCCCACAAGGAACACTGAAGAGGCAGGGATTCTTTGGCAGTTGATCTATTTGTGTTTTTAACACAGAGTATTTTTAGCCTGAGATGCAAAAATATGTCCTTTTGTATTGAAAGAGACTGTTGTTTCCTTTTATTTTAAACCCTGGATGAGAAACAAGATGTCAGACCTATTATAATGCAGCCCAGTAATTAACATATGTTGGTCTGCCTCTGCCAAGGTTTTCTTATGACTAATGCAAGTTGCACAAGTAGAGGAGTCAGGTGGTTTGTCAATGAAGAATCATACACATGCTTGAGCGATCAGATCCTAGAGACACCATCTGAGGATAGAATGTGTATCTGTGTTTGAATCTAAGAACAATTATAGTTTAAATGACCTCTCAGCTGCCTCAAGTTTAAAAATATAGATAAAGTCAGCTTTTTCATGGTGGATTTTTTTTTTTCCTAATGAGGCATACATGACCAGTTCTGATGTATTTTCCTAATAAAGGTTATGGAAAACAAATGGTATATTGTGGATTTAAATAGCTAGAAGATTCCTGAACTCTGAAATGTGCTGCAATTAGTGTTCTTTCTACAAGGAGCTTTTGTTCCTTAACCTGAAAGGAGACTGTTGCACACCAACTCGTGCTTTAATGTGGGCTCACAATTAGTGAGTACATTTTCTGCACAACTCTCTCAATGTGACCCCATCATCTTGGCTGAAGGGACTCTAGAGCATGGGGATGTAATAGGATCCGTCAATATCTGTATATATTGCAAGAATTAACAACTTAAAAACACCAGAGCTTTTTTGGTACTTTATCACCATAGTGTAAAACCATCACTTTTTTCTACTTAGAGTTGTGTTTAATTTGTAGTTTGTATTTTGACATTATCTGTTCAGCTATAAATCAAGCTTGACTGTGACAGTGATGTCCTTCAGGCTACCTTTTGGTTGTAAATTCACAACTGTTTTTGCCTTGAGTGCCATTTTCAAGCTATGCAGTGTGGATAGTCTTGAATAAAAGAACTTTCAATATAGGAAGTGGATTTTGGTGCTTAGACTAATGATTAGACTATTTTAAGATTGCCAGCCTTAAAATATTCAGGCATTAGAATCCAGGCATATAAAATAATTTTAAATAATAATAGACTTGAATTATTTTGCAAAATCTGCCTTTAGTACCCTGCTTGGGGTTCATATTTTCAGGTTTTGTTTTGTCTCACAAGCATTAGAAACTCAATAAACGGACAGAGATGGTGTTATAATTGGTTCACTTAAGGAGTTAATACTTTCATGCATACTCTAAAGCTCTATTAGGCTTAGCTTATAAGAGTTGTTTCTCACTTTCTGCTTTGTTTACACGCCATGTTAGGTTGTGGTAGGTCCAATTCACCTATGGAGGGTGTTTGCCACCCTTTCTCAAAACAGGGTAGTACAATAGGTAGTCACACTTAGTAACACCGCTTGCCTGTTTTTCAAATCATTGAGCAACTTGTGCCTTCCAAAAAAGTTAAGTAAGAACTGCAGTGGGTCAGAACTTCTGACTTGCAAAATTTTCATGTCTAGAAAATGCTGAGATCTGTAAAAATGAAATTTTTTGGGTGTGTATTTTTTTTCTTTCCCCTTGCACTGTCATTATTCTGAACTGGGCGGATTCAGCAGTTTTTGAGGAGATGCTGGAAAACCCAACTAGTTTAAGGGGGAAATAGCTGGCTGAGAAAAATGTAGTGATGAGAAAGATGTAGCTGCATTTACTGCCGTAGCGACATTTCGGCCATAGAAGGTGAAATTGCTGAACTTGTGTTAATATTTATTGTGCATTCAAATACCTGTCGGAAGGCTTTATGATCTATGGGTACTATTTTTATCTTAATTTACAAATGAGCAGGTGTTCACAGGCCTGTTGGACATCCATCCTTTTGAGGCATTTATGAGTAAACGTTTCTGGCTGTCATAATTTTGGTTGGTCAAGTTCACATTAATTGCTGCACTCTGTGCAGTTGTTCTAACGTTTAAATACTGCCTGTGAGTAGGTTTGATTAAAATTACGTCTCTAGGTGCACACTAAATACCTTTGATACCTCACCTACAAACAACTGTAGAATTGTTGGTGAGAATGACAGCTGCAGGCAATAAACGAGGACAGTAATAGAAGTCTCAGTGCTGGAGAGAGCATCATAAATCATGAGGTGAGAGCAGCGTGTGTGCTGACAAATCGGTGAGCAGCTGCAAACAGCATTTTCCAGGTAAGAATTATTGCACTCGCTCCTGATAACTGCTCAGAAACCACCTCTTCCTTGTATGTGGGCGACTTTGCCCCTGCACAGGTACTCACAGCAGTGTAAGCTGTTGGGCTCTAGTATTTTGCCTGGGAATGGCGTTTTCTGTGATGTAAGCTACATATTGTACATTGAACCTTGGTTTTCATCCAAGGTGTAATTCAAGTGTGAGTTTTCCCTTTCAGGGAGGAAAATCCCCATGCTTATTGCAGCAGATGAGTTATTTGATTTAGTTTCCTCAGAGACTTTGGAGAAGTGTTCTTGACAGGGGGAGAGAAGGAGATGTATCTGGCTGGTTTTAACAAGCTTGCTTTGTTAGTCCTTGCTGGGTGGAGTTTGGAGGAGGTACATATGCCTCTTCAAAAAGTAAATGAAAAAAAAAAAACCTGGAACGAGGCTGTTTAAGTAAGGGAGGTGATAATCCAGTCATATAGAAAGCAGTCTTGCTCTTCTACTATAAGGGAGATGAAAACTATTTTTAATGAAATAATGATGGGAAACAGATGGCAAAGAGTTAGCAACTGAAATATTTTCTGAACATTAGAAAATAAGTGTCAAACACATATCCTATAATGTAATTATTGCTGAAAGCATAACAAGTCAGAATATGTTTTAAAATGTTCAAATCTTTTTTTTATATGTAATTCAACCTTAATCTCTTGGGTTTTGGTTAATAGACTTTAATCTTGATAAATTAATGGCTTTGAAGTTTTGATGACCAGAAGTTACTGCCACTTTGCTTAGACAAGTGAATGTGACACCAGTGCCCTGCTCTAGAAAGGTAGACAGCTGGCAGACATTCATAGCTTTAATATGCAGTCTTTCAAGACTACCCTTTGGAGTTCATACGCTCTCAGTGTGTTGTCCATGATGGGAGAAGTTGCTAACACACATGGGCATGTTGGGATTGCAGTGTGAGCAGGGCAGCCCCAGCTGTGGGTGCTGGGTGTCTGGCTCAGGTGTGGGGCTCCCCTGGCTCTGGGCCTTGGGGAGGACAGCTCCAGAATGCAGCTCCTGCGTACCAGGAGCCCTAACAAGCGCTGCCCCAGCACTGCTGCAGGTGTGACGGCAGTGCCTGGCAGTGGTGTCCTGTCCCCACTGTGACAGTGGTACTTGGGTATCTGTAAAGAGTTCTTACAGTTTTGCAGCCCTGTGCTTATGGTTAGAGTGTAGTTGTCCTTCTGTTGTACTTGAAACTATTTACATAAATCGTACAAATAAAGCCTTCATTAGAAATGGTCCTTTTAATAGAATAATTTAAATATGAGAATTGCGTCCCAATTTGCACCCCACCCCTTCCCCCCTACTGGGCAGCAGAATTTGATTACTGGATTGAGAGAAGACTTTTGCATTTTTTGGAATGTTTTTATTGTGGCTAGTTTTGTTTGTTTGTTTGTTTTCTGGTTGAGGTTCATTTTCAGCTGATTTAGCTATGACTGATACCACTGTCCATGACTGCCTGGTTTCCCCATCAATGAAAGGAACATTAGAACACCCCAGCTAAGCAGATGGAGGACCAGGACCTCCCTTTGAGCTCAGCTCAACACAGCCTGTGACACTTCTCTCAAGAATGTCCAGACACCTTGCAGTCCCCCCAAAAAACAGAGTATTTTCATATACCTCAGAACAGTGCAACAACCTGGTTTTCTAGAAACACATTTTTTCTTCTGTAGAATATTGTTCTGACATTGATAACTGTACAAGAGAAGTTATTTTTGAGTTTTTATATTTGTGTAGCATAGCCAGTGTGTTCAGACACCTTCATGTGCATTTTCCCCCCTTTAAATCCCATTAAACTGAATACCTCTTACCAGGCTCACCTGATTTAATACTGAGCTTGCTGAAGGGTACCATTCATTGGCTGGTGGCGTGGTGACTTTTGGAAAATAACCTGGAGAATGTGCAAGTGTGCAAGATTTGGTGCTAGCAACACAGGGTTTTGACTGTGGAGTCCCTGGCATGGCCACATTCCTTCCCTTTCCCCCATCCTCTGTGCTAGCAGGAATAACAGAGGGGAAGGTGTGTAGGTCCCATCTGTGCCTCTTCTCAGTCTCTTGAAGGAATAGATAAAGTGTGTCCTGGAGGTGGTGCTGACTGTGTGCCACTAACACAGGGCTGATGGCATCAGGAAGGGTAGGGTGGCATGGAAGCAAGGGGCCATCGCTGTGCCGTGGTGGGTGGCTTGTATATGGGTCAGCATCTTTTATGGCTTTCTTCATTCACTTCTCGTGGACAGGAAGAAATGTTGCCATTAATACTGAGGGGAGCTGTACCATGATGTCCAGTGTGAACATGCTGCTCTGTGAGAAAGGTGGACAATCCCTCTTTCCATCCTGTGGTTTTGTGTTGTCAGGACTGCTTAAGCCTCTCAATTCCCTGCTGCATGTTATTCCCGTCCTTATGCTGTGTTAGCATAAACATTTGTGCAGGTGCACAGTGAATCAGACTGTTGAACTGATGGGGATGAAGACAAAAAAAAAAAAACAACCTTTTGTGTTTCTTATACCTTTTTTCCCTATTCTGTTTCCCTGAGTACCCACACCAATCACCCAGAGGTGAGGCTTCTGGAAGCAGAGCTGTGTGGCAGGTATGGAGGCAGGAAAGATTGCTTTAACTGGCTCTCCTGTCTAGGAAAATAAGACACATCCACAGCCTCACAACTAGCAGAAAATAGTAAACCCAGCTTGTAAATAGATTGGATCAAGTGATTAAAACCACAATATTTTGATTTGCATAAACTTCTTTTCCTATTAGTACAAGAGCATCTGTTACTGGGGGCAGGTCGGTTCTCACTAAATAAATTGCACGTAACGTTCCCTACATTAGGAGCCCCTTGTCATCTGTTAGAGCAGCCTCTGGAACTAGTCAGGAGTCCTGAAAGCAAGACCCAAACAAAGGGAGCTTAGTTCTGCAGGCCCATGTCTGTGCAGGTTCCTGCCTAAAGCCCTTCATCAATAGTATGGTCTTGGGAAGCTGGAGGCCTCTGCCATCTCCAGCTACATGGCCTGGAGAAGTGAAAAGATGCTGGAAGGGCTCAGTCTCCAGTTCGTCTGTGGTTGAGGGCACTGGGGAAGCATGACAAGGCCAGAGCTACCCATCACACAGAGTAGTCTCCCTCAGGCCTTGTTCTTCCCCATGCTGCCTGGTGCTGTCCTGGGGATGGGATGGGTATCTTGGGATCGCTGGAGAGCCTGAGCCTTTTAAAACACTCTTGTGTGTCCTGTGAGGTAGGGGGTAGTGTGTGAACTGCCACTGAAACCAGCTGTGCCACATCCTGCTGGTTAGTTCTTCCATTTAGGACCAAGTACCCCCAGTTCTGAGGCTTCTGTTTTGCAGACTCTGGTTTCCACAGACCAAAAGTCCTATTGCAGATCTTCGGAGATGCTGCCTTTTTTTTTTCCCCCCCTTTGAACAACCTGTGTTTCAACTGAAATGGATTATTTCCTTTTCTGTCAAACCAGATCGTGGGAACTTTACACTGTACAGTCAGGGAGGAGGTATCACGGAGCTTGAAGCCCATCCTCCCCTGTGGTTGGTGTGGCTACAGGATACTTCTGTCACACTTATTCCTGGCAGAAAAGGCAGCTGTGTATTGTCACAAAGCGTGCAGCGAGATCGAAAGCTAAAACCTGGAAGGGAGAGCCAAGCTCCAGTTTGCAGGCCTAAAGTATTCCTGCTAGCATCTGCTCTTCCCACCCTTCCTGGAGGGAGCCAGGAGCTGGTGGGCGACCTCCTGTTGGTGCCCTCGCGGGGCAGGCGGTCCAGCGCAGGCGGCTCCTTTCCGGGAGCCGTGGCCTCCGCTGAGGCCAGCTGGCAGCAGCCCCTGGCTCTGTGCCTCTCCTCCCTGCTCAATTTCTGCAGCTTTAGAGCCTCGTCTGGGGGCTGAAGTGCCGCAGAAGAAGCTGTGCTAAAAGGGTGCCTTCTGCATGGTGCGCAGTCCTGCTGCGGTGGGAGCCCTGATTGGTGCCTGGTGCTCCTGGGCACCGTGAGAACTAAAACAACTCTTATTATTAAACTAAGCGTGTTGTCTAAATGCTAGTTGTGATTTTAAATTATTTTTTGTTATGTTTCCTAAAGCCCGTGGCCCACTGTGTTTCTTTGATCTGTATTTTTAGAAGTGTTCTATTACTCCGAGCGCGGGGGCTGGAGCTCATGGATCAGACCACAAGTGGCCGTATCCCCTTGGGAGTGTGGAATAAGTCACTCTGGCTGGCTTGTGGGTGTAGGTGCGTTACGTCTGTGGGATGCCTCCTGCTCCTGTGGAATTAAATGTTCTCTCTGTTTATTTTGCATGGGTTAGTTATTAAGGGATGTTACCACTCTTCACACCTTACACAAATGAAGTGCCATAGACCCCGCTGAACAGAAATGCATAAAACACAAATCTTCATGTATTGGAGAAAATTCCCCAAACATAAAAGCAAGTCAGAACCTTAAACTGGCCAGTATTCGTGCGCATTTTACTGTGGGCATTCTAAGCCATCTCAGTGAAGTATTCTGCTGGACCATTCATAATACCTGAAGTTAACAAGTACATACGTACACAGGTGACCTTGGTCTAGGTTTTGTCCTGATGTTGTGAACAGATTTTGAGTAGATTTCTGTTTGGGGTACACATAGCATAATGATTTTCATGAAGAAATTCATGTTCAATTTGGAATAGAGCCGATAGCTTCATGCATACAGATTTTGTGCATCAACCTTTATTGTAAAATAGGTTTTAATAGCTCCAGATTTTTTTTTTTTTTAAATCAAACTTATTCTCAGACCTCAGGAAAATAGTAAGATGACTTATGGTTGAAAACAGAAATTGTCAATACCTTCATGTCTCATGTTAAGTTTTCTTTCCAAATTTTGTTTTTAATAAAAATAGAATTCTTGAAAAATGCTGATTTTTCTTACAGCAGCTCATAAAGTAAAGTGCCTGAAATGGGTCCCTATTCCAGTGCATGCTATTTCTGAAAATTTGGTATTTTCAAATAGATGAAGTAAGACTTCCAAACATCTCCAAATTCATTGAAGTTTTTCACATTTATAGAATATTTCTAGAAATCAAGGGCATGGATTCATTTTTGCAGGGGTTTTGGTTTTCCTTTTTGTTATTGGTTCTTTTAATTATATTCCAAACAAATTACCATAGTGAAATCTTTCTGTGTGTCAAGATATCAAGAATAACATAGTGTAAGCCTCTGCCATTAATATTTATTGTGATATTTCGTAACTGTATCTGTTGAGCAGCACTGATTGAATTTAGAGAAATTGTATTGTTTAAAATCCTTTTCATTAATATATTAAACTCTCATAGCATATTATTGAAATCAGTTTGTACACAGACATTTGATTTTGCATCTCTAGCCTTACCCAAGTTAAGAGATTGCTTGCATCTATTAATGTCATGTTAGGGAAATTTGCACTCAGATTTGATGGGATGCTGTATTCTGATAGCTGTAAGAACTGTACAGGTTTCAGAAATTAATGGTCTTAAGTGCATTGCAAATTAATAAAAAGTTATGGAAGATATTATTTATACTGAAGTACAAAATAAATACTGGATTTTCTTTTAAAGAGAAAATGGTTTGGGGGTTTTTGAATGTTAATGAATCACTCTGCCAGGCTTAGTGGTTTTAAAGAAAAAAATGCATGCACTTAAAGCATTTAATTTTTTTCTGTCCTATTTCATTATCAATGACTCTACACAAACAGAGGAAGCAGGCAGATGAGCTGGTCTTTGGGAGGAAATAGTTAAAAGTAGTAAAGCCTAAGTGCTATCAAACACATAAACAAACCTCTAAGAGTAACGTTCATATTAACAACTTTCTGGTTTTAAATGTTTCTTGTGACTGATGCCAAAGAAGGAAGAGGCAAGTATGCTGTTTAAACTGACTGAGCTTTGTTGCAATACTGGAAATTAAGCTGCATGCAGCAATTTTATTTTTTTTCCCCTCCCGTCTGTATGCTATGGGTTTCTAGGAAAGGATGAAGAGCAAGCTAAACTCTGCTTGCTGGGAACGAAGAAGGGAGTGCTGCTGCTCATACTCATAGAACTTCTTTCATATCTTTCCAAATTTTAATCATTGCGACTAAAATCTGGATTAAACTAGTAAAAGTTTTAGGGTTTTGTTTTGATGTTTTTGTTTTTAATCCTGAAGCTTGTTAAATGCCCCTGCCTGTAGAGGTCACAGACTTATCTGTGCACACCACTGAGGCCACATGACCTGCCTCATTATTAACTCCCATGTGAGTAACTCCAATGTAAGTTTGTGCAGGAAGAGAGCAAAATGGGTTTGCAGCATCCCTGTAATACCCATGCAAATTAATCTGCATGAGATGTCAGAATATGTGCAGTTGAATATTCAAGTTTCTGTCTAGCTCTTTGACAGTATTTTTTCAGAACACTAACCACTTAAAAGCAGCTTGGGGTTTTAAGGTTTTGGATTTCCCCGTTGTTCCTCCTCTGTTAGCAAGCCAGGCAATGCAGGATAGGGATAATGCATGACACTGAGAAAGCAGCTCATTTCTTTGACCCCAGCCAGTCAAGAACCAGGTGATGTACTGAGCACGGGGGAGGGAAATCCAAGTCACAATCCTGTAAATATTTATTATACATAGCTAAGGGTTAGACATAAAAATGTTTTTTTCAGCTTAATCAAACTACTTGCACATAAAGTTAAGAATGTATGTAAACATTTGTAGTCTGGGACCTATTTCAGGTTTTTAAAATATTTAAAGTCCTTTCAAAATTACTTTTTTTTTTAGTACTGCAAGGTCTTATGCTGCAGTATTAAAGATGCATTCAGAGAATGCAAACCCAGCCACATGGGTAACTCCTTCTGGCAGCAGCAGGCAAGGTAACAGCTCAGCGACCTGTGAGATGCTTTTGTCTTCATGTTCAGGCTCTCTCTAGTAAGAGTTAAGTGATCAGTTAAAGAGCAGGAGGCTTTGGGTCACTGAACTCCAGGCTGTGGTTGTCTGATTCAGCTAATTCTTCCCCTCCAAACTTCTAAAGTAAGTTTGAAAATATTGCTTAGACTTCGAGTGCCAGGGTGTCCCAATGATAAAACAGGGTGTGCAGGTTTTGGATTAATTGATTCGTGGTAAAGAGGAAAAAGTCAGCACACAGGGTTAATTATGCAATCTTCCACCTCTTGCCTGGACTTCCCTAGTTGGTATGCAGAAGCTACTTTTACAGTGCTACTGTAAGATAAATAATTTGCAAGGTATGTTCCCTGGTAGTACAGAAGTGCAGCTACCTGGGACTGGGAAGGATTGCATTTTCATAGGCTCTCAAAATCTTAGCATGTATCAGTCTTTGTCTTGAGAGCTGTGTTTTTTACTTACTTTGTTAGCTCTTGGTGTGAAGGAAGAGATGTTATCTTAGCAACCTCCTTGTCTTCATTTGGCCTTCAGTATTTTTCTGTGTGTGTTTGTGTATACGTATATATTTTCTTAGTAGTGAGTGACTGAAAACATGTGCGAGCCAGCCATGTGGTGATGTTGCACTGACTCCAGCTCTCACCCACCCGCCCACTTTCCTTCCTTCCTTCCTTGGAGAGCTGGCAAACAAATTACAGCCTGAACGTGTGTGCTGCTCAGGCAACGGCCCGCTGGGGAAATGCATGGGGGAGAACATTTGGATGCCAGATCAGTGTCTCATTAGGCATTTCTTAGTGTATTTTACAAGTCTGCAGACAAACAGTAGTTAAGACTCAGATGGAGAAAAATTTATATGCTCCCTGAAGGAAAGGGGGGAGGCTGGGGAGTCTGCTGGGGATTGCAGGGCAGTTGCTGTTGCACCCAGGCAAGTCCCCCATGGCCATGCAGATTCAGTAACGTGCCCTAGAAGCTGATGGGCAGGAGGGGATTGGTGGCCCTCCTGATGACAGGTTTTGAAACATCAGATAAATTCATTGCTTTCTGCTTTGAGGTAAGGTTCAACAGATCCATACAAAATGTTGGGGTACATGTGTGGTACAAGTGTGAAACTGCGCTGAATCCAGCCCAAACCTGCTCAATGAATGGTAATTTGCAAAGTCATGTGGCTGAATCAGATGACTTCAAATGTGGTTTTAAGTGAGGGTTAAAGGAAACATTAAGCTTATGTTTCCTTGTTGCTGTCATTGCTGTTTTACCTTATTGGAGTCTTAATGGTAATGTTTTCCTTTCTTTTTCACAAACAAGATGACCTTGGCAGTTAATGACCTGCTTACAGTCTTTGGCATGGCTCTGCCGGGGAGGGGGCATCCATCATATTTATTCAGTAATTTCACATTACAGAAGATGCTCCACACTGGCTGTGAGGAAGCAGTGAGTGAAGCGTGTAAAGGGACGTAGCATGTAGGAGAAGGAGGGTGGCCCCATTTCAGGGGAGGGGTTCCCCCTTCAGTATGGATGAAGAAGGATCCAGACTGCAGGAAAGAGAATGCAGAAGCTGGGGGTGTGTGGGCTGATGTAGGGTGGGTCTGCATGTGGACAGCTACAGCCCAGCTGCCTGGTGCTGTGCAGGCTGGGAAGAGCAGCTGGTCCCTCCCCAGCACACTTGGGTGCATTTGCCGGGCAGCTGGGAGCTCAATGGCTTTGCTTCAGCAGAGGAAAATCTGTCCTGCAGCACCTGCATAATTGGGCTGTGCAGACCCCAGCACAGCAACAGGGGTCTGGTGGTGGGGAGGGCACATGAGCCATCAGCCCTGCTGCTGCCTCATCTGCCCTTCAGCTGGGACGTGTGTAAGTGGGGCTGTATGCCATCCGTATATTCAAAAAGCCATAAAGAAATGGTACCAGCCCTTCCTGACACACATCTCCCTTACTGGCTGGGGAAATGTTGGGTGTGTTTGGTCTCCACATATTTGGTGCCATGCTCTGGCCCTGTGTATTGCAGCCACGCTGCTGTAATTGGAAACTTAAGGAATAAAACTAAAGCTTAGAGCTCCCTTGGTCTAAGTTTTGTTCAGCTGCCTTTTTTTTTTTTTTTTTTTTTTTTTTTTTTTTTGTGAGGAGAGTGGGATAAAAAGTTGTCTTTTGTTTTGTTTTTAAATCTTAAAAGATTAACCTTACAAAGAAATGTTACCCGTGAACTGCTGCACTGGCAAGAGTAAGCTGGTGGTGCTTTGGAAAGAATTTCTGACTTCGGAGCAAATAATTTGCTTTTTAAGTTGCTCTGTTGTCTTTTTTTCCTTGGCTTTGCCTGTGAGGGAGACCTGGGTGGTGAAGGGGCTCCTGTTATGGGTGCTGCAGCCACTGAGGGGGCAGTGGGGAGGCTGCCACCATAGGAGCCGTAATTTTATTTATGTTGGTCTCCTTTCAAACTGTCGCAGTAAATCTATTTTCCTTGTAATTTTGTAAATCATTATATAGGATTAGGCCTTTTACCAGCATTTAAGAATTCTGCAGTCATTTTAAAGACTCTCTCCCTCCCTGGCTCAGCCAAGCGATTCCTATTCTTGCTGGTATTCCTTGCTATTTAAATAATGCCGGGCCTGATTAGGAGGAAATGGTCTCTGGAAGGCAACCGACATTTTCAAAAGCGCTGTTCCACAAAGGAGACTTTGAACTGTGCTAAGGCTTTAAAAGTTAAATAATATTTTGAATGTTAGAGTTCTAATGTTTTCCTATTGTCATGGGAGACTTGGATCGAGTCCCAGGATTGTGGTTAACTTTGCCTCCAAGCTTAGGCCTTATTTATTACCACTGAGGAGATGAACTTAAGCTACTTCACCTCTTTTTTTTTTTTTCTTTTTTTTTTTTGTGTTAACTCTTAAAATTGAGACATCTTTTAAATTTGTTTTTATTACGTTTATTTCAAAAAGGGCTTTTAGTTTGTTTATTTTTTTTTTTAATGGAGGCCTGAGGGGGATGAGTGGTATCCTGGGGGTGGTGGCAGAGCTGCTGGTGCCTGGGCACCCCACGTCTCTCAGAGCTCTGTGGAAGGGGGTGTCAGGCTCCCTGCAGCACCTCTGCAGTAAAGGCCGTGGAGGCAATTAGAAAAAGTAATGAGAAGGATCCTGAGGAGAGAGAGCTTTGCGAGGGGGGAGCAGAAGGGCTGAGGGGTTCCCCGGCCCGCCCCGCCAGGAGCTGCGTTCCCCTCTGGAAGGGAAGCAGCAGAAAAGCCCCTTCCGACCCGAACCGCTGCGTTCCGATGTGGAGCCTCGGCAAGGGCGGTCGAGGGGCCTCCAGCGGGATGCGGCTCAGGTTTGTGGCTCTCACAAATGAGCTCGTTTTCATACAGCAGCCTGCTGGAGCCACAGTTCAAGGAGTGGTTGCAATGGAACGAGATTGTTTTAGGAAATAAAGTTAATACTTTAAGGACATTTATGCATTTACTAAGACCTCAGAAAGCTGCGTGAACTATGGTAATAAAATTTGCCGTGCGGGTCAAATCATGGCCTTCATTGTTAGGCATGGGTTTTTCCTGTCGTCATTCTTCCCTGGGGATTTATTTGGCATGAGGTATAATTTATTTGGCATCACGTAATCTGTGCACGGTAGTCATGAACCCTTGCATTGAGGATGCGGGGTTCAGGGCTGCTGTTGGTCAGTGC
Organism: Cinclus cinclus; assembly: GCF_963662255.1. Lineage (NCBI taxonomy): Eukaryota > Metazoa > Chordata > Aves > Passeriformes > Cinclidae > Cinclus > Cinclus cinclus. Next base: position 23,865,723 of record NC_085052.1, read on the forward strand.
AGTCTCCCAGGGCCCATCTTCCATTACTGTGTACTTCCTGGCCATTCCCAGGAGCCTAATTATTAATATAATAATATGTAATAATGGCTTATCAGAACAGATTACGTTAGTGTGACTTGCTTTTACCATAAGTCAGTGTACGCTAAAAGCATTTGTTGGTTTAAGTTGAAAGCTGGGTATGTTTTTCTGCTGAGTAAATGTTCCTTTTCCAAAAGGAAATAAATACCTTTATATTTAGCAACATTCAGTGTCTGCTAAAAGCAAAAGAATGGTGGTTTTGTAGTTGCATATTTTGGCCCAGGTGAAAAATGTAATAAATGAAGCACAAGACAGAGGAAAGGGAAGAACCTAATCAGATACTAAAGAGACTTCATGAATATTAAGCATTTTCCACTTAAGCAGTCTTTTTAATAATCTGAAACATTAATAGCAGTATGACTGCCTGCATTTACACCAGCTGTATAAGAGAGATAAAAGTCCCAGTTAAACATGATTTTTATCAGCTTACTCATGCTGGTGTTCAACCTACAGAAGTTGTCACTTTGCATGGTGAAAAACAGCTTTCTAACAACAGGAGTGTCCTATGCACGAATAAACCGTGTAAGTTTGGTTCTCCATCTCAGAAATCGTGGAGTAACTGGGGTACTTTAAATACTTCAGGGTTTTTGTTCCCTTCCCCCCTCCAAGGTCTTCAACCTTAGTGCCTAGAGTTGTACTTAGTGATTCAAGAATAAACCTGGAAATGCATGCTGAGTATTTTCTGGTAACTAATTATAAGAACAGTTTGTTCCCAAGCTAATGAATTCCCTATTAGTTTCCTGCATTCAGTTTGTTACATGTATTACAAAATAATTGCAATGTTTTGGGGTTTTCTTAATGTGTGTATTTAAATGTGAGCTGTTCCAGTAAAGTAAAAGGGTTTGCTTTTGACTGTCCTCTAAACTATCTGTGGATATTTAAACCCGTGCTCATTGCAGTCAGGAAGATGCTTGGAAAGTTCTGCTTTCTCAAACCAATTCTATCTTCCTGAGTGGTTTGCTTCATCTTTTGGATACCTCAAAAGGTAATGCTAAGAAGGTATCTGCTGCACTTGATGCCAGATAAAAGTATGGGTGAAAGTTTATACATCTGTAAGTGGATAATTAGGTAGCGCTTGAAAAAACAAAAGCTAAACAACAAAAAACGCAATGCACACTAAATCTCCTGCTTTGGACTTGTCTGTTGAACTTCCTGCTCAGAAGGGCTGGTCTACTCTGCCCCTTCCTCCGACATTTCAGCTTCTGTCTGGGAGCTGCTGAATTGTTTGTGCTGAAGTGAGCGAGAACCCATTTCATTTGTCCTTGGCTTTGCCGGCTGTGATCAGTAAAGCGTTAATCACAGCTGAACTATCCCTCTGGCAGGTGTCAGGTGGGCAGTGTGGAGCACGGCCCTACATCTAAATTTGTGAATCTGAGCACAGTTAAGACTGGGATCCATTTTAGGTGATACAGTAATTAATATAGGCAATGCTTATGTCTGGATATGTTTGCTCTTTGCTTGGGGAGCAGAGCCTGGGAGAAGGATGCAGGCTGATTTTGTGCCTGTTCCTCACAGGCGAATACATTGCATCTCCCTTAAAGAGTGGACTGCAAGAAAACAAGAAAGAAAAATGAAACAAGCATTTTGTACCACTTATTTGTGTAATGTCTGGCTTGCATTAAACATCTGGAAGCAGCTTGCTACTCTCTGTGCATTTGCTAGTAATTACCTTTTTTTTTCCTGTAGTGCTTCTAATTTGAGATCTTGCTGTGGAGTTAGGAAGGAGTTTCTGTTGAAGCAGATACAGTCCTTTTCTTTTGTAGCGGGGTTTTTAAAGCACTCATATTGATCCATTTGAAGGTCTATCTCCTCTAATAACTCCAATTCATTTCTTAAAAAACTCACTATCACTGAATTGCTGTTGTCAAGTTAAAAAAAGGTAAATGTGAAAGGATCTGTTCTACTTCGGCAGCAGTTCTTGTTCCATCTGATGTATTTCTCTTGTCACTATGCTGCAGACCTTGTCTATCCGAGGAAGTGAGTAAACCACTGTTAATACAAGTGCTTAAAAATATTTTGTACGTGACCTTTGGAAAAGTTGAATTTAAGAGATTAAAAATAGAGAAGGAAAAATGTATTTCTCTCTTGCTAACCTCCCCCCCCCCCCCCACTTCCCCAGAGATATGGAACCTTGAAACTACGACTGCATTTATGTTGTTCTCTTTCAGCCTTTAAAAAGTGACCGAAGACATTCCTTGCTAGGTGTGGTAGCCAGGCTTGTAAGAAAACTAAAAGACCAAAAAAGCATAGTAACTTTGGGGACTGCTGGCAACAAGTGCTGAATATTTCAGAGATCATTTCCTAACTGATACTGGGAATTTCAAGTTATGTATGTATTTAAAATATTTTATCATGTTTCAAAAAAACCCCTATAATCTTGAAGTCTTGTATTGCATATTTTTAGTATTGGTGATTGTTGTATGTTTAAGTGAAGAAAGCTTTCTGGGATGAAAAGGACAGAATAAAGTGGCCTATTTGCTGCAAAAAATTATGTTCTCTTCATGGTACCTGTGGAAACAATTTCAGCCTGTATGGAAATACCTTGAAAGTTATCTCTGGCTGCCCCCCTGCCTGCCACTGCCCTGGGAAAGGTTTTTTTCAATGTCAAGAGCAGGGATTTAGAAGACTTTGGGAAAACTGCTTTTTTTTGGGAGCTGATGACATCGTGTGTCTGTAGCTTTATTGGGCAAATCAGTGAATATTAGTGCTGTACTGTTTATCACCCTATATTGTGTAAGCCCTTTTAGCTATGGACCAATAACTCATGGGTTACACAGTGGTGTCTGAGTGATTTGGAGCTCTCCTGGAGGGAGAATGGAGTGGCATGAAGCTGTGGTAACCATCTTTCGCCTTAGCATTTTGTGCATCAGCTATGTAGCATTTTTAGTTATTGCTAAAATTTGTGGTAGGAAGCTGCCTGAAATGAAATGTGAGGAACTCTGTATAATAATAAAATCAATTGGACTGTTTCCCCAGTAATTCTGGAGACTGATGCATCATTAATGTTGGTAATACAGTAGCTGTCAGATCACAAACTTCTCAATAAATGTGCAGCTGGCAGGCTTTGATGGAAATTGGAGGCAAGCAGAGAATGAGATTTAGGGCTTTGATATATGGGGTGTCAGCCATGTGATGAAGTTTTTATCAATTTCTGTCACTTCTGTCTCTTATGTTCACTACATATGTGGTCTTCCTCACAGTTTCTGATGGTGACTGAAATGATAGCTGCACCTTTTTAATGTTTAGTAATAGAGATAGAGGTTAAAAGAAGAGGCAAGTTCACTTTTAAATACATTGTTCTGTATATGGTGGCATCACATCAGAAATGTAATGCAGTGATTGCTTTTTACAAAGTTAGTGATTTATTAGTGATTATGATAACTTCAGATGGAAACTGGAAGCAGAACTAATCATCAAGGAATTTGCCTGAATACAATAGGAAGGCAGTTGTTCAGTATCTTGATTAACTGCCTTTACCAGGGAGGTATCAGGGGAACCGGATGAGTGGCTTTTCCAGTCCTTCTGGCTCTTTTTTTTTTTTTTGTCATGTTTCTGTTTTAAACTGCTTAGTAAATCAGGAATTCACTGTATCTCCATAATAACTCATTTGAAAGACTTCCTAGGACAGTTACTTGAAAAAATCAAATGGGGATGTTGCAAATTGCCATCAGCCCTGAGTTAGATCAGCATTACATAAACAGCTGGAAAGTAATACAAATATCTGCAGCATAAAGGAAAAATAAACCAACTAGTTTGCTAAGAGTAAATACTGATAAAGACATTTGAATCTGAACACTTTGCACTTAACAAATTGTGAGGAACAAGTTTTCATTATAGGCTACACTGATTTATATGTTCACAAAGTTGGGAAGTGAGTTTTTCTCTCTTTATGCTCCTAAAACAAAATGAGATTTCTAGAAACACAAAACAAATCCTAGCCCGTTGTAAGGATATGTTTAAGGATACGTTTCTGACTGTACCACACTAGCAATAACTTTGAGTGGCTTTGGGCCAAAGTTGGCTGAGAGTTGAAGCTGGTTGCAAGCAGTGCAGGACCAGGGTGTACACTTTGAGCTGCTCTTGCAGGGGAGGGCATGACTCCTTGCACGGAGTTGTTGTTGGAAATTTGTGATCTCAGCAAACTTTGGGGGAAACTGTTTTTCTTGTTTGGATTTTTGACATGAACAAAGTGAGTGTGCAGATGCTTTATAGATAAACCTTGAAAGCATAATGATTTGTTCCTTGTTCTGCCTCCACAGATTCTTAAAGGGAGGATGTAATTGGTACTTTTCCTGTGTGAAATCCCATGGAAATTATTAGTAATGTAACTGCATAAAATATATTACAGGAGTTTAGTGAAAAGAAATGCCCTTTAAAAATTTGATAGGCTGATTCTCTGTGGGCAGATATCAGAGGAATTTTTTCAGAATAACCCAGTGCTTTTTCAGTAGTTTGGATTTGGCTAATGCCTTTTCCACACTCCTATATTTGCTGCCATTTTAGCTACAATTCTGTGAGTTGTGGTCAACTAAGAAAAGTTTGAACAAAAGTTTTTGGCCCATTTTGCCCCTTGGGATTTTTTGTGTCTGTACAAAAACAGTTTTTCATATTGAATGCCTGCAGAGAAGTGTCAAGTGCAAAAGAATGGGAGCAAAATATTTTAATTTTTATCTCTTCTGTATTTTGAAGTGGGTAATATGCAGAGTAAGGAATTCCAAAACAGTATTTTCAGGGAAGATTTTAATTCCCATTGTAAGTAGCAGTTCACTCAATGTGTCCGACTCTTCCTGAGGCCCTAAACTTACCTGTTCATCTCTTGTCTGTTCCCATTTTCCTTGAAGCCTTAGAACTGGAAGCTGTGTTGAGAAAGCAAGCTCCAATGCTTGCAAATATATGCATGTGGCCACTGTGCTGTGACCCTTTTATACGCCATTGCTGGCTCACATGTAGGTGCCTCCCCGTGTTCTACTCATTGATAACTATCTATTTATTTCCTTAATTCATAACTGTATGCATGTATAGAGGTGTCTGTATATAGGATTTCTAGATGCTTGTATTCTATATACTTTATATTGTTCTATATATTAGGTACTTGATTTTCTTAAAATGATGCTGTCAGAGGCTTTTTGGTATGGTGTAATTTTAATTTTGTGTGTGTGTCAGGAATTAAAATGGAAGGGGTTTTTTGGTATTGAAAGCCAAGCTTGCTTTTTATGAATTAGATAGTGTTGTTTGTGTATGGATAGACAGTATTCATTTTAGTGAAAAGGCTCTGCATCTGGCTTGTAGTCTCATGGCAGATGAAATCATGAGGAATAGCTGGTAATGTCAAGTAGAATACATGATAAAATTATTAAATTATGTAGCATTGTCTAATCTGCTCACACAGCTTTGCCTATTACAAGTGACAAACTAATATGCCATCAGACTTGACAGCCCTCTTAGTTTATTGTAGACACTCGACACAAACTGTCGTTCATGTGCTCTAGAAGTGATGTGTTTCAGATAACAGGAAATGCATTCCTCTGGCACCTTATAAAACCGTACAGTTGGCTGAGTGTTACGTGAAAGAAAGCATGGAGTCCAGGTCATAACAGCAAATTCAGCTTAGACTGAGTGCATGTGCTTGTCTGCTTGCTTTCCTTTTGTAGGAATTTGTGAAACCGTTCTTTTAAAGTTAGTGATTTTTGTTAGAAGATATGCAGAAAGACGTTGCATGCAGCCTGCCGCAGAGGTGTGGAGCCCAGAGTATGTGAAGTTGTATCTCAGCATGGCATGAAAATTTCAGTGGAGTTAAAATCTGTCAGTCAAATTTCTGGCCTGAACAATACTTGAAGTGAATGTTTTCATGGGGTTCAGGGCATGCCAGAGCAGCAAACAGGAGCTCAGGTTTCAACCCCCTGTTGTAATGGTTTGACGTTTCAGTTTCGTAGTGCATGATATGGAGGAAAATTTGCAGATGACACCAAGCTGGTGGTGGAGTGTTGATCTGCTGAAGGGCAGGAGGGATCTGCAGAGGCACCTGAAGAGTCTGGAAAGATGGGCTGAATACAGTGCTGCAAGGTTTAACAAGACCAAGTGCTGGGTCCTGCACTTTGGCTGCAACAACCCCCTGCAGCGCTACAGGCTGGGGCAGAACAGCTGCACAGTGGCCAGGAACAAAGGGAGCTGGGGTACTGATTAATGGCAGGCTGAATGGCAGTGCGCCAGCTTGACCAGTGGCCGATGGCATCCTGGGCTGGATCAGCAATAGTGTGGCCAGCCAGGACCAGGCAAGGGATCATCCCCTGTGCTTGGCACTGGTGAGGCCACAGCTCGAGTGCTGTGTCCAGTTCGGGGCCCCTCAGTTCAGGAAGGATGTTGAGATGCTGGAATGTGTCCAGAGGAGGACAGCAAGGCCGGTGAGGGGTTTAGACTAACACAAGCACTGTGAGGAGCAGCAGAGGGAGCTGGGGTTGTTTAGCCTGGAGACCAGGAGATTCAGGGGAAACCTTTATCAGTCTCCACACTGAACCTGGAAGGAGGTTGCAGCCAGCTGGGAATTGGTCTCTTTTCCCAGGCAACCAAAGACAGGACAAAAGGACACAGTTTTAAGCTGCACCGGGGGAGGTTTAGGTGGGACATCAAGAAGAATTTCTTCACAGAAAGGGTGATTAGGCGTTAGAATGAGCTGTCCAGGGAGGTGGTGGAGTCACCATCCCTGGTGGTGTTGGAGAAAAGACTGGGTGTGGCACTCCGTGTCTGGTTGACAAGGTGGTGTTCAGTCATTGGCTGGACTTGCAGGTCTCAGAGGTCTTTTCCAACCTAACCAATTCTCTGATTCTTTAAGTGGACCATCATCCCTTTGAAGTAAGTCTACTGAGGGGTGATGTAGAACTTGTATCTCTACTGCCTTGGCCTGTGTTCATTTGTGTGGTTTCTTCTATCCATATTAATATACATCTGGCTTCCCTTCTGAAAATACTGAATGTGGTGCCAAGCCTTGTGATGGTTTTAGACTGATTAACATGTGCCTGATCAGTTGGCTTGCACCAGTCACATCTTGTAAAGAAACATCTCGAGAGGCAAAGTGGTTTGTGACTGCACTCACCCACTGCTGCACTGAGATGGTACCAATCAGTTGAGAACATCTTTACATCTTAAAATGTATCCAAGTCTAATGGCTCAGACTAGAGTAAATTTGAAGCTGCTTTTAAAGTAGGAGCTGTTGGTGGAGGATGAGAGTATGTAATGGCAGTATGAAATTTCACATTTCCTTGGGTTCAGTGCATTCGCTATCAGTGAGGCAGCCCCAACAAATAGACCCATCACATCAAGAAAACCAAACTTGCTCCAGTAGAACATGTATTTCATCCTCTTTTAATCTGTCTGTGCTATTCTGTAGACTGCAATTGATTTGAAGCCAGGTATAAGAATGAAGAGGATCTCTGTTCTATTTTACTTGTAGTTGTCATGTGCAGCATCTGAGAAAAGTGGTTAGAGTGAGCAGTTTTGAACTGATACATATATATCTTCCTTTCTTAAGGTCAAAGAGCAATCTGACATAGAATTTTGGAAGTGGATTGTCTTCCCTAATTCTCTTTTAGAAAGAAAACTTCTATCTCTTGAATCAACTGAGCTGCTTTATTTTCACGTTTGCTTTTTGGTGCGTTGTTAGAAGATGATATTTGAAATTTCTCCATAATACTCTACTCATAATAAAATTTTGCCAGGAGTGCTGATCCAGATTAGCAAGAACATGATGCATCCACATGTGAAGTATCAGACATGATAAAAATCAGACATGATAAAAATTAGTTTTAATGCATAGGATCAGAGCCTTTAAGATTCCAAACTTATTAGAGACTGAATTAGCCTTGAATTACAACTGATTTTCATATGTTTTTGAGATGGAAAGACAAAGTAGTAACGACCAAAGAGATGGAGCTTTTAGAAGTTCAGATTTCTCCAATAAGGAAAATAGCTGGAATGAGATGAAGTTGCCTTTGTCTTGTTTCTCTTTGAAAATACATTATGTAATTATTGGTCTTGAAACTTAGCTTTAGTTTTCTCTATGTGTTGCAGGAATGAAAAATACCATTAAATTATCATTGTTGATGAGCAGACTTATTTGTCTAAATTGTTTCGCTGGGCTTACTGACACTGCACAATAATGCTGTTGTCCTCAAGCCACTGTGTGCCACTGTATGCCACTGTACACTATATTTTTTAAAAAAAGAGCCTGTACATACTGTATTTTTAGATGTCTTGAGGCATGCATTTAGGGTGTTTCAGTTACAGGCTTCAGAAATGGGCAAAAGTTTATTAGTTATGCCTTTAATAAGATTTACTGTGGTACTAATGAGTAAAGCTTATCCTAAAACTGCCTAGAATAATTTAGTTGGTTGATTGGATTTGTTTCTTGTGGAAGAAACTTGTCATGGATTGCTTCTTTGCATTGGGTGAGAAGAGTAAAGTGAGTATCGTCTTAGAGCCATTTGCTTTGAGGTAAATCCTCAATACCACATTTTTGGGGGGAGTGTCTTCTTCCCTTCTAAAGTATTTGTGTGATAAATCAGTAGGGGCAGTTGGTGAATGTTGATGATAATCTCTAAAAAGAGAGGGTAGAGTGTTTTGTACTCTAAAAACTAGGTATGTAGAAAGAGCTGGAGTATGTTCAGGTCTTTTTTTGTGAGACTGTTAATTCAGGTAGTTTTGAGTTAAAATTTAAGTCTGCTTGAGCTCAAGTTCAGTCAAGCACATGTTAAGTTTGTCCTTACTCAGGAAAGTGCTTACATTGACCATATGCTTAAATATCATCAGCTGGTGAATTAAACTCTGAAAAACCTCAGGTGTTCTGCTGGCTTGCTTTTATTGCAACCTCTGTGCCTCCTAACAGGAAGTGGGTGTAAGAATATCTTTGGTGTCATAAGAATTTTAGAAGTAGAGCAGGAATTTGTCAATATATCATGCTGTCTTGTTTTGGGCTTGAGGGAAACCAGTGAACTTGGTCTGTAGCTCTGCATTCTTCATGTAGTGACATAACTGCTGGTGAAAATATCAGAGCAGTGTACAATTTAGTATTGAAGTTTTCAGAAGCCCTATAAAAATCTGTTCGTTCTTTCTAAAAGTATCACTTGCTTTCTCAAATATTTATCCAGACATATTTTTGGAAAATCCAAAGGTTTACATTGTAATTGGAAGTTCTTTCTGAATTTGTTGCATTTTTAAAAACACCCAGTGCATTTTGCACTGCAAGTGCTTTGTTTTCCTCTGATCTGTGCAAGTTCTACATGTTAGTAATAACTCATTAGTCATATTTTTGACTTGACACAGTTTTACCTTGAAGCTTAAGAGAAAAGAAAGGAAGCTAGAATATTAATTTTGTTAGCTTAGCCAAACATAAGAAAGCTAAGTGCAAGCAGCTGCTGACTGTGACAAGGGGTACTTGGTGTATGTTGTATTGCTATTAAAGTTAGAAAATATGTTGATGAATATCTTAAAAAATTAATTTATGTAACTTTTAACTTGGAAGAGGGCTTGAGATTTATGTCAAGTAAATATCGGTTTGTAACTGAGTTTGTTGTGCAGAGAAATGCCATCTGACTATTATTGTCAAGCTTGTTTTAACCTTCAGAGATAAGTTTTTTCGAGAGAAGCATACTACAGAAGCTCTCTGGCAAAAAGTGAAGAATTGAAATCTGGTGGTCTACTTACAAATGGTACTTGTAGTGAAGAAGATGGACAGTATGGGGTAGGGGGGTTTATTTGCTTGAGTTGGGTTTTTTTGGTTGTTTTTTATTTAATATATATAATTATTTATCTGTTGTTCCACCCAGCAAAGCATTTCAGAATAAAATGAATGCTTAATTCTTCAGCTGTTCCTTAATTTGAGGGTATACCATTGTAGCAGTATCCAGTAACCTGCTTTCATTCAATGGTACCTTACCTTTTCCAGAAAGTGATTTTGGATTTGACTATTAGATTAACATTTAAGTGTCTGTGTACTCAACTCTGTCACTGGAGTTTCCTTATGTGGAAAAGAAAGCTCATTTGCATCACTAGGTACTAAACTGTTTTTAATAAAAACATTTCTCAGGAACATAAAGTTTTTATCATTTGCAAAATGCTTTAGACTAACAGTGAGGAGATGTTATAATTGGGGAAGCATGATGAAAGTTCCAAGTACTTATTTATTATTAGATTTACATTTTCAAAATTATAAATTCTGAAATCAGTGTTTCAGGTTGCTAGTCCAGTTACCATTTGACTTTGCCCATTTTTTTGGATGTGTGGTTATGGAGAAGCTGAGCTTTATTTTTTTACCATTCTTGAAGTAAGATGCTGACAGTGTTATGAGCTTGATTTTTCTTTGCCATATGTGAGGATCTTAGATTAAAAAGAGTAAACAACTGATCTCTGTGTCAATTTTTTAATGTTTTCTTTTAGTGGAAGGGAAGGACCTAGGAGTTGCAAGAATCCATTTCCTTTATTCTAACTGACCTAATGTTTGCAGAACCTGGTTAGGAACTCTTGATTACTGTAATTACATACAATAACAAAACTGAAGTCCTTTGGAAAAACCCAAGGCAATTTGCAGTGGTATTTGTGGATGGATTAATTATTTTAATACGTTTGGAGTAATGCCTCCCAGCTCTCCCCCCACCCCCCCCTTCAGCATTACAGTAAACTTCCCTTGCAAAGGACTTAATTGGTTGTAATTTGTTGGCTAGATAGAAGCTGTCAGGAAATGGACAGCACATCTCTGTTGGATACAAGTTCTGTGTGGTTTTGATTTATTTAGGCGTTTTGGGCTTTCATCCAGGGTATTGCTGAAGTTTCAACTTCTGAAAATTTGATCCAGAACCATCTTGTGTCTGACTTCAAAATAATATTAGTAATAAAAAGGGTGGAGCAAGACCACTGCTCCTAGGGGATTGAAAACAGTTTTAGCGATCTGATCCTTCAGAGAGCTCCTGTGCTTCCTCTCCACACAGCTGGAGTTGCAGGGAGGAGAGGTAGTGTATGGGGCCTCAAAACTGATGGAATAATAAACAGCTGTTAGCATTTGGGGGGCTGGGAGCTGGCATAAATTAAAAATGTTGTTGACTTTCTATTACTAGGTAATTACTTCTAGAAATTTCCATTGCAAGTTCCCCTTTTTCTTGTTTCTCCATTCCAGAACAAAAACTGAATTTGCTGATAACTCATTTACTTGATATAGTGATTTTACGGGCTGATATTGGTGTTGTTAGAATAAGTGAAAAGACTTCTTTTTTTCATTCTTTTTATTTTAACCGTCGGAGCCAATGTACTGGAATATGGGTACACTCAGGGTTGCTGTATTCATAATATGATGACACCTGTTACATCTTATTAAATCAGTACATTTCTATGCTTTTCACCACTGCTTGGGTACTTTGGCCTATAGTCTTGGAACCTTAGATTTTGTGCTTGAAGGCCTTAAGAAATGGCCAAATACAGAGCTAAAACATAAAAAAATAGCAGCTGTGTGATAATAAAAATGCACTGATGGCAATAGGAGAGAGGATGCCAGCTTGAAGCAGTGTGTTGTGTCAGCAATTTGAATACTCTCCTAAACAAGGTCATTTTAAGGTAAAAGTAACATGTTCTGCTAGAACTGCAGGCTGAAGACCTGTGGGAGATTGAAAAAAAAAAAAAGCCTAGGTATCAGCAAAATGTGTCTTGTGTGTTAACATAGAAACAAAATTTTTGACTTCATTAACTATAGATTTAGTGAATTGACACAAAGCAGATCAGCAATGTCATGCCAGTTTTTGGAAGATAAAGCTGCATGAGTTTAGTAGTCTCCAGTTTAATCTCCTATCCATTTTAGTTATCTGTAAGTGTACTTGTTTGAAGCCCCAAGCAAAACTATATCCATGTTTGCCAGAATGTTCTTGTGCCATTCAGGCAAGTCTGTACAACTCCCTCCAACTCTGTTTTTTTAGCAGAGTTTTGGTTGTAGTTCAGGTAATTGCACAGTAAACTCAAAAAGAAACTTGAATGTGTGAACCCATTTGTACCTTCAAAAAAAAGAAGAAAAGCTGGTGTAACCCAAATTTGGCACAGCTCCAGCCATTACCTGTTGCTCATCAGCTCTAACCTGTGTGTAGTAGCTCCTTTCCTCTCTTCTCATGAGGTTAAACTTGTATCATCAGGGGAATGTGTTGCCATTTGAGATCAGAAGGCTTCCAGAGACTTCTCTGGCAGAGCTGCTGGTCTGAAAAGGCTCGTGGTCTGTGTCTAGAGGGCAGCCAGTTTAAATGTGGGTACAGGGACTGCAACTGCTTTGTTTGCATTCTTTTTCCATAATCGCTGATCTAGAAGTTAATTTATTTGGTGATTTAGGAATATAAAAGCTTATGGGAGAATGGGCTCTGTGCAGACAAGGGTCATGAAAATTCTGAGGACGTGCATGGATGGGTTTAACAAAAGGGCCAAAGTGTGGACAAGCTGCTGCTGTGAGACAGCCCCAATTGCACTTGTGGAAACAAACACAGCCTTCCCAGCACCTGTGAGTGGTGAATAAAACTAAAGAGCTGCAGAGTGAGGCTGCCTTCCGAGAAGTGATTGGCAGGGCTAGAAGATAACTCATTACAGAATCAGCAGAAGACTGGGAAACATTCATTTATGCCAATTCAAATTGCTCTGGTCTCCAGAGACTTGGCAGTATGATTCACTACTATGAAATATTCAGCTTTTAATCATCATTGCCTAGTGCAAAAACTGTAACTTGGTCATTTCTAAAATGTTGAGCTTTTGTTCTGCATAAACAAGTGTGAGTTTTTATAGCAAATGCATGTAAATAGGTACAAAATATAGCTATATATTAAACTTCTAAAAACATGAATGTATCTATAATGTATACGCATTTATATTTACTTGTTTGCAGTCTTGAAAGGGCTGTGGAAGAAATTATTTGTCTGCTGGGAAAAATTTGTGCATGTTTTGGTCAATGAAGAGTAGGGCGCAGAACTGAGCATTGGGTGCTGTCAGATTAGCAGTGGCTCAGCCCAGAGCATCTGGTCATATATTTTTCACAGTAACTTAAACACGTCTGAATTGTTCTTAAAGCTTTACTTAAAATACAAAAATCCAGGTTTTGCTGGTGTGTCAGACTCTGCTGAGTCTGAAGGTGAATTTCTGGCCAAGGTGGTATTTTTGTTTCAGACTTGCCCAGCTGTTCCTCATTGCCAAACTTACTGCTGCAGAACAGTCTGCAGCTACAAGTCACTCCTTTTCTTCAGCTGTTTTCTAGGAATCCCAAACCCTAGTACTTGTCCTTCTGATTCTGGCTGCTCTTACAGCTTGAAGTCATTATGCTTCCTGTTGTCCAAGCAAGCTGTCCCTGATAAACACAGACAAGCCGTTCTGTTCTAGCAGATCATTGCATTGTCCGGTTTCTGCCCTATTCTCCGAGTGTGTGGCACTCCTGGAAACAATGTGTTCCCAGCTCCCCCCCTCCACCTAGTCCACATGGCTTGCCTGCCAATTCATTCTCTTTGAATGTAGGTTTGGTCATTTTCATACAGCCGTGCCAAGGATTACTGAGTAATTGCAGTGGGATTTGGAGTGACTGTATAATGGAGAGGAAAACAGATTTGTGTACTTTCTGCTTTTTCAAGACAGATGAGCAAGGGCTCCCAGGTTTGTTGAAACACAACTTGAATACTGGGCCTTAACAGCTGCCAAAGGTTTGTGTGATGATCTGAAGGCTTCTGTTTTAATATTCTATCAAAGGAAATAGAAGTGCATGAAACATGGGCTTTAACTGAACAGAAGGGGCATTTGAAAACCTAGCCTAAATCCCTTTTGTTGTGAGGGTTTTTTGTTTGGGTTGGTTTTGTTTGTTTTGTCTTCCTAAGGACCCAAAGGTGTTGGGATTTTTTATGAGTTCTTATTAAAGAACTCAGCTTTCCCCATGCATACTGTCATAGCTTTGTAATTCATATCTCTTAATAATTCCTCCTGAAATATGAATAATAGGAAAAAGCAAAATTCCCGATGTTATTAATGCAAAAACTGTGCGTGTGAAGATGGCCTTTTGCTCAAAAATGTATTGTTCTTTTCCCCTGGTCCCCTGTGCTCATTTTAAAGTCTTTCCTGCACAGCTGAAGTGCAAAGTAATAAATAGACAATATTAGACCCAAGTTGTATGTATGTGTTTTTCTTCTCAGAATTTCATTGAAAAGATGAGCTTTTGTGTTTTGGCATTTGGAACGAAGCATGGGGTATATTTTGAAACCCAGGTAAAATTAATTTTTCAAAATTGCAGTGGCTGAGGAGGTGTCTGTGCTGGACCATAAGGCCTCAGAGCCCTGCCTGCTGCAGCAGGAAGGTTTCAGATTCTGTCTGATTTTTCTTACAAGGCTTTAGCTTGCTGATTAGTATTGATTGCTGAAGGAATTGGCCACTTGACTAGATGCTGAATCAAATAATCCCCTCAGTTCTTGCTTTGCAAATCCATTGTCATGGAACAAGTCGCTGAGAAGCTTTGCATGCGTGCCGCAGTGTGATGGGAAGTTCTCTCACACTGGCAAAGAGAGTCCCACTCGTAAAAATGGCACCTTTTCTCTATTTCTTAATGTCCTATTGACAAGTGATATTTGTGCCTAAATTTTAGAGTAAAAGAGAATAACAAGAAAAGGCCAGATGTAGCTTTTCAATACATCTGAGTGATCCACAGTGAGATTGAGCCTTCCAAATCACATAGGTAGTGTTGAAAAATTTCCTCATCTCTTTCTATCTAAGCATTCTCTATTGACTCAGCTCTTGACACACAGCATAAACAGAGGGCCTGTAGCTAATGAAGCTTTTAAATTTTGTGTTCTAAACTGGTCTCCAAGATACTGGTAACAAACCCATCAACTGTGCCTGCCCAACTACCTTTGCAGTAGTGTGGGATGCTGCATGATAAGTCTATGGGGATGCTGGCTGGGGAAGCACTGAAAATAGCTTGCATTTTGTGCGCAGGTTTCAGGGAAATGCAGTGGTTCTGGTCTGCGTTACTTGAAATCCTTATAGAATATAAACTACAGCTGATATTTCTAAGACATTGCTGCTGACATGTGAAAGTAAGGATCAGCCAAAGGGTAGATGCAGAATCAGCCGTGTACACCTTGTTTTTGCTGACTGGCTTGTACAAAGCCCAGGAGAGTCAAGTGATTCCTGCCATGGTGCTGTTTGCAGACTTGGGGCCCCTGGCTGAAGGATGGTTGGTTACCTGCTGGTCATTTTGGTGTCTGGCTGTTCTGTCACTTAGCTCTTTGCTCAATCCTGCATGTCCTCTCTTCACTACTGCATTTTTGTTTTTGTTCACAGATGTTCAGCTGAAGCCTTCGTACAGGAGTTCTGGTTCTGCATTTCACATTAGCTATAACTACAGTTATTATGGAAATACTTGCTTTAGCTGATAACTTCAGATAAATAGTTAGTAAATACTTCTTGCTCAATTTACTTCTATTCTATTTGAAGGTGTTTCAGATTATTTGATGAGAGAAGGAGATGATTCAAATGGGAAATACAAACTATGGAAAAGCCTCTGATTTTGGAGCACAAGGGATGTGTAGTATTAAGTCATGAATTGTATTATATGGTATCAGGCATGTATATACTGCAGCTGTACTTTGGTTTTAGGAGCATCAAAACTGTCAGTACTAAGAGTTTCATTCAGGAGATTATCCTTAGAAAGAGTCCTTTGGAGACAGTTGTTTTGCTCCTCTGCTTTGGTTGCTGATTAAATTCCTGAGGTTGAGTTTCTTGTAATGAGAAATTAACTCTTGGATGAATTTCCAGAGGAAAAGTATTGACTAAGGGCTATTTGTGACCATCTGAGCTTCAGGACAGGAAAATGTGTTAAAAGTAGAAAATACAGCCTGCTATATATGCACACCCATATAATGGTTCACTGATTTTATTTTTTTTCCTCCTCTGGGAGACTAATATTCAGTCTCATCCATTGACCACTGGTAGCAGAAGTCTGTGACAAAGGAAAGAAACATCAGAACTTGTGAACAGAGTAAGAGAATTCATTTTATTAAGATGCAAAGAAAATATCAGAAGTAGTTCAAAGGTAGGTTATTGTTACAAAATAATAGGAAGTATTAATATAATAAATACCTGAAAACGTGCATAGTGTACATAATAATGATGATGTTGTTCTTTAGATGTTCAAAGACTATTTGTCTTTGAATAGGAGACATGAAGAAGTTTAAACTAACAGAGAGAATGTCTTCCATATTTGAGGTCTCTGAACTTCTGGGTTCATCATCTTGGGGTCACTAGCAAATTTTTTGGAAATTACTGAAATTACTTTCCTAGCAAGGTGGTAAGTCAGTACCCACCACTAATGCTCTGTTGCCTTGCTCATGCCCACTGTGTGCTGGTTTCAAGAGTAGACAACCAAGCACGTGAAGCAGAACTGGTTGTCTTTTGATGATTTTGCAAGCCTAGAGCTAATACATTTGGTTTCAAGAGCTCTTCTGTCCTGCATATGCAATGCACTGAAACCATGGTGCCACTGCACAGGTCTTTACTAGTAGCGATACCGTTGCCAAATGATCTCTGCATATTGATAGTGAATTTTCTCTGTTACGCGTGTAACTTTCCCTGGGGTGGTGTGAAACTAGATCACCAAAATGATTTATGAAATGGAAACCTGTTTGAAGGCTCATATTAGTTGTACTTTGACAGTTGTTTGGCATTGTTATTTTAAATGACTTTTATAATGGAATCAGTTTATTAAAACAAAGAGGGGCAGGTGGTGAGTATGCACAGATACTGCTGTATCAAACCCAGCTGTCCAATACAGAAAGGCCCTGTCTCTGAAACTACTGGAACTCAAATAGTTAAGCCTTGACTGCAGATCTGTGATGGTTCAGTTAAACATGCAATTCTGTACTAAAAATGCATCTTTCTTCTCTGATAACGTGTTCCTTACAGAGAGTAAGGAGATTTTGAAAGGCTTTAGCTGTTAGTTCAGAGTTGCTTTTCATTAGACTTAGCTGCAGTTGTCATGAGGCTTCTGTTTGGGGATTTGAGGTATTTTGTAGTCTTTGCTTATGTTGTCATATACAAGCCTTGCAGTTTGTTAGGAAGGGGAAATGCTAGGGAAAGAGGTGTTCTTCCACCACATCTCTTAGCTAGAGATCCAGATTGTGGCCTCAAAATAGAAATTCCAGATACTTCATTGGAAGGCTAATGTGCTCTACCAGCCAGATAAAACTTAATAGCACTTGTAGCTGCTTGAAATGAACTTTCTCAGTGGGGTGTAGGGAGGAAATAGAAACTTGAGTGGTCTTAAAAAAAAAAAAAAAAAAAAAGGTTTGGCAAGAAGGATGCATTACAAGCAGTGAATACTTTTGCATGCACACAAACACCCACCTAGACCAGACCCTTTTCCTTGTCTTGCCTCAGAGACTGTGGCACTGGGCTGGGGCCATCAGCCCTGGTAAAGCTGGATGCTCATCCTGTGCTTCCTTCAGCTGCAGCAGCAGTGTCATGCAGGCAGCTCTGGAGCTGGCCCACCCACCTCCTGTCAATGATTTCCATTTTCCTTATCTTGGCAGGTAGCATGGTGGTACACTGCTTATGGCCTTGAAGGATAAGTGGGCATCTCTCTGAGCTTGAAGCTGGTTCCTGGACCAGTGTAAAAGCTGCTAGTGGTTGTGTGATGCATTAATAATACTAATGGGCTATTATTTTTACAGTTCTGTATATAGCTAAGGAATACTATTATATTTAAATTTATTGTGAATTACTTAGTTTGTTGATAGATGATGAAATCAATTCTGTGGTGTAACAGCTTTCATAGTATTACTTTAAATACTGTGCTACCTTCCCTGAGACTCAGTGTAATGACACGTGTGTCTTAGTTGGCTATTTTTTTTTTACATGATGTAGATTTGCACTAATGATGGTTGGAAATAAATATTTTTGTATTTTATAACATAGTTGCCTGTAAACAGCCAGGCTAGAAAATGTTTTCCAGTGACTGCAGCTTTTCCTGGCTGCTTTTGTATCAACATTTGGCATTATCTAGTTGCTCGACTCAGTGCATTCTTGAATCATTTTCAGGAAAAAATACTAACCTCTGTAGACTTAGGTTTTGGTTACAGACAATGATTCTTTTTGTACTTTTTCCTAATCTCTAGCATTCTTTTTTTTTTTTTCTGTGTGGACAGAAATGGTTTTTTGAAGGGATTGAAGCCATCACTGGGAGTGGAACATTTGGATTATGACAAGTTTTTCCTGCTGGTAGTTTCTAAACAGGCTCTGGGTGTGGGCAGGCATTTCTTGAGCAGTCCTCAGCATTGTGTTACCTTTTGGATGTGTCTGCACTTTGCTTCAGAGCTATTATTACAGCTCATTTAAGCAGACACAAGGTAGTTTAAAACAAATTAATTTGGGCTCCAGTAGCAGGCCTGCTGCAGGGCTAAGGTTTCACTGTCTGAATATCTAGCCAGAGCTGGGGTTTGTGTATTTTGCATTGATATTTTTATGGTTATGGCTCACCTACAGTTGCTGCTGTAGAGGTTTGTCAGGTCAGTCCTTGCATGCTGCAATCATACCTGACTTGTCGCCGTGGATTGTGTTCTCTCTTTGTTGCATTTTAAAGTAGTGAATTTCAATAAATTTCCAGGGATGAAAGGTAAGAGAGCAGCTCTTGTAAGACAGGTTTTCAGTCCATGCATAAAATGGGCAAAAAATGGGATGTTGGTGAAAAATCTCTTTGCTGGTACATGGCCTATTGCAGCCAGGCAAGGTGCCACCAACTGGCATCTCTGTCTGGATTCCCTGTATGACCTGAGTCATCCAGACCTGCTGAAAGCATTAGGTCTAGTTATAACTTGCCCCAGTAAAGATTCAGAATAGCTTCAGGAGACTATCCCAGTCTCTGTCATTTTTCTGAGCTCAGGCTGTCAGTGTGACAAGTTGGGGTTTTCTGTACATTATCAGTTTTACTGGCTCACGAGCTGGGGAGCAGCTTGGGGTGAAATCTTCATTTTGCTCAAGGTGCTGGATGTTTTACTATTCACCTCAATGCTCCCTGTTTTCCCCATATTCCATTGAATTAACATGTATTTGAACTAGAGATCAAATTTGTAAACACTGTCAGGCTGGCCGTAACTGCTGCCTGGTGTTGGAGGTGATTGATGACGTTGTTACTGGCCCTTACAGGAGAAGTGGATGGGCTTTGGTGCCTCAAATTGCTGCTCTCTCCTATTGCTACCTGTTTACTGCAAAATACTGAAGCCTCCTTTCAACCATTCCGCTTCATGTTTTAGCCTCTCTCTTGCTGCCAAGAATATTTTTACTCTGCATCAAGAGAAAATGAATTCATGCCTTCAGGATTTGTACTCTTTGCTCTGTGCTATACGATAGCAACCCAGTGAGATGTGCAAGTGGAAACTGCATTAATGATTGATAAAAGCTGAGAGCTGTTTAAATTTTTTTTTCCTGTTTAATGACTATCAATAATTTAATGCATTTACTGTATGTTTTAAAGAAGTGACACCCATATTACAGGCTTGGGTTTAATAGGCTAAATGTTTCAAGCTTCAAAAAATACGCTTTTCCAGCATGAGGTGAGTCTTCTTTTTAATTAAGAATAAGATAGAAAAATAAGAAATCGGGCTTGTACGATAGAGGTAGTTCCTGCAAAAAAACCCCCTTCTGCATGCCCCCTTCCCAGCCCCTTTATCCTTGGGGCTATTGGTAGATCAGCACTAGCCCACTGACAGCAGCACACAGGCTAGTGGGGAAGCAGCAGTGATTACCACTCCAGCAGGGAGCCCCAGCCAGATGCTGCTTTCCCAGATGTGGCCATGCACCTGACTCTCCTGTCCCTTATGCCCTAGGTCCTGGGCCCCACTCCACGAGTTATTTTAGCTGATCTATCAGCATCCTGTCACCTAATCACTTGGGGAATGTTGAGGGGTGAAGCTTTTAGACAAAGATACTGCTACCTTCTAGATCTGGCTTAAAAGGCAGAAATAAATATTTGACAAAATTATTCCCACGCTGTTTCTTTGGAAGAGACCAAATTTTTCAAGTGATGAGCATCTCTCATTGTACTGAAGTGCACTGAGTTTAGTTCTCAAGGCTTTGCATATAAAATACGGGGGATGAATCTTACTCGTGCTCGGTATGTACCTTTTTAGGTGATTAAGAGGAAATTATTTTTTGCATTCTTGGTGGGGTCATTGCAGTTAGAGTGGTAGGTAAATGTCATACAGAGGTTGGTAAGCTTTAAAAAGTATGTTACCTAAATGCATCCATGTGAATAGTGCTTCAGAAAGCTCAGATTTTTCACATGGACAAATGTCATTTTGGGAAGAGCTTTTATCAGGATTAGGTGGGAAAATACGTATAGCTGTAACATTAAAAGTATAGGAAACAATTGTGTGAACACATCTATATAAAGATATAGAGATAAAATACATTTGGCATTTGAATTAAAGGTTGTTCAGATTAATAAAATTACACTGCTTGTTTAGGAAATATATGTCATGTAAGTAAAATATAGTTTTTTATTTAGACAACTGTTGGTGGTGGATCTCATGAATTCACTAAGGAAAATGAAAGGAAAATTTAAGAGATCTGTGTTTTCATTGACTCTTACCATGCTTTTATGCTTTGTCTGTACTTATGCAACAATGTTTTGGTTACTTTTTCTTGGCTTTTTTGTAATAGATACTTGAGCTTTGAGAAGAGCTTCCTGTCTTTGTGCAGATTCAGTTCTGGGAAAATAGTACTTATTTATGTTTGAAGAAGCTTCTTTATTCACGAATGTCTCCAGTACAGGTGTTTGTGGTGGAAAGCTTACCCTGTTGTATGTATGAGACACGTGCACACACACATGTGCATGGGTTATAGGGATATGCTTTTAATGAATACTAAAATAAATGAGAATTTGCTGATTTCTAGCTTGTTCTGTTTATGTTGCTATAGGTAAATGTTATGTTGCATTTTCATGAAATGTTACATGAAATGAAATGTGCAAGTTTTATTTCATACTGATTCCATGCCAGCTGTAGGTACTAGAAAATAGCGTGGAGAAAAACCTAATTCAGAAGCAGGATAGGTTCCTGGCTTCAAAACCCGGGACTGAGAGTTTTTGTTCAGTTTTACCATTCTCTTTAAGAGTAGGTATTTTAATCTTCTTTTTTTTTCTTAGCTTGCTTGTTTATTTTTTGCAATAAGAAATGGAGATTGCTACTTCCCTCAATGCATGTTAAGGAAATAGTTGTTTGCCTTTCCTAGATCAAAAGGTTGAAAATCAACAGGAAAAAAAGAGAAAAGAACTTTTTACTGTGATGTAAACTTGACCTATATCTATTAGTACACTCTGAATGTACATATAATTTGCCTGAAGAAAAGTAGCTGCTAATCAAATGTAGATTGATAAACCTTGAGAACACTATTTGGTTTTCTTTCTAAATTTTATGAGGTGCTGATGATGATGCCCACCTTAGTTTAAACCCTGAGTTGCCTCATGTTATGGACAAGGTTTGGGGAGGGTTCTGGTGCATACAGCACTGCTGTGATGTAATTCCTCAGTGTAATAAAATTAATAGCCATCATAGAGCCAGAAAATGCAATAAACCAGAAAATCACCCTGGTTGGTTGTGTACAGTGGGGGCTTCAGTTGACACAGGAGTTCATCTAAGAACTGGTGGAGTCAGACATGATAAGGACAGCAAGCTCTTTGGCAGTTGTACAGTGCAGATTGGAAGTTAGGGGCATTGCTTTCCCAAAATTTTATTTTCTGAATGTAAAAAGTCTCTGAATCACTTAAGACCTAGAACCTGCAAATGTCCTGCATGATTTTTTTTGCATTTTTCTATAGGAAGTGGGCTACAGTTGGGTAATACCTGGAAAAAACACGACCTTTGTTGTGCAGCAGCAAAGGAAGAATAAATCTAGCATCATCATTTAGAAAAGATTAGTCAAAATCACATTCCCCTATCCCTGCTCCATGTTAAAATCTCCAGCTCAGGTACTGTCCAGAATGTGCATGCATCGTGTGAGATTTAATGAGAACCCAGACCTAGATGGAATAATTGAGGATTATTTTTATTAAGCTTGATGTAGGAAAGCAACTGTGCTAAATTCATTGCAAGAATTGAGTCACACACCATCTTGAGCATGTTTGACTCAACATATGCCCAGTCATTTATCTAATGTTGATGTCAACTATTTTGTTGGGTTTTGATACAGTGTTTCCCAGTTTTCTGTTTGTTTCCTTCCTGTAGTGCCTGTATACCCAAAACATTTTGACGTTTTTTTCATACGAATTATCTCTGGCCCTGCCAGAAATTTAGTCAAGTCTTTTGGTATTTTAAGTCATTTTGCACGCTTTCTCTACTTAGAATTTGACTTTCAGGTAATGCATTTTCACTTTATTTTTTTTCTTGCCTGAGGATTTGAGAATAGACCAGTCTCACCTTCTTTGGAGCAAGTGATGTTGAGTCAAACCAGTGTCTGTAAATGGTACTTCAGACAGATTTGTCTCCCTGAGAATGCTATTAATAAACTGGTTTTTTGCACTCAGATCTTTTTTACCACCTCTTGATTTTGTTTGATTTAAAAATATGCTTTCTTGAAATCTTCCATGTCTGCTTTAAATGATTTCTCCTACTAGTAATAGGATGGAAGTGCAAAAATTTTAAGCACTTTAAATATAACCAGTATTTCAGTTCTTAACAGACTTTACTGAAGATCTGGGGGGAGTGTCTTAGGGAGAAAAATGCTGTCAAAAGCATTATTTTGATTTGATAATGAAAAAGAAAAGCGAATAATTAATTTGATTTAGGGATACAAAATTAGTGTGTGTTTGAGGGAGTGATACAATTTCTTTTTCTCTTGCATTTTGCAACCTGATCTGTGCTGAGCTCCTCAGTAAGTATTGATTTGCACATAGCCTCGGGATGTACACGTGTCAGGAGCAATTCACTAAGGGTCATTTCTTCTCCTTTCCCCACAGTGAGGCTGTTGCACTGTTTTTTGTTTTTTTTAAAAAGAAAGAAAGAAAGAAAGATTTGAGTTCTCCAGGTTTCGGCTTAAGTTGCTTTGCATCAATTAGTACAAGATGGTGAAAGCCGACAGAAAGCAGAAATGCAACTGATGAGAGGTGTAAGACGTGGAGAAAGTGAAATTAAACACTGTAGGATGGTTTGCCTTCAGGCAGAAGATTGAGGAGGCAGGTTCTTGAGTAGTTACATTTTTGTGTGAGGATCCATTCTTTCACATTGTCAGATTATTGCTGGGCCTATTTATGGGTGCACATAACGAGGCAGAAGAGGATTCGAATCACTGAGCTTGTTCATTCTCTCCGTAGTGCACATTTTCTGTGTGTTGTCTTCTGTGATCTTTATTTAGTTTTTCATTGTTTATTTACACTGCCACTGTTACTTCATGAATTCTTTAAATCATTGCCTATCTAGAGGGGAATCTGGACAGAATTACTCTTGCAGCTTTAAGTCTTGCTGACAGGAGGAGAGGCAAAGAGAGCTTTTGTCCCCTAGAGAAATGTGGGAACTGTGGCCATTTAGAATTGGACAGATGTGGTGGCTTTGAGGGAGATGCTGTGATAGAAGTGCTGCCTTTTATGTTGTTTGCTATCTATTGGGGGCCCTTATTTAAAATCTCTTCCGGGAGACTAGGATCTGTGTGCTGTTAGCAGATGGGTTAATTGTTGTTTTGCGGGATGCCAGAAGTATGTGTGGAAATGTAAGGTAGCATAGACATTTTTTCCTTATTTTGAGAACTTGTGTTCAGATTTTCCATGGGACAGAAAAGGGTAGAGTTTTTCTGTATGAATATAAGCCAACAAAGTGTGATGGAGAACAGACTGGACGTGTTTCCCTTTGTTCATTCCCTGTGGAAAACCTTGATTGCCATTTCCTCAAAGATGTGAATGTCTTGCATGCACACTTTAAAATAATTTTCCACTTGATTTTCCTGCCTTTCATCAGAGGCAGGTACTGGAGGTAGGGAGGGGCCCATTAAATCTCTGTGTCTGTAAGTTTCTTTAAAGTACTGTTAGGAGCAGGGCAGAGAGAGAGAGAGAGATGGTCTGAGGTGAGGAATTGTGGTTTTATGGGAGTGAAGCTTGATTTCTAAGTGGTACCTTTAGTCAGAAGGTTTTTGAGATCCCTTTCCCTTCGTTCTGTTTTGAAAAACCCCACACAAATGCTTATTCTTGCTGTTTCTGAAAGATTTTATATAGTTGGAATAGAATGTCTTAAGCAAAAGACAAGTTGTCTTAAAAAGAAACAGAATTTATGATTAGTTGCAAATACCTCATAATTGTAGGTATGATCCTCTCAGAGCAGAGTATACAAGTGCTTGAATGTCAGTATATACCTGTATGTTCAGTATGCATGTTGGAATTTGCCTTTTGCCAACTATTTTGATAGTAAATGTGGCTCATTCGAATTTTTACAGAAGTGGGTGTGAGCTTGGCTGAGGC
Source organism: Cinclus cinclus (assembly GCF_963662255.1). Lineage (NCBI taxonomy): Eukaryota > Metazoa > Chordata > Aves > Passeriformes > Cinclidae > Cinclus > Cinclus cinclus. The sequence goes on from NC_085052.1 coordinate 23,890,279, forward strand.
ATGTTTACTTAATAGAATAAGTGCTCAGGAATATTTTTGAATCAGACTTTAACCCATTCTAGTATGGGACTCTATCCCATTCTGACAGGAATCTCTGCTTTTCTTAGTAGTGGTTGACTTGACATTCATATTCCCTATTTTGATAAGGTTACAGTGGAGAAAATACAAGACACCCTAAATTGGTGTTTTGGAACTGCAGTAGTAGTGGCACAGTTGCTTTGCCCAGCAAGCATTGTAATCACTAGCCTCTTCGAAAATCATGAAAACTTATGCTTATTTCCTTTTTTCTACTTTTTTTTTTTCTCCTCCCCTCAGGAAATACTGTTGTACTGAGGAAGAAAACAGCTCCCTCCTCCCCCCTTTTTTTTTTTCTCCCCTTCCCTCCTTTCTTCTTGCCTGATTCAGAAGCTCCAGGAATGTGCTAATTGGCAGCGGCCTCTTCAGAAAGGTAAGGGGTAATTGTTATCTGCTTTTCTAGGTGTCTTGCCTGCTCTGCTCCTTCTGGAAGGGCAGGTGATGGCAGAAGAAGTTTGTCTACATGGAGTTTAGCCAAGCTTCTGGTTCATGTGGGTTGCCCTTTTAATACTGGAATGCAAAGAGAAGCTTTGTGCACTTCTTGCTCTACTACTGAGTGTAGGATACTGTCCCTTGAGAAAATCTGGAAGATGAGATATATTTTAAATGCATGCTTGCAGAGGAAAAAATGTTAAACTGTTGCATTGCAGGCGGATGAACTAAATCTTTGCCTGAATATCAGTTTACATGGAAAGACAGAGAGTTAGGTCTGGAGAAGACAAGTTGAAGAATCCTATATGAAATTATACCTGATCAGGCAAATACAGATTGGTTTGGTTGTTAAGTTGTTTGGTTAGTTTTTTAAACCTGATGTCTTCTCTGGGGTCTGTCATGGTTTTGCGGCTGGTTGTATCCCTGACAGATCCCTGCAAAATGTGGTGTGTGAGAGGAATTTAACTTTGTGGTTATCTAGTGATGGGAAAATCCATGGCAGTCTTTTTACTGCAAGACATTCAGTTTATGTGTCAGAGATATATAAACTCAAAAAAATTAGTGCTGATTCAAAGAGCATGGTGAGCTGCATGAGTAGACTCAAGTTTGTTGCTAGACAAATTGCACATGTATTTTAACATTAAAGATTTGTATTTGCTTAGGAACTGCAGTTCTTTGCGATGTCATTTCCTCTTCTATCTTTGTGATAGATGTTAATGCTCTTTGTAGTGGAGGCAGTATCTTCTGTCTAGACCTCAGCCATTCCAGTTCAGAATTGACAACTTAATCCAGCACTGAGAAGGGCTTTATGCTAACTTGCTAGGTTCTGAATTGGAGAGGCCAGTGTATGATACAAGTTTTCCTGCTGGATTGCTTGCTTGGATTTGCAATGTGTTTTGAAAGACAGTGAGATGCAATAATGGCTTAAATTGCCCCAGCAAGATTTGTCAGAGTTCATTTGTCAGACCCCTCACACTGACTAAGTACACTAACATATCAAGGATAAGCTCCAGACAGGTAATGTGCCTTGGGATGTTCTTTTTCTCATTCTCCATCTCACTCTTGCCAGTGCAGAGGCAAGCTGAGTCTTTATTGAACAGCCACTACCAGCTGTCTGGCTACTTTCTGCAATAAAGCTAATGATCTAATGGGCAAATGTTTCTTGGGGACCTTCAGCTGAAGCGGAGACAAGGAGAAACATACAGACCAGCTAAAGGGTTCTCAAGGAGTTTGCAATTTCCCCAGGGCTCCTTCTATGTAATTACCTGTCTCTCTCTTTGTCTCCTATCTTTTAATGCAGGAGGAGTGTCAGACTCAAGGCCACTAATCTTCGTTACTATGGAAAGGCTGGTTACACTCCTCTTTGTGCTCTTCAAAAATGGCAATCGCTGGTCCCCAGCTGGTTCCCTGAATCCAACTTAAAAATGGATGATAGCTTTCCTCCTTGGTGCCAGACTAAAGAATGCAGCTGCCTGTGCTGTTGCAGGCAGGCGTTGCCTCTGCCACTGATGCTGTGGCATGCTGAGAGGAGCCTGCGCGAGCTGCCTTGTGGCTTCTGAACCTGTTTTCTCCCAAACAAGCAAAGGCTCTAAAGTTCTTTTGAAACATGAAATTTTGGGGCACACTGAGACGTGGGAGGCTTGGCTGAGCTGCACATGTGGGGAAAAGATTCTATAAGGATTCGTAGCTCCAGCTGAGCTTTTGTACTGTTTCTGAATGCCTTCAAACTCGCTGGGTTGGGGGCTGAGGGAAGCACAAGCTTTAGAGCTGTTTTGCAGGACTGTGGGCATCGCTTCTTGTTATTGTCTTCCTCGCAGCATATGTCATATGCAGTGATGTGCAGTGGAGCCAAGTGCCGCTGCTCAGCTCAATAGGATCAGCTGAGAGGCTGTGCACAGCCTGCTGCTGTTTCTCTCTGGCTGGATACATCTGTTTGTCCCTCTTGCACAGCACTGGAAATTTGGAGGGGAATCCCTGCCTGCTGCTCCCCTCCTCCTTCTCCTGCACATGCTTCCTGAGTTGCAACATGTGAGACAGATCGTTCCTCTGAAGCCATGGCTTGGGAACGGCTCCGGAACCAAGACCTTGTCTCCGTGTGCTCCATTTCATCCTAGTGAGGAGAGGGAAGCTGTCCCGTGTTGGACAGGGTTCCTTTCTAGCTGCTTCAGGCTTGCAAACCCAGGAAGTGTATGTTGCTAAACCTCTTTATGGTACCTTTGTAAAACATGCTTTAACTGTCTGCAAATGTACAGTATTTAAGTAGCAGTCCATATTATCAAATGCAGTCATGCAGACTGTACTCCTCGGGGTGACAAGCTCTGGGGGGAGAGGCTGGTTGGGACACGGAAATTTGAGAACCAAAGCAAGAGGGAATTTTTGCCCATGTGTTGGACTAGAGCAGGTTCAGTAGAGGTGGGGGATGAGGAACATATACTCCTCAGTTTGGAAGTGTTGAAGTGGGGGGTCAGAAAGGAGAGGGAGAGGCAGGGCAGGGACAAGGTAACTAAAAATCAGACTGTACACTGGGCCACAATTTGCTGTGTTTTGTTTTTTGCCTTTAATGCTGTACTTTTCTCTGCATGTTCCTCTTAACTAAATTTGGGCAAAGATAATTTTCAGGTTTTTTTATTTGTTAAAAGAGGGACCCTATCTCCATTCACATTTTTTCACAAGTTATGTTTCGTATCAGTGCATCTGGAATGACAATTTTGCACTGATTTTTTAAAAGAACTTTTATTTCCCTCATAATTTCCCCATTTTCTTTTTTTATTTGTATCAGCCTGAGCCATCTCCAAAGGAAAGGTGATACTGCACTAGCTAACATTTCAGGTGGGCGACACTGTATGTTAAACACCACACCTAAGTAATAACTTAGCTGTCTGTCAAAAGTTTTCCCTAATTGTTCATATTTTCTTATCATATATAAATCATGTTCACAGCTCTTGAGCAATTGTAGAGCATTTCAACAAGATACTTGTTTCAGGTCTGGGATTTTTTTCCTCCCTCAAATCCTTTGAGATCTTTGGGGTTAGGATTTCTCATTCAATAACTGTGTGCAGTAAAATGATGTGCTTGTCAAAGCTGTATTGCACCTTAGAAGAGGATGACAGGTTCTCCCAGAGTTCTCAATTTGCAAAGCCTTAACCATCTCCCACTTTAAATCAGGACTTTGCCACTGCTTAAGGTCTTTAAGTACTTCATTAACTTAACAATAAGCCTGCCCTCCCTTGCTTTTTAGTAAAACCTTTGATTTTTTTTCAGAGTTTCATTTCATGAATGTTACAGGTATTAATTCTTTATTCTTATATGGAGAAGACTTAATCTCATAAACTTGATTGGAGAAGGAAAAATAACTTCCATCCCAGCAGTGCATTTTTCAGGTAATTTTTATGTTTAGAATATGTTTACCGTGTAGATTTTAGGAAGATAAATGCTTGTTTTGCACCTCCAGGAAGATAGCTGAAACGTCTTTGGTGGTTTTTAAGGGTAGATAAAGTGGAGAGTTCAGAGCTGAAATTAACTTGTTTGCAAATTTCTTTTTTCATAGACAAGGTCTAAAAAGAAACAATCAGAATTAAAATTTAGCATGTCTAGGCACAGGAAGATAGGTTGAAGCTGTAGTAAGAGCCATAATTTTGAATTTTCTACCATTTTCAGTTGTCTGAGTCGGCCCTTCTCTGAGGGCACACTAGACAGGTCCACAGACATGAGTGAGTGAGTGAAGTTTTAGGGAGATGGGAATGATGCCAGGGCTTGTCTTGGGGCATCTCTATGTGTATGGAGGGCTAGAAGATACTGTCCTGTGGTGTCTGCCCCCTGCTCTGTACTGTGGCTGTGGCAATGACCATTTGTCATCCCTCATTAAAACCTTGCAGTTCTCAGTGTTAGCAGAGTAACTCTGGGTTGCTTGGCTTTCCTCCAGTTTCAGTAGTTTTGCACTGCCTCAGTTGTCCATAATGGTGCGGAGTTTGGACATTGCTTATTGTCATTGTGTTTCAGGTGTACAGACCCACTGCTGACTACAGAACTGAGCTTATTATTAGGAATAATCCTACATGGAATAGCATGTTCCCTTGTGCTGGAGCCTCCTCTCCTCCCCTCTTCCACCACTCTGAGCTGCAGTTGGGTCAATGGTTGACTCCTCATTTTGTCCACACCCAGGGACTGAAGGGATGCTTTTGGAGGCCAGATGCCTGCTGACCATCACCCCTGATGTGTAAATTTTGCCCTGAGCATTGAGGTGGCTTCCTGTGCTCTCTGGAGCTTTGGAGGGCTCCTAGGAGGAGCTTGAGTAGACTGCAGTGAGTGCTGCAGAGCCCTGGCACTACCAACTGCCAGTCTACAGAAGGAGTTTCTGATAGAGCCTGTTCTAATCCATAATGAATGGCTGAGAAGAACAAAATGTAATGCATAGGTATTAGTGTAGGTGGCAGGTTTTGGTATTTTACTTTGGTTTATATTCGCTGTTAATCCTCCAAAAAGAAAGCTGCAAGGCCCAGGTCAGCTATGAAGTCCTCATTGAAATTAGTGAAAAATGTTGCCTTACTTCCTTAAAAGTGATAAACTGTCCTCTTCTGCTAGGGAATGACCCATCTGGTTGTGTGTTGCTCTATCTGTCAGGTACACAAAGATGCATGTGAATTATTTTTAAGTCTAAAAATTTAGCCATTCATAAAAAATTAAAAACAAACCAAAACCAGCAGAATTTTTCAATCCTAAAGCAAGTATTTTAAAGTGTTAATCCAAAATCATAGGTTGATATTTCAAAATAGTGTTTTCCAGGTTTTTCGTCTCTTCTACTGTTTCTGACATACACATGGTTTTATGTGATGCTGCCTAGGGTATTATGAGGACTGGGTACTGCTTGCAGCCCAAGCTGTGGTAGCAGAAATCATTGATCCTGTCTCATCCCTTTTGGGCTTAGCCCATGGGAAGACTCCTGTTCAGTTAGCCCAGTCATTACAGTAGAGAGCCACACTAAATATCTTGCCAGCTGCAGGACAGAAGATGTTTATTTTTGGAAGCCTTGCCACAAAGAAATTTTGTCTAGAAAATTCTGTGCAGATTTGAACTGGCCACATAAACTTACACTGTGAAGTGCTTTGTAAAATGTGTCCTAAAACGTTTTTATCTGGTGCTGATGGCTTTAAAAGCCAGATGAAGTGCATCTGTGACTCATGGTCAGTTACTGCCCTGCTGTGTGATGTAAACCAGATCTTGCTTTGGTGCCTTCTTGCACACGGCCTTGTCTGGCTGGATGGTGAATTTCAAGCTTGTGCTTATAGTCTGCAGTTCATACCCTAGCCAAGCTATTCTCTTGAAAGACATCTCTTAAATTGCTTGTAGCATAAATAGAAAGTTTCCAATCACTTCCTTACTGTTCTGCTTACTATCCTTGATTAAACAGGAAATTAGGTCTAAATGTTAGAATGACCCAGGAAGTTTTATTTCCCCTTCTCCTCACCTTCTTTCCTTCCATTCCTCACTCAAAATATGGATTTGTTACAGTTTTAGGCCTTGTGATTTGCCAGTCTTCTGGTGGGCATTGTTGTGAAAGAGCAGATGCTTAACATTTTAACGAAGGAAAAGGGAAGGTGTGTAGCTTTGAGTTTTCTGTTTATTTTCAAAAGTTTCCCAGATACATTTGGGTATTTCTGACAGTCATAATAAAATCAGTTGATTAGACACAAAGATTAGGTATGTGAAACAAAGCACTGTTTTCCAGCAAAATGAGCAGCTAGGATGTATTTCAGTCTTCAGATGCTTGGCTAAATAATGGTAACATACGTATTTTGCTGCTAGAAATTGAGATTTTGGCGGTCATATGCAACTGTGAAATCTGTAGGCATATACTGCAGCAGAAGCTGTCTTTATGCATATACAGCACATGGTATTTGGCTTGGGAGAAAGTTCTTTGCTCTCCAAGAAAGTCAGGCTTTTGATGGAACTGACTGCTGTTTGTGCTTCATGTTAAAATTACTTTACTCTGGAAGGACAAATAAGTTGAATGTATTAAAGGTGCTGTTAATTTTGCCCCTGTTCCCAGCAACGCAGTCTGTTTCCCTGTCTCTTTTCTTCTCTCCAAGCTGTTTCTTTCCAAGCTTGTGATCATAATTACAGTGAGAAGTAGATTACACACATCTGTATATTCCAGCAGGAAAACTGAGCCTTGGAAGAATTTTGGACTGTTGCACATTTCTTTACTGACCTCTGTCTTAAAAGTGGTTTGGTATCCTCAAAGGGTTCTTGGAATGTCAATCTGAATGGTATAATAAGACACTGGGTGTAGAGAGGATGGAGAGGAAAAGGAGAAGGATGGAATAAGCAAGTGGTGGTTCACCAGTGTCACATTAATAGAATCCTCGAATCAAGTGCTCATTCATTTTAACTAGAGGCTAATTAATCAGAGCAAGTAGATAAAATGATAAGCTGCTTTTAATGAAGTAAAGCAGCTTTATTAGCAGTAAGCAAAATGCAAAATATTTGGTCTCTGGCACATGTGGTTTTCATGGGGACTGTGGTTTGCCACCAGCTCTGGATTGTGCTAGCCTTTTTCTTGCTGCACTCTGCAGGCTGTGCTGTCTGCGTGTTTCAGCATGTGGCCAATTCAGAGTTCAGGAAATAGAAACTAATCAGAAGCAGGTGTAACATTTTAAAACCAGAAGGAATGTTCCTTACAGATATTTTTCTATGCGAGATTAGCGTTTGCCAGTTTTCAAACTTCAGATGCTATTATATTTTTTTGAAGATAGCAGGCTTTATGCTTCCAAGCAGGCAAGCAGACAAACAAAAAACTGTGGATTTACCAGAGTGCCGCTGTTTGAAAGGAAGCAATATGATACTGCTTGGTAACTGCTAACATAGGCTGAAACCAGTAAGTAATTACCTACCCATTCTCAGCTTAAGAGCAGAAATGCACCAGGCTGGTGCTACTTGTGCATATGGTTAAGTAGAGGGCCAAAGCCAGCGTGCCACTGTTAAACTGGAGCAGACTTGCATGCTTTTGTATCAGATGATTTTTTTGCAATGCATCTGTGCCATTGTGGTGTTCCCCAGTGTCTCTCTTGAAAAGCTGTAGAAGTCATTGGATGGACTATGATATGCATGGCAATGCAGGGCTATAATAGGAAATACATAGATGAGTCATACATTAAGATAATGACGTAATTTACATTGGACTGAATTACACGAAGTGCCCACATTTAAGCTCGAAATGAACTTCTCTTATGACTAGGTATATCCTTGTTGAAGTAAGCTAAAATTAGCAATTGATTCATAAAAGTCACCTCACAGTAGACTTATAAACTAGTGGTTCGATAAGGTTCCTGTAGTTATGTGAACTGGAGAAGTTGAGCTGGTAGATTCGTGATTTGCGAATAGGATGCTGGCAAGGAAATTATCTTCCCCCCACCAGCCTTTCCTTAAAAGACTCTGCTTCCCAGCGCTATTCAAGTGTAAATCCTTGTGCAACAAAGGGGAGGCTGGCAGCTCCGCCGGTTCAACAGTAGAAGCGATCTCTCATGCTTCAGTTGAAAGGTTGAATCCCTGAAACGCAGAATGCTGCTATAGAGGGAAACTCTCAAAAGGCTGCTGAGAATGGCTGGGTGGTGGGGGGGGGAGCCCGGGGTTGGAAAGCTGTTGAGATCCTTGAAAGCACAGTCACAATTTTTGTCTTTACCATAAAATGACCTGGAGGCAGCAGGACAAAAGGAAAGCTGCTGTTCAGGTGAGGTTGCAATCACCACTCTTGGAGCTAGGTTTTACTTGTTCTCCCCCTTAGGATCACAGCATGTTGCTCTACTTGCTAGCGCTGTATGTGGTGCCAATATTTTGTCTACATTGTGCATTGAGTCCCTCTTAGTTTTTCTGTTTGGATTATTCTTTCTATCGACTTTGTGTTGCAAGTCTCAAAGCTTCAGAATTGTGACTTCTTGCTTTGCAAAACAGAGTATGAAATCGTGGATGTTGCATTTTACACTGAAAGGATGAGGTTAATTTTGCACCTTCTGCAACCCTTGTAAATATTTGACTGGCTACTTGGCAACACAGCTGAACTGCCTGAGTTAATGCTTAATGTGAGAGTGGTCCTGAAGTGCATGGCTTTGGTGATGGGCCAAGGGTCACAGAGTGAGTAGTAGTTCCCCATGAAGACATCCATGCTCCCTGTTCCTTATCTTCCAGGATTCTTCCCTTTCCCTCCTCCAATACCCCAGATCTGTGGGCAGGAGGTGAGATAGCTGAGTCCGCTCCAGGCAGAGTCAGCCGGGTGTGTTCAGGTGCCAGTAAAATTGGTTTGGGCTGTCCTGCTGACTTTCTGTGCCTGGTGCTTTTGCTGGTCCAGCAGCAGTGTGGTAATCCCCGACTGCCAAGTGAGGGTGAGTCTGTCAGGCTCTCCCCAACTACATCTGGGTTTGGAAGAAGATTTTTATGCGCATATAGATGACACCAGCAGGCAGTTGGTAGTAACTGGTCACTGGGGAGGAGAAGGCTGGAGACCAGTGACAAATCTGAACCTGAGTATATTAGAATTTAAATTGTAGGTTCTGATACCTGCCATGCCTTGATAATGTAAAAATACCCCCTTGTTGTGTTCTGAATGAAATGCTTTCTAGTGTTGGAAAGTCAGCACAGAGACTACTTGGGGAAATGTTTTCAGCTTTATGAACCAGATGAATGAAAATCCCCTTCTTGTTTTACAGGAACTAACCAAGACACTGATTTGCTTTTTTGATGCAAAGATTGATTATTCATAATGTTGTACCATATCAGTCCTTCCAAGTGGCAAGAACCTTAAATGTCAGTGAAAATGGGAGAAGATTCTTTCAGAGGAACTTCAATATCATAACAGAGCCATAGCATCATGTAAAAAAATACGTCTTTAAACTGATTTTTTTAGGTGTGATGAATGGTGCCTGAGGATACCAGCTGTCAGAGACTATGCCAGAGACATGTATAGTGTATTCCAGGAAGTGCATAAAGTAGCAGCACTGCCCCACCTACTGCACCATGAGATGAAAATGAGCAAAACTTCGATTATTGAAAAACTAACTTGTTACATGGTGTTTAAAAAACTGTAGCACTTTCTTCAGCTGTGTTTTTTAACTATTGTTGTAAAAATATTTGTTAATTTCTGGCAATAGTTTATTGTTTTGATTTGGGTGGGGTTTGTCTTTTTGTTTGATTTGTTTTTGGTTGGTGGGTTTTTGTTTGTTTTGGGGTTTTTGTTGGTGTTGTTTGGGCTTTAGTATGCTGAAAAAGTAGTTTATATGCCCATTTACAGTTTGGTAGTCTCCATTTTCTAGTCTGCATTTCTGTGGCAGGAACTTTGATTCCTGAAGATCAATGTTGGAAATATCCTATTTGACAAAAATGTCTCAGGAGAAAATGAGCGTCCAAGAAAGAAGGCAGTAGTGTTGGAAAAACACTGTTCATGCTGGTAAGGAGTTTTGACCTCAGACCAGCGACTCACTTGGGAAAGGTTCAATGCATTTGACTCCAATGCTCCTAATCCAAACAAACCATACGGAAGAAGTTAGAAAAAAAATAAGGTTTGGGAAGACCTTTCGCTGTGTGATCAGAGCACCTCAAACATAGTTCCTACACCTTCTTCTTTTAAGATCTGCAAGTGGGCAGACACCTGTGTGAGCCCTGAGCATGGCCCCAGCTGGCAGGTGTTTTTATAGCAGAACACAGTGCTAGAAAAGAATATAATTCTTTACAACCTATTATCAGATGGGGGATGGAGATCCAGGCAGTGGTTCTTCTGAAGGACCGCAGCTTATCATGAACTCAGCCTAGATTTGAGTGAAGTCTAGCATTAGCTTCCTGAACGTGTTCAGCAGGTGCCTCTGTAAAATGAGAGTCTGTTGGGCCACTGCAAATGCCAGCCCTGTATTTCTAACTGAACACATGGATGCACAGAAAACCAAAGTTCTTTTCCTTCAGTTCCCTGGCAAGTGAATGACACGGCCGGGAATAGAATGGAGATTTCCTGATGTCCATTTCCCTCTTATAATTACCAAACAGCACTGCTTTCTTCTTCATTGTAAACATGAATTGAGCCAAATGGCATGCACAATTAGCTTTTTTCCCTGCAAAGCTGGGGGGAAGGAGGAGAAGGAGGAGAGGACTGGAGATACAAAGAGGGTGGGGAGAGTCATTCAGGGACACTGTACCTGCTGGGGCACAATGTAATAACCACTGGGGCAGCCTGGGCTGCAGAGGCATTGTTATCTGCAGTCCCCAATCTGGGAGAGCTGCAAAAGGTTTAATGCAAATCTGAGACCTCTGCCATTGTGTGAGACAGATTAGGGCTCATTTGCATTCCTTCTCCTATAATAATTACCTAGCAAGGAGTGCCTGTTACCATTAGCTTCATTCTGTTTGCCTGTGATAACGCCATCAGCAATCTCTTCTCCACGGATTGTGGACACTGAGGAAGGGCAGTGGGCCAAAAAAATGATAATAAAAGAAATCTGTTGGGAAAGCAGTAGAAAAATGTGAATGCTGAAAAATGAAAATGTAGATAATTTTAGTAACAGCCATTAAATACAGCTGGAGAAATACTATGAGCTGAAGAGTATTAATCCATAATATTGACGAGTAGTATGGTTTCAAATATCAGTTCAGAAAAGTTAGCACAGGATTTTAACTGAGCTTTATCTATGGTGCTTCAATAGTTTTGTTTAGTTTTCAGATTGATTCAGATTGTTCTAAAATTCGCACAACTAGAGATCAGTGTTACCGAGAGACAAATGTTAGCAGTCTAAAACTGATCTGATGCATCAGAAATCCAGGTAAAATTCTGCAAACTTAGTGCAGCTTTGGGTCCTAGAACTAAAGCAAAGAAATGTTCTTGACTTAGAAATTAGGGCAGATATTTGGGGTTCTTTTACTGTGGGGTTTGTTTGTTTTTGAGATGGGAGGAGTTAAATGGCAGAAAAGGAATGCAACTAAACATGGAAGAGTGAGGGTGCTGAAATCAGCTTGTTCCCTCTACACATTTATTGCATATAGAAAGAACATTAAATCCTTTTGAGCAACATTGGCTGTTCTTGCCACTCTACTTTTCTTGCTTTTTCCCATTGCACTCTGATGAAGCAGCTGCTGGAGTCATCCCACCAGAGGCAGAGAGCCATGAAATTCCCTGTTCAGCTTTGGCTCCTACCTTGAATCCCCAGCCATGCATGTACACCACAGCAGGAGCATGCAGCTGCTGGGGATGGAGCCCGGGATCTACCTCAGGGTCTGGTTGTGTGTCACCACAGAAGGTCTCCTTTGGATGTTCCTGGTGCAGGGTCTAGGGGGAACTCTGGAAGAAGATACCATGTCAGGTATTCTACATGCTCATCAGTATCAGGGAGGGAGCAGTGTGTGCCTAGACCACCTCTGGTTTGCTACAGATTTCCCTTTTTTGGTGCAAGCTTTCACCTGCCAGAATTTTCAGTGAATTCCATCTTTCACAGTGGAGGGGTGGTGAAGCACCCTGGCTGTAATCTGCCAAGCAGCCACCTTACATGTATTTTAATAGATGCAGACTGACTTCAAATCTGCAGCAGGCAGTCAATATGATGAGTCTCTTGGTTGGGTTGTTTTGATATAATAAAAATAATTTATATTTTCAAGTGATGTTTTGAGAGCATACTGCCACATTCACCTTATCACTGTGGAAGCAGTAGAGTGTCCAGGACGCTGCCTGAGAAGTTGGCTGTGGCTCTGAGGGGAGAGAGAGGTAGGAGGTTGCAAGGGGCTTTTCTGTAAGTGAGCTGTTGGGCAGCGAGTGACCTGCCAGGAGAAAACTTCAGTCCCATCAGCTGGCATCATTTCTGGTGATGGATTTGGGTGGGTACTGTGCTCACATAACTCTGAAGAGTTCAGAGGTCCTCATGTGTGAACATCCTTAGTTTTCCAGAATCTTCCTTCTGACATTGGTTTCATTGCAGTTTCTTAAACTGCAGTGGCAAGAAAAGCAATTTGACAACACTTAATATCAAGGTACATGGATAGGGCCGAGTGCTGTCTTTGATGATACCACTAGATATTTAGCATTAACCACAAGTTATATTGCTGTAAAGGATTAGATGGAATGGCAGAGGACTGGAAATGTTCATGTTTCTTAAGTCTATTTTTTTCCTTCTTCATGTTTTTACTGCTATAATAATGTTAAAAATCACAAACTTGACAGTTATACAAACATAAAAGGAAAGTTTAAAAGAGTGATTTTAAAGGTTTCTTAGAGCAAATGAGTACTTTTAACTCTTAGTACAAATTAAAGGATACAACTGTATTTTATTTAAAAGCAGCAGCATAAATCTTTCGCTCATCTTCAGACCTTTTTCTAGGAGGAGGAAATACAATTTGGTGCATAGCTAGTTCTATATGTATCATTTACAAGTTGTTCCATCATTACACTGGAATAAAACTGCAGTTGATATAATTGGAAATGTCTAATGTATGTAGTGTGTGGGGAGAAGGACAAGCAAGTTTTGAAATGTATGGAGAATAATGATTATACATATATTTAAATGTAAGCTAAAACAGCAACATATGTTACTGTGTGAGTAATTGGAGATAATAAAAGAATCTGACTACTTAGATGCTGCAGTATGATATGTGAATCTGTGTTTGTGTATATACACTCACAATCTGAAACTTAAAAATAATATAAAGACAGCATAGCTTCTTACAAAGCTTGTGTTATTCCTGCAAAATATTTTTCTCCTATGGCACTTCTTTAATAATTATTTTAATCCAGTGACCATATGTATTTTCAGTCTTTTATTTTGATTCTGTTACGATGCATCCCAAGTAACGTGCGTACTTAGTAGTATATAGTTTTTGTTCTTTAATCCACCATGTGCATGGGTATGTTACTCATCCCAAGGCCACTGTGATCTGGAAGAGGTGCATCAGAAATGTGTTTTTGAGTCCCCTTCCTTATTTGAAAAGTTGAACTTGGGCTTTAAAGCCCTGTGTTAAAGACCCGTAAAGGCACTTGAGCAGCTGAGATTTTGTTTTGTTGGAGAAATGTAACCATAAGTGAAGAGGTGTCCAAAGCTCTCACCCCAGCACAGTGGCACTGGGACTGCTCTTGCTCATCATCCCTAATGGGAGGCAGTGGCCTGTCACACCCAGGGGCAAGGAAGTGTTCCTTTGCTCAGGCTTAGCTACACAACCTGAGCTATGCAAGCTGGTCTGAGCTTCTGAGCTACTGTTTCTCAGTACTGCTGCACTTGACAGTAAATTCAAGCTGACCCTTTTGTTTTGTTGAAATGCATGTCAGGTCCTCTGTCCCTCAACAGAAGTTCTAATACCTGTTTGGAGAAAGGCTAAAACTGTGGGCAGATAAGCCACTCTAGGAAACAGACATCTCAGCTTGATAACACACTGCATTTGAGACCAGTGCATTTCCAAAAGAGTCATTGAAAAGAGAAAAAAAGTAGGAGGGGCTTGTTTGTGCTGTTCACTGCATCAGCAGACGAAGGACCCACCAAATGTCAGTATGTTAAACTGACCATCACACATAAATGAATCAAAGGAGCAGCTGCTTGTTCTCTGGTACCTTTAGGCTGTCCCAGAATGATTACCAGGCAATCCTTTCTTTTGTAATAGAGTCAGGTATAGTCTGTTTTACAGAAAATGCAAGAGAAGTTACTTTTCTAGCTCAGCAGTAGCAAGGCCACACTGCTCCCTGCTCTACTTTAATGTCTCACCATGCCTCCTTCCTCTCTCTCTCTTTCCAGCCACTTTAATAGTATGAGGCTACTAGCTGAAGAACTGGCTTTGCTGACTTTTACCTAACTAAAAGGTTTCACAAGCTTTACACTATATAGTATAGTGATACTTTTCTTAAATACTGAAAGAAAACATGCCCACGGAGAGGATAGATATTCATGAAAACATACTTAAACATACGTTTATGAAGTAATGTGACTAACTAAACTTTTGTATAAGCATAACTATACACCCACTCAACTTACAAGACTAGACTTATTTTCAGCTGCCTTATTATCAAAATTACAATTTATATAACATAAATTATGTGAGCCAAAGGAATTTATGAAGCAGAATTCTGGAATTGCTTTAACTCTCTTGATTCTGCAGAATGTTTCCATTTTTGTAACTGCAATAATTTTCTTTTTTTTTTTTTTTTTGATTTGGATGGGTGGAAGGGGGAAGGGAAAGTTGGGATAAAAATATTTTATGAAAACAGCTGAAACTTTGAAGCATTGCAGAAAGATATGTTTTAACATTTATTGGAAAACTAATTGCAAAATATTTCTTTTAGACCCCCTCTAGTACAGTGTGGGTAGCAGTTGTCTGCAAAGCAAATTATGAAGAGAAAACAACTGATTTGCACACTGTTGTCCAGTGACACCCGAACTACTGTCCAGTGACAGAATCTGGGTACCCAAAGCAAAGCAGCAGTGTCTTAGGCACAGGGCTCTCCCCAAGGTAATCAGCTTTCCTGAGTTAAAAGAAATCTGTTTTCTGGGTGGAGCACCATGAAGGTTTGCCCAAAGACTGCAAACATTAGTCTCTTCATGTGGTTTTGTGAACTTAGGTTTATTTCTTAATTTGTGTTCAACTGTGTTGGGTAAAAACGCAGTGTTGCTGCAGAGAGCTAATGCACGTGGGTGTACATGTTCTTGGCTCAGCCTCCTTGAGGAGGACTGACACACAAGAGCTGGGACTTGTGGGATGTTTTTCTCAAACAAACTCTCATCTTCTTTGGACTAACTACAATGGAAGATTTTTCAATTTCTATTTTTTTTCTTAATTTGTTTTTTTTTTTACCCCCCCCTGCTCTTACATGACTAAGGAATTTATGTTCAGTCCTTCTGACTGGAGTGTGACTTTAGTTACAGGTCATCATCTTAAATTTGGATGGGTTGCAATTCCAGCTAAATAAAATAGGCCATCTTCCCTTGTTCCAGCAGAGTGAGGTTAGCTGGGCATTTGAGTAGAAAGGAGTTCACCATTATAAAAGCAAGCAGTCTGGGGAGAATGAGGAAGCTGAGCACAAGCCTGCAAGCACAGCTTGTGTACATATTTGTTGAAAGCTAATTGGCAACGCAGTTGCCTTTCAGAGTTGTTCTTTCACCTATCAGTAGAGCACAACTCTGGTACTTAATGTACTGTAGATTACGTAAATGCTACCCTGAAATATTTGTACAGGCAATTAACTCTTGTTTTTATACTACTCTTGAGTTACAAATGGAAGCCTGCTGTAGAGCTTGGAATATTTATGCTATGAGAGATATTCCATAATTAGATTAAATAACGCTTTCAGCAAACTGGCTAGCATTAAGATCACAAAAAACAGGATATTGGCTATCCTGTAAGGAGCTGACAGTCTTTTAAAATTTGGTATCCAAGAAATGCTGACGCTGTGTTTGTACCACATTATTGAGGAGGAGCAGTATTTACAAGGGTTTTATCTAGAGCAAATGTATCTGGTTTTGGTTATTATATTTGAAGACTGTAAATACTTGTATCACTGACACTGGTCTGCATTTATTGTGGCAAAACATGATTACTAATGGAGTAACTTGAAGCATGTGTTGTACTAGTGTGGTGTCACAGTTACCAGAACAACATCATCATCTAATGTGTCTGGTTAGCTCCAACAATACTTATGTAGATACATATTTATTTTTCTTCCTCTTGCTCTTTTCAAACTTACCTTACAAACATTTTGTCCCTGATGAAATTAAGTCACAGCTCTGCAATTTGAGCTGGATAATAGATCTATTAAAATGCAACCAATTCGTAACAACGGTCTCAAAGCCAGACCTCCATCCTCTAGAGTTTATTCACAAGCACTTGACCTAATATGACCGTGAATATGAATAAACTGTTAAGGGATTTTATTGCAATTCATGGTGTGACTTGCAGCTATGATAATAAAAAAACACTTATAACCTCAATGGCTGCAGCATTCTTGTGCTCATCAACATGTGCCTCCGCTAACAGAGGTGTAGGTAATGTGTTCCCCAGTGAAGTCAAGGGACTGCTTAAAGGAGTTCATTAGTATTTTACATAGAATTAAGCAGGCTTAAAGGGTGGAAAATAAAACTGATGGAATCAAAATCCTTTATACATTTCATGTACCAAAACATCACAGTAAGATCAGGTTGTAGTTGATTAAAGAAACAGCTTCTTCAGAAAGAAGAAAGTGTAATTCATTGTACATTACTGCAAAAGCATTATTGCTAGTACTGACACACACACTTTGGTTGTGTATTGAGGCTGGTTTTTTTGTGGATGAGGACTGTTAAACTTGACTGGCACTTAGGAAATCAGAAGTCCATTTGCAGATTTTGGATTTGTTCTATAAATGGTCCAAATTGATTGTTTCTGTGGTCAGATATTCATCTGTTCTTTCTTGCATTTCTTTTTCTTCCTCATAACAACCTGTCTCAGACAGAGAATTCTTTATGCAGGAAATTTCAAGCAATTTAATTGAGACTTGTATTTTCTCAGTCGTTTGTAAATTGTTACAATAGGTTTTACATGCCCAGTTCAGTAGCAAAACGTTCTTGCTTAGGAGTTCCTCCAGCTTTATCCAACTCTCTCATGTGCATGGAGATGAGCTGTTAGCAGGGAAGAGGTAAATATGTGAAATGGTTCTTGAAATGTTCGATGTCATCCACAACCACTCTTCCCTATGCGACAGAAGATGTGAATGGTAAATATGGGTCAAACCAGAAGGCTGCTGCAATTGTTGATGATTTTCAGTAGTGTCTACAAGTTTCTCTTGGATTCCTTTAAAGTCCCCTGTGGCTATAGGAAATTAAAGATGTTTGAAGCATTACCTACTTGCCAGATGAAAAGAGAAGGGAGCTGTTGTAATGCCTCTATCCAGTTGCTGTCTTCTTTTGGGGACTACAGTTCATTAAAGTAATTTTAGCAAAAATGAGAAATAAATCACCTTAAGAAACAATTTTGGTTGGATGTTTCTCCTCTTTAGAAATTTAAAACTAGTACTTAGTGTAAAAATGACGAGGCAGAGGGATTTCTGTTTAATTGTCAGGACTAGATTTTTAGGTAGAGGGGTTTTAATTAGGTCTGACAGTGCAGTTGGAAAAAAATTTTTTTTGTGGATGTGAACATTTCTTCGGAGTTACATTTAATGTTTTGATGGAGCAATAAAGTGTCGTTCATTTCAGGCTGACAATCTAACCGGCCTCAGATTTCTTAATCCAAGGTCAGGAGTCATTGGCTCTTAATGAGTGTTGCAAAGTGTGAAAAGGCCAGGTAGTTTGTAACCTGATCTTCATGACTAATTAGAAATGAGATGTAACTTTGAAAGAAGTTGAAGCCTATTGAAAGAAACTATTTTTTATCAAACAAATGCAGTTGGACTGCAGCGAGAAATATGACATGTTTTTACATGTGTTTTAATTTGATGTATTATTTAATCATGGCTGCTTCTGAAGCTGATGGCTGTTGCTGCAGCTCTGGTTCTTCCTTTCTGTAGTATCCTGTCCTTTCCTGGAGAGTGGGCACTGCCTACCCTAGTTTCAGGGTTTTTTCCTAGTCTCTTTACTAGTCTGTGTGAGAGGCTTGGTGAACTACCCCTATTTGGACTCATAAGACAAATTATATAAATTGATGTGAATCTGCTGGAATGCTGGTAGTTTACAGTGGCTGTGAATCTGATCTGTATTTTATTGATTTGTGCTTCCCTTCAGTGGATTATGCTGACCCTGAGTCTGGAGCAGCTCTTGCTGGTTTTTGTAATGACTGTAGGTAGGACTTAGTACAGTTTGGTGCAGTATTAATTCATGCATCAAGGCAAATTACAGTGGCAAACAATCTTGCAAACTTCTCACTGCCTGGCTTCCTCTGTCAGTGGTGTCAGTGATTCTCATGCTCTCATTTCCTGTGCTTGTCACAAACCATTTGAGCAAGCAGTGAAGACTATGAGGATTACTGGCTGGGGAAGAAAAAAAAAAGACAAATAATTCTAGGTGGTGGGTTTTGACCCACACTTCTAACAAAGTGGTTGCAATAGTCTAAGCAGTATCCATGGCAAGACCTGCATGTTTTATGCCCATTTGCTGTGCTATCACTGTGCTAAAGGACTTAGTTGTAATAATTAGCAGACTTGAGGTCAGAGGTGATCTGTTAATTATTCTTCTAGCTCTTCACAGACTATAACTTCCACAAAGCCATAGGAGTAAGCTGAATTAATGTTTTTGGAGCTGTGAATGCATTGTTGTTGTGCTGGTTTTCGTACTAATAATTTTGTTATATGTACCTAGAAGTGAATTGTTAAAAGTTATACCTGAAAAACAATTTTTCTTCATTTTTTTCTATGACTACAAAATACCTAAAGCGCATAATCTGTGTGTCAGACTTCAGGTATGGTGGATTTCAAAATCAGGTACACAGTAGGGCTCTGTCACCCTTCCATTTACTCCACCCCCACATCCAGAGAAAGAAGTAACCTAGTATCTGAAGAATGCAAGTTATGCAGATGTTCAAAAGGCCAAATAAAACAAATAGATGGGCTGCAGCTGCTAGAGCAGCATAAAGCAAAGAACACTCGCTGCTGTGATGAGAATGCTGTACTTCAGCAGGCCTCTAGCTTTTGCTGTTTGAGGAAAATAGTATGGTAAATTAGTTTAAGCAGTATTTAATCCTATTTTGATTGTAAATTGTGATTACTTTCATAATCGTTGAGATTTCAAACATCCAGATTTCTTGTTAATGAGGAAACAGAAGAATAAGAAGTGGTAATGTCCTTTCATAGAAAGGAAAAAGGGAGTCCCACAGGAGTACAAGATTTGTTGCTAATCTTTTAGTGAGAAATTACAGACTTTCAAGAAAGTAAACGGGGCCGGTTGTCCCCCTATACAATGTCAGAATATACCTTCTAATATCCTGAGGTTACGCTGGGAGACCAGACACTCTGCTGTCCATTAAAAGCCAACTTTCCATCAGAAATTTTGGTGTTGAGGGAGCCAAAGTTTCGCTGACCATTATACTCTTCCAAACTGAATGTCATCTGGAGATTGAAAAAAGGGTAAAAAACTGATCGTAGACTTGTATGGGACCAAGACACTTCTCAGACTGAGAAAATCATGGACATGCAGATTAACAAAATTGTTCAGCAGTTGATCTGCTATTTTAGGGCATTCCGAAGCAGCACAATGGCGTGCCATAGAGAGATGCCCAAGCAAATACTACCCTCCTCTGGTACGTTCACATAGCACAACCTCTTGCAGAAATATTTGTGTTGTCCTGGGAATAGCATGGGCATGTCAGAGCAACGTAACCAAACACTGGAGGTCTATGGGAGGAGAACTTGGCTCTTGCCAGCTTTTGGTATTGCTACTTCAGCTCTCACAGCATGGATAAACACACTTCCTAAAAGGGTACCATATATGAACCTGGGCAGTTTACTCTTTGTTCATATGTTTTAAGAATGGTTTATTGAACAACAAGTGAGATGTGGTGCCTTTGTCCTCAACCCTTGTAATCTGGTCCTACTGAGCTGTTGTTTTTGACTGTGAAATCACATAGAGTTTGCCGTCTACTTCTCTCCTGGTCTAGAGGTCATGCTCAGGGTTTTCCATTTCCTTTATGCTGCAAAATCCAGTCTGACAAGAGTTTGATTTCTGAAATAAAGAGAAGGCCATTATTTCAAGCATTTGAGTTAATATTTTGGGCTTGTTACGTACATGTGTAGCTAGTACCTCATCCGAAAGAATTCCAGCCACTGTGCATTTGGCAATTTGGTTCTAGGACCAAGCTAGATTGCTACATATTATCTTTTTGGTAGGGAACCAAGAGGATACTGAATTACCCAGACCTCAGAGCTTTTCCAATGGTGAACTACTCCAAAAAAGCATAAAAGCTTTTAATTTCTGAAAGCAAGTATTTATTTTGATAAATACTGAAATAATTCACTTTTTAAATAGAAAAAAAAATTGCAAAGCGTGCTAAATAAAAAAAAAAGTAGTGCAAATAAGAATTTATGAGCAACTTGCTCTTTTCTGCTCTGTTTCTGCCGGCGGATCTTAACCTGAGAGCAGATTTTATCCAACTCAGTCAATTTCTGAGTTGTCTAAAACTCTGTCCTCTCTGTTCCTGAGAAACTCCTTCCATTTTCTCTGAGGCTCATTTGCGTTGGCATTCTGTTCCTCATTACAGTCTGTTCTTGAGCTGTAGACACCAAGCTGCTTGCTATAACTTCTACCTGCTGCACACTATTTAAACCTTCGTACGTATGCTTAAAAGTTCTCCATGGAAATTAATTGTCTTCTTTCATGGGGGTCCACTAATCCAGTCACTTCTTAAAGAAATGTAATGTGTAATACAGAAATTAAATACTATATTGCATGTCTGTAGCTTCTTTTGTTCCTGAATTTTGCAACCAAAAAATCTATATGATACATTTTGTATCATGTATTTATAGATACGTTTATATATTATGTGCTTTTACCAATAAATATAGTCTTCAGAGAACAGAAATTCCTCTGTTGTTATGAAGAAATCTACCACAGCATGGTTGTTTCAACAGGCCACTGATACCTGCTTGCAAATACATAAATCCTCTCACTAGAGTATAATTAATGTTTAAGAAGAAATTAGCAATGGGACGTAACAGAACACTTCTGCCCACTTAAAATGGTGTTGAGTTCATACCATTAAGGCTTTTAACTTGCTTATTTGCATTGCAAAGTTGTTATGAAGTCTATCATTTTCTCTCGTGGAAGTGTCTCTTGGGGAAATTGAACTTGATGACATTTGCACAATACATTCCTGATGTCTGAGGAGTGGTGGGCGCAATCTTTGAGCTCTACTAGGATGGTAATAGGAGGAAAAGAATTACAGTCTATGTGATAATACCTACTTTTCTGGTTGTATTTTGTGCTTCTTCTCTAGGAATAAGGACAAATTGACCCAGAATGGAGGGCAGCTAAGCAGATTGGATGCAAAGCAGACCATTTTGGTGGGCTTGGTCACTTTGCTCCTGAAATGTGTTCTGAATATCCTTAATTAATGGTAGTGGAGACAAAGCTTGTTTGGTAAGGTCATTTATACTAGTGAAACTGGATGGGTTTTGTATGTTTTGGTCTTTTAAAAAGGCTTTATTGTATTACTGATAGCTGTCGTTATTTAACTGTTGTACAGTATCTTATTATGTAGTGAAGTTTCTACTGGTTCAGGTTAGGATTTGCAGAGATTTAGTAATACAGTTAGTGGAAGACTAAAATGGATATGTGATTCTTGTGTGATGTTGTGAAGGTTTTTGTACCTATAATTGCACATGTGTCTGGACTTGTACTTGGTTATTCTTGTGAGTCAGATGAGATGCCATTCAGATGCACACTGTGTCTGTCAATCAGGTGCAACACTGTGATGTGAGTGTGTACTGTCCTGCTTCCAAATGCTGGAACTTGTCTCTGGTCTTGTGTGGTGTTTGCTGTTTGATGTCACTCCAGATACAAAACTGGAGTTCTGGTACATGTGTGCCATTTCTCTCAAAGAGCTGAGCACATTCTATAGGAAGGAGAGGCCACAGCTCCAAGTGCTTTAAATGGCAAGATCCTCTTGTAGTTCTTTCATTACCAGTGGTATTACAACAGTGATTAATCTTCACCGGTGGGTGGACCCTCATCTTGCTCATTCAAAGCAACAGGCAGTCTGTGCCCTAAAACTTCAGCATTTGAGTCAGCAGTTGTGAGTGCCTGTTCCTCCTTCCACAAGAGACGTAATTTGTCACAAATCCTGTTGAAAAGTGAAGTGTCAAGGACAGAAAACAGCTCTCAATTTCTGCTTCAGTGCTTTGTCTATTGTGTGGTGCATCTGCTGAACCGACCAAGGCTCTTAATTCAGGGTGGACTTATTTTGGTGCAAGCTACTTAACTATTGGTTGTGGGTTAGAATGACAGCCAGCTTTTTTGTTTTGCATTATGGTTTTCTCTTTTCCATATTTATATTAGACTTTCCATATTTAGTGCTTGCGATTTTATGGAAATACAGATAGTCAAGTGCTACACTTGTGGGGAGGTGAAATGAGGACAAAACACAGGGGACAGATCAGAATCTTTAATCTTTGCTGCTGCATGTAATTTATAAAATGTATTAATCTGGTTTCATTCATTTACTGAATTATTTTGCACTCCACATCTCTGCTGTTTTACTTTCATTTGAACTGGTTCAAAGATAATTTCATTTAATAAGGAAGATTTAGCTTAGAAAGGAAGTTCAGCCCTCACACCTTTTTGTCTTAGTTCTTGAATGTCTGCCCCCTAAAATTGTGGGGGAGTGTAAGTAGTGGTGTTAGAGTTACACAAATCAATTTCATTGCAGAGCTTTCCCTGTCATAATGAGCAGTTTGCAGCACAAATCTCATTGATTTTTCACAGCCCTGTGGAAAAAATCCAAACCCCAGAGTTGATGAATACGGCTGAGAAAGACTCAGAAGACACTAATTTTGTGATTGTTGGGAGTAGCTGTGGCTGTTCCCACCTTCCTTTCTGGGTTCTTTTCCATTAAGCCTGGCTCAGGAGAAGCCTGGGAATTTGGTCTGGGGGCCTGTGAGAGATGGTGACCTCTTGAGAGGACGAGAAAGCGCAGCACTCACATCCACGAGTGATGGAGGGAATAATCTTGCTGAGGTCAGTGGTGCCCCATCAGTCAGGGTGTGATCCTTGCCAGAGCTGCCAGAGAGCCCTGCTGCCTGAGAAAGCAGGGCTGTCTGCTCTCTTGCTCACAGCCTCATCCCACCACTCTCCCTCTGTAAACATGCTCAGAATAATTGGTGCATCACATTACCTTCTCTTTTCTTCTTTTTCCTTTTTCCTGCTTTTTTTCTTTTAATTTTTTAATCTCCTTCCTCTCCAGCTATAGATTTTATAACTCTTTACAGCGGCAGAAGGATGGAAATCAACTAAAGGTTTTTAGAAAAGACAAAAAGCCCACATGGTGCTGGAAAAGTAAGAATTCTCTCCATAGTGGTGTGTAAGTTGTACTTCACGTTCAAGCTGTCCGCTCTATTTTTATATTCTGTGTCTTGCAGAGTATTGTCCCAGTACTGACCCTTTTTCATCTTGCTATTATGCAAGGTATATTTAAATAGCTGGATTGTAAATCTCGTTCTGGAAAACTTCCCACCTTGCCTGCCATTCCCCTTGCTACTGCTGTTCTTGTTTAGACCATGTGGAGAGTTGCTGCAGCAGTGGTGGGGCAGCCATGTGCCTTCTGGCAATAGCCTGGGCTGCTTTTGGCCATTGCTTTCTGTCTACCATCAGTTATCCATGTATGTCAAACTTCTATCTGCTCGTGGGTTTTTCATGCACTAGATTTTCTGAGCCTGCCTATTTTTTCGTACCCTTAGTGGAGAGGTATACATACAGGCAATCTGTCAGTGACTACAAAACACATGTAATATTGTGTGTTGTACAAGGAGAAGCTGTAATTGTGGCAGCATTGGAAGATTAACAGTGGATTGTTGAAATTGTTCTCAACTGAATAATTGTTGAAATACCACTGAATTTTCAAAATCACTGGATTGCCTGTTAGAATGCCACTTTGTATTATTTCAAATATTGGATTTTGAAATAATTGGTTTTCTACTGAGATTAAAATGAAGAATTAGAAGAACAAGAAGGAAAATGTTTTTCTGATTTTGTTCATTAGAAAGTTCAAATGTAAGAACATAGAAACATAAAGTTGACAGAAAATATGATTTTTTTGGTCTGATTTTTGTTATTTTTTTTTTTACTCCTGCCCTTGCTGTCTACGTGGTGGTTCCCATGAGTAGGAGCTTGAGTGTACCCAGAGAAATCAGAATCTTCTAAGACTTAACATGAGGATGTTGTAGGGTACTTTTTTTCAGTCCCTCTTTTCAGTCTGTGTACATAAGACTGTGTGGTGATCTGTTAGACATGTGAAAAGCAAGTTTTTGGTTAGGCTGTTATTTGGGAAAAAGAAAAACGTCAAAGAAGATAAAAGATGGGATGTTAGCCATTTCAGCAGATGAAATGAGCAGAATTTAACAGAGTTTAAGAACTCCAGGTCAAGAAATACCAGGTGCAAAAAGGTTTTGGCTATTCTAAGTGTATTGGTCTACAGAGAGAGTTGAGAGGTTAATGTAACTGCAGAATAATATATTGAAATATATTGGTGGGGAAAATGTTGTCTGCTTTACTGTCAGTCTTTTTTTTGTGACTAAAAATAGGGTACTATTGTGCAAGGAAAATATAAACACTTTAGCTGATGTTCTAATAAATGTCTGCACTTTGAGGAGAGGTGTAGGATGAGCTGGATAAGGGAACAAGCCTATGTAATTTTAATTCTTACTTGTATTTTTGGTGGTGGAAGTATCTCAGATTAGGTTAAAGGAAAGTTGTGGGATGGTCATGATCTAGCATTTATCAGTGAAGTTCTGTAAGATAACTGAAGCCACCAACTAAGGGAACGATTCATCATCTGCTCCTGTGTTTGTACCACATCCCCTTGAGTATGCCAGCTCTCCTAGTTGGCTGAGTATGTAGCTGCCCACCATTAAGTCTTCCTGAGTAGGTATTTAGCTTAATCAGCTCACTAAACTGCCCAAAGACATCCACCCTTCTGAGTCTCTGCTGAGCTCAAGTGAAAAGGTTTCTGTAGTCTGTCGAATGCCAGAGCCAGCACAAGGTTGGCAGCAGAAGAGCATGGCCAGGAGTGGAACCAGCTTTTAGGACAGCAGTGAGCCATTTGATTGTCTCATTAGCAAAAACCTCACTCTTTCAGCTTCATTTTACATGCAGTGTTAAGAACAGGAGCTTCACAGTATGTATTCTACATATTTCCCCATATGTGCATTATGGTCTTCAGAGGAATGATTGGCCATAGCACAAAGTGAAGACTGCATGAGATTGAAACACAGATGAGGACATGGAGGAACTTAACTTTGCACAGCACTCTTCTTTTTTGCATATCACCTTCCCCTGCATGTGGCAGGAATCCTCTAAAAGCTCCCAAATTTCTTCCAGAGGCAGGCAAGTTATTTTAAGCTGCTGGTTGAGTTCAGGTAATTTGTCTGATTTCGCATATCTGGCTCAGTGCTTGCATGTTCTGTTCCCACAGCAGAGTAGGGGGTGAGTGCTGATCTCTGGATGATGCCTTGTGTTAGCAGGTGGCAGCAGCATGTCCAAGCAGCTGAGCTGAGCACCGCTGAGGATGGCAGCGTGAGCCGTGGGAGAGGCACGCGCAGTCAGGGCAGAGCCCACTCAGGGATGTTAGATGTCTGCTGGGTGTCTGAAGAGTTCTGGCTTCATTCTTTTGCACCTGCAGACTGGAAACTGGTTTTGCCATCTGCCTGAGGTATGGAGAGACCTCCAGGGGCAGGATTACCTAGTCCAAACATTTTGGAAGGCTCTTTTGGTTTCCCCCTGGCGCAGTTCAAGGGGGAAGCCAAGTCACGTGCAGGCCGCTGTAATACCACCTCACCCTGTGGAGGAAACCTCCATGTACGTTCCCAGCTGCCACAGGGCTCCCCAGCAATGTGCTGGTGGTGTCTGTAAGAGAAGATGGATGCAGGGATCTGGGGGGGAGGTGGTATTCCAGCCTTGGCTTTGTGCTGGTGGCTTGGAAGGAGCGCTGAGCGGCTTCATGCTGAGGCCAGCAGGCAGAATGAAAAGCTGCCCCACGCAGGGACCTTTTCTGCCCATCTGCTACAAGTCTGTGCTCTTCACTGGCTGTATTTGGGAATGAGCCCCCATCACTGGAAGAGTCTATGTGCAGCCAGGTCCTAGACCAGCAGCTACCTGGCCCTTTCTCTGGCACAGGAGTGGAGCTAGCCAGTGGTAAAAGACTACAGGTGTGTGCCCTCCGTGCACATGCATGACAGGGTATATTTAGATGTGAACTCAATTTAGAAATGGAGGGCTTGGAATACAGTGTCTGGTTTTGCAAGGAGAATGTGAAAATGTGGTGTTGATGTCTTAGCCTTTCGTAGGCTGGAACTAATTGCTGTAAAAACCCCTCTCAGGGACTCAGTCCATTTAAAGAAAGAGCAAGCATGTTAATCCTTGTTATTCTTGCGTCTCTTTGATTGCTTTCTCCTGCTAAATGTAAAGGATTTTAAATATACCGTGAGGTATAACTTTTGGAGACCTAAAAAATGTATGTATTTGTGATGGCTCTGTTTTGCAATTCAAGTGTGCATTTCAAAGGATTATAAAAATCTAAGTCAATAATACATTTCAGCAATGTTGCTTTGTCAGAAACTCTCCCAGTTCCTTGGTAACTATTAATTGTTGTATTTCAGATGGCAGGGATGTACCATATGTGATTGCATGTGGTAAGCTCTATTGCTGCTGGGGTGGGAGGATGTTAACCACTTTTGAAAAGAAATGCATACTTGGGAATGACTTTGCCACTTGAAAAGTTGAGAGGAGATTTTGAATGTTCAGAATCAAATTTCTGGTCCCATTAAGTTGCTGTAGGAATTTTGCCACTGGCTTCCGTCCATCAGTGATTTCAGTAGCAAATATAACATCCAAAAGAAGATGCAGCCTCTGAAAAATTGACAGGAAAGGTGTAAAAGATTGCTTAGTAAATGAGAAGTAGATACTCCAGTTGTGTATGTATTTCACTTTTCTGTAGCAAAAAGAAAACTTTGGTCTATATTCAGTCTGTGATTTATTTCTTTTACAGTTTTCAGATTTTACATGCCTTTTGGGGAGCCCTATAGTTTTAACATCATAATGGTAATAAAATGAGGATATTAAGAAATATGCTATGACATGAAATATTGTTGCAAAAATTCTTGAAGTTTTAAATTGTTCTTTTGAGTCTACTATAATATCCGACAGCACTGTTGTACAATTTGTAGTTGTAAAATGGTATTAAATAGAAATTATTTCCACTGAGGTATATTATAATAAAATGTTCATGAATATTATTTCTTCTGATCACCTGTGTGCATATTCAGATATTACAAGTAATTCTAAAATATAATTCTAACATCATAAATAAGCATGTATCTTTTTATTGACAGATTTGGGTTTTTTAAAGTAGCCATTAATACAACGTTTATGATAAAGAGGAACAGCAAAAATGTAATAATTTGTATTAAAACTTGTATTATTCTGGTTCTGGTCATTAGCATCATGCTTAATACTGTGATTTGAAATTCAGGTCTGAATTTATGTTTAAGTTATATATTAACTCTATTATATTAAGTAAAATATGTTTATTTTATACCTTTTCAAATTGCTTCCAGTTAGAAATACACATTTTAGCCAGTCTCTCAGGCATTTTTGATAAACAATCCTAGGTTTACCACTATGGTTTATACTCCAGCAGCTTCAAGATTTGTCATTTTAGGAGCCATAGTAGTACCCAGGAACAGGCTGACTGTGGAGTGTTTGCTATCAAAATAATTTGGGAATAATATCCACGAATATCCTTTTTTTGTGGATAAATGCTGCAGGTGCAGAAGTGGACTGTAATTTATGTAGTAATATACGGCAGAACTAAAGCCTGACGTCCCAATTTCCTCCATCCAGGCCATTCATTGACTTAGCTTTAAAATTTCAAAAAACATCACTGAGCCCTGAACATTTCAGTTGCATTCTTTCACGTACCAAAACTGTTCTTCCACTACTTCAGCCCAGCACTTCTGTAATCCACAAATCAGCATGAGCCACTTGAGCAAAAATGTGTATGTCTTACTCCTCAGATAAATCAGTACCTACAGCTGTAGCTATGAAGTTACGTGTCAGTTGTTTTATGTCCCCAGATTAGAGTTTCAAAAAATGCACTGGATTTTTGTAGAGGAAATTGTGTGGAGAAAATCTAATTTGAAATCTATAAGCAATCTGCTCTTACTTGATGAGAATTGAATCATTATTTCTTCAGCCATAAACTTACTAAGACTGTTTCTCTATCCTCTAGTTGATACCTAAGGTATTATCTATTACTAAAGTTTTAAAGTAAGATTATAATCTATCCTTAGTTGAGTTAGGCAGTCAGCTCCATGTACTGTGTTTTGTAAATACGTATTGTCTGAAGCATTTTGTGGCATGTCTCTCCTGTAAATATTGATGGAAACCTGTACTTACTACATCAGCATTTTGTCTTTCTGGTCACATTTCAGTGTGATGTTAAATAAATGGTAGCGGTCAGTCTTTTATCTTCAGTTAATATTGCATATTTAAATTTGCATCTAAGTGCTTTCTGTGTCAAGCGGAGGCAAACTAGTTGGCTTTTATTAATAGCATGCTGCTTTTTGCTATGTTTTAATCAAGTTCAGAATTAGTGCTTTTCAGTACGCTCAGTGTTTGTGTATAGAAGGGGTGTCAGTTGATTTTAGTCCCTATCAGTGTGAAACTGTTTTCAACAACTGTATCAGCTATGAAACAGTTAATTGCTGCTGTAAATAGTGTTCTCTCTGTAGTCCACTAGGATGCATTCATTCTTACACTCAGCTTTATGCACTGTTTGGCAGGTCCCCCTCAGAGAGTTACGTTGAGTTGCACATTTTCTGGTGCATCACGTTACAGTTGTATAATGCATACAGTTCTTCATGGGATTCTCTCTTTATAATAAATATTTTTTCCACTCCTCAAGTAACACCATCCCCTCAGCTTGGTTATTCACTTAGGAAGAAGTCTACCAAGGTAACTGATTAGTTTTGTCTCTGCTACATGTCTAAGCACATCATTTAGTGTATCATAATGAAAATTTTGTTTGGGACAGACTGTAATGCCTTCAAAAGCAGTATAGGATTGCATGTTGTGGATCAGTACTGGTCAGGAAAAAACCAGCAGGGTTAGTGTTTGGCTGTATCTGGTTTGTTCCTCTATCATGCAGTAAGTGCATATGGTGGTAGCCATGCAACCATGCTTTGGGAATGGTGCTTATGTCCTGGGTCCCAGGATGCACTCTGCTGTTCATTTGCCTGGAACAGGCTGTACATGCCTTCCCTGGGAAGGGAATTGCTTTCAGTAATAGCAAGAGAAGCACCTCAGGAAATAACCAATTCTCTCTTTTGTCTAGTTTATGAAAAAAGCAGATGACCATGTAGCTCCATAGCTGAAATATATTCTCCTTCCTACCTCCACTCCTATTTGAGGGCAATATTAATTTTTGGTCAAAAAAGGAATATATAAAAATCATTCCTCACCTGTTATCAAAAGTGAATATGACTATGCTGGTTTTTTCTCTTTTGCTTTTGAAATACGTAGCTACAAAAATCCAAGGTGCCATAATAATCTTAAATGCTTGTCCCTGCCTGTGGAAATAATTTGCCTATCCTGCTGTCACCTGCAGGGAGTGGAGGGTTTGGGAGTGGTAATGTCTCTAATTAATACTCTAATAGAAAATTTATGGAGAGCTGAACAGCACTTGCCTACCAGATTAATGTTGGTGCTGTTACCCTTGTTCATTTTTGCTTTAACAGCTGCTTGTACTGTATGTACCTCTGGAACCAGGACAAGGTTGGCAACAGCTATGCATGGAAATTGGTGAAAATTCATGAAAATTGTGCAGGCTAAAGGTACATTTCTCAAGTTATTTGATTTCCCAATTAAACATAATTGGGTTATGAGGGGGGGAAAAAAAAAAGCTGCTCCTTGTAGGACTGTTCTGCGTCACCTCTTGAGCAGTGCAGTTCACCCTGCAGGTCTGGGTAGCTGGTGGGGATGCGGTTTTGGCTGCGTTCTGCTCTCAGCAGGGCACGTGTGCCTGGAGGGATCAGGTGGTACCTGAGGCAGTTCTTCCTCTGCTTCCAAGTGCTGGCCAGACAGATCTTTAAATGCTGACAGTTGTTTCTGAAAGCAAAATATTTTGGTGTTAGCAGGGGTCTAAGCAGAGGGGATACTGCTGCAGTCTACATTATGCTGGGCTTCAGGCAAAAGGATGAGGGCAGAGGGAACACACTTAAGTTCATTTCCAACTTGCTGCTGAGGGTCTTGCACGGCTCCATAACCACTCTGAACTCCTGTGCTGTGTAGTGCCCCTGACAGATTTTTTTATGGCCAGCAGGTTTCTGGTCTCTCACTGGCTCATTTAGTCCCTGTCTGAGCACTCCCAGAAGCTAAGGGAGGTTTTCCACTGAGGACCTGTCCTTTACAGCCAGCAGCATCAGCAGAGTCTGTGTGCACAGCCAGTGCCACCCTTGCTGCCATCTCAGACAAGTGTGAGGGACAGCAGCTAAGGGTTGACAGACTTTGCTTGGTCTTTGCTGGTGGCTCTGGGTGCTGGGCTTTACAGAGTGACAGCTATAAAATTAGATAATCAGTTAATCACTGGAAAATTAGGCTTGTGTCTTTGCGGAGAACAAATACAGTATTTATGTAAAAGTTGTTAGGAGTTTTTTTAATTAGCAGAAATAGATCCAGAATGAATGATGATTAGGCAGCTGATGAATTCAGTAGTACAATTATGCCTAAAGCTATGCCCCAGTACTTAATGATGGATGCTTTGAGCAATCAAAGAAGCCTATTTATATAATTTATTTATTAAAAAAGTTAGACATTAAGCAAGATATCTGTATATATTACAAGTATATGAACTTCAGCATCTAAGAACACCTTTCTAAAATTTGGTAATATAAGTATTTTTAAAATTCTTTCTGTAATTACTTTTTTAATTAACTGTTGCTGTAGTTGCTGTTAACTTTTGGGTTTATATGAAAGTCTGTTGTTTAACCAATAGCTAGTGAAATCCTAAGTATTCCCTGGAAATGAGAACCACACAAGAATTGTACAGATTAATGCATTTTTCTTTCTCCTTTTGAGTTGTCTGAGACCAAGGAGTGGAGGAAATTACAGAGCCCTGGGTGTCTGCTCTATGAGGCTTTAGGAAAATGCAAGTCATGATGAGCAGCTGCCCTGTATGCAGCCAGTTGGGAAAGCTAAACTGATTACTCTGTAAACACTAGGAGATGCTAAGTGTTGGTGTCAAAGGGACTGTGACAGTCATCAGATTGTGGTTTATCTCAGGCTGTCGTTTGAATGATGGCTCTCCCCCACAGAAGCAGTTCTGTGGCTTTGCAGAGGTGTAATCTGAGCCCAGCCTGATGGATCCAGAGCTGCTCAAAGCAGCTTCCCGGTTCTGTGTTTTGTACTACCAACCCTGAGCTTTTCACAAACAAGACTGTTATTTTCTTTTCACCAACCAGGAATTACAAACATAAAATTTACTAGCCCTGACAGAGTGGAAATTGGCACTTGCCCGTTTGCAGAAGGGTATTAGACAGCAGCAGAGAGTCCCTCGAGGGCACAGCATGGGGGCTGCTCACAGCAGCAGCAACTGGGCGCTTCCTCTCCTGCGTTTGCCTGGGGCAGTAGTAAGGCTGCATTTTGTACTCAGAGATGGTCGCAGGAAAAGGCATTCCTGTAAATAGATGGACTTCTAACCTGCTGCAGAGCTGGGCACAAGAGCATGAGGTGATCCTTGCTGCTCTAGCTCGGTGATGCCCTCAGGACAGGATGGGAGATGGGCGATGGGCAGTGAGCTCCGCTGCTTGGTGGGTACAGTCACCTCTGTGCTGGGTTTGTGGCAGATGTTCTTCAGCGAGGCAGCTGAGGGCTCACACAGCCGTGCAGCATGCAGGAACTGGAGCTCATCTCTCATAAAGGTTCAGTAGCTGCACTACCTACATGAAGTCTATATACATGAAGTTGTATATAAAACCCTCTCTCGGTTTGTTTCTTCAGTGCTGCAGATGGGAAAGAAGCTCCTACCTGCACTGCGAGTGGACTTCTGGGCTGTTTTAAGTTGTAGGGTTATTTAGCACCCAGTCATAGGAATTTCTGCTAAAATATAGTCCATGTCAGTGGGAAGAAAAAGGGATTTACTTGCTCGCATAGAGCAGAGAACCTCCCGCAGTCTCATATGTCCTAGTAAAGGCTGCCATTTTTCAAAGAAGATACCCTCTATTCTGAGTGATGAGCAAGTCCTTCTTCCTAAAAATTTTCTAGAAGACCCTGAGGCACCATCACCTGGACAATAAATTTTTATTTCAGTAAGGGTCAGAGGGAGCAGTCTGAAGCTCTGAAAGCCAGCCACAGTGAAGCTTGTCCATACAACCCCCACAGCTGCAGATGAGTCAGGAGGGGGTCAGAAGAGCTCTTTCATAGATGCTGCCTGGTGGGAGATACATAATAGGAGGATAAACAGTAGATGGAGATAAGTAAGAGAAAAGTGAAAAAAGACAGCTATTATCCCCTTTACAGTAGAGAAAATGTTTAAACCAAGCAAAAGCAAAATTAGGAAGAATATGGAGGCTAGGGGCATATACAGATGTTACCTTGAAACATTATTGCTGCTTTGGGAATTTCTTCTTCTGTAGCAAAGAAGAAAACAATTACCAAGAAAAACAAACAACAATCCAGAGCAAGAATTTCTAGGGAACTTGCCTGAGCTTGGGAGCAAAGGCTGGAGACTGGAATCTGGTTATTCAACAGAGGGCTGATAGAGGGAGAAAGGAATTTCTGGAGATAGCAAAGAGATACATAGAGTATCATGAATCTTTTTTTTTTATGTTTTAATTACATCATGGGTTTCTTCTGCTTTTCTTTTTTTCTCAAGAAACCTAACAATTTGTTGTATTTAAAACCGTTACATAAATGTGCAACACCTTTCACATTTGGTCCTTTCTATATTACTTACATTTAGAATAGCAAATTTTGCTACTGTCCTATGACTTGTATGACAGCATGTTTCCCTTCCTTCTAATTCTCTTAAGAGTAAACCATCCCCAGCACATCCTGATGTGGCAATTCAAAATGCTCATGTTCCTGGTAGGAACTGTTTCTTTAATGAGGGCCTGTAATGGTACTTCTGTACTTGCTCAATGGGAAAGTGTGTTTTAAGACGCAGGCTTTGATTTAAAAGCTGTTGGTGGCTGCCTTGCAATAGGTGTATTTTTCTGCTTTCCTAGCTGAGGATTTGTATGAAATGTGACAATTAAGAAACAAGGTTTCCAGCTCTGGATGCAGTGGGCAACGCTAGCTGATCTGCAAGCTGGAAAGATGGTGACATTGGTTACTAGTTTGCAAGGATGAGAAACTATTGATCTTTGGCAAATAGATTATGGTAAGGCAAACATTCATAAAAGCCATCCAGAAAGCATAATAATATTCAGCAGTGGAAATAAAACATGCAATTGATTTACCATGCTGCCATAAAGCAGTGCTCCCCCTCTCTCTAGCCCAGTAACAGGCTCTTCCCTGCTGCTGCACCTCTGTCGGGGCACCCACCGGGGAGCCGAGGGCTCCAGTGGCTCTAATTGCCTGGAATTTGGCAGCTGGAGGGGATGCCACTGTCCTTGGCCTGCCCCAGCATTTATAGATTGTCCAGACCTGGCTCAGTGTGGTAAACCCACCTGGCTGGGCTAAGCCAAGTTCTTGTTCTCCCCTGCAATCCCAGCCCCACACATATGTTCTGTGCCCTCCGTTGCACAAATGCATCTTCTGCTGGGGCTGATGCTCCCTTCTATCTAGCTGTTGTGCACTTGAGAAACATGAAATGAGGATTATTTGGTTTAGTTATTATTGTCCTACATGAAAATTAAACCACTGGTAGCAGTTGTTTGATGTATCGAACAACTTCGATGCATCAAACTTTCTAAAAGTTCAGTTCCGTGACAGCTTTGTAAGGCAGAGGTGTGGCAGCATTGTGCCAATGGGATGCTGTGTCAGGTCGCTGTTTGTGTATCAGCTAGGTGACTTTCTCTTCCACTTCTAGACTGTTAGGATCAATGTTGCCTGATTTTGTGGATTTTGGATGAATTTTTCAAGTCTTTTAAATATTTTAGTGCTAGGCCCAGTGGGAGAAAAGGGATGTTTGTTGTTTTTTTTTTCCCCTCAGCCTGTCCATGAAAACGCTGAAATGAGTGGATCTGGGTGTGGTCAAAGCTTGAAATGCTTGCACAGGAGAATTGGAAGTAATAGTTTTTTCCTGTTTCTGCTTTAAAGTAATCTTACATCTCATGGTATTCCCTACCTTTTAATAAGACAGGCTTTTTTTTTTTTTTTTTTTGTGAGTATAAGCAATGATGCCAGCATATTCTTCCCCTTTTTATAGACTAGCCAGCCTTTTGGGGTCTATTCTGTAGTAGTTGCCCAATCTGCTTCATCTGGTGTGGCATTTCTGTCAGTTCTGGTTTGTCAGCCTGGCTTGCAGATGAGAGGTGGGGAAGCCAGGATCATTATGGGATAAATGTTCCCTTATTCTGTCACACCCATACTGAAACTTGAGGACATTTTACTGGATCATGGCAGTGCACTGTTGAGATACAATTGTTTAGTAATTAATGCCTCTTAAGAAGTCTTTGGCTCAGCCTTGGTTTTTATGCAAACTGCTTGTTGTGGTGTTGCTCTAAGCTGGCTGCATCACTGCTTTTCAACCTCAGTTACAGTTATTACTTCCTCTTCTCTCACAACTAGAAATTATTCATCTTTTCAACTAAATTGCATTTATTTTGACTTAGTGTACTAAAAGAAACTGTTTGGTTTAGAATTCAAGGGTTGGGGTTTTTTTTCTTTTTTTAATGATGTGGTCTAAAAATGGCTGAAGTGTGTGTGCACTAGCTGAAATACTGTATAGCTTCCAGTACACCCTGTTAAAAATCTGTGCAGTGTTGCTGTTTGCAGGTAATTAACATTGTGCATTATTTCTTACGTTCAGTAAATTATTGCTGAAGTTTTAATCTGTTGAAGTACAAAAGTGTAGGAAATTTAATGCTGACCTTTGTATGTGAAATTAAGTATAATTATTAGATTTGTGGAAGTCCTTTTAAATTACCTGACATGTACTAACTCGTACTCATACTTTCACTTGCCATGGACTGTTGAATTGATGTTATTTCCAGTAAGCTTGCTGGAAGTAGGAAGAGAACATTTACCAGAGGTTTCTGTCTTGCCATTAACACGTATTTTTATTTTATTTTAAAGTGTTGTGTAAAATAAAATCCACACAACATGCATCCATGTGCATAGATGCACAAAGAATTTGGTTAAAAATATTCAGAGCTAATTCATAGTAAGTAAAGAACATAATGTCAGGTCAGAGTATGCTTTTGGAGGTGGCTATAGGCATGAGATGATTGCAAGGCTAGTCTGTGGAGCAAGACAGCAAAGGCATTATATCAGTGCAGTACAGTCAGCTGAAAATACTGCTCTTGGTCTTTCCTACAACGACTAGCAGCTCCGAAGATAGCTGCTCCAAAGATTACTTTTTGGTTTTCTTGTATAAAATCTGGCAAGTGAGTTTTCCCTCAGTTTGTATAAGATTCTTACCTGTGCAACACATCAAATGAGTATATAGATTGTCTTTGCAGAAAGACTGTGTCTTCTGTAGGAGCAGTTTTTAGGTTTTGTCACTTCTTCTAACCCATAATTGAGGGTTTTTAAATAAAAATGTTTTATGCAAATTTGCTATGCTAGATCAGTTTGCCCTCAGCTTACTTGTTTTGCCAACAGCATCCAGTAAATGTCTCTAAACCAACAACTAGTGTATTTCTAAATGCTGTGTCTCTGAAAGCTCAAGCTTTCTTCCTCCTCTTATAAAAAAGTTGTAAAATCCATTGGTTTGTACTTCATGTATGTTCTGGTTTCTCACCTGAATTGTCTCTGTGGCTGCCATGGCTGCTGTGTTGAAGCAGCAGTGCTGAGCTCGTGGATTACAAGGAAGAGGGAAGCATTTGCTCTGTTCCAGGATGCCATGCTGAGCTGCATTGTGTTTTAAGGCAGTCCCTCTGTCTCCTGGTATAGTTCATGAGCTTCTTTAGTCTAGACATCCATTGCTGGTACACTTTTGGAAAGCTTACTTTTGCCTTGCCACTTTGCACGTGTAGTTAGTTGCAAATTGCTGTCTGCAGAGAACTTGGATTGCCCAAAGAGCTGCCTGCAGAGATGAGAAGCAGTTGTGTACAGAAGGTGTTCCGCTGTCCTTGTCCCCTTTTCTGACAGGACAGATTTAAGAGAAAACAAAAAAGCATATACTAGGAGTCTTCTCAGAAGTCATAAATTTCCCAGTGTGCCCAGGTCTCTTCTGCCACACGGCCTCCTCATGTGTAATGAGGGTTGCAGATACTTCCAGGTTGTCAAATGTGCAAGGAGATGTTAATGGCAGAAGGGAGGTGGCAGCTGTAGGACTTAGTCCATCTTGTCCTTTTGTTCATTTGCTTCGGCAAACAATTTTATAATTATTGCCACTTCTTACTCAGTTCCACTTGGTGTGGATTTAGGTACCAAGTGCTTATAGTGTTGATTGCTCAAATCTGGAGACAAAGATTTTATACCAGAACTATCTAGAACATTTGATGTGTGGGAAGGCAGTGCCTGCTTCTGATTTTTATTATGTCTTTGTGGATGCAGCTGAGCTGGTTTGGTGTGAACAATTTGAGCTTTAGAAATAAAATGTACCCTGATACAGACACAGCTGTCTTGGTTCTCTCCAAGCCTGAGCCAGTGGGAAGTGTTGCTGTACACCCCAGTGTCCTGTTTTCAGATCTGAGCAGTGGCTTTACTGCAGTTACTTGCTGGCCAGCATGGCACACCCTTGGAAGAGGGAGCAAGGAATGGAATTTCATTGTGAACGGGGGGGTGGTACAGCTGTTAGAGGCTTTGGGAAGTTTGCCTGCCTTGTCAGTTACTTATAATCAGTAATCCTAAGAGTGTATTGGAATATCCAGTTTCCCACTCATCACTGGCTTTTTTTTTTCCCAATATCCCTTTTCCTAGCATAGGTACATAAAGTCACAGCTTTTTCCAGTTTCAAAAAGCAGATAAGAGTAATTAATTTGCTAGTTTTCATCTTAAGAAAAATACAAAGCTTGCAGCAACTTTACAAAAACCCATTTCTTGGTATATTTCTGGGCATTTGTATTTTTATATATGGCCTTAACAATACTATGGATCTTCTTTATTCATTGAATTACAAGCCTTTTGAAATACCTTTTCATGTTCATGGGTCTGCACAGTGCATAACACAATGGACTTGCAGTCTTGGCTGGACGTGTGGTTTTTACTGTAACGCACTGTTAAAAATATTTTTCATCCCCACTGCAAGCTCTAGTTAAGTCATTCTGCCCCAAAATCCAGCATCCCCTTTAGACTGCATATTCTCCTCAGGGTACAGAATAAGGCTAGCATAGAAAAAGCTTTTAGAAACATGTGCCTTCTCTGTCCTCTGTGGTGAAAGTGCAGGCTTTCCAGCCTGGGTCGATACTGCATGTGAGCTGCATTCTCTTGTGTATAAATACACCGTGTTAAAAAAGGAAAAGCACTGAGCGCAGCCTGCTTTCTAGTGTGTCCATGCTCTTCTCGGAACTGATGGGGCAATTCCTTTCTCCTGAGCTCACTGCTCCTGGGTGAGCCCGGGGACAATGTGCCTCCTCCTGCCCTGCTGAATTTGGAGAAATCCAACCTTGGCACAAGCTGGGGAGGATCTGCTCCGCCAGGAAAGAGATTCTGCTGAGGTTTGTCATGTTACTCAGTGTGCATCTTTCCTGACTTGTAAGCTGGCTGTCTCCTTTCTACTCCAAGAAAACCCATTTGTGGAGGTGACGTTGGTATTCATATGCTTACGCAAGATACAATAGTCTGGTTTGTTTTGCTTTTTGTTCTTTTTTGAAAAAAATCATAAATGCATATTTTAGAGAAAGAAATAATTCTGAAACTTTGGGGGGCAGGGGTTGGACAGGAAAAGTGAGACTGGCATGATGCACAAGTGTTCAACAAATGTTATCAACAAAACTGTCAACAAATGTGAGGAAATTAATCTCTATGTATATATTTTTAATGCAGTTCAGCAGCCAAAACAGGATGAAGCACCATTTGCTTGTTTTATTTTTTACTGACAAAAAACACAGAAAAAATTCAGTTTGATAAGAAAACATGTCTCAGACACAGTGCTTATGATTTATCTGTTTAATGGCATAAAAAACTGAAATATTGATTCCTAAACAGAGACCCACAAACCTGGGTTTGTGCATGTAGACAGTCTCTCAGTGAGCACAGTAGTCCAGCAGTAATCAGAAAACCTGTGATCCTTTTCCATGACTCAGAAGAGCTCCTTATTCTACAGGCTCCAGGTTAGTCTGCAGAGCATCTCCCTTGAGTCCTGCTCTTAGGGCTTGTGTTTGGGGACTTTGGGAGATAAATCACTTGGCTTACAGCCATTTCACTCAAGTCCTTTCATTTAGGTGAGAAACATGTCAAACAAAGGAATCGAGTCTTATTCTGAATATTCTGGAGCGCATTTGAAGGTAGCATCCATTTCAACATTACAGTTTCACAGTATCCAGTGCCCCTTTTCACCTGCAGCTCTCTGATGTTTGTCATGCCAAGACACAGAACAAATCTTGCTTTTGTAGGTTTTACTTTGCTTTATTAGATACTACTTTATAGTATCAGAGCATACAACAGTTATTTACAAGAAAGGTACAAAAATAGTTAGGTCGGGTCAAAAAGTGCCAGAAGAAGCTTTTGTTCTTGTTAACAGAGATATTGATTAATTTTCTTCTCTTGGTTGATTATTTTTATTTCAGAGCTGCTGTTGCCCTGGTTGGACTTCCCTGAAGTGTTTTCAGTGGAGAAAGGCAGCAAGATGCCTCTAAGTTTCAAAACCCCAATTCTAGTCAGAAGCTGTCAGGAGTATCTACCTGCACCTGAAGGCAGCTTAATCCTTTTTAGAAATTGTAGGCTTTGCCACTAAACTTAAAAAGTAAAAATGTGGAAGCAGTACTGTGGTTTTATGACATGGATCTAAGATTGTGGTTAGGTGACCTGAGGAGACAACTAGATTGTTTATAAAAGGTGACCAAGCAGGGTTGTAGCCACAAGCCTGTTAAACTTTGAACAGAATTTCTGAAGAATCTGTGGCTTGAGAAATACCAAAACATGTTTGTCTGATGACAGGGAAAAAATGAGAAATGGTTAAGGGATTGGGATCTTTCTGGATTCCTTCTGAAATCTGGGATGAACTGTATTATGTTCTCCATCATGGATTGTAGGAAGTTTCCATTTTGGGATTTTAGTTGTTCATTTCTTCTGTCTGTGTTTTGTCATTAGCATTTAAAGTGAATGCTACACCTTGGGGTAGTTTCTATTTAATGTGCTTTTAGTACTATTTTCAATATTATTATTCTACCAGTAATTTAGTGTTATGTGACTTAGTTAATGATTGCAATGTGATTCTTCATTGCTATCACAAATAATTTGTGTCTCTAAAGGAATGGGAATGAAATGTCATAGCAACAGATGTGTTGTTCTGAAAATGTAATAAATATTTTTAAGAAGGAAAACTTAAAGAAAAGCAGAAATCCTGATCCTACTAAAATTGGACTGTGCCTTCACACAAAGTCAGGAGGCCCAGTATAAATGGGTAGCCCAGGGCTGTGCCAGTGTTTTTAAGGCAGTTAATTTATAACAAGAAGCTGCAAAGCACCAACCTGTGCTGGGTCTCAGGGCTACAATCCACACATGGTGTTGCCAAAGATTGTTTGTTTATGTGCAGAGATCTATCTCCATGATAGCAGTGTCTCTTGGCAGCCATTGGAAACTGCTGTTATTAAAAACTCCGCATTTCTCATTAGAACAACTCTACTGTACGTATTGTTTAAATATAGATTACTAATGAAATGCCTTTTTATTGCTTTCCCAGTGAATACTTTCAGCATAATGTTAATTTGTAGTGTTATGTAAATTCTGTTTAACTTCAATCAAGTTTTTAATTATGTTTTTACCACAGTAATTCCCTTTTGATTTGTCATCTCCTGTTAGGTATTTAACATTGCACAGGGTGTTTTTTCTTATTTTCCTATTTTCTTATTTTATTTTGTTTTAGTCTTTGATGTCACCTGGAATAGAGCCTCACTCTAAAGCCGCCTAAGTTTGATTTCCTTTCATGGAAGTATGGTTTAATGAAGAATTACTGCAGAAAACCAATATTGGAAATGCTTTATTGTTTTGGTATTGATTAGCAAAAATAAGATTAGACAGAACTACCACTGAGAAGACATCCAGCTGGTTCATTTGCTCCCTTCCCTTTACCTTCCTTTCAGTTGCTCCAGTTCAGTGAACCTTTGATGCTGACAGCCCTTGGATTCCATTTAAAATGTCAGTTGCTACTTAACACCTGATGGCCACTCAGTCTGTGGCTGCCTTGCATAGATAGCAATTGTTCTCACAAATGTTTGCTTGCCCACTGAGCAGATAAATGGACCCTGTTTTGGCAAACTGTCAGCACATTAATCACGCCTGAGATGGGACTTGTCCTGCAGCATCTCAGGTCTAGATAGTTATTTTCAGTTGTAGATACATATTTTAATGTCTTTTTTCATTAAATTAAGTAGAGATAGTTGAAGTTAAGTTTGTCTTCAGAGGTCATGGCAGAAAAGCTTCTTAAAAATATATATGGTACTTCATGTATTTATGTAGAAATTTTCTCATACGCATGTGGAAAGATGGGGATTCGTTTTGTACAACAGTGGGGGGTCTTTTAATTAAAATATGCAGTCTTTTTTTTTTTTGTCTGAAATCAGGGGTTCCTTGAACTCAGTAGTGATTTTTGCTCAAAATTGTTCATGTTGAAATAAAAAGTGTGTAAAGGATTTATGGCACATTCTCAATTCAGGTACACTTGAAGTAGCTCAGTTGGATACTCAAAACTATCAGCAGAATATGAAATATTTGCTTTGGGAACATACTA
This sequence comes from Cinclus cinclus, assembly GCF_963662255.1. Lineage (NCBI taxonomy): Eukaryota > Metazoa > Chordata > Aves > Passeriformes > Cinclidae > Cinclus > Cinclus cinclus. Next base: position 23,931,457 of record NC_085052.1, read on the forward strand.
TTAAATAGTAATTAATTGCTATTTTAAATTACTTTAAGGACATTTTCATACTTGCAAGTTTATTTCTAGAAAATTGGGATCATAAAGACCTTAACAATATGCTAACTGTCCTGCTTGAAAAACGAGTGCTCGTAATCCTCAGCTACAGCCTTTATTTAAAAATACACTTTTGAGTTGTTTGCAAAATGCTCTTCATAGTATGCTTGTACTCTTTACATCCTCATTGTGTGCTGGTATTCCAGCATTGACTGGTAATACCATCAATTCACAGGTCTCTTACAGGAATGAATGATGGAGAAATGATCGACTCTCCCTATTGAAAAATCACATTTCATATGTAACTATTACAATGTATTTGATTAAGATGGGAATTGTGTTATTGTCTCATGGGAGTTGTTTGAATTTCCACTGTTTAAAAATCAATTCAGTTTGATGAGTGGTGGATTCAAGCAGTGGAACCCATTAGGATTATTTCATATCACCAGTTGCACCTTATTTAATCTTTATGTTGGGAGATAATTAAGTTGAACTCATTAATTTGCACAGATGTTGAATATTTCCATCAAACTTGTCTTTCTCCACCCTCACCTGTCCTTCCTGCCCAGGTGCATGGCACTGCCAGCAGTGGGCAATGCCCCATGGCACTGAATGGGGCAATGCACAGGTGACTGTGGTCTCCTTGCATGGGATATAAACTTTTCCTGCAGCTGTGGCCAAGTAGTAATCTTGGCCTCTGATTTTTGTATTAGGCTGGCAGGCATAAAGATTACTTTTCTTTTTCCTCTAACTGCCTGGGACAGAATGGCTGAATCTTTGATGGTATGTCTATATATGCAGTTCCCTTTTAAGCCACATACAAGGTAATTTGGTTTGGTTGTTTTTTAAAACAATAATCTGGAAATCCTCAACTTGCTACATTTCTGCGGGCTCCGAATGCATTTGGTGCTTTGTCAGTATGCTGGCAAAGAAATACTTTTTTGGGAAGTGATTTTCTGCATTGCTTTTGACATCTAGGTTTAATTTCCTTTGAAGCAATGGTATTTTCTTAAGAGAATTTAGATCAGTTAAAAAGCCCTCATATACAAGGGATGGCCAGTTCTATTTGCTTTCATGTCTACAAAAGCTGGCTGGAGTCATTCCTCCCTACACCCAAAGTGATACTGGCTGGGGGCAGATGCTTTCTGTTGGCCATGTAGGCATTTTAGGAGAAGGCACAGCAGTGCCTGGTTTTTGCTCTTAGGTGACTGGTTGCCCTGAGTGGCTGGTCACTGGTGCCTGTGGTGGGAGCTCCTCTGTTTATTGTGCACAGCAGAGTCCACTGGGCAGGTGGCACGCCCAGAAAAGCCCTGTATTTCACTAGAAATACGCTAACAAGGTAGATTAATTTCTGGTTTAGCATCCGTCTTGTTGGCTAGTAAAAAAAGTGGTGTTGTATTGTATTTAGCTGGTTTCTAACACTCTGGTGCCACAATGCAATCACAAATAAGCTATTGTTTCTTGTCTTTGTCTATCTAAAATTCCTCTCTAGTTTAGAATCTGAAATAGAAGTCTAGGTCCAAGTTCCTATCATGGCATCTAGAATTTACCAAACATGTATGCTCCCAAAACCTCCTGAAATGATTTTATCTGGACTTTTCTGGCATGGAGTAATGTCTTCTGTAGGGACACACAATCACTTAGAAAAGCAGGGTCTTTTGACTGGCATTTTTAGCTCTTGTTACCTTGTAGGCTGCAGGGGTGCTGTAAACAAGAAACTGAAGTTGCAGGGGTGTTGCATCCAACATTATGCTGGGATTACAATGCAATTAGAGTATGAATCTGAAAATAAAAAAAACTTTAAATTTCTTCCCATGGAATTAATGCAAGGTTTTTGAATTAAGAGACCTGACAGCACCATGGGCATACATCTGTTGGACTGGTAAATTACTGGGGATATTTCTAACCCATGTTCTTGTGCTTGAAATTGATCTAAGACATTTCAGATGTAAAAACGCACACAATGCACTCAGTACTTCACCACAAAATTGTTTATCCAATAAAGCATGTTCTTAAGGAGATGGCAGAAATTCCTCTTCTGATGTTTCACAATGTTGCATTGATAGTTAATGTATGGAAGATGTAAATGCTTTTATTTCCTACTACTTTTCCTTTGAAAAGGACCACCATAAAGATGAATGAAAACCAAAACTTTGCCACCATTTCTTTAATACACTTAAAATAAGAGATACTTATATAAGTTTTTGCCATGTGATCCAAGCTTTTTTTCCCACTCCTTTCCAAAGGATTGATATTTTAACCAGTTTTGTGGCTATTTTTCTTATTTACTTAAATAACTGGCTCAGTCTAGGTGGAGCTGGAAAGGCCTGAATTTTTAAGCTGTTGTGTAAAGTGGAGAGATGAGGCCAAGCAGAAGGGAATGCCATTAGCACGCAGTGACAGTGGCAGCAGAGCTATTTAGACAGCTGCACGTGTCATATCATGTACTCAGGTCCCAGTCATGCTGCTATTTCTGTCTCGTTAACACAAATCACAGCATCTACTTCTCTGAGTCCCTGTTGCACCTTGGCTTATCTAGGGCCACTTCCTAATGTGAGCGAGTTTAAAAGGGATGGTGAAAATTCACAGTCTGGTAAGGAGCTGTTCATTTCACTGCAGAGCACAAGGCAGTGCCACCAAGGCCATGTCTGGCCAGGAAATGGACACCTGGCCCCTCTGTAGGCATTTGGGAATGGTACTGTAGTGCTTGCCTAGACTTGGAGAGGCAGCATCTCCTACCAGACAATATCACCACGTAAGATCTTTGTACAGAGCAAGTCAAGCTAATTCAAGGAAGGTATCCAGAGGAAAATCCTCTGTCTACTGCTTGTCACTGCTTCAGTGGCTACATATTCTAGATACTGTGTTCTCAGATAACCACCAAACTCCAGGGGATGTAAGCTTTGTTTACATTGAAGCTTATGGTGAAGTTATACATTTGGTATGCTAACTCAAAGCAACTATAAATGGGTATTATGAATTAAGTTATTTTTAAAAAAGATAAAAACACCACTGCTGGTTGATACGGTATTTCTTTTTGTTATGTTTTGGTGGGTTTTTTTTTTTAGTATTTGCTCATGCTAAGACATCTTGCTTCTTGTAATTTTTTTATTCTCACTGACCTGGACCAGATTTTTCATTGTTTTCTGAAAAGTTCCTGTTTTCAGTACAGTAGGCATGTGTTGTATTTCAGAATATAATGATGTAAAAGCATTAATACAATTTAGCTGTTGTTAACGTGCATTTTAAGAAGGCTTATGATCTACTTATCTGTCAGTGTTCCATTCTTTGTATGACACATTCATTTCAAGAATTCATAAATTCTGACCATTGTTACATTGTAACCACCAAGGCTGTCCTGTGTGTTAGACAGAGCTCTAACTACATCTGCAGTCTGTATGAGTGTACATGTGGAGCAATTAGTGTTTTGAAGTGAAAGTTCCTTAGATGCTCAGAAATATATCCATGGGATTTCTTTATGCTATTTATGAATGCAGTGTATATTTTGATTTATGAGTTTGGTACATGTTTACTGTTTGAAGAATAATGGACATATTTACTTGCCTCAATAGTAACATTTAATATCAACTTACAAATTTGACAAAGTATGAAGCTCATAAACAGGCATAATCCAAACATAGCATATTGATTTAGTACTTCTCCTCATATAGACTTTCTCAAAATCTTTCACCTTGTTCAAAATGATTGAAATCAGAGTTAAGTTTGTCTGTCCTTAACTGTCTGTCTTGTGTTCTGCAGGGACATACGTCCTGGCTCTTTGTGGTTTAATTGTTTTAGCAATAAGGATGAGAAACAGAGGAAAAATTTTTTATTTTTGGATGAGACAAAATAGGGCATGCCAGTGAGTGCCAGGAGAAACCTTCCCAGGAAAGCAGTTGATGAGCTATTGCAGGTCTCCAAGCTTCAGCTGTCTCTAACACTGTGTGTGAGCAGTTGACATAAGAGTGGCACCTGTAAGTGCTGCGATGCTTTCAGGCCTCCTAGGTAACTGGTGCTGAAGGCAGCTATCTTGCTTTCTAGAAATATTTAATCATGGTTTAATCTAACGAATAAATATTCAGGAATAATGTTTCTTGATGACATAGTCAGTTGATAACAGCCACCTTGAACCATGACTTCTTCCTTAATTCGGTATTTGAAATTTTTCTCGCAGTAGCAGTATGAACTGAACCAAAGATGTGTACAGCATGTGTTGTATTTGCAAAGGGAGCCACAGGGGAAAGATGGTATTGAAGAAATTCAAAATTTTTTAAATGAGCTAGGCTGATGTCTTTTGATGTTGCTGCTTTTTGTTCCTTAACAGTGATGCCAGCAGCAGGCTGTAAATGCAATCTTTGCTTGCGCAGTCCTGTGCTGATCAGAGATGGATGAGGGGTGGTGGAGCAGCAATGTAGGAAGAAACCTCTGAAAATGAGTTAGATGTAGTGCATCTTATACAGGGTTCTGTATGTGTACATGTCCTGGCTAGTGAGTCACTGGCAGCCTCAGCAGAAAGGGCACTGGCCAGACTCGTTGAGCTCTGCTTATACCACTACATGTAGAATGGGACTAAACAGGAATCCAGTTGCTGCTCCTACTCCTTCATCTGCAAATAACCAGCAATGGTATCCCTGTCTCATCTGCAGGGAAGGGTAAGGGAAAGCCTCCTCCAAGCCTCCTGTGTAAGGGATGGATTAGACTAAACCCACTTGGTTTGAGTAATCTGCGGAAGGTCCCTTTCTGTGGAAATGGTTGTTTTCACATTTTTTGTCTTGGAAACTGCTGAACTATCCTATGGGGTTTGGGTTTCTGTCTTGGTACTTGCTGTGCACGCAGGCAGTAAGAGCCAGACTTAGCACTAATCAGCTGTGATTCATTGTGCCTTTACCCCACAACATCTAATACTGAATAGATTTGAAACCTTTGATACATCTTCCTTTGTTGGTTTGTTTCCACAGTTCGCTTCCATGAATTTCCAGGGCCTTAGGGATCTTTGTTTCCACGTTGCTGATGCTGGCCATGAGCTCACAGGCAGACAGGCAGCTGGTTACGCCTCTGCCTGCCAGGCTTCAGCAGCGAATTCCTTCTGCACAAGCGTGCCGCTCACTCAGCCCTCTCTCCGCTCCCGTCTGGATTATGGTTTCATTAAGGTCTCATACATATGTGATATTTTAACTCAAATGGGATATAATAAATTTCATCTGAATAAGCAGTGCCTTTTATATGTCATAAATTTTGCCTTTTCCTGTCCCCACTAATGCGCTTTCCCCCTTAACATTTCAGTTTTATACTGATAAACTCCCCGACATTTAAGCAGTGCTGCGGCAGGCTCGAGGTGCAGAAGTGGGTCACGCCAAGCTATCAGGAGAGCTGTGACTTTTATGACTGGCTGAATAGGAGGCTCCCGGCTACCCAGATTTCTGCCAGGTTGACTGCCGTTGCTGAAAGGGGAGAAATAAAGCGTGCTTTCATTCTAAAAGCACTTTGCACACATGATTCAGTCTTTTCAGGGCTCTGGTGTGAGGTGGGTAAATGTTGTTGCTTCAGGGGGAGAAACTGAGGCAGGAGGCTTGTGTGTGCCATTCTGCTGAGTAGCTGGGGTTGGGTGCTGACAGGCAGGCTGTGCTTGGGCTCACCCCAGAGCCATGCCCTTACCTGATGAGAAACAAGTTTGGCCCTTTTCTGCCATACTGCAGGGTCTGACATCCTAATAGAATGAAACTTCCAGTGTTGTTACAAGGTAACTGGAGCTGGAAAATGTCTGTCTGCTGTCTCAAGGTGCCCTGGGGTGGTTGATTTGGCTTTTTTGCTTTTCTTTCTTTTTCCCATCTTCCCTTTTCAGTTTTTGGCCCAAAATAGTTCTACTTGCTGCAGAAGAAGAAAAAACAAAACAAAACCAAGCAAACAAGCACTTGATGAATTTTGTTTACGGTCCTACAATGAAAAGTCAGAATTCTTTTTTGCTAGAATAAACAAAAACTTTTATGTGGTAAAAAAGAGAAAAAATGTACTGTATTTTCTGACTTCATTTTAGTAGACTTCTAACTGCCTGTAGTGTGTATATATATGTATATATATGTTTGTATCTGTAAAAAGCTTTTAAAATGTTTTTATGTGCTATATAATCCAAGAATGATCCAAGTGCACAGTGGCTCAGAGATCCCTGCAGTACTGAATGATTCTTAGTGGGAGTGGAGAGATCAGTTTAGGAGATTGCTGTTATACATTCCGGGGGCCCTAAAATACATGGAAGTATTTTATGCCTGTGCACTTTGATACTAGATTTTTTGGAATGTGGCTTCTGATTTGTCGACTGTCTTAGTGGTTTCTGCAAACTCAGCTTTATTTCTTTAAAAAGAAGACATTCCCTCTGAAATAATGTTACTTTAAAAGCACATATGATTATGACACGACTTTCTTGTTTAATTTTGCATGCTAAAGGAAAGCTATAAAGGTCATTTGGTGAGCAATTTTATCTGGGATTTTCTCCTAGTAGTTAAAACCACATGACGTTAATAACTATTTACATAATCCTTAAAAACTGGTAGGCAAATTGTGCATGTGGAAACATGAAAGGTAATGTAAACAGGCGAGTTGTTTTATGCTGAGATGTGTGTTTTGACTGTAAAGCTGTGTAACCAAAGACTGAAAAAAGGTACAATTCTAATCCATTTCTCTTGTCTTAAGGGGTTGGTGAATTGTGAGTCCTATTCTTGGAAATGGATTTTTGTTTTTCTGAGTGAATCTATAAAAACCCCTTGAAATCACTGTCTTTTGGCAGTTAGCCAGTAGTTCAGTAAACAAGCTGGATTGATTATCTGAAAGTTGTTTTTTATGTTAATGTTGGATTTCAGATACATTCATATAATTCACCCTCACGTCTTCTGAGTTCAGTGATGTAAGGTATATTCAATCCTGTATTCACTTCCAAAGCCTTTTTTTTTTTTTTTTAATATAGGCAGAACAGTCTTACTTTACAGTAATGAATCCTGCTGGCATCCACAAACAGAATATAAGCCTCAGTGCCTTCCATGAATCCTAAGTTTCCTCCAGCAAAGGTCCTGAAAATAAGCAACCAGCAAGCAACCATCCTGCTTTTTTTTTTGTTTGTTTGTTTTGTTCTGTTTTTGTACAGATGCATGAGATGAGCAGGTACTGAACTGTTTGTTCATTGCTGAAAAGGAAAATGTGCTGTTCTGGCTTGTGCCTCACCAGGGGAAAGCCTGGTTGAAACAGCTGGCTGCTCATCTTTAGTTCTTGTGGTAAGTCCTCTCCTTTCACCTCCCATCCAATCTAAGATGTTTGGAGAGGATTCCTTTAAGGGTGAGGAAAAATAACCTTTCTGCTTTTTGTTCAGGCAGTGAATTTAAGAAAAGAATTAGCAAAGGATGGAAAAAATTCTCAACAGTATAAAGACAGTGGGGTGGGGGAAAGTTTATGCAGTCGGCCACTGTGTTGATGTTTTTGTCTGTGGTCATGGCTAAAACTACCAATCTGTGTCTTAAGATGGCTTTGTGAATGTTTCCTGCTAATGAGAAGCAACTTCAGTTCTGGGTTGTAAAACGTATAGCTCCAACTTTGATGGGCAATGTACATTGAAAAGGGGCTGAGCAATAGCAGTGGATCTGTAAATAATGCAGTGTCAATTCCCCAGCCTCACTCTTGGCCTTGTGTTGATAATTGTATTTAAAATCTTGCTTTTTGGAATCAAATGATTGTTTAAACCAAGCCAATAGGGTCATTTTCCATTCTCAAAATTCCTTAAATCCCTAAGAGATGGAAAATGTAAATCGAGTATTGTGGAAGAATTTAAGGAACAAATAATGTTATTTCATGATTGTTATGGAAGTTTGGATGGTTGGTTGGTTGGTTATTATTGATCATGTTTGGCTTTCAACACAGAGATTGAAAGCCATTTACATTTACCCAATTTTAATTTTGAGACCTTAAAAACAATAAAAAATTACTATTGAAACTTCCTCCATCTTCCAGGGCATTTGTGGCCCTTTAACAACAAAAAAGATATCGTGCTACTCTTTCTCATTTTACTACTTCCTATATATCATGTCATTTGTATATTGCTGCCCTCTTTTTTTCACACATTTCATTTATGAGTCACTTTCTTCTGGCAGTAGCTACCATTTTGTTTTCTGGATGCAGCAGAAATCAAGTAATGATTGTACTTATTTTCAGGAATGATAAAACTCTGGGTAGTTTCTCTTCTACTTGAAAAACTGTAACAAAACCTTTAGTTCATTTTTAATTAGAATACCTTATGGACTGGTTTACTAACAAACAAACACCAAAATGATGAGAAAAAAAACCAAAACTTTAGGCCCCCAAACTCCAGGAAAAAAATCCCAAACCAACCTGCCAAAGGTATTTACTAGGTGTGGTTTTTACAGTGGCCTGAGAACAAAGCATGCTTCAGAGCTGTAGGTTTTCATCCTGTATCTCCCAGTTACACCCTATGGCTTTTGAGAAATGCCAAGTTGGCCACTGGTGAGCATGAGGCTGAATCCTCCCAGGTCTCTGGAAGTACATCAGGTTATTCCAGTAGGTAATATCTATTTCTCTCCTTTTGCAAAATGGAGATGGTAATACTTTTTGCCTGCTTCTCAGTGGGGTCTGGGAGGATTAGTTCTGTCTCTGCAGCAGTGTATAAGTGGTAGGGATGATTACAAAGAACAAGATGTGCAGTTACACTGGAGGGGCGGCAAGCTGCGAGTGTCTCCTTACGCTTACGTAGCAGAGCAGCTGGCTGATGAGCTGCCCTGACCTCTGCAGTCAAACCAGATTTCAGCACAGTTGGCTCATTTGTGGGCTATCCTGATTTCTCACGTCAGGACCTCTGTTTCTAAAGGTGCATCAGATAGGGAAATACTTATGACAGCTATCCACTGGAGCTGTGCTTTTGTGTTTGGCTTGCCAGAGCAATTCCAGGCACTGTGGATGTGAGCACCTGTAGGTGACCGTCTTTGCCAGAATGCTGTTCTTTCAGTAGTGTGGTGCTCTGGCCACCTGCTTCTCCCATGACGGTCTTCACTCCTTTGCTGGCGTTACCTTCTGCACATGGGACATGCTTCCTTATAAGATTTTCCCTTCCCTACTTGCTCAGCTTAGATTCCAGCTAAAAACTCAATGCTTCCGCAGTGTCAGCAAGAAGTCAGTCAGTAATAATAGTTGTATTTATTTCCTTTTATGCCCTTCCAGGTGCATCCTATTTATTTGATTTTGCTTGGAATTTGAGCTCTTGGGTGGACACCTTCCTGGGCTTTTTTCCTGTGGGCTGCTGCTGTGTTGTCAGTGTTGCAGAGGATTAACCCCAGTTGGCACTGTGACAGCTCTATCTTGGGACACTTGGGAATTCATTTTTAGAGTTTCCCTAAAGTCGTTCGGTGAATTCAATAAAAGATGTATCTGAAAGGCAAGTTCTTTCATTTGTGCTCTGTGTGTGCTTTAAAGCCCTTGGAGCAGTTAAGTTATAGTGACTGCTGAAAGTGACGACAATGAGTGATAAGGAAAAGGATTTACTTGTATTTTCATTAGGATCTGTTAAGACTAATGTAATCAAATGAGATCAAAATGCTGTCACCTTCTGAGTGTCGTTGTCAGTAATTGTAACAATAAAGTGATTATTCTAGTGTCTTGCCTAAGGGAAGATTAAAATGACTGAAATAAATTGGAGGTGTGATGCAATGCATTTAGGTGTGGAACACTCAATTACTTGAAGTGAATGCCGAATTGTTTTAATCCATGTCTAAAACTGCATTTGGTTTTCACTTTGATGCATTAACAAGAACCTATGGTGCAAATAAGGGACTAATATTTTAAATAGCAGTTAACAGAGCAAGAGAAAATAATAAAATTAAAATATTCTATTGAACATGCAGAAAAATAGGAACCTTCAGTTTTGGATTTGGGTGCTGATTTTTGAGTTTGCCAATTTGCAGCTCTTAAAAATCTTGACTTTTAAACAAGGTGCTGCAGACTTTCTGAAAGACAGACATGAATGGCATTTGAGGTATGTTATCATTACAGCCAACATAGTCTTTGGTGTAAATGGCCCTGTGGGATGTTTGTGGAATGAGCACTGCACGTGCAAGCAGAGTGAAACAGATGGGAATCTAAACAGGTTGGTATCGTGGCACATTCAAAAGCAGTAGTATAAAGCATTCATTAAAATTACCTGCTTCAGTAAAAGATCTCAGGTATGTTTTGTCCTTATTGTTGCTCTGTTTTACCCGTGTCTCTCATAAGCAAAACTGTCAGTTAGTGCTGGCAGCATAAATCCCTAAGGATATTAGAACAGCATGATTTTTATCTCAACTGTGTTCTGTTTGATGGGAACTAGAGGTTGTGCCTTAAGTATTCTGCAACATTTCAACTTGATTCATGTTCCTCAAGTTTTGTGCTTAACATCATGTGCCTAAATATCCCTTAGACTGAACTGGGAATATACCTCATAGTTATGGAAAAATAGCATATTGGAAATTAAGGTGCCAAACATTTATCTCTACTATTAAAGAGTAGACTTTCATTTCATCCATTTCAAAGCTGTGAATTATAGTGTATGTCTTTAAGGGAAGGTCAAACTATTTGTCCTGCCTTTTTTTCTTTTTTTTATGTACTTTAAATTCTACTTTTATTTTAAGCTTACTCCCATATTTAAAGTAATACTTTTTAGCGTGCAGATGTGCAAACATCTCCTTTCCCTTTCATGACAATAGGAGATGTTTTGGAATACTCATTCCTACAGAATTTAAGCACCTAAGTATTTTAAATGTGTAAATGACCCAGTAAAATAAATGCAAGTTCTTAAATTAGTGAACTATTTTGGGAATAAGCAATAAAAGCATGTGATCTCAGTGGCTTTCTTGCTTTCAACATGCAGTTATGAAAAAGGACTTGAGCATGATGGGCAGAGGAGGAAGAAGCTTCTCTGTAAAACTTTGAAAATATGGTAAGATAACTGGTTTGTGATCCAGTGCTTCTCTAGAGATGGCAAAGGTTGTATGGTGCTCTACAGTGTGTGGTAACATTTGCTCTCAGTTTGCAAAGTCCTTTCTTGGCCATTAGGAGTGTCGTGCTGTTGTCTGTGCAGAATATCCAGGCAGATGAAAGGTCGTGCCTTGCTATTTTGGGATCGGCTGAGTGTGGAACTGTCAAACAAATAACTGAAAGGCACAGAGAGGTTGTGTAGTGGTGTGACCAGGGTATAACCCAGTGCTGGCTAAAGCCAATAGGAATCTTTTTTGCAACCTTAATGGCAGTTAAATCAGACTCTGTTTTAGCTCAGACCTTTTCATTTCTTGATCTGCCGCCATTTGAGGATGTGCTGTTATATATGTAATAAATCTTTAACTAATGCTTCAGTCTGAAGACTCTCGCTTGCCCATGAGTAATTTTGGAAGCTCTGTGCTACCACATCATTTTTCTGCTAAAATTTTTCAGCTGTTACTTGTGTGGTTTTAGATTTGACTGGTATATTGGATACATACATTAGGTATATTTATTGTTCATTATGTATTGTAATGAAAAATTATATTTGGCCTCTGACAGTCCCAAATCGAGATCAATATAAGGTCTATAACATTTTGTGCTCCAATTCCTGTGTGGATTTTTTGGAACATTCAGTGGCAGTGCTCCTGAGTTTCTCAAGCAAGTTTCTCCATACATAAAATGGAAAGTATTTTTTGTGTTTTCCTGGAAAAGTTATGGTATGATTAAAATACGGGTTGCTTAGGACAGGAGTAGTCTTTGTTTCTATAAGAATAGTGCCAGACATCTCTGGTGTACCAGAGAGGGAAGAAGCAGCTGGTGTCATTTGGGTCTTTCCTTGTGTGCTGCGTTCACCGCTGCCTTCCGGCAGCCCAAGTCCTGGGCTGCAAGATCTTTCAGGTCTGTCAGGAGCCTAATCTGAAGCATGCAAGTCAGTGTCTGATCCTCCCCATTTGCAAGGGGGTGTTCCTGAATTCTGACTATTGTTTTGTTTTTTTTTTTTAATTTAAGTGTACTTTGTTTCGTGGGAGAGAATCAGGGTAATTCCCAGTCCAGGTATGAGACATAGGAAAGGGCATTTGCATTGTTGTCTTGATTGTGATAAGCATGTGACCCCTAGAAAAATTGGCCGATTATGAAAAAGTCTTCTGTTTGCTCCTGATTTCACTTGGACCTTGCTGCTCTTGTGTTGATAGCTCAGGATACTCCTGTCTCAGTCTCACCACATGGATACTGCTACAGGTGTCACAGAAACTGGTTAGTTATTATAAAACACTTTGTAGATAATAAGCTGTAGTAGAAAAATAATTAGAATATTGTTGAAGCACAATTAATTCTTCCAGTAAAAACTACAAAGAATTAATTCACAAATTAAGAACTTGAAACTGGGGTTTTCTGTTTCTAAGAATCAAAAGACATTTTTGTGGTCTTACTTCATCTTCGGTTTATGAAATGACTTATTTTCATGATGCAAAATTACCTAGTATGCAAACTCTTGATTGAGTACTTGAAAACAAACATCACTTTGTAGTAACTTGTTATTTTCCCTGAAGAATATGTGTGCCCTTTATTGCATTCAGCATTGTACTGCTTCATGTGGTTTTGTCTTTGGTGTACAACCCACTGTGCTCCAGCTCCACACTTGATTAAATGGCATTATGAACTCTCTAATTACAATACCTCCACTTTATTACGCTCGAAAGGATTGGCTCTGGTGGATGGTGGTACAGACAATGTGCAGTGTGAATGCACTGGTTTGAACTTCCTTGTTTGTGTTATTATTATATGCAATGTGAGCTTGCCTTGTGGTCACCATTATGGAGGTAAATATGATTGTGGCACTACACATAACAAAGAGGTGATGTCTTTCACAAATGTTTTACTATCCAACTAATAGTTTATGCTTTTGTTACAGTAGCAAATGCTGAGTATCTCTTACATGAATACAATCGCCAGAACACAAAGATGTTTTCTTGGGGTGCTTTTGGGTTTTTGGGATTGTTTAAAATGGATGTGAAGCAAGTGTTAAGACTTAACTTTTCAAGCAAGGTTTTTCTAGGAAAGAAAAATAGATAATGAGGTGATGTTTATGGTTTTTGTAGCTAATATGGAGTCTGGAACTATAATGACAAGGAAGTTTAGTATGATGTTAGAAGTCTGGTTTTCTTTCCCTACAACTTAATTAACCTCGTGAACAGTAGCAGAGTTGCCGCATGGTCATTTGTATTTGTGGATTTGTCACTTATGTACTCCTTCTTCAACGAGAAATTGCTGAGGTCCTCAATGAGGTTTCACTGATGCCAGTGTTCAAGTCTGTAAAGCTGTTTGCATGGTCTTCAGACAAGACCCATGCCATTTTAATAGTAAAATAGGAATAATGGGAGTTAATGTCCTTATTGACTAAAAACTCAGCATAAAAAGTCCAGGGAATTTGATAGAAGAAGGGACAGAAGAAGAAATCTGCAGGGAGTGGTCTGGGTGTAAGGGTTTAGTTTGCATCTTAATAGTGATAGAGGGAAAATAACAGAAGGGCAACATTGTTGTGAGTACCTTACAGAAAAGGAATTAGAGTAATGGATCTTAGATGCAATAGAATGTAGCAAAAAAAGAAAGAAAGCGTAAGTGGAGATATGGGCATATGTTCATAGGAGTCATCGGACCAAAAAGCAAATAGCAACCAATCAGGTTGCAGTGGGAACATGGCCTTGTCCCTCACTTAATGGTGGAGGCTGTCTTCCCCTTCACATCCCTTGCCTCCCTTTGAACTCTTTCCACGAGCAGCCCAAGGCCAGGTTATATAATCCCTCCTAACACTGCTTTTAGCAAGTGGCCATGGAGCTAAACTCTGCCAAACCCAGTTGCCCTCCCTCCTTCCCAGAGGTGGCAGTCAGCTGAAATGGGATGTGTATCCCAGGTGTGCTGAGGCTGAGCCAGAGTTCTGGAACAGCCAGCCTGAGGTCACTACCTGCATCCACATACTATGGCATGAGTGAAATGCTTTGGATTATCTTAAAATTGACACAGTGTCTTTGAGGCACTGTAAAAGAAGCATCAGTAATTATTTCTTAGTGCTACAATTTTTGTTTTACTTAAGAATGTTGGGGAGTGGGGGATTTGCAAACAAAAACCTAGTACCCTTAAAAAAATTTTAACTCCCCTCTCATAAACAAAACTACAAAACAAAATGACAAAACCCAAGCCAGTGAATTTATTTAGTGTCTTTTTAGCATGGGCATGGGGACGTTATCTCTACAGATATTTAGTGTCCTGCGAATCACAACTGTGGGCTGCTGCTTTGTGTGTTTGCACCAGTGATTTTACAGAAGGCTGACAAAGTCTCTGGGCTGAGCCCAAGTGCTGTGGACTGGCAGATGTGACAGGCAGTGTCTGTGCACAGTTGGGAATAAAGAGCCCTTGTGCCTGCTGAAAACGCATGAGATTATAAACGTGAAACTGCTGAAACCATCCCTTGCATTTGAGTTCAAAGAAATTCAATTTGTTTTAAAAATAGGTTCAGTACGTAGGTTTCCCGCTTTAACCCAGCTTCATGTATTTAGGATCTTGTAGAAGATGTGGAGGGGGGAGTTTTGGAGCTAAGCAAATCATTGGCAGATTTAGCATCATGTACGTGTGTGCCAAATTATTCTTAGCACGAGTGGAGCCCAGTCAAAAGACTTCTGGTTTGTGTGCTATTTTGTTGTATTTTAAACTAATGTTGTGTATAATTGGCATTCATTAAGGGGAAAATGTAGTGCTGTTTGCTTACATCATGCAAAGTAAAATTAGCGACCAAATTAATAATAACTCATTTTTCAGGCAAGGACTAGGAGCCGGTTGCATGGCAGTACTGTATGGGAAAGAAGCAGCCAGCTCAGTTTTTATATTGTGCTCATTAATACTGTCCTCCTCCTTCTATCCTTTATGTTGACATTAATGTTAATTACTTACTTGCAGCAACCAAAAAGTATTGATGAAAGCCCATGAACCCAATGTGCTTTTGTAAAATTAGTTTCCTGCTTAAGCAGATATTTCTGTAGTAATTGACACAAACCAGCCTTAGACAGAGAGGCAGAGGCAAGCTGGTTGTATGATTGATTCACCATATTCTGTGGTTATTTAATGTTTTTTAGTAAGGAGAAGACTATAAGTATAGGGCCAGATGCTCCACCTGGGTCCTTATCTGAAGATGTGGCCTGAATTATTTATTATGGTGCTGTCCTTTACATTCTCTTCAGCTAGATGTCTTGCCATAAAAAACCTCAAGAATTTCAAAACCTTCCTCTTGTTTTGCTTTGTCTTTGTTAAAATAGTGGAACTCTACAGGCAATCCCAACAATCCCAATAGTGGTGTAGAATAAGAAACCATATGTGCAAGTGCTACAGTGTGTATACTGCAATGTGGGAAAAATAACTATCCATTTGTAACTGAATTCTCTCAAATGCCTAGTAAATGTAGGTGTTAAAAGGGACTGGTTTAATGTTTAAATGGCACATTAAAGTGGTTGATTAGTTTGGGGTTTTTTCCTTAAAGATTAATAAATAGGCTCTTTTTTATCCAACATTACCAGGAGATAAGAAAATTGCATCATATAAGATGTGATCCTCAATAACATATCTCTTTGAAGGGATGAGTAGTTCCCTGGTGCCAACCTTGTGGCTTTGATGTGGTCTCCCAAATAGCATGAAGGTTGTTACTTTAAATACTGATGTTCAAACAAGCAGTATTCTCTTCTGTCTTGCAGGACAGCTAATTGCACTGATTGTCCCTTGTTTTGTTCTCTGACTTTCCTTTTTCGGTAGAAAAGTGTAAGTATTGTAAAAGGTCAGGTTGTTTCTGTCCAAGTAATGGATTGCTTCAGGCTTTAAAAATGATGCCTGTTTATGCTCCTGCCATCTGCAGGAGCAGCAGCCTATCATGAAGTTACTGTATTGATCTGTCACTAGTACTGTCTTGTCTGCCAAATGAAAAATGGCTTAAACTCATAACCTGGGCCAGCAGTTTTCTTATTGTGAGCCAGACAAAAAATGCTATTGATCTTCTTTGCTGAAGTGTTCTTTTCACAGCTTGCCAGCATCAACATACTGTTGTCCTTAGTCAGGGCTAATTAGCTAATAATTTAATGCAACTGAGACAGCAGTCTCAGTTTGGTTTAGCAGCAAGGGAATATGTTGTAACTTCAGAAGTATAGCAGCTTTTTAAAGCACAGTGATGATTGCAGTGCTTGTCTCAACTTTTACACTCTCACTTCAAGTTTGATTTGCTCGACACTAAAGAATAACAGTCCACTTAGGCTCAGGTGTGCTGTCACTTCAGAATTTATAGGAAGCAAAGCCCAGATGCAGTGTTGGTGTCTGTGCTCTTGTACAATGCTCTTGGTTATGCAGTTGCACTTCAGCTTTATGATCACTTCTTGGGTGAAACCAAATAGTTCATTGAATTAATCAGGGGATCCCTGTGGTTTGAGAACTACAGACCAGTTGGATTCAATCACCTCTGAGAAACAGCCAAATATACCTTTTTTGACTGATTTATTTGGTTTTGTTTTTTTTTTTTTGTTTGTTTGTTTTGTTTTTTTTTTTTTGTGAAATACCAACCAAATGAAAAATCCACTGCTAAATTGTTTTAAATCAAAGTTTATAAGATAGATCTTTCTTTCTAAGAAATACATTTTCTTAATCTTTTTACTGCTGTGGAAGCCAGAAGGTTGCAAGCAAACTCAGATTGGAAGCATGGGGAACATCTCATCTGCTCACACATGTTGAAAACTCATAGGAATCTTCCACAAGTATTACTCTTTTTAATTCAAATATTCAGTTATGGTTATGAATGGAGTTTGCTTGCTTCTAGTCCTTAGCTGTGTATAGGAAACTTCAGCTGAGAATGGCTCAATGTCTGTCAGTCCATGTTTAATTTTGTGGGTGGTTCTCCCAGCTTGTCACATACTCTTGTGGTAGTGAAAAGCACACCTGTAGAACATTCCTTTTAGAATAAAGAATAACAAAATCTTCTGAAATACAAGTGCTTTGCTAAAAAAAAGAAAGACATTGTCTCCCAGTTTTTAGCTGTTGGACATTTTGTAAAAGTTCTTGACTTAAAGCAGCTTCTTCTGTAGTCTTTACCCAGACCATGTTAATTTATATTTCAGAAGCATGCGTTGTATTTTTGTTTTCTGTTCCATATTGCTGAGCACAGTGTGAGGCAATGCACAGGAGGCGGAAGAAAACAGATGATCCCTGAGGGAAGTTTTTCTTTACATTTCATACATTAGTTTCTCCAGAGTGTGGGTACATATGTTAATTTTGTACATGAAAAAGGAGTTTAATCTGTAAGGACACTTAAAATTTGCTTGAAGTAAGGCAACTTTTAATCTCTGAAAGCATCCCCAAAGTGCAATTAACTATTCTGATGTCCTGATGACTCAACAGATGCTTCTGTGAACTAGAACACATCTGTCAGATTATAGAACTGGTATGCTGCTATATGTGATTTAAAAAGACTGCCCATAAATGGTTGTATTGGGATAAATATCAAATAGATGGCAGGGGTGTCCAGCTTTGCAGTAGTCCTTTAAAAACATTTGACAATGCACTGTTCATTGTCACTCTGAAGCTGGCTACAGTCACATGAAATGCCTGACTGTTCCTTCATATCTTTAGAACTTGTTTGGGTTTTTCTGCATATTGCCAGCTCCTTTCTAATGCATGCAGGCCACCGAGTTGTATTTTTAATAAAACAGTAGAACTAAAGATTTTTCTAAGCCCTTCTGCAGATTGCCAGTAGCCAATTCAACTGATTTTTAGACTGTGTTCCATCTGTCTAGCAAAGAAAGAAAATACATTAGTAGTCCACACATGAGTAGCTTATTAGTTCATTTGGTGTGTGCTCTACAGTGATTCAAGACTGATCTAAAATATTCATCCGCAATTACTGGTGCAGCACAGTTCAAAGTACTTCAGATCTGTGGGTTTGACTGAGAAATTTAAGGAAAATAGCTGCAAATTGATTCTGTATGTAATTAATGAAACATTTCATTCTTATGTAAATACTAAATGATTGGCTATTTTTTTCCTCTTTTTTTTTTTTCTCCTTTCCTCTTACTGAGCTCCCCCTCCCTGACCTCCATTATATATTTGTTTGTTTTATAGGAGGGTGGGTGGGCTGGCATGGAGGCATATTCTCTTGAGAGGAAGAATTAATAGCTGAGTCCTGTGACTCATTCACTGAACAAACAGCTGTTCTCCCTCTTAATTCACCCTTGCTCGATGTCCATCCCACCCCCGGAGAGGAGCTGCCAGAAGACACTGTTTGCCTCTGCTTCAGTTGTTGAAACTCAGTTCCCTTGCTTGTAAAAAACGCACTTTCCTTGACCGAAGCACCCCACACCCATGTAAAGCAGAGGTGTGGTACGAGCCCCTGGCCAGCAGAGCTACAGCGAGCCTTGTCTCTGGTGGAGGGACACAGCAGACTGGTTGTGGCAGCCACGTCCTCGAGTGTCTGGGCAAGATTTTCCAGGGTTCCCCTCTTACAGAGTAGTGGCTTTGGCACAGCAGTGCCTTTTTGGAGCTGGGGCTGGATGACAGTGGTTTCAATATGGGTTAAAAGCTTTTGGTGTGTTGCAGAAAAAAGGGCTTTTAAGGACAGCAGAGAAACGAGCGGATATTTGTGCAGCTATTAGGAGTGAAGTCAGTGAGGCAGGACTGGGGTTTTGTTTAGGGTCTCTCCCTCCCTCTTTCAGTGTCACAGAAAATTAATTCTAGTTTTACAAATGCTATCAGTGGAAGATTTTAAGAACAGCCTGCAGTAAAACTTGGAAGATCTTGAGGCAAACTGCATCTTGCTTTGAAATGACTGTCTTTCCAGCTCAGATGTCCATGCAGAGCATGAATTGTGTAATGCTGCTTCTCTGATGTTGCGGATGACCCCGAGTTTTAGCATGGGCAGCCTGGCAGGGCTTGGCATCGGGGAAGGCCCCTGCAGCCCTCCAGAAAACCAGGATCCAGGGCTACCAGTTTGAGAATACTTGTGTAATAGCTTGTGTGACAGACAGCAAGGAGCACTATCTGTTGACACCAAATGACCTGAAGAGAAGATGGAGGGAAACTGCTTCTAGCTATTAAATCACAAGATATGACTCTTCCTCTGAGACATCTGTGCAATTACTCCTTTTGGAGCTTTTATTGCACTGACATAAATTTGCATTAAAGGCTTGGATGTCTAAAATTGTGTTTGCCTGCATCTTATTTGGGTCATAGTGTTGCAGCTTTCCTGCCCTTCACTTCCCTGCCATGACAGTACCACTCAAGCAGGCAAAGCAGGCAACAGACCCCCTGCTGCACCCTGTGCAGACATGGGGTTGGATATACATCGTGTTTGGTATAACAGAAGAGGCTGGTTAGGGTATTCACTGAACTGAAGGCACTCCAGAAAATGGACTTGGCAGAGGATAGATTTAAGCTTCTGTGAAATGCCTACTTTTGCATTTAGAGAAATGGAATTTCACCCATAAGTCTTGGCACGCCTCCTAGGGACAGTGGCTAAACCCAACAAAATAGATGTTCATAGTTGAGTTTACTGGCAACAATATAGAATGTTAGATTAATTTTTCTTTTCCTTCCACATACATGAGCTTGTTTCCCTTAATATGGGTCTCCACATCACTTGAACTGCTTTCTGTTCAAATTGCTGTTCACTGGTGAGTTCCATTCTGGTATAACTGTAAGTAGGGAAGTGGTCTTCTCATCTCCACTTGCATGAATGGAAGGTAAGGGCAGGAAAGGAAATTTGTATGTTGACCAAGTTTAAGATGTTATTAGGCAGAGATTGTAAAAAAACAAAATAAAACTGCTCCTGATTTTACATTGCTGACCTTTTAACTTTTGGATTGGAGAATGTGAGAGAATGAACTGGTTTATATATGTTTTCTTTAGATACTTTAGTAAGAGTTCTGGTATTGTTCTTTGGTGTTGAAAACACTTAATTTTTAACTTCCTCTGCTTTAAGAAGGTTGAACTGGAGGGGTTTTCACTTTGATCTGCTAAGGTCAGAACCCTCTTATCACTGTTGTTTGAGGTAAGTGGGCAAAGGAAAATTTTGGGGATTTCAGCTAAGTTCTATAAAAGGCTTTTAGTAAATGGGGGATCCAGCTCAAAAATGCAGAAGTTGGGGTGTACATTCTACAGGAAAACACCTGTTTAAGAATAACTTTTTAGCTAAGAAAAAGAAAGAGTTTTTCATTGTAAAACCTAGGCACAAAGCTCTAGAAGTTGTCTAAAGCTTTGTGGGCTTCTGTTTTTGTTCTTTTTTAAAGTTTTCTTAAAAATTAGCTTTTCTCACTTTGGTGCTCCATTTTCGCACATAGGCCTCGCTGTATACACAACTCTGTTCCATGCTGCATAGGGAGGAACATTTTCAGACCAAAACAAACTAAAACTTGTTTATTGACAGAAGATGTTCAGTGTAATGAAAAAAAAAGTGAAAAAGATAAAACAGTACATTTTTATTGGTGGTGGTGATGTAAGTTTCCTTCACTCCAGTATTTTTTTGCTTTATGCAGGTTTTGGGTTTTTCCCCCAAGCAAAAATAATGCACACATATTGCATGTAGTTCTAAGCCCTTTGCTCTGCTACTGTCCTTAAGTAGTAATGCTGTAAAAACTTAGAAATTATTCTACTGCCAAATATAAGACAGTTGTTACTCTCAGTAACAAATTCAGCTTAATTTTTAGTATTCCTTGGTGGTTTATATCTTGACATTTCTTATGACCTACAATTAAAATGACTTTAGCGAAGTCTCAACTTATATCCAGATTTCTGAGTGTGGTTGAGTGTCTCCAGGGAGAGCCTTGAACTGCTCACTAAATCAATTTGTTCTTTTCTCAAAACAGATTAAATATGTTATACCACTTTATATTAAAAAATAAATAACCCCAGATGACATAACTGCTACATGTAAAATTAAAAAATGTGCTCTGCACATTTTGAAGGGTAATAATTTTGATGCCAATGCTGTGCTGATAGTATTGCACCAGAGAGTGCAAAGAATGGTTAAAAACAAGCGTGTCTAATCCTGTCTGGCTGTTCTGCTAGTCTCGTTTGAGAATTGAGTTGATGGCACTCTTCTTGGGTGGGTGCTGACTGCTAGATGTGGCAGTAATCTCCTTTAGCAGAGCCTGAGACACTTTGCTTCCACTGCCTTGTCTCCCTGGAGTTAGATTTTTCTTTTTTTAAATTTTATTCATGCCTACTGCTGAATTTTAAGGTCAGTCTTCTCCCTATCCCTTTAGCAAGATAGGCTGCACATCTTGCTTGTGACTCACCTGCACCCTTAGCTGATGCTGCAAGTATAATTTGAGTAGACTCGTCATGTTTGCTTTTTATTTTGTGTCCTACACACAGGAGTAGCAGAGAGAAATCAGTAGCTGCTGGTGCTCTGCAGATCTGCAGAGGCTATACAGGCAGCTGTATGCAGGGAGAGTCAGATGCACTGGCTATGCCAGAAGCAGCTTTTGTTCCTTCAAGCTACTTCCATGGTTGTGCTTGAGTGGGTTATTGTTTAGGGCTCTGTAAGTACAATAGAACTTAAGAAAAAGGGAAGGGGAAATTTTTTTCCAAAATAGAACAAAACACACCAAAAAAGTTTATATGGAAATAGATGGCAAATGGTGTCTAATAATGGGATTTTACAAGAGATGTCCAATCTCCAGAACAATGGTCCAGTTTAAGCCAAGATTAATGGTGCTTGTTATCCTACGGCTGTGAGTTGGCAACTCGGTCCTCTGCTACAGGCAGATGCAGTCTAATGTGGTGCTGCCTGCTGCAGCCTGGGGAGGAGCCGTGACTGCCGTGGTCGCTTGTGAAATGATAAGGAACTGCAAACCTCGGGGTCCATCAGCCCCAGGCTGACTCTGACTGTAGCTGGCTGGGCACTGTTGGGTTGGAGGAGGAACATCCTGGACTGCCTCGCATGGGGCAGCCACACCAAATCTTTCTTTTTTCTGCTTGGGCCAATGCCACCTCCGTCAGATTTTAGTTTTGCAAAGAAATGCTGAAATGCCTGTCCTCCTAGTCCTGTTTCTCTGTTCCTGCTTAAACCCCTGATCTATTCTATTGACTCACATGCAGCCCCTTAAATCTGGGATGTGAGGTTGGGAGAGAGATGGGGTGCAGTACTGCCCCAGGGACTGCAGGGCTCCCAGGGCTGTGACAAGAGAGCAGAGACATGGACTACAGCAATCTTGGCTACTCATACCCATGTTTTTAGATGCACTGGACCCTTCTTAGATGCAGCCTGAAAAAGAGAACAGGATTGGAAGAGTGGTTCTTTCAGTAATTTGATTTTTGTGGAACAACTTGGGAGGAGAAAAGGATTTTGTTGTTGTTTGAAACTGGACATCATGATACTGCAAACAGCTGCTGTTAAGCCTTAAATGCATAGGGTATGAAAACAAACTGGACCTTTCCTTTCCATCTCAACATAAGGAAATTGCAAATTTGTGGGTTTCTACAGTTAAGAAGACATGTACTTCGATTATGTTTTATTTTTTGAAATAATGTGAAGTACAAATTTGAAAAGGCTTTCATTTCTGTTTATGCAGAGAAAAAACTGAAGGTAGTTGTTTAGTTTTTTAAGTTGGGTAAATTAATTGAGAAAATGGTGACTAAATGAACGAAACTTGCTTCTACGCACTGGTGCGAAAGAAGATGGAAGAAAGCACAAGCAAAATTTACATACTTATTACTGTGATTCTTTCTTACTTTGCTGTACCCTTGTAGCATTCTGCCTCACAGGGGATTGAGGAATCTCCCAGGAGGACTGGTTGTAGTAAGGATGTGATACAGGAGCCAGTGGTTTGACCAAGTGTCTCAGTGGCTGTGCTATTCAATGCAGCAGCCCCCTATGAGAACCTGCTTCTTCTGTTTTGGGAACAGTGTCAGGAGGAAATGGGGTAGCGCAGGAATGCTGGCCCAGGCTTCTCCTGGGACTCTGCAGGGCACAAGGAGCCCTGCTGGGATGAAGGCAGGAGGCTGACTCCAGGGCTGTCCGGGGCAGGGAGAAGATTGTGTTAGGTGCTGGCAGGTGAGGCACATGGAAGGTTCCAGTGAAGCCTGGCCACTTTTTGTGGCTTTCTGCTGCTTGTGTTTGGAAGGAGTGTGCATCCTGTATGTTCTATCAGATAGATGTCTGTATTTTACAGCCATGTGGCTGGTACATTTTGGTGTGATGTGTTTGTGTGTTCTTTGGTTCTTGTTTTAATAAGGATTACTGAGGACCAAGTCTAGATGTAGGCAAGGCTGAAAGTTGTCAGAATCTGCAGTCCTGCTTCCCTCCACACAGATCTTCCCAGCTTTGCTTTCCTCCCTTGTTCTGTCTCTGCCCAGGAAGGAACACACCAACATGCACTGATGTTAGTCTCTCTGTCTTTCTTCTTTCCTCTCCAAAACCCTCATCTATTTTGCATTAGTTAGTTTAACAACATTTTTTGCTTTTCTCTTATTAAAGTAGCAGGCTGTTTGTTTGTCAGTGTGGATGGCTTCTGATGCTCGTCAGACATACACTCACTGCTGATTTTGAGTTGCTTTAGAATTTCAAGAAACCCTAAGTTTCTAAAATATCCTGATAGAGGGCTATGATACCTAATAAGGACTGCATATAATAGTCAAACTCTCTGTAGAAGTTTGTTAATGTTTTCACATAGCAGAAGTATGCTTGCTGACCAGTAAGCTTATTTAGGAAGAGCAGCACTTCTTGTTCTTCACTTATGACCAGTTACAGCTGTGGACAAATGAGAAGTTGGGATTGCTGACATGCTGTGTGGTTTTACAGGAATTCTGAGTTTGAACATGTTCTGCAGTTCAAGGAGAATAATGCTGGAGCTTCAAAATAATTTTTGAAAATAGGAAAATACCCTAAAATGGCTCCTGCCTTATGCTTTTCCATAGGAAGATTGTACAACATTCTTTAACTGCCTATCCAAGCAGCATTTTTGTTTTTCAATCATTTCCATTTGGGTGTTTTTTGTTTTCTAGCTCTTCATTTTTGTTCAGGTATGTGGAGTCCAAGTGATATTTTGCGTATGGAAACTGAAGGGTTTATTCTTTGTTACTTTTAGAGATTGATTTATTTACAGTTACTTAAGTCCAGCACAGGTTAAGTGCTGAGATACCCTGGGACTGCTCTTGCTTTCCACAGAGTGTAAGGCTGAGGACGAGAAGCAGGATTCCAGGACTGTCTGTGATAGTCCAGACAGATCTATTATAAACTCATCTCTAAAATCTGGCAGCCACCAGGTGGGACCAGGATATGATGAGAAAGCAGGACAAGTTCTTTGTGCTTGACCTAAGTCCGTTGCAGTGATGCAGTTGGGATTGGGAGGTTTAAAGATGAACTTCTGATTACTTCCCTATGGGATTTCCTCCAGTTCCCCCTTACAGTATCTTTTATATGCTTTAGTTTTAAAAATTGTAATGCACAGCTTGCTCTGGGTGCTTGCCTTATATATATATATATATATATATATATATATATATATATATATATAGACCATTTCCATTAATTTTGGCAAAATCACTAAGAAACAGAGCAACACCAAAATGTTGAAATTGTGTAGTATATTGGGCCAAAATGGGTGGGGTTGGGAGCAGGGGCGGCAGGGATGGGGAGCATTGCCTGGGCTGCCCTTCAGGAGTGCCCCTGCGGGATGCTGTCATCCCAGAGCGCAGTGGGGGCCACCACTGAGGGCTGTGCCCACCAAAGAGAGGGCATCCCTGGCAGGGACCGGGCTGGGGTGGAGGAGTCCGGCGTGGGACAGGGGGAATTGAGCAAAGGAGCAAGGAGTAGCCTAAGGACAAGTGAGAAGCGAGGAGCAGCAGTCGGAGGAGGCATTGCGGACATGCCCCGCGGCTGTCTCTGCTGCGGGGGGCTCAGCGTGGCCTGAGCCAGGGGAGTTAGGCCAGGAAAGGTGCTCCAGTGAAGCTGACCCTTGGGAAGCTGCAGGAACAGAGCTCCCCTCGGTGCTTGCTCACCTGCTTAGTCTTCTTTCCTCCTCAATTTCTGAAACAATAATTAACTGCGTGTTAATTGTCAATAAATAAAGTAAAATTATGTGAAATTCCCCGAGTTGAGATTCTTTTGCCCGTGATGTACAGACAACAGATTTGGGGGATTGTTGAATTGCTTTTGCCGGGTTTTTTTAAATCTTTGGTGTTTATTTTTACAGCTTTGGTTTTGAACTTTGGAAGCCTAGAGATAAAAAAAAAAAAAAAAATACAAAAAACCAAAGAGCTGAAAGCTGAAATTTTTATGTGGTGATGAGACTTTGGAGAGCTGGCTTTAGGAAAAATTCCTAGTGCTGCAGGGGACACGATAAAATCGCTAGCGTTGGCAGCCCTGCTGTGTAACCTCTCCTTCCTCCCACCGGCTCCTGCAGCTTTCCTGGCCTGTCCTGGTCGGCTCCTTCCAACAGAGTTGATTTTTACGGTGTGATCTACTCGGAGCAAGAGTTCCGCCTGTGGTGCACTTGTAATGCACCACATCGCATTACTGTAGGAGTAGCCTAACGCAGAGTGTCCAGCATTGCCAGCGTCCAGCGGTCCGTAGCCAAAAAAGCATTTGAGGCCAAAAGGGCCGCGCGTTTTTGTGCTCCCCCTGCTGGATCTGGAAGAGCAGGGAGCCCTCCCGGCCGGAGCGCTGCTGGTTCCCGTCCTTCCCCCGTTCCCACCCCGCAGCTCCCCGGCCGGGCACCGGCGGTGTTTGCGGAAAGGGCTCGGTGCTTCCCGGAGTCCCCTCCTGCAGCGGCCAAACGGGCTGTGACCCGGGCGTGAACGTGGAAGGGGCTGGGAATTGTGCAGCATCAAGTTGTTGTGCCGCAGTGAAGGCTGAGAAGGCGCCTGGGAAGGGTGGCTGAGGGCTTTTCAGCTGACACTTCTTCTCTGCCATCTATTCTCATTTTCAGGGCTCATTTTCAGCCCCCTACCCCCGAACTTTTCCATTGATTCTGTTTTGGGCATCTTTCTAGAAACAGGATGAGGGAAGGGACCGGGCTTTAAGAAGCTAATTTTATTTTTAGAAGCTGATTGCTGTTCCCAGCAGGAGCCTGTGTAGTGTGTTGGCAGAGCTGGGGCTGGCGGGGGGCACGGAACAGGCTGGGGTGGTGGGGGGGGACATTGTACAAGCCCTGAGCAGGCTGTGCAGGGGAACCAGGGAGCAGATGCCTGTGGGGACAGTGTCAGTGTCCTTAGAATGCGCTCCGATGGTTTATGAAAGGGGTGGGTGGTCAGTGATGTGAATTCACAGAAATGTTGATGGATAGCCCTTTCATTTTAAGAGGTGCTTTATAAAAGAAAGTAGGAGTTGTGGTGCCAGTTTTACAGATGGGCAGAATAAAGCACGAAGGAGGGACAGAGCTTTGGGTTTGTGTGCTGCAGCAGTGCTGTTCAGGCTGGTTTAAACAGCCTCTGTTCCTGTCCTCTGCCATGATGGCTGATCACTCCTGTCTTGGGCCTGCTCCCTGTGTTGTGTTGGCACAGCTGTTTGAGACAACGTGCTGAAGGAAATCAGTTCCCCCATTCCAGCTAACCATGCAGCTGCACCAATGCAGTGTTAGAATCCAGGAGAGAGGAGTGAGTGGTGAAATTCAAGTGTCTGGGTAAGTGCTGTAGCCTGATCTGACCAGAGTCCAATCCAGTTACACCTGGAATGGTACCCAGATCTTGGGGCAGGCAGAAAAAAAATTTCTCATTTGGAGAAACAAACTAAAATAGCTAATTGCAACTTCATTAAAGACCAGTCTACATTAGCTGAGAAAGTCACGTTAACACATAATAAATTTGAATCCGTTAACATGCTTTTCCTGCCTTGCATAAGCAGAAGAAAAGCACAGGGGAAAACTTCTGAATGAGAATAAATCCATTCTGGGTGAAAACATTCACAGTTCAATGAGGTCTTTCAGCCCACCATTCGTACAGGGTGCTTGTCAATATGTAACTTCTCTAAAATTGCCTTTTGTAAGATGAGAAAACCAGCAGCATCCCTGTATGAAGCACACAGTCCCTTGGTGACACTGGGTGTGTTGGAGTGGGATGACTGTTTCTGAGAAGGTTTTCAATCATGTTTCTATTCTTTGTGGATTACCAGTGAAAATGATATGGCTTCAGAACAAACACTGAATGCAACTAACAAGTTATTTGTAATAACTTGAGGGTTTTCTTCTGCATTTTTTTTGAGTCACCTGTGGCTTTTGCTTCCTTTGAGTTGCTATGAAAGTGTCTGCTCCCACAGCTGGTAGCTGGGGAGGAACCTGGACTGGTTGCAAATTGCGTGGGGTTTGCTCTGTTGTTTTTTGTTTGGGTTGTTGGTTTTTGGTTTTTTTTTCCAGTAGTATGTGCTTTTTCATGTTTAATGGAATTTTTTTTTTTTTTTGTATGGAAGTTATTTGGAAGTCAGTCAAAAGAGAGGCAAAATGCAGTCACTGTGTTACTTTTCTCAATATTTGCTGAATTTTGGAGCCTGGTAGTATAATACTGTAAGGACACCTTGTCTGCCTGCTGGAACAGCATGTAACAAAATACAGACTACCCGTAAACATTCCCCCATCTCCCTTTGCAATCTTTCTTTATAATTAAAAAAACATTTCCTAGAAGTTATAGTGCTGTGCCAGTGTAATCCATAAACTTGTTTTGTTTTGCTACAGAGAGGATGGTGGTTCTGAGGTATTTTGGTATATTTTCTTAAGCAGTGTTTGGGAGTTGGTTTATCTTTTTTTTTAATGGCACTTAGTTCACAACAGTCAGTGAGTACCCTTTATAAAGAGAATAAAAGAGACTTCAGCATGACCTTTAACTGAAAAAAAAAAAATACCATTTGGCTGAAGAAATTTTGATATAAACCTCAACAGAATTCTCATTATCTTTTCCTCATTTCGTTGTTATAGGCATGAAAACCTGTAACTCTTAAACTGCTGATTGAGTCTCAAAAGCCTGAGGGTGGAAAAGCTGGGCTGGAACCCCAAACCAGCCTCAGATCTGGTCCTCATGGCTTGGTCACTGGACTCCTAAATGTTCTTAATTCATTTCATGTCTTTTCGCTGAGCTGATTCAAATGCTGCTGTGTTCTGCAGGTGGATGGAAGCATGATGTGTCTGTATTTTTATTGCAGGAAAATGGATCTTGTTATGTGAGGGCATTGAGGAAACAGTCCCCAGCTACTGAGAGGAAGAAGGGCCGGTGGGATATATTCAGGTAGGAAAGCTGTGGGTATCATCAAGCAGTGAAAACACTTGTGGGCCTTCATTCTTTTTCCAGACACTGTGTCGTGTTTGATGCTTGAATGGCTGATCTGGTCACTGTCATAGTTTATTTGTTGTTTTAAGAAGCAACCTTGTTTGGTCAATTGATTGCAACAACAAAACACTGCAAGCAAAGCCCTCAGCATAAACATTCCTCAGGCTATCCCTGGTACAGTATTGATCCTGATACAGAATGCAAACAAATTGCTCTTTGCATGAGCCATTCGAGCTATAAAACACAGCAATAATATGTTCTACTTGCTGCCAATAAATGTGCATTTATAATAAACTAAGCAGAAATCCCTGAGTAGAAGTGAACAGTAGTTTCAATAATGTGTTCAATATCTTATGTATAGCTGTTTTACAGAATTTAAAAAAGAAAAGCACAGTGGGCACTCCAGAGTTTCTGTTTCCTCCTTCACTTAAGAAAAATAATCTTTGCAGACTTGTTCTATTGCTGCTTTTTCATTGCTTTTGGGGGTTTTTAAGGTATTTTTAAGTACTTTATGCAGCCACAGGTAAGCTTATTTCTACCTTATTTTCAGTGTAGTTCAGTGCTCCTCAAGAATTTGGCCTACATCATAATGTTCTTGTGGACCAGCTGCCTCTCCTTACACTGCTGTGTGGGTCATCTCCATTTGTGTTCCTTGTCATATCCCAGTTGCATTTCTATATATTGGGAAATAGCACTAAAAATACTTCCGTGTATATGTAGTTGTTTTGAATGCACTTGAAATTAGTGGGGGAGTCAGTACCTTGTGACCATCACCACTGGGGGTGTGTAACTGAACCCATTTCCAAAAAGAAAAAATTTTACTGATCATCAGAACATACATTTTTATTTTCAAATCTGCTTTACCATGCTCATATAATCCATCTCATCCATATTTTCAGTGCTCCACTTTGATGAGTTACAGACAGTGGACCTCAAGGCATTTCTTGATGAACATTTCTGTCTGCTCTCAGCCTTGAAAAACTCAACCTTTTCAAGAGCTATATGGGAGAAAAATGTGCAAGACTAATATTTATAGGCTGAAAGAGAAGGGAGAGGAAAGACTAAAGTGTAAAACTTGCTTCCAGCAGAAGTGCCATCCCTCTTTTACCTCTGATAATGACAAGCATTTCTGACATGGTTACAAAGCAAGTTACTGCTGAGTGCCTGCCGTTTGCTGTGCATTTCTACTGCAGGAGTGTTTTCCTTCCCAGTGCTTTCTTCTATGTTGTTTTCAGACAACCACAAATTTCTGGTACTCATCTATTACATGATGGTTCATCAATACTCCTACATTTCAGTTACTTCCAAGTATGTACACAATGATTGTAAAAACGCAAGGTTCAGATTCAGGTTCAGGTTTTGAGTATTTTTTTATTAATAATGTTTAGCAAAGCTCGTTTGCATAAATCCTTTCATTAATTGTGCTAGCTGAAATAATCCTGAAAGACAAGAAGGGGGAGAGGTAAGTTGTAAGTGCCATAATTTTTGCCAGGAAAAGATCATGGCTATATTAAGAAATAGAGCAGTGCTGATTTTAACTCTAATAGAAGATTTAGAGAACATTACAAGATAGTTTTAAGAGGCAATTTAAATGGTATACTATATTTAATAGTCTCTGAATATAGGTCTAAGATGCTGGTCTTAGATATTAAAAATAGCATGTGCAGGCATAGAAATGTACCAAATACATAACAAAAGGAAAAACAACACCAAACCCCTCTACATAAAGAAACACTCTGTTTTTAAAACTGTACTCTTGAAAATTTCCTGGAGATTTCCCTAGACTTGGATCTTCATTTTCAAAAATGAAATAAAAATCACTTCTCTGTACCATAAGGAAACTTGGGAAAGAAGTTCCTTGCTGTGCCTTTGGGTCATGTGGCCTCACTGCTGTAGAGCTGGAATGTTTGCCATGGTATTTCCGGAGTCTTCATAAACACACAGGAAAACAGTGGGGGCTAGGAGGATTTTTTTTTTAAATTGCTGTGTATTTCCCCCCTACCCTTTTTTTTTTTTTCTTTCTGACAACCTAAATTTATTGCACTTTAAATGTAGGGTTCTTTTAGGAATTCAGATGAGTTTTTAATTGATTAGTCCAGTGAATTTTAAGAACTGAGTTAAAATATTTAATAATTTTTTAATTGCTCAACTTGTCTAGAATTATTTCTTACTAGATTTAATACCTGGCAACCTACATATTAAGCCTGGCTCTTATTTAGGCAGTCTTAATGGTTTACTTTTGGCATGTGTCACTGTGAGTGGCATTCAGTAATCTGACTTGATAGCTGTCATCTTGCAAGGCAGAGTAATGCAAACAAAAGATGAGCACTCAGACAAGGTTACAGTGAAGAGCCATTTCCTAAGTCCTGCTGTGGTGGTGTAGAATCCCCAAGTCAAATCAGAAAAGCACAGAATTAGTTCTGGCTCCTGGGATATGAGGGATAAGATTATGCAAACCTCTTCCATCTAACTGTGGGAATAGTACGTGCTCCTTTTCAGACTTTGCAAACACCATCTTAAATTGGGATTATGAGAACCTCTGTGTGTCTCTAATGCCATGGATATGTTATGTCTTAGTGGCAAGGTGGGCTGAAGGGACCCTGCAGTCCCTCTTACAGCCTGGGCTGGCAGAGCTGCATCTTCCTCCTCCCTTCCCCTTCCAGCCAAGCTGCCTGTTGAACAAGGGCAGAGAATGTATCTGTTTAAAAATAACCTGGCAAAAAGGGGGAGGGAGGGGCAGGATGAATGGACTGTTTTTAGCTTAACCAAGTCCCTTCTCTGCACAGCACCCTGAAGCTGTCCTGACACTCCCAGGAGGGGTGGGGTGAGGGCAGTGCAAGGGGTGCTGGTAACAAGCAGCCAGAGATAGGAGCTGCTTGTTCCAGATAGCCTTTGTGAAAAGCCCCCAGCAATGAGCCGGTGTGTTCCATGAGGCTGCCCAGGACCTGGTCAGTGGGAGGAGTATAACCATATCAGGACAGGCTTGCTGCTGAATCTGGCTATTTATCACATCAGAAGTTACAAAAAGGCAGCATAGTTTGCCTTTGAGCTTCCCTTTTAAGTATGAAGCAGTAGAGTTGATTTTTTTCACAAATTCAGGCTTTAAACTGGCACTCTGAGGAGGAGCATGGGTAGATCTGGAGTTGAGCAAGGGCTTGGATTCTGCACTTTGACAGGGCTTCTTCACTCCTTTCTCCTGTCCCCTACTGAACTTTCTGGATTCTCTCTTTAAGTGTGACTAATTATTGAATTATGTTCTCCTAGTGTTGAAATGTATGAAGTCTAGAATAATTTACGTTAATAAAGTACATTTTATGTTTTGTTCCAATTAATTTTGTGACATCTGATTGCCACAGATTGTCACACTGTCTGACTTCTAGTCTACTGGTCTCTAGCTAGAGTAGTTGATTGAGAGGGGAATGGGATAAAGCTAAGAAGTTGTTCTGAAGTGATTCTACTGTAATTTGCAGGGAAAAACAGAGTTTTAAATATTGACTTAAATATAAATGCTCTCTATATATTATATATAAGTAATCTTTTGTAAAAGTAAGCCACGATTCCACAGGCAAACTGTGTTTTAAATAGAGCTTATCTGCTTATATATGTGGGGGTTTTTTCCAGGTGGACATAGAAATGTCTATAGCTTAGTAAAATGTTGGTGACTTCTTGCTCAACTTGTCTTCAGTGTTGTGCTTTTAAGTAAAATTATGTAGCACCTCAAGTTTCAGATGAAAAATTCCATGTGTTTGGATTGCAGAAATAGTGTACAAGAGCTTATTTTTAAATTTTTTGAGATGTTCCAAAGTTCTGTCTCATTCCTTAGGATATTTCATTGGTTTGTCACTTAGTGCCTGTATGAGACAGTGCAAAGATCTTTTTGTTTGTAATGATAATTTGTATATCCAAATAATATTTTTCATGCCCTTTGGCTTTGCCCCTTCCCATCTAAGGATTCCCAAGCCTTCCTAATGAAACTT
The DNA here is from genome assembly GCF_963662255.1 of Cinclus cinclus. NCBI lineage: Eukaryota > Metazoa > Chordata > Aves > Passeriformes > Cinclidae > Cinclus > Cinclus cinclus. The sequence continues at coordinate 23,963,748 of NC_085052.1, forward strand.
TTGTTTAGGCAGGCCAACAGGAGTCATGGTTGAAACTTGCTTTCAAAAGTTCTGTGTTCCTAATGGCCTTTGACAGTGGTTAGGAAAGCTGTCACTTCACCATAGTGGAAAGCAACCAAAGTGAATTATATTTTTAATGAAAGATTTTCTATCTGGATTAATTGATACTGGCAGGACCATACTAGTTAAAAATAGAAGAACCTACTGCAGACACATTGCAATCCATCCTGGTCTTTCTTTGTCTAAACAAAAAGCAATGTACACAAAGCGAGTGTAGACAGGTCTTTTAGTCTGAGGTACTTCCTTTAGCAAATGGCCTCTGATTCTTTTCTCTTTTTACTTTTTTTTAAGTAAGTATCGCTTTGAAGGGAGACCAAATAAAATCAGTATTCAAGGATTCTGTTCATCATGTCACTACATGGGAAATGACTGTATCCTGCACTAGACCTACTTTATGATGGTGTGACCAAGATTCTTATGGCCTTATAAAGGACGCTAACTTGCATTCCTCTCTGCAAAGAAGTATTTCCAAAAGAAATAATACGCAGATTGAGTATTTGTTTTTGTTCAATACAAAAGTGTTCAGACCTAACTGGAAAATATTTTAGTTCTGTACACTTCCTTTCTCCCTTAATCACATTTATCTCTTCCATGTTTTCTTCTGACTATTAGAAATGTGTTCTTTTAGGGTATTTTAGTTCAGATTTATAAGCCAAGGCTTTTTTATCTTTTCACTGAAAGTGTGTGTAAGTAAAGGGACTGAATAGTTATTTTACTTTTATATCCTGCACGTATGTGTACTCGATATATTAGATGTGTGTGTAAATTGAGAGCCTGTTTCAGAACAGTTGTTGCTGTCTTAACAATGGTTGATGATTATATATGTATTTTTAAATGACTAAAAGATCTAAATAAGGTTAAATTAACCTGCAATAATCATACAGTTGCATATTTTTAAATGTTTCATACTGAATAGTATTTAATTACATTTTTCTATTTCACCTACTTGAAGTTAGGAAGTTCGGGTATAGCTGGTTTTTCACACATTTTATTAGGCCTTGATATTTCTGACAGCATAGCTTTCTTTTTCAGGCCTTCAAGTGAGGAAAGAGAGAGAAAATTATTTCCTTCTCAAGACAAAAGAACAGCACAAGTGTAATCTCAGCTCTCAGTTTTTCTTTTGTCTATGTCTCTTAACCTGGTGTGATTAATTTGGTTTGATTTGGTCATGTTTTTAGAAGTTTATGAAAGGATAGGGAAAAGGGAAGAAAAACACTCCTTTGAAGCAAGTATCAGTGATTCAAATGCTGCCTTGAATCATGAAGATATATATGACTGAGATCTGTGTTACTAGAGTGTGAGAAATTCTGTGTGAAATGCCAGCAGGTGTATAGCCCAAACTGATGATCAGGCAAGGGCAGGGACAAGTATATCGACTTCTTGTACTCTGCTGAGAATTTGCAGTCTTCACCACAGATCAAACTAAGCCTTTTCAAAGAAAATATTTTAAACTAGCAAATAATGGAAAACATCCACGTACGCAATGTAATCTAAAAATCTCAGGAGTCAAAATAAGCCTAGTTAATCTGTGCAATCTGAATGCGTGGAGGAGTGTGTCTGCCACACCTTGTGGGGTCCCTTCTCTCTCTTGTTTATACCTGTCCCATACATCAGAAAGCTCAAACTGAAAGCTAAAAATATTCCTTTACAGTAGAGTGGGAGGAAAAAGAAAGCAGCTAGGAGCACCACCTTCCAAAGATGCTAAGTGTTTGCTACAGAACATTCTGTTGACAGAGAATGCAACAAAATAATTATGTGTTGAATAAGGTGTTTTGTTGTTGCCTTTGATTGCAGCCCTTCAATGGAATTTCCTCTAGCCCATGTGCTCTCTTACTGGGTGGGCAGAAGCTCACTAAGTTGTAGGGGTTGGATTCTGCTAAATACAGTTTAGCAATGATCATTTTATTACTGTCCTTTTAAATGCAAACATTCCCAGTCTCTTCAGGTGCTCTTCTTAAAATATGCCGGTTTTTTCTTTTCCCCTGATGATTTCATTGCTACCTTTTGATTTTTGTCTCATTTTGCTCTGATTTTATAAGTTTCTCATGCACCATTAGACTGTCACTGCTCACTTAATAAAAACTATGGCACCCGGGGAGCATTGGTTTCTTGGGTCCCAGTTTGATAAAGGATTTCCTTCTCTGAGCACATTCCTCTTTTCGACTGTTCAAATGTCCACCAGAAATAGTGAATTCTTTGTTAGTGGGAGCACCTGTGCTGAGCCATTTTAGCATCTACAGTATGGTGATGGTTTTTGGTCATTATTGCTCTGGACCTGGTAGAAGCCAGGAGTGGAGTGCTCTTTATCAGTTTGTAGAGTCTTGCAGTGCTTCACTCTACCTTTCCCTTTGGCCTTTTTGGTGCCTGCTGCCTTTTCTCTTACATTGCCTCAGAAGTTCTCATCTGGAGACCCCTGTTCCCTCCATCTGCTCACAGTGCTCAGTCAGAGTATAGAAGTATAGTGCTTGCAGCAGAGGCTGTACCCCAAGAGAAGATGTACTTAGACCATGTCTTGGGGGCAGATACGAGCTCGATATGCTTGTCTTCAGCTGCCCACATTCTGTGTGGAGCCAAAGCAGAAGCCCCATTTCCATCATCCACACTGTGTTGAGCTCGAGCTAATAAGCTCGGTCTCTTGGCAGGATGTGTTAGATCAGGCTTACTGCTGTGCTAATTGTGCTTACACAGCTTCCAGTTTGGAGCTGGCTCATTTACAGCTGGCTTGGATGGTGGCCAGGAAGGCTCGCCTCTGCCTGCAGTATGCCATGTAGACATACACGCATCCAGCACTTGAACATGTCTGTCAATAGCAGGAAATTATATTTGGAGGGAGGGGAAAATCTTTGGCCTGGCTGCAAGTGTAAACAAGGACAGTATTAATGAATGAGGAAGTAGGTAACAATTTCAATAAGGAGAAAGTTTGACTATTCCTAAATTAGACTCACTGCCATAAGTTGTTTTCAGCCTGTGTGTTTGGCCCTATCTTGTTCCTCATTTACCGCTGTTTTTGAGAGGGTTTTGTTTTGGGAGTTTTTTCAGTATGTCTTGGGAACGCTTCCCAGATTTAAGAAACCTCATTGTAGAAGTGAGCAGCCTGGTATTTTAACTGAGAAACAGAAACTAATCTAAACACAGCATTAAAAAATGGGCAAACATTCAGAGGATAGAAACTAGCTTTTATAATTAGCCCATCCACTGTTTTTTGTCTTCCCTTACTTCATATGTTAGCAAGTTATTGTGTACACTGGCTCTAATGCAGTGTCAAGGATTGGCCCATCTTAGTGTTGAAGTGCTGTAGTTACCTAAAAGTACAGGACACTCACTAGTAACAGGAATTATTCAGGAAAAAGAAACCCAGAGCTGTAAAAAGTTCAAGTTTGTTTATTTATGTTTGAAAAGCTAGAGCTCAGAATGACTTGAAAGCCACATCCTCAACTGGCAAAGATAATTTTCATCATTTACCAGCAGTTGCATCATTCGCTTCATCAAGAATATGTCCCCTCAATTATTATGAAATCTTCTGTCTGTGGAGTAGGGTCGTGGTGGATGGGAACATAGGAGTGTACATGTATATATAGAGAGAGAAAACTGAGCTAGTCTCTTATTTTATTGTTAAATAATAAAATGATTTGTCAGCCACATTGCTATGAGCTCTCCTAATATTTGAGCCCATTTTTCTCAAATTATTTTTTCAGTCACGAACATCCACGCATCGCTGCATTAACTTGCTTGACAGTTTAGAGGCCACTTCTCCTTTTTGAGCAAGCCTTGAAAAGACAGTAACAACCTTCTAGTTCTAAAATCACTGTTATTAAAACAACCAGGGGAATGTATCTCTGCAAAGGCAGAGTTGAATAATGATTTAGCTCCCAGAATTAATTTGAAATTTCAGAAGCACTAAGTAGTATTTTAGTGGCAGTATAATCCTGCACATTACATATTAAGTCTGCAGACTGTACTGCCAGAGGAAGAACCCTGCAGTATTTAAGTGACACTATAACACCATGGTATTATATTCAGGTCATTAGGGGGCATTTTATGGGATTGAAGTTATCTGGTGGAATGTCAAGGGTGAATCGTACATTCTCTGTTTCTTTGCCTCTCCAAATATGTAGATTAGGGGTTTAAAAAAAAAATAAATGGCATGTTGGTCACCAGTGTTCCTCCCCTGTCTCAGCCCAGTGTATCACCTGTGCACCACTTGCATGGTCAACAAACACGGAAGGGAAGGGAAGTAATAGATACTGATGGCTTAAATGGCTGGTGAGAGAGCACTGTACTGAAGGTTGAGGAGTTTTCTGTATTGAATCACAGCAACTGATAGATAAGCATAAACTCCAAGTACTTGGCTTTTGTGTAAGGTGTCAGCAGGTGTCCAGAATGATGGAAAGTTCTGAGCTCCAAGGTGGGTGTTTCCAGAGCAGATCCCTAACACTAAGAGGCAGGGGCACTCTTGTGGTTGAATATACTAAGGGAGATGAATGCCTCTCTACCCTTTGTGCTTTAGAAATTCCTGCTAAATTCATGTGTGTGGCCTATCATAATGACTTTGATACCTCTTTTCAAATGTAGTCATCATTCAGACAGTTCTGGTTGAATTTAGAGAGTATGTTAGGCTGCGAAAAGCAATGTGTTCTCATTGCTGCCTCTGGCAGAAGTTGTTGCCATTCAGATCTGCCAGCTAGATAGTTCACATGATTATTCTGTGCACCATTAGAGAAAAACTGGGATGGGTTAGTTTAAACATGTAAATAGAGGCTTTGGATCATTCTTTCTATGAGAATCAGATAATCATCACACAAGTAGCCTGCCCGTCTAAGAGCAAATTTCACCGCATCAGTCTTCCCTCGTTGTTCCTTCGCTTTGTTTAAACTACAGCTTTTGGGGTGATGGGAACATTTGTTAAAAATAAAAACAGTGATAAAAAAGGATCACTGACAACAAGTAAAGTTGAAATAATGTTTAACTTCCTGTGGTGGGAATGGCAATGTTAACATGCTGATTGGTCAGGGGTTCATAACCTTTTAAGAGAACAAAGTGGCCATCAAATGGGGTGCATGGCTCTGATCTTTCTGTGCTCCAAGTGGTTGAGGGGGGTACCCCAACAACAGTTTGCTTATTTGAAGAGTTTTATTTCCTCTGATCTAGAAGATGGGCCAATTTGTTATAAAGTAATACCTGTTTTCTTCTTGATGCACTCCATGTGATGGGAAATCCTTAGAAAAGTCTCATGGGCAAGATGTGTGCCTGGCTGCTGCAAGAGGAGTGTTGAGGATAATGGACAACTGGACATTATTTTTACAGGTCTTTCCTGTAAAAGATAAGCAAGATAGCATTAAAATCTTACTGGGGAATGGTATTTGTAGAGAACTGCTGGCTATGCCAATGGGAGAATTGCCTTACCTGGCAGACCTGCTGCCGTAGGAGGCTGTGAAGGCAGATCAGCAGGTTAAACATGGCTGTAGATGACAGCTCCATGAGCAGACATGAAGGGAAGCATGTGTTCCTGCTGCTGTCTCACTGTGGGTGCTGTGGAGTAAAGGCAGTAAACTACAGACAGTAGCTGGGCTCGTGTACCCTGCCTACATAAGTACCTTCTGCTCAGAATACCCAGTTAGAGGGATGACTGGATTAACCCACAAGAGAATGTTTCCTGTTCCTTCTGCTTTCATGTATGTAAAAATACTCCAAATATTATTCACTCTATTTTAAATCAATTCAGTACCCTCTGCCTCTGCTTCCTTTTTCTTTCTTCATGAGAAAAGACTAAATTTTGATTTCCATATATGTAGGCTACTTTCACAGAGGATAAAGTTTCAGTTTAAGTTTTGAGGACTATTCTCCCTTGATCTTGATTTTGCTTTGGTTGTCACCAGCTTTTGTTTTAAAATGTGTATCAGGAAGCTGTTCTGTCCAGCCATTTCTACTGGGTATTTTTTCAAATTAAAGGCAGTGGGCTTTCCTGAAAAATGTCCATAGACAAAGAACTCCCCAGGGGGTGTCTCCAGTGATCTGCGCAGTTAGTCCTGTGAGCTATCATTTTACAGTAAAAATAGAAAATGTTAAATATTGATTACGTATGCAAGTAGAAGAAATGTACATCTGTATACTAGCTCTCCAGAAGCTTGTATATAAAAATAGATTTCAGTCACAGTTTTCCTTTTAATGTGCCACAAGAAGTGAGTTTTGGTCTTGAGGAAGTATGGGTGAAGCCATAAGGCTATAAGCTTGTGAAGAGAACTTTATTCCAGCTATTCAGTTAAATTAATTAACATGGAAATTTTATGGGACTTCTTTTACTAAGTAAGGGACATGTACTAGTTATCATGGTGCAGCAGTGAGCAATACCATAAAGTTGGGAATGGGAGAGATCTTTGTTGTTTATCAAATGCATGCTGTGTAGCATGTATTGTAGAAATAGTGGCCTGTTGCTTATGTTACTGTTCCGCTTGTACTGCTTTCTCCATGTATTTGCTGATGCTGCAACACTTTTTGCACTAAGTTTTAGATAATTCAGCATCTGCTTTTCTCAACTGAAATAATCCTGCTACTCTCACTGGTGGTACATAGCTAAGGCCTGTTTTTCTTCCATCTCACTGAAGGCAAACATCTGGAAGACGGGCTTTGCTGTCCTTGGCCATTGAATCTGTTGTGACTTTCTTTGATTGCTATCAGTTTGAAGCATTGCCAGATACTGTTTTGATCCAGAAACTTGCCAAACCAACCTGTGCCTCTAGCTTCTTGTAAGAGCTGGTCATGGAATTAGGAAGATTGTAGGACAAGCTTCATTATCTTATGAGATGATGTGTATATGATAAGTTCTGAATAATTACACAATAGAGTAATCAGCCGGTAACCTATTATGTTCTTCAGTAGGGAACCTCAATAATAAGGTCTGGCAAAAACGCAACTTTCCTTTTAGCAACCTTGTCAAAGTATTTTAAAGTATTGTCAATGTTTATTTAAAGTTGAACTGGTATCAGGTACACTTTACAGTTCTTTGTAGAATGAAAATTCTTTGTTCCGAATGAATATTAATAATGAATTGAAGATATTTTAGAAATAGGGTCTGTGGTGGAGTTTCATTTCAATGTTTATTCCCTTCATCCACAGTGTGGTGCAGGACTGTAGATATTAATCTCAAATTATATCTTATTAAAAATTCTGAGTAATAACCACCTGGTTCTTTGACATTTTGGGTTTGTATTTGAAACCAGGGAATCAACTGCATTTGCTCCTTTGGTTGCCAAAATGTAGCTTGACTTCTGCAAACAGTTTAATGGAATGGGTTCAGTTTTAATAGTGGTATAAGAATATACCCATGATAACATCTAGAATTTTTGCGAAGGTTTTGCATTGTTTGGTAGCTGGAAATACTGTTTTGCATATGAATACATCCAAACCAAATTTGCTACTTGTAACATGAATGTACTAAACAAACTACCAGAATATTTGTAGCTGTAATGATTTCTGATCAAGGGGCTGTACTTTGCAGTATGTCTGCTTTCTTCCTTTTGTAAGCTTACAGTTGTTGATTCTTTTTTGGACAATGTGCATTCACACATACACGCACAAAGTGCGTTATTAGCCTGGAGCTTCAGGCTAAATGTGTGAGCCCAGGTGTCATATTTCTAATGCCCTATGCATGAAATGTGAAGTAATTGCCCAAGTGTAGAAGCTGTATATATGTTTATGAAAGGTGAAGTACAGACACAGTCTGCGATTTCAAGTGTCTTATGAAAATGTGTGTGTGGTAAGGCCATGCTGTCTTCAAAACAAACTTCTTATGTTCTTGAACTTCAGACTTCTCAGTCTTGAAAAGTGAAGTGAATGACAGAATACCTTAAATATCTCCATATGTGTTTATATTTAGTAGGTCTAAAACCTCTTACACCAAGGTAACTTACTGCAAAAGAGAAACATCTGCTGAATTAATTTTCATTAAGTAGATGGCTTTCTTGTTTTTTTGTGTTGTGAGGCCTCCCAGCCAAGAAGGGAAGAAAGATACAGGTATGCTGATCTGTTAAATAAATGAAACAAGTGGATTGTGGGCAAATAAATATGAGCGACAAAGAGATGATGTAAGGAGAGCAAAAAGCATTTTTACACAAAGAACAGTGGATAGTGCCTACCTCTTCATCATGATCCCAAACGCGAGAAAAATCAAAGGGTTTTTTCTTACTGGAGAGACTGAAAGAAGGTCAAGTTCAAAAATAGCTTTGGGTCAAAAAGGAGGGAGGAGAAAGAGACAGTATAGTCACTGAGATGAGTAACTTCAGATAACATTTGAGTGTCTGAGATGTCATTGAGAGAACTGCTGCTGAGGAAGAAGCCTGCCGTAGCTAATATTTTCAGTGTAGAGACACATGATATCACTACCAGAAATGGGCTGCTCCGGGTGCAGGTTGTCATTGTACCCTATTATTGGTCTCTACTGAGCTTCCATTTCCATGTGTGTGATGCTGGGACTTCTGAGGCCACATGCCTTGGTTGTATTGTGGCAATATTCCAAGCCATTCTATAATGAATTATGGAGGGAAAAAACTGCTCTGTTCCTTAACTGGTTAAGACTTCTAGGAAAACAGTGAGGCTTTTTGTGTAGTTTAGCCCTTCTTGTCCTCAGCTGTTTACTCACTTACACAGCTATAAATTGACATAAATGCTTGGATGTATGTCCTAATCCTTATCATCACTGTAACACCTGGAAGTCATGACTTTTGAAGCATTTGTAGTAGTAGGAAAGGTTTGACAGTGAAACTTCTTTCCTATTTGCATTAAAAATTCATATGGGGTGGATTTAATCTGAGACTTTTGTACAAGTACTTTTACTAAATACTCTGTGTTTAGAAACAATGTAGGATCTAATATGCCAAGGAGGAAGGATTTATTTAATTCTATTCAAAAATCTCTAAACAGATTGAGTCCCTGATAATCTTAGCAGCTGATACCTGTAGTTAGATTTTGAAGAAGAGTCTTCTACTGGCATCTGAATATTTTAACTATAGTTTTCAAAAAAAATTTTTTTTAAAAGTAAGGCATAATACTATCAAATGAGATAAGAGTTTGAAAATCCCCGCTCAATAAACTGATATGTTCTTCAGGAAATTGATGATATATCAAAAGCTGTTTCTTCAGATAACAATCACCAGCTTAGCTTCTCAAAATGAATGTGAAATACGAACATTGAGAGAAGGCTGTGTCAGCACATAATGGTGCTGGTTTTGTATACAGGGTTCTTGGCTTATCTTGAGAGGGGCTCTGACACACAACAAAACCAGTGCAAGCTGTTTTAGGCACCAGTACTTTCTTCTGACCTTAATGATTTCTTGGCTTATGTGTATGAGATCAATTTGAAGAAGTTTTGATATTTTCTTTTCTCCTGCTTGTTTTCTGTTTTTTTCTCTTTGTTTTAATGACCGAATATACTGGATGAAAAGAGGTCCTCCAATTAAAAGATAAGCTATATATTTAAGATTTAAGCATATTCTCCCATACAGGAATTAAACTATGAATGTATGTCTTTTGAATCAGTCTTTCTAAACAGGGCAGAGAAAGCTACATCTGTTGTGGTGGCAGTGGTGTTGTGTTTCCTTTTTTCTTTTTGGAATAGCTGAATGTTTTCTTGAAATAATGTCTTTTATGGCTAATATGGAAGTCTTTGCCACTGCTGTGAAAATGAAGTGGTGTGCACTGGACCAAGTAGCATCTTGCTTTGAAGTCCCTTAGTAGAAGAAACAGTGAGACACACACCTGACCCACGTGTGGTTTGTGCATAACAGATTATCTCTCTTGAAAAGGAGCGTTCACAGGTCTCTTCTGTTTGAACTGGAAATCACTGTTGTAAACTGCTCTTCATTCTCAGGGAGTGAGGTTTGTTGCTGTCCCACTCAGTGGGACCTCAGAGGTCAGCCTGAACCCAAGAGATCCACTGGGAAACGTGAAAACTTTGGGGTGAACTTCAGGTTTTCAGATGTGGGTGGATGTGGTTTGATCAGTCAGTGTATTTTGGTTTTTCAACCCTGTTGAGATGAGCTTTATCAGTGTGCTGAGTAGCATAGATGGGCATTGCTTGCTTACACTGAGCCACTGCTTGGGTCACCAAATACATAAGCAAGCTGATTGTTGCACTGAGTAGTTTGATGTTTTTCTTTTTAATGGGCATAATTTCCACTAGTTCCACTTTGAAATCTGTCTAAAAATGAGTGACTGTTAGTGTTTCCACACTGATGATGTCTTGGAGTCATTAATTATTTATCTTCATGACTACATGTGTTTGAGAAGGGATTTGGTTACCCCTGTTTTGCAGGAGACAGGCAGGGCATGAATTGACTTGTACGCTGTGCCTGTGCTAATGTGGAGTGCTCCATGGAATGACTCCATTGCGAAGCTGCAAGGAAGGGTGTTGCTCATTGTACCGTGCTTTATTTTTAGAGGACTGGAGAGCAAACTGCTGCAAGCATCGGACTGGAAGGAATATTGCCTTTTCTCACTCTTTCTTAATTCTCTTAAAGTCCTTATCAAAAACTGGTAGTGTTTTCAAGTCTTATGTAATGGCTTAAGAGTCTTGTGTCTAGTGAAGGAAGCCCAAACCAGCTTAATTGTTTCTTTCGAGGGCAAGGTGCAGTGTGTTGTTTGTGCCGCCAGCCTTGGCAATGCCTTCCCTTCCCCAACTGCTTTGTCCCCTTCTTCCCTTCCCCCGCCTCCCCAATTATTTTTCCAGAGACCTTGGCTTGCTGCTTCTGGGGCAGCAGCAGCAGCTGCTAGTGCTGTCCTGTAATTCTTCCATCTCGGTCACAGGGGACTGGAAGGGAAAAGACGGTCTGTCTCAGCAGCAGTCCACCAGCTGCCGCTGCAATCTATAATGCACAAATTTGCAAAGTATAGCTTTTAATTTTGCTTTGCAGTCAGAATGAAAAACTAGAGTGCACCACCACTGCCATCATTGATTGATTAATAGAAATAAATGCTCCCTCTTTCAGACTTGGACAAAAAGAACGTGGAAGTGGCTAAAAATAAAAGGTAAGAAACCTGACAGGCTCTCCCACCAACAGAGTAATTAAGAACACGTTGCGTGTGTGTGCTTGACAGTGTGCTTTGGCTAGGTAAAAGCTGTTGAGTAATGCAAGAAATTAACTAAATCGAGTATAAAATCGGGCTTTGGGTCATGATACTTTCTGAAGTAGGTGGATAAGCAGGGCTTTTTGTTACAGTGTTAATGACTGAGGGAATCCCACAGATTCTAGCCTAAGAGGTTTTCCTGAAATTGTGCATTGAGGTGTATTTTTGGTTTTGAGGTTTTTTCTTAAAGGAGAGAGAAGGGGATTTAAAGAAGAACAGGCAGTGTTCTTTCTCTGCCAGCAATGTGGTTGGAGTAGCAATAGTAAGTACTTGTTTTGTGTCTAGTCATACAACTTGAGTAAGGAAATGGCCCATAGAAAAGGTAAGCAGCCCCCAAATTTCCATTAGAAATGGATTTGTAGCCTCTTCAGTGTGCGTGTATGAATGATGAATCTTTTAGTTGGAGCATTCAAGAAGAACCAGCCATAACACGGCCAGAATTTGTGAAATTGTTGTGTGAACTGGATAGTTTAACTCAGTGGCTTGTTCAGAAGACTTGAACTATAAAACACCACTCATAAAAAGAATTCATGTTGTTGTGGCACACACGATTGACCAAAGAAAAACTGTTGTGTGTATAGCTGAGAGAAGTAATTTTATCGCAAGTCAGTTTTGCAGTTGATTTGTCAGGATTTGGGAGAAAGCAGATCTAAACCTTACCTTTGTGGACACCCTGACTCTGACAATAAATTACATTGTAACATAGTACCTATCCACATAATTGCCAGTCCTGATTTCTGTATGTCTTACATGATACTAACGTCAGCAGTTTTAAGTGAAAGCATAAGCAGCCCCTAATCTCACAAGACACACTACTTTAAATAGATATGTTGTACAGACATGTTGGCAGAAATAAACTAAATCTAGATGTGTCTTTGTGACTCCAAAAAAACCAAATTAAGCAGTTTGAAGAGTAAAAAAACCTACTTTATGCACGTGTGTGTACATATCTTAAATTTGTTGGAATTTTTAGCATGTGAAAAATACAGCCCTGAGTGTATACCATACCTTCCATCTCCTGGGAAAACAGAGTAAGGAGAAATTATATAGTTGACCCATTATTCAGACACCTGGGAATTAAGAGAAGGGAAGAGCAGTTTGTTTCTCTGAAGTCCTTCCTAATTATACTAATTATATATTTTTTTTTAAATAAGCATGGTATGCTCAAATATTTATGTAAAAGCAGTGTTCAGTGTTATCACTTAATTGGGCAAAGAAGTAAAAGTTTAGTGAAGTGCACACACTTTGTGTCAGTTGCAGTGTTTTGGGTGGCTTCCTGCTCACTTTCAGGGAGAGGATAGAAATTAAATGACAGAGGCTTTTCATAGGTAAAAACCAGCAGAACTCTTGGAAATACTACTTTAGCCAAACTTTACAATATTGTATATTACTAGTCTTGTCAAAGTGTCAGAAATTACCTATTGAAAATTGTTTGTGTTTAACCTTTAAATAAAGACTGCTAGGGTTTGTCTTAAAACTGAAGTAGTAGTAAACTGGATTGAAGCTTGCTAACTTTTGACTAGGTGGCAACAAAGGCCTCTGGAACTCACAGTAATGTTTCCAAGAATGCAAGTTCCCCTTTCCAGTACATATTTTCATTTGTCCTCCTGTTGTGGTAAAGGTATCTGTCTTCTGCCATTGTTTTCTGAGCTATGCACTGAAGTCTTTTGAAGATGATTGAATTTTCTTTTTATTGACTTGTCCTTCCCTTCAAAATTAATACCTTTATTTTAATATTCAAGCTTCTTTCAAACAGATTGTTACCTTGGCACTACAAAAAAAAACCCTTACTAAGTACTGGTATGTACATCATGGGCTGTTTTCCATCCATTCTGCAGGGCCTGGTTCCTAATGCAAAGAACAGCATTAAAGTGTCAGTGAGAACCAACTTCCCTCATTTCTGCCCCTGTGGGGATTTGAGCAGTCTCTGCAGCCTCCTGTATAGACGCTGTGTGCAGGGGATGCCACTTTCAGGGCAAAGCTAACCTTGGAATAGTTAAAAGAGTGGAGTTTTGAGGGAGTACTATGAAGTTTTTCAGTAGCTGCATTCTCGCTAGGTACTTCCTACCTAACTCTTTACATGGAAGTGGGAAGGTGGCTGTTACTGTTGTATCTTGTCCATGAAACTTTGGCTGTGGGCAGGAAGCCTACAGTCTAATCTGTAGATCCATTCTGGTTCTTAGAATGAAGCATTTTGAGACAAGAATAATCAGAAATAAATGTTAAAAGAAGACATTTCAGAAAAGGGACCCAAAAGCACACTACAGTCTGCCTGAAAAAAGAATATGGTGTCTAGACAATGGGCCACTTGATTTCTAAATTCCTCTATTTATTGGTAGTCTTAAAAATCCATGTTCCCCAAAACCTTTTCAAGGGAGTGAAAAAGAAAGGAGGAGAACAAAATGTAAGTTCTAAGCTTGCCTAACATGTCACTTGGGATAATGTCACTTCTGTATGTCCTTAGTAAACACAATGCCAGATCAGGAGCTAAAGGATAATATTTTGCTCTAAATTGTTTTCCTATAATACCTGAAGCTGCACAGTGTAAAATCAGGAGTGGGGAAAGGCTGTCCCGAGTCTCTCTCTTTGCCTGCTGATACAAGCATGATTTCATTATACAAACATTTGCTCCATTAATTGTCATTATTCCTAATCCTCCATTTTGCTTAATGGCAAAACATTTCACTGCAGGGGAGAAAAAAATTAGATTAAAGTAAAGACTTTCAGACAGTAAAGACTGCTAATTGAAACCTGCAAGGGATACCCCCATCATGGAAATTCAAAATTACAAAAGTTATTACTGATGTAACTGGAAAAGTGATACTTGAAAATCCTCAGGCATACACTTTGCATTAAGTTTTTGTATGTTTTAAGTCAAGGTTGGATTCTTTTTCTTCCTCTGTAAATGTAAGAACATAACTTTAATAAATGGGTGCACGTAATGCTGCATGTGTGTTTGTGTAACATGCATTTTGTCTTCTGATGGAAAGTAGAGGCTTTGATTGTGCATGTATGTCCATGTGGACCTCTAAAAGGAGATATGTTGCAGATGGGGATGCTAGAATGTTTTGGTTCTGTTTCTCTTTGCTTCCTTCCATGTGGGTTGTTTTTGGTTTTTTTCAGCACCCGTCTTCCCCTGCAGTAGCACTGCATTGAGATCCTGGAATAAAATTTTGCCTGTGCAAAGCTCACATGTATGTTTCTGTATTTTCCTTTGCAATCTGACAGCAATGTAGGTCAGATTTCTATTCTCTAGAGGTTGCTAATACTTTGCCCAAAGGAAAACTGAGGCATAGGAAGGTTTCCCTACTTTTCTTCCCTCTTGCAGCTCCTGCAGGAAGTGGAGAGCAGTGAGCTGCTCCTGGAGCTCCTTTCCCATATGACAAACCTCCAGCTTGCAGGCACACAGATGGGGGTTGTGTCGAATGCATAAAAATACAAATGCTGATACTTATCTGAGAAACATCGTGTGCCTTCACTGAGTGTACAGTGGTAGGACAGCACTTCATAAATGGATTTTAAGGTTTCACAGCATTTGTCAGGCAAAGGAATAAAAAGAATATTTACTTTTGAAAGGAAAAAAGTAATATTTTAAGAGACATCTCTCAAATATTTCTTAAATTTTTTGTTATTTTGAAGTTTAAACCTACGTAGTTCTGAATTTTTGGGTTACTTTTTGGTTTCTTGATTTGGCACATTTTTGGATGCGTGGTACAGTATGTGGGTTGTGTGTGTCATGAAGGATCCCCAGTACAATGTAAATTCATGGTTTTAAAATGACTTTTCCTGAGGTGATGTGTTCTGTGTGTTTTGTGCTCTGTGCCTCCCTCCATTCCCTCACCCTCAGGTCCATTTAGGTGTAAGTCGGATTAGCTCAGTGACTCTTAGCAGGCATCTTTTTCCTGTTACCCCGAGATAAATGTATGTGACTTAAAGAGTGAACTCCGGGCACAACCTTATTCCTGCTGGGGACAGGAGCTGCATTTTCTGAAGCTCTGTGTTGGTGAATAGTACCCCACTGTGCTCTATATGGGAAAGTGTGTGGGTGGCAATTTACATGGTAAACAAAGGCAGACAGGGAAGGAAGATAGTTATGCTTATGTTTTTAATGCTTGTCTTTAAAAAGAATCTGTTGAAAATTAGCAGCAACAAATATCATGAAGAGAAAATTGGTGTGGATTTTTCCATTTTTAAGAATCAATCATTAAATAAAAGGATTTTTACATACTTCAGATAAAGTTGCTGGTACGATTTACTGATTTTGTGGCGAAGGCAAATAAAGACTCTACCTGCAACTATTTCATTTAAGGATAAATGGAAACCTTTTATTTAATCAGTAAAATAGGTTCAATACTCATCTGAAGGATCACGCACATCCCCTTCCTGCCACCCTAAATAGGTTGTTTTCTTGTTTGTCATAAAAGGTGTAGGAAGGCAATGTGAATTAGATGGCTAAGGCTGGAGAGAGTGTCAGGAAGCATTGACATTCTTATTTGTGGCATGTATCTACTATGTGACCTTGGACAAGTCTCTTCACCTATGCCATATCCCGTTATTAGATTATAAATCTCTGCTGGGAGAATGCTTGTCGCAGTTTGCTTTTGTATCTGGCAGAGGGTCTTTTACTATTTGTAAAACAAATAGAAATAAGGATAAAAGGTTTTTTTCTGGAACACTAGCCTTCGATGAAGGCAAGGATTTCTTTTTAAGCTTGCTCTGGTGCCCACTCATCTACAAAACAGTTCATTCACTCTGTCGCCTTCCAAGCAGCAAAAACCTTCTAACATGAGATTTGCTATTTATTCAACTAAGTAAACGTTGTGAGTGACTGTGCCGTCCTTGGAAAGTTTTGCAAAGGCATTCTGAAATGCGAAGAACCTAACACGTGAATATTCGCAGCATTTTCTTTTCGATTGAAGTAGAGGGCTTTCTGCGGCAGTGTTGTACAAACCGTGCGTTTTAATTGCGGTCGCAGTCTGTTTCCTTGGGGGAAGGCTTGTCCCTGGGAGGCGGCTGATCGGTGCCATAGCTGTTAACCCACGAGCGCGGCTCACGCCGCTGCGGAGAGGAGCTGCCTTATTCCATGTGACCAAACTCTTGTTCCAGTTCACCTCTCATTCCGCTCTGCCGCCGTTCGTGCTCGCGTTGGCGCTGGCAAGGCAGCTCTCCGGGGACGCTCTCCCTTGCAGTTCGCTGACTCGCATCCAGGCCGCTCGCAGCGCAGACGCTGCGGTGCGGAGGAGCCGCTGCCCCGGAGGCGGGAGAGGGGCTTGTGTGACCGCGCGTGTCGCCGGGGGATTGTGCCGCGGGGCCGCCTCGCACCCGGCGCTTCCCGCGCTGCCTTTGATGAGCGGCCTGCTCGTGCTGGGGGAATTCAGCTCTGCCTTTTGCCGGGTTTTGTAGTTGGAATTTCGCGGATTTGAGTGTCAGTGGGAGAAAAGCGTTACGCGCTTCTGGTCGAGATGTGGAGGAGCAATTTTTTTTTTTTTTCCTAAGTTTTTGGGTGTTTTTTTCTTTTGGGTTGTTTTGTTTTGCTGTTTTTGAGGTTATTTCTTCTATGCCATTCAGGACACAGCAAGTCTATTTTTCGAGTATTTTTGCTACTAACACACTACCAAATTTTTAAAAGAGAGAGAAACTTAAGATTGACGAGTGATAGTCTCTTAATTCTAGGACTTGACTCTTTAATTACAAAATAACACCTTCATTCAAAGTAACATAAGAAAAATTGCTTTTTAATTGTTTTATAATGTCAGAA
The DNA here is from genome assembly GCF_963662255.1 of Cinclus cinclus. Classification (NCBI taxonomy): domain Eukaryota; kingdom Metazoa; phylum Chordata; class Aves; order Passeriformes; family Cinclidae; genus Cinclus; species Cinclus cinclus. The sequence goes on from NC_085052.1 coordinate 23,980,684, forward strand.
AGGATAAATATGTAAGTCTAATCTGTGCTTCTGCATACAGCCAAGAGTCTCCTCTCCAATAATATTTCTGTCAAGCTGTTTAATTTGTTGTAGCTTTTGAAAGATGTCATGTGATGTAGTAATTTAAAAAGTAAAAAAAAAATAAGACAGTAAAAAGAGAACATACCTGACATGAATACAGTATAATGTGCATGTGGCTCAATTTAGTCTGGATAATATTCCTATGCTGTTCCTGTTTGTTCCTTGGGGGTGACTTTGCTAATAGCAGAGAGGGTATTGACTAAGGTCTTAGCTGATAATTACGTCCTAAATATAATTAAATAGGAAGGTGGTGCTAGCAAGATGCTAATTGGTTTACAAACAGTTTTGAGATTTTTCACTTTCCCAGCACCAGATTAGGGCATGTGGTCCAACAGTTCTTTCACAGAGAGGACTGCTGATGGAGTTGCTGAAGCCAGCAAAGCAGGATGTCCTGGGGTGTCACTTGGAGGATGGGTTCTTTGTGCTTAAGGCACAGACAAAATACTTCTTGGATAGCTGTGGGACTTTAGGGGAGCCGTTTAGTCCCACTGTCTTAAAGAGAGCAATACTTTGCTTCTTGTCTTTCTGGAATTTAAGCTTGGGGGGTAGTATATATTTATAAAGAAAAGTTTTGTCATTAGCTTACATCACTGTAATGAAACAGGCAGGCTTAAAATGTGTTTGTCATCATGGAACAGAACCATTGCGGGTTTTCTGCACTAGTGTGGATATGCCATATTGCAACTACACTGACTTTCAGCTATCATCAGCTGTTTGGAAAGGCCCCAAACGTTGCTTAGACAACACACCTTATTCTACCAAAAGCCGAGGCTTTCGCGGAAGCGCGGAGCGCAATTTCCAAAGGCAGGCTGGCACGGGAGCACTGTGGATGCGAGAGACAAAGGAGCCGGGGCTGTGATGAGCACCTTTGTAGCAGCGAGCGCAGCTGTCCCGCACGGCCTGCGCTGTGTGAGCGTGACTAATGGCTGTGATTCACGGGCAGCGTGCCTTGTCTCCGGACGCCCGAGCTGGTTTCACCTCAAGCTGCCTGCTCCTTTTCTCGGAAGCTTGCTCTGCTCCAGTGCGGTTGGCAGAGCTGCTCACCGAGCAGCTGCTGGCCGGCTGTGAATGATAGCTTGACATATGAAGGTAAACCAAAAGCCGGGCTGCTGGCAGCGTGGGCTTTGTGGTAGTGGTCTGTCTGTGGTACCGATTATGTAAAGCCTGGAATGATGAGGCAGCGATGGTTTCCAGTGGGCACGTATTTCAGCAAAGGCTGAAACAAGTACAATGTGACTCGAAGTTTTTGTGGGCAGTTAAGGAAAAAAAATAATATTGTGAGTCACTGGCAGCAAATGCCTCTGTGTTGTTTTTGGTCGGTTGGGGGTTTCTTCTGTTTTTCTTTTTTAAGGCAGCTTATTTTTGTTGAAATTTCATCCTGTGAAATAGAGTTCTTGCATTATTGCTGTTTTTTAGGAGGTCAGCAGAAGTTTAGTTTTTCCCCCTGATTTCTCAAATACAATGGGCCTGTAGTTGAGGCCAAGCACGGGAATATGCATCCACTGAAATTAGTCATGATACAGTGATGTTTTTTGGCCTTGGTAGGTATTGTATCAAACATGACTCGAAGCCTATTTAGAATTGCCTCACTTAGACCTTTGGGTTTATCCTGTGACTGCTCTAAAGAGCTGATTTTTATCCAAGTTTCATTATATAAATCTTTTTCAGTCTTGGGAAGATAATGCATCCTTGTGTAAAACCTTCTTCTTGCTGGAATCGATGAAGAGCAAGGCTCAGTTCCTTGCAGGGCAGTGTCATTGTTGTGAGGTTATCAGAAAGTTCAAGGTACAAATCAGCTGTTGGCTCCAGTAACTTCTATTAGGGAAATATGGAAAAAGATGCATCATTTTTTTGGAAATGAGGTAGCATAGTGTGTGATTCTGACCTTTGCTGTAAGAGGTGCAAGTGCAACAAGATCTTGTGACTCCAGGAAGACAAGATTTAGATGTTCCCATTTGGGCTGTAAAAGGAGGTGAACTTGCAGAGCGCATTCATAATGCTTGTCATGGGTTACTGTTGTGTATCCTGCTTCAAAAAGCAAACCTCTATGAAAAACTTTGATCCCTTTTAGGTGATTTAGGAAAGCACAAGAGGCATTTTACAGCATTGTCACATGTCTCTGAACTGATGTTTGGGTTTTTTGGTTTTTTTTTTTTTTTTTTTTTTTTTTTGGAAGAGGAAAGAGAAATACCACAGAAATAGCAAAGGCTATTCTTGAAATATTTGTGACTGTTTCAAAATTGGGATGAACTGAAACTTTGCCAGCATTTCTGGACCAAAGAGGTGCTGGTAAGTGTGTCAACTTCTTGAAGCTGGCTGAAGACTTCTGGAAGTTTGGAAGTTTGCACAATGCTAGTGGCAATTAGTGATGTCTGAAAAAAGATGCACAATTCAGATTTTGAAAAAGGAGAACTTTCTGTGACATAAAAAAACATAATATATTTTAAGGCATTTTGAGAGTTAAATAATGATCTTGGTTCCTTCTATCCTGACTGCCTCCCCTTCCCCATTTAGATTTTTCAATAAATCTGCAGCCCTGGAGTTATGAAAGTGATTTAGGAAGAGAAGACTGGGTGACAAGCTTCCTGTGTAATGGCAGACATATTAAGCATTCTGAACAGTATTCTACTCTCTTATTTGAAGAAGCATTTCTTTTAACATTTAACCTCATTAGAACTTCAACATTGTAAATATGATAACATGTTTAAAATATGTTTTGTTTTTTTCTCATATATGTTATCATCCTGTGTTTACAGTGGAACACACAGTGAGTTTAAGACTTTGAAAAGTCTTCATTTTGGAATTGAGAAATGTATAAGAAGTAGACTTTTTCAGGCAGTCTGAATTTTCATCTCAAATTAATTGGAAATTCCATGTCTTCCAAATTTTCTATTAAAAAAAAAAAACTTTGCAAAAAAATACTTTGCTTTCAAATTGCTATCTCTTAAACGATGCAGGATGCTGTCATCTTCCAGTTTCTTTCATTAACTTTGTGTACAACACCATTCTCATTGTGTAAACAAAAATAATAATGTACCTACATTGTAGCTTGAGCTGTGAGGAGATGCAGTGGTAGGGCAGTCCTGACCAAGATACTGGCTTATCTTAATCACTGGCTCAAGAGCAAGTCCCAGTGCTAATAATTATTGTACCTGTGACATTTTCAGTGTCTAAAGCAGGAAGCCATAGTATTTAAAAACATTTCATGTTTAACCAGCATTTTGTAAAGGAATTTTTATTTCATCATGAAAGTCAGTGCAGCTCATTTATCCTGAGTCCAGATCCAACAAGGAGCTGCATGCAAGCAGGAAACTCTGTGTGGAATTTTCATGAAGGCTTGGTGCCTCTGATGAAATTCTCAAAAGTGACTTCACAAGGTTAGAGCTAAAGCCATTCAGTTCAGGGTCCCATAGGAGTTTTCTAACCAGTCTGGAAACATCAGCATTGTTTGACACAACCTTGCTGTGAAAGGGCTATCCGTATAGGGGTGCTGCAGATCCCAACAGGCAGGAGGAAAACAGGAACTCACAAGAATGCCATCCCTTACACACTTTGTCTCTGAGGGCTTTCAAAGAGTGGCAAGCTTGTTTGCTTTGGCAAAACTTGTAACTGATGAGCAATTTTTAGTAAAAGTTTTGCTAGTAACTTACCAAAAAAAACAAACAAAAAAAAACTTTCTCACTGTTATATTGCAGTTTACAGTGACTTTTTGTTTGTTTATATTTAAACTCAAACCGTTGAGAAGTTGTATGTTTCTGCAAATTAGGTTGTTCTTCTATGCAGTTTGCATTTGTAAATAGGCAATCCCCCAAAACATTACAACACAGGGAGAACAGGTGTATATATCCCCTTTTGTTCTATCAGCATTTTTTTCTGGTTTTAAGGGAGAGAATAAAATGCAATTTTAGAAAATGCTGTTGTATAATACTCTGTGATAAAATGTGTGCAAGTTCTGGTCCCTTGTGCATTACCTACAGTTAGGAAAATGGAAACATGCTCATAGTTTTTATAATAATAGCAAAATCAGTATTCTCTGTTTTTATGAAAAAAAAAATGCATTTAAATAATAGCGCCTAGAACAGTAGGGCTTAAAAGAGCTGGTACAGGTTTTGAGATTTTTGAGATACAGAAATATTTACTTTTATGTCGCTGTTAAGACTATAGCTTACCAAAACACTTGAACACATGTTTAACTTAAGTATGATGTTATTTTGTGGAGTACTTAGTGTGAATCTAATTATATATGGTAGTGCAGTCCTGACTCAGAGCTGTAATGTCACTCATGTCACCAATAAAGAACTAGTCATGACATGGAGATTAATCCATTTACAGAACTCCAGGTTTTAGAGACTTGTAAGTCAGAGAATCTTGGCAAAACTCTCTTTTATGAGAAGAATTAGAAGTAGGTAATTTTGTGATTGATTGGCCTGTTCTGACCAGGATATGTTAGGTTCAGTTTTGGTTCAGTCAGACTCTCCTGTGTGGTTTTGGGGAAATAAGTGGAACTTTCTGTGATTTGTTGTTTGTCCTACCAACAAGAGGCAAAACTGTTTTTCTTCTGCCAGTTGACAATCTTGAAAATAAAGCAGAGGCCTGTAAAGACTTCAGCAGCAGATGGACTTGGATCTTTTACATGTAAATCGCCTTTATATGTAATGAGCTTTATTCATGTGTGGTCTTCCAAGATTGTGTAATCTAAGGAAGTCTGTGTTATGGTGTTTTTGTTTTTTGGGGTTTTTTTTTTTTTTGTATTTCAAAAAATGTTAGTTGCACTTGAAATATTCAGAAACAGAACTGGTTCCCCTGATTCCTCCTATCAGGTTGTTGGTTCAGGTGCTGTTTTGTCACAGCAGAAGAGCTGCTTGTGTTAGTGCTGGTCCCACAGGCTAGTGCTGCACACCTTTTCTCTTCTAGCAGAAAATATTTCCTAACCATTGGTGTATTTTTAATCAAAAGGTTTCTTGATATTTCCTTAAAAATGAAAACAAAACCACTGGGATATCCTAGTTGGAAAAGCTGCAGTTCGTGGCACTGTTTTGTGTGCTTCTTAATCACACTGGGCAACATCCCAGGGGTGCCACTTTACTATTGCAACCAGCCACTGACTTAATCTTAAGTAGGATTTTAATGAAGGTCCTGGTGAGGATGTACTAAAACATCCAGTAGGGCTACTAAGTTTTATATCACTTTCAGTTCTTGTAAGGTAGGCAGTCCTTTTCCCAAATGCATTTTGGACAGCTAAGAATCACAGCTCCTAAAGTTTTTTCCTTTCCATTTGTCCCTACCATTTTTTCTTAGGCTTAAGAGAGACTTGTTTTTGTTCTTCCACTAGTCCAATTCTCCTTCTCACTCTGAGAACAGTTGCAGATGCTATCCATTAAGGTCAACTTCACTCATTTAGCCTTGGAAATGAAAAACTCCTACCCTTCCTCCCTTCAACAGTGATTACTTCCTGTAAATGTGCTTCAGAACTTCCTTGTGGTGAAGAGTTGTGTGGGATGGAGGAGGGATGGGAGAAAATGAGCTGGGGAGTGTAGCAGGGGAAATGAGTCTGCTTAGAGATACATTTCTCTAGATAGTCTACAAAGCTTTAGGTCTTTACAAGATTCCTCCCAACTGCCTTTGTTCTTTGTATAGCTCACTTGCAAACCTGGCATGTGGAATTGTTTTATTCAAACTTTACTGAATGACTGGATGTACCTTAGAATTAGAAATATGATGGGCTGTCAGCTACTTGCCCAAATTCCATCAGATCTCTATAGTTCTTAATAAATGAACTGACAGCTTATTAACCAGGCGGTACAACAGGAGCTTCATTCTGTTGTAAAATTTTAAATCATGTTGTTCTAACAGACATGCAGTTTATCACCACCTCTTTTTCTTTGGGAATGAGAAACGAGTAAGAAGAAGTCAATCTCCCCCTACCACCCTGGTTTCTGGCAATATTAACAAAGATTTTGAACTAACTGTGAAGTTAAGAGTGGGTATCCTGCAGAAATACTATCAGGTCCTGAGAAATTAAGTTAATTTGGTGCTTCAAGGTTAAATGAAAAGTTGGAGTATTATAGGAGTTCAATGCTTTTTTGTTTAGTTTTGTGATTCCTGGTAAACAAACATTTTATCTAGCAGCAAAAAAAACCCAACAAAACACAAAAAAACAAACAAACAACAACAAAAACAAAACAGAATCTTAGAATTTAGTTAGGTAAGCTACTGGATCTTAATTTAAGTCTTAGCCAAATAGAGGTCTTAGGCTTCTTCATTGTTACAGGATTCACTTGGTAAAATAAGTCTAAGTCAGTTATGAGTGGATGCTGTTGCTGACTGCACATTGTTGCATAGATATGCAAGATCATGGCTTTCTTCCTCAAGCTGTGCAATATTGCTAACATCCTGGAAATACCACCAAGAATGATTCCTTTATTTAGTTTTTCACTTGGAAGGCCAGATACAAGTCAAGAGAATTAGGGACTGCAGTGCTTTATCAGGTCTGTAACCAGCTCCTGTACAGTAATTAAATAACACAGTGCAAGAAATGGTGCTTACAGCTGAGAACTCTCCACGTGATTTTCTGAGAATCAGATTGGAACAAACTGAGCTGGACTGAAATGTGTATTAACTGCAACATTTCACTGAAGGTACTAATCTGTGTGACAGCCTGGGCACATCAAGGGGAAAATGAATCTCCTAAATACTGTTATTATTCTCTGTGAGAAGCCATGGAATACTTCATGAGTGAGATTTGAGCTCTGTTATGCCTGGTGGCCGCCAAACGAGGTTTCTGTTAGTAGGAGATAAGGAGTGCAGCCTGGTCAGGGCCGCCGTGCCCAGGCTGCTCCAGGCACTGCTGGGGGGTCAGAGCAGGGCACTCCCTGCCCTTGGGTACCCGGGGTCCAGGAGGCCCGGGAGGTGCCTGGGCTGGCTTGCAGCCTTGCTGTGCCCTGTGCTGAGCTGCCATGTGCTCCCTGTCCTGGCCCTCTGCAGAGGCCGTGCTGAGCTTCAGTACTCGTGTTCACCCACCACAGTCCGAGTGTGTGTCGTCTCAGACTCCACTGAATCTTATGCTAAACTGTTCTTCTGGTGTTGCTAATATGTATGCCAAAATCTTCCCTGGCTGGCATACATGTGGCAAATTTTCTACCTTGCTGCTTTTTAAATAAGAACTTTCTTTTCCTCAGTACTGCCTTTATCACAGACTGGCTGCTACTGAGAGCTCAGGTAACTTGCTTTGCTCTTTGATGCACGAGGACCTGTCGGCTCCCTTCCAGCAGTAGCTGGCTCTTGCTGAGAAAGAAGCCATGCAAGAGCTGAAGTGATGTAAGAGTATGTGTGTGTTTTAGTTGGGCTTTATTCTCTGGAGGTGTGTGCTGTAGTGTTGCTGTTTATTCTAAAAAATGAGAGATGGAAAATACTGGGTGTACTTCCATCAAGTAGTTTTACAGGGTTAGTTTTTCTTACCTTGGTGTTTTAGCCTCACAATTAGATATATATCACAACAAAGATGTTTTTAGGCACTTGGAATTTTTGAATGCCAAGAACTCGTGCACAAACTTAGGTGTTGTGTACACGAGTTTCCTCTTAGGTGAGTGAGATGACTTCACTGGCATTTATCATTCCACTGTCCTGCCCTGGGGAAGCCTGCTGAGCCCCTGGTTGTCCATAATGGCCATGCTGCCAAACAACTACCAAATGCACTTTCATATATGGAGTTTGAGTTGGCTCAGAGAGGACCAGAAAGCTGCAAAATTGGATGTGGTGCCTTCCTTGAAATTTGCTTGTTTTTCCTCTGTAGCGGGCTGTTCCCTATGTGTAAGTTTCCTTGTAGATGCTGCACTGGAACTGACCTTGGTCAAATAGTAGTGAACTGGATTAGTGATTTTTAAAATTTGGCTTTATTTTTTTGCTGCCTTTTTTAAAGCAGCTGTCTCCTTGTACAGTTGTTGGTAAACTGAGCGTTAAGCAGGTTACTTTTGGGTTGGGAGTCACAACTGCTTGGAATCTCTGGATGCTGAGATTGAGGGGTTTTCGCTGTGGAGGAGTGCAAGTTAAGAATTTGAGACAGACTAAGAACAAGACTTGTTTACCAGAATCAACTGATCCAGAGTAGATTTTTTAGATTTCCTCTGCACAAAAATGTTATTTTCAAGAGAAATGTTGAGACTGTTTTGCCTTTAGAAAGTAAGTGAGGTTTTTAGCCTAAGCTCTGTCCCCTTAATCCCTTTAGAAATTTATCATCAGGATATGAATTATTTCAGCATGTCAAATAATAAATAGTTCTTGAGCCTGAGCTTGTGCTAATTTTTGTCTCACTAAACTTGGTAGTATGCTTTGCTGTTTGATCCTTAGGAAGTTTCCTGCTAAAGTGCTGGTCACTTCAAGTAATGAATTTAGTGCATATGAATTTCCTCAAGAATCTTTGTAATGTTCTAATGAAATGCAAAATCCTTATTAAGCAAGCTTTCTTTCTAAAACTACAATGTTATATTTTAATATGGTTGTAGAAATACTATTTTTAAAAACAATTTCTGCAGTCTGATCTTTGGGCTGTGTCCAACATCCTGGTCCTTTCATATGGTTCATACGTTTCTCAGAGAAAGCAGAGAAATTCAGTGGAGTTTTTTTTCCCCCCCCCTCTGTTAGTGATTTCATTTATTATATATGGACACTCACCAAAATTTATATTTATGATGTAGATTCAGGGCAGAGGGTGGTTGGAGTAGGAAAATGGGGAGCACAAGAGAGAACACACAGTAGTCATTGTGTGGGGTGGGAAAAATTATTACAAATTTAAATATTTCATAAGCATACCTTTGAAAATGGAAATTAAAAGCTAATATAAAATTTACTTTTTTTAACCAGAGGGCAGTTGTTTTCTGTGTGTAATAAGAATGTATTAATTGTGTGTAATAAGAATTTGCATCCCTGGAATTTTTTTAGAAATTCTTCCTACTATAATTTTTTTTTTGTCCCTTTCCCCGTCATCCTCACTTTGAGAAAGAGAAATCCTGCACATGAAGTTTAACTGTAGGCTGGTGGTTTTAATCAACATATACTTTCCTGATGGATTCTACCAATGCAAAAAGATAAATGGTGCAACAGTTAGAGAAACATCCAGCCTTCCTTTGAATTAGTCTTTTGTAACATAAGTAAATTATCTGGAAGGTACTCAACCACAGCACTTTGATAATACAGGTGTTTAAATGGTAATAGCTATTGGAATTGGAATGGGAGCGAAACAATAAAGTCATTAGGGTGTTACAACATGAAATTAAGCTATCACTATTACCGAGCAATATTATTATCCTAAAGTCTGCAACTCACAGAGCAAATGAAAACAATGTAATACCCCTCTAACAGTAGTTTACATTAGGATTTAGTTTAGCCATGATGTTTGCTCATGTAATAATAGGCAGAAGTCGTGAGCTGGTGCACAGTATTGTAACCCAAAAGGAATAACATAGAGCTGCTGACCACCTACCCAATCCTGCTCTCTACACAAAAATGATCTTTTGTTCAAAACTCTCATAGTGGTGACTTGCATGTTGCGGTTAGCAAGAATGTAGAATATTAATTACTTTCATATTTAAATTACCTAATTACCTAATGAAGATTTAGATCCTGTTGACTTCAGTGTGTATCTCTATAATTTTAATGAAAAATTTTGTTTGGTGGAAAATCTCAGCTTTCAGTTTGGTCAGTAATTCCTCCTGAGATGAGGAAAAAATTGCGAGTTAGAATGACGTTTGTGTTTATGCATATGATGGAAAAAAGTACTTGTAACAAATTTTACTGGAACATGTTATATTCTGAGTGGATGTTTAGTAGGACAGCCTTCTGTATTCAGCAGTCCATTCTAACAAAACCAGTGCTGGGTGAGCTCAGGCACTGAGGTGCTGAGCAGCTTGCCTACAGACAGTTGAAACATTCTAAATTAAAACAGTTTTCTTTATCTGAATTTAAAAGTTTCCTGGAAATTTTTACAAATGACATAGTTTTGTAAACACTGAATCATCAAATTGCTGCTGCTTCTGTTCTTATTGTTGTTGCTATTTATTAGTGCATTAGTGAAAAGAGCAAGTTTATTTTCCCTGTTCAAACTGGTTTTGCTGAAACAATTTTTTCGGTTGTTTATAACATTACTAGGTGGTATCTCTCCTATGACCTGACTGCAGTTTGCTAGGTAGCATGCATACCTAGATGATAAAAGGGAGAAAAATTTTTAAAATATAAAGGAAATGTTTTCTTTTTCAAGAACCTGCAGTGTTTCAGTGCAGATTAAAGACCTACTGCTACTACCCTGGGAAAGATTCTAAACTGATATACATAAATCACCTTGTCATAGAAGTAGATGAAATGAAGATAATAAACATTAGCTGATACATTGCTTCCTTTTGTTTTAATAAATAAGATTTTTCCAGTTTTAGTTTTTTCTGCACCAGGAATTCATAGTGTAACTTTGAGGTGATTACTGCCACTTTTCCAGCTAAGCAGCCTCCCACGTTCCCATGTTTTGCTCTGTGCTGGCCTCTGCTGTAAGGACCTTGGCCTTGTGCTTATTCAGTTTGTGTTTCTGTCTCGGTCTCCCACAGCCAGCCTGGGACTGGGGCTTCTCCTCCCTGCTCCCTTAGCACATGCACCCACGCTGGGCCTTTGCTGCAGAGAAAGGCACAAGCTTATGAGTTAGAAGGGGTAAAAAGAGTCAGGAATCTGAAATACCTCACAGAGCAGCTACCCTACTGTGCCCCATCTTCCAGTGATTCCCCTTCCTGTGCAGGTCATAAGCTAATGAGCCCAGAAGATGTTGCTGGCATTTGTTTCTCCTTCGCTCCTCTGCTGGCAGCGCGGCACGGGGAGCTCTGGATGCCGCAGAATCCTGACCTGCTAACTTTGGCTCAGCATCTGTGCTGCACACCAGGGCTCCTTGGCTGCCAGAGGGAGGGGTGCTCTGCACATGAGGGTGTGTGTGTTCGTGTGGGCAGCTCGCACCTGAAGTAGCTCCTTTAGGGAATGCAGTCCCAGCTGCGGGCTGGTGTCATCCCCGTGCTGTGAGGCTGGATGTGTACACGTTGAGTTGCAGGCTGCAGAGCCGCTCTATCCTCTCCCCCACCTCGCGTGCAAAGACTGAGATGGCTGAACCGTGGAGAATAATCCCTTGATGCTTGTGGGATTATTCACATTTACAGTCAGGCCCCTGCAGCACCTCCTGTGCTGGTGTGCTGGTCTGCGCCAAGAGCCTTGAGACGCCTGCATGGTACAAACACTGACAAGTGATACTGAAGTACGCGGATTCATTGCTGAATCTTGTTGAAGTTGCGTTTGTTTCTGAGGGAGTTGTGCTTACTGCTGCTGTCTTGTCTGTTTGGGTTAACTGGGACATTTGGATCTAGGAAAACCAGCAAAATTTTCCCTTCTGAACCCTCTGCTGTTGCACACTCTGCTCTTTTGGTTTGTGTTGGGCGGTTTTATAGCTCTGCCCTACTCACTGCTGTTTCTGCAGTACTTTTGCCTACAGAAGAGAGATGAGGAAAGGAAACAAATTTATCTTTTAGTAAAAGTTTGACCTGAGTATTGTTGTGCTGTTTAACGCTTTAAGAGCTTCAATGTAACTTCATTTGCCAGTACAGGTACTCTACAAGCTCTCCGCTATAATTCTTGGTGCAGACTTCGTGCCTGTTAAAAAGCCAGTTGTGGTTTTATATCACATAGGTAATACAGAGATTTCTGTAAGAACTGATGTTATTTCTTACAGCGTTGTTAGGAAACTTGGTGTTACTGAATTTAAACAAAACTACCCTTTGGTTGGGCTGACACTACAAAATGGGTTTGCCTCATCTGGGGAATCATAACCTTGAATCTTGACTTAGCTGACAGGAGCCAAAGAGCTATGTCTCAAGGTCTGAAGTGACAATGAATCTACATTCAAGTACCCTGGACTTGTCTTGATTTATATTGCTGTCTTCCTTGCGTAAGTGATGGCTGTTTTTTAGTATGCTGGCAATAAGTGAGATCAGTGCAATAGCTGGTGTTCAGAAGTCAGGGTTAGTTGTTTGAAATCAAAAGAGGAAAGTGTGAGTGCATGTACAACATGTTTGCCTTAAAATCTGGCCTCTCCATGGAGCATGGTCAGATTTGGTGACTAGATGTTTTTGATCAAGACCCAAAAAGTTAGAAAATAATGATGGGAGTGTGAAAGGGGGGAGATAAGGGGTGGAGGAGAGGAATGAGAAAGGGCATGCCAGCTAGTGCAGCTGCAGGTTTTGAGCTTTGTAGGAACTGAAGCAAGGCTGTAAGCTGTCAGCACAAGTGAAGAGCCAGAAAAGATCTGACAGACATAAACATGACTGCTTTCTTCAGCTGTAGAAGTGCAGAGGAGCAAACACAGCTCTTGACATACATCATCTTCCTCCTTAGATAGTGTTACAAAATGTGTGAGTAGTCACCAAGTTTTATATAGCCATCAAAGCCCAGCACACCTGAATAAGAGAAATATTAGTTGGTTCCACCTTATATGAGTAATACAAGGGCAAACCTTACATTTGACAGAAAATCAGAAGTCTCAGAAACTTACTGTGGGTATCTATATGGAGAACATTGGGGTTTTTTTCAGAAATTTTAAGCAATCTGGTGGCAGAGATATTTGAACTTCTGGGATGCTTTGCCTGTTGCAGTGAGTGTGTGTGATTTCACAGACTGCTGTTACGCAAAGGGTGAAGTCACCAAGAACACCCAGTATTTCTTGACTTGGATTCCACAGCCCTTCCACGTATGAAGTGTCCTGTGTATTAAAATGGACCATTCCCTTACTCCTGGAAATCTTAAATTCAGTGTTGAGAAAAAAACCCAAAAGCTGCTACCTTGAAGGTAGAGAAATGTAGGGTCTGTCTCTTTACTCCAGCTTTATATTAGGGGTTTTTATCACTTTGCCATTTAAAAAAAGAAAAATTACATAAATGTGATTCCTAAAAGAAAAGAACTAAGTTCCAAGCTCGCTCATCTCTTCAGAGTAAAAAAATAAAAAAAAAAAAATAACATGATTAGATGAATGACATGTCAGTTGAAAACATAATGTTTCCTGTTTGAAGAATTTTAAAACATTGGACTTCATTTGAGTATGGAAAACTGGCTTTCCCTTCAGGAAGTGTTAGCTCCCTGCTGCTCTGCAAAAACAGTGGAAAAGAGAAATCTTTTCAACTCAGTGTTTCCACTGTGAATAGAAGAAGAAGAAGTAGTTTCCATCATCTTCTTTGTTGTTATTGCTGGGGATCTTAAAAATCCCTATTTTCTTTTCCTGAGTGAAGCCCACAAGGTAACCAGATAAGAAGTTAGAAAAGGCTTATTAGGAGAGCAAGAGAAACAGAAGGAGAATGGGGAGAGAATGAGAAGATGTCTGGACTTCATTAATCAAAGGAGTAAATAAGTTTCAGTGGTATGTTTTTTGGAAATGTTTGTAAGATTCTCTTTAAAACACCCTGTTCAGTAACAATACATGGAGCCCCAGAGGGTGAGAGGAGCAGCCCTTCCCTGTGATCAGGAGCCCTTTCTGCTTCCTTTCTCCTTCCTACCATACACACTATTACACCTGTTTTTAACATAACTGAGGTAGGTAGAAAAATGTGGGGCATAGATGGGAAAAGTGAATGGTATCTGTATTTAAAGAGCCATTTCTTTGATAACTGTGTTCCTTGTTTCTGTTTCTCTGTAGCTTGTGTGGCCAGGACCTGGCAGATGAGAGGAGGCAGAGAAAGTTGTTGCATTAATAATTCTGCCTGTCAGTGTTCATGAAAACTTGTTCTGAAAACGAGCACACAGCCACACATCTTGTGCTTTCAAAGTGCCCCTTTGGTTAAGGAAGCAAGGGGGGAGAGAGAAGGTTTTCAGTGTCTTATTAGCAGGGCAGTAGGATCCAAACTGCCACTTTGCGAGGAAAAAGTTTGAGCAAAACATCTATTTCTGAATTATTCTCAGTGGAGAAGGTCTTAAAGAGTAAAGAAGTGCAGTCACACTGTTGATTAATTTGCCCAGCACTGTAATTATTGTGAAATAGCAATGTAACTTCCTTTCTTTCTTTCCTTCTCTCTTTTAGTTGCACATGGTGGCTTTACTGGTACTACAGAAACCCTGATTATATTACCCTGGCATTCTCGGGGACTGTTAAGCAGGAGTCTTCTCTCTTTTGCTCTAAAACTCATCTAAATGGAAAACACATTGTCTTCATTATATGCCAGTGTTGAATGAACAGAGTTGCCATAGCAACAGCCATCTGAGGCCTTGCTGATTTCAGGCCAGTGAATGGGGTAGACAAACAAAGTACCTTCAAAACCAGAAGGGAACAATTGCTATTCATTCAAGCCAGGTTTAAGATCAGCAAATGTCTTTAGCAAAAGAAATGCAGATAAGAAAGTATCAGACATGGCCAGAGAAGAATAACAGAAAATTATCATAATCTTAAACTTTCCTGCCTGGTGGTATAGCATGAAAGATGATTCTTAAGGAAAAAAACAAATAATTAGAGCTGAAGAGCTGAACCACAGTCTGTCCTCAACCTGGGGTAGCTGTGTCAGTCCTAGGAGTTGTGTGTGCCGTGTTCGCAGCCCCAGCAGTCATGGGAGCGCCTGAAGGATGGAGCAGGGCAGGATAGGTCTGGCCAGAGTGGCCATGCTCCCACTCAGGGGCAGCTCACTCCAAGGGGGACGCGGATCTGCAGCATCCGAGGTCACTGTGGAAGTGCTAAATGACTTTGGTCACCAGCCTCCACAGACCACTCAGCAGTGCCTGGAGGTAGTCAGGTGCCCCAGCGTGTTTGTTTCACCATCTTGTTGCTCCTGAAAGACTTTGATAGACAGCTTTATATATGACATGGTTGACATATTCCACATAAAGCTTGGTTAGACTTAATATATATCCACATAAAATGCCAAGAAACTGACTGTGAAATGTTTGCCTTGAATTAGAGATGAGGCATGTATATGTGTGTGTCTGGTATGTGTAATTGTATTTTCTTTCTCCTTAGTCCTACACAAAAAATGTAAGCAATAATTTTCTGACTAAAGTGCCATTTCTGATCTCAGTGTTGTCTAACGCAGAGACATAAAGAGGCAGAGGCAAGAAAAGGAGCACACACAGACTGCATGTTGTGTTGGCAGGGCTTAGAAGGTGTCTTTTGAGAGCAATGGTGTGACAG
Source organism: Cinclus cinclus (assembly GCF_963662255.1). Taxonomy (NCBI): domain Eukaryota; kingdom Metazoa; phylum Chordata; class Aves; order Passeriformes; family Cinclidae; genus Cinclus; species Cinclus cinclus. The sequence goes on from NC_085052.1 coordinate 23,995,946, forward strand.
AAAGCTCTCTCCTGGCCCCTGCACTGGATTTGGCAGCAGCCCTCACAAACAAAGGCCATGGGGCAAACAGCCCATGAAGCAATGGGAGGAAAAGGGCAGGAGCGGGTTCAGGACTGGGATTGCTTGTGGGAGACTGTGTTGTCCTTTACTTCAGTGAGCACTCTAGGTTGGAGGCTCAAGTCATCAGCTGGATTGCTGAATCCTTCTCTGGAAGGTCCTGGAGACTGGAGAAATTGTGTGTTTAATTTTGTATGGTAGGTAGCTTTAAAAGAAAAAAAAAAAAAAAAAGAAGAATTTAGTTACAACATAAGACCCACAGCATGCGACTGTCTCGGCACATTAGTGGTGTGATAATGTAAACTGTGTGCTGAACCAGCTGGGGAGTTGGAGCTACAGTGCCCTTATGAGAGAGAAAGCAAACCCCTGTCTAATAATAGGAAAACTGTTACCATGGGAAGCTGGTCATGAAGATGGAGTCTGTCAAACTTCACCTGTTTTCACTACTGTGTTTTATATACCCTCTCTATGTGAAGGAAGGGTTGTAATAGTTAGTGATCAGTTGCAAATGTCAAGGAAACTCTTTACCAGTGGTGTAATGCTGGCAATATGTATCACTGATAATACAGTGTATTTTCAGGCTGTTCACACCAGCATATTCCTGTGCTAATCATCCTTACAAAACTAGAATGCTGTGACAAGGCAAATTTCTCACCAATAAAGTTCTGTGAGTAGGATGGATTTAAGGGTTATTTATTGTTTTCAAAATGGGGAAAAATACAAGGCTGTTTTGTGTAGAACTTCAGTGAATTTGGACTGAGGAAATATTTGACGTATAGTGCTGAAATACCCAAAGATGAAACAGGTCACCTCACCTTGAATAAAAAACTTGTTTTCTGTCTGGTTATGAATAGGCAGGATAGACAAGATTTAAATCCTGGCAACAAAAGCATTATTCAGGAGGAGGAAGAAAACTGAAGATTGACATACTGAGTTTAGAAGACAACTAAGCGGGGGGGGAGGGGTGGAGGGAATAGGAAGTAGAGAATAGTACGGAGGTCAATCATACATCTTTTAGTCTCTTTTCATAGTATAATAACAAAGATGCATTTGTTGAAACTGAAAGGCAAAAGGCAAACACATTTAGCACATATGATGAACTCAAAGGACGCTGTCTTTGCAAGGCCAGGATGGTAGGCAGACTCAGAAAATAGCAATTAATTTTATTTGTGTATATGTTTATGTGTGTATGTATGCCTGCGTATTTCATATATACTTACCAATTTAAGCTTTCACATTAGTGCTATTAGACTTGTCTCCTTATTAGTAAAATATGTGACATAATTAAGTTGTGTCTAAAGTTGATGGCAAAATCTTTTGTAGATAGAAAAAAAATCAGTTTTATAATGGCAGCTATTGCCAGATTCTCAGTTATAGCCTCTCATAGGTGTGGCTCTGATAGCTCTGCAGACAGAAGGCTGCCAGACCTTATTTTCTGAATTTGTTTATGAAAATCTCCAAGAGACACACATAAATGAAGGGTTTTGTTTTCTTGTTGGTGTTATTGTTATTATTCTATGAAAGCACAATGTGTTCAGAGGCTTTGGATCCCCTTCTATCTAAAATCACAGAGGGAATCCACAGCTCTCTGTGCAGCTTTACTAACAGATCAGAATTTTCCCTCTTTTTACAATGTTATCAATTAGCAGTCTGCTGAGCGCTGGGCCTTGTGAAACTTCTGGAGGACTGTCAGTGGGCTGTTCACGTGTACTTCCACTTATATTTTCTGAGAAGTTTAAATGGATTTGATGTGTTTATCAAAGCCCATAGCTGTGAAATAGATATTTGTACATTTATCTCGGACCGTGATTAATAACATGTTTCTCTTCTATTTTCATGGAATTAAAAATTATTCTAAAAGAGCTGATTTTGTGTGTTACTAGCAGATTCTAGAAGCAAGGTATGTAATATAAGTTGGTGCATACAGGATTGTGGTTCAGTCTGTTTTGATTACTGGATTGGGGCTGTAGCTTTCAGATATTTTGGCATAAGTGTGGGGTTTGTCTTGGGCCTCTCACCACACCTTTTATACAAGTGTTCATTTATACAAGTATTACTCTTATCACAAAGCTGTACTAAGATCCAGCACACCTAATCTCTTTCACTGTCATTTGCACATCCTGGAAGTAGTTACACATTTAGTCATGGAAGATAGGTGAGACTCATGGATGGCTGTCCTGTGTTTTAGACCACACCATTGCCTGTGATGAGAACTTGCAAACTGGAAACAATTAGCGTACCTCAACAGTGGTGCTTGCACAGCACAGTTAGAATCTGCTTTTTCCAAAGCTTTTCTCTCCTGTACAACTGGTTAACAGGGTTGAGGATGTGGTTCCTGTGTCATCAGCAGTTCATGCTTCCTACTTATATTTTGTGGTGTTAGTACATCAGTGAGATTAGGCATCATCTAACACAAAGGCAGAGTGCAAAGAAATAGTGTTGTAGGTTGAGCAGCTGGATAAGATGATGGATGTATGCCTTGGAAGCAGTCATTGGACAGATATTTCATTTTCCTGTGAGGCATCTTAGATGTGGAGCTTGTAATTCAGTAGCTTCACTGAAAAATTACTTCTAGATATATTAGTTATGGACAGCTTTTGAGTACTCTCCTTTTTTCACTTTTTAACATGGTATTAGTTACCAGATTTTAGAATATTTCAAATATTTTAATGTTGTAGGTAATGATCAGCAAGAACAGCAAAAAGAATAGTTAACTTGGAGCAGTTATAAATGGCAGACGTCTCTCCTTTTGTTAAATACAACCTGGAGAATGAATTCAATTATTATTTTTAGCAAAGGATGCAGAGACATTTCAAGAGGCACAGCAGGGGAAATGATCCCAAGCCATGGCAGTAAGATCACTTCCATTTCCTTACTACAGTGGTATCATCTCGTTCAGTTGCTTTACTGCCTCTGTAGGTTTCTGTAGTTTCCATGTTGCATTCCAGTGCACTCAACCCTGCAGGCACTCAGAAAGAGTGTCCAGAAAGAAGCCTTTTGTGAAGAAGGGAAGCCCTGCTAAAGCATCATCAAACTTCTTAGTTGAAATAGAAGAAGGTTGTTCCTAACTCTTCAAAACAGGCTGCTGTGTCCAGTTCCCAGGAACCTTGTAACAGGAAGGCATAATCAGGTTTATTGAACCTAACCTTTAGCAGATGCAGAATTTATTTTCCAGTATACCAATTAGTAGAGAAACTCAGGATGAATTTTCTAACATTTTGTAACCAGATTGTGTCTGATAGTCTTGAAATACTGGAATGTTCTTATCCCAAAGGGGCAGTCTGAATAACCAATGTATAGGAGTAACAGGAAAGTATTTTCCCAGGATTATATTGTAGGCAGGAGAAGAAGCTAAAAGTATAATATATCCATTCTACCATGGTGAATGAGAATAACTTGGAGGCCATTATTTGTTAAGAGGCTGCTGGACACGTGGATTGTATGAGAGATGGTGAAGGTAAAAGGATGGGAATTCTCTTCTCCTGGAAAGGAATTCTTTCAGTAAGGAAAAACAGTGCATGGTGGCCTAGGTGTAAATGACCATATGCTGTTATTCAACTGTTGAATGGTGGTTATCTGGACAAGCAATGAACAGAGGAATTATCCATTTTCATGGAATGGCCACTTTCATTGTGGAGACTGTTTCACGCTAACACAATAAAGATGTTGCCCATTGCTGCTGTTTCTGAGTCTTTGGAATGTAAATAGTATTTGGAGATAAATACTTTATAAAAATATTATATTTACTGAGACCTCTTGTAACTTATTATATTGAGTCATACCTTCACCCCTTCACACCCCTCCCAATGCATTTATGCAGGTTAGTGCCTTGCCAAGCCCAGGTATAAACTATGAAGGACAATGCCCACCAATTGTGTTACTGCCTTCAAGTCTGATGAAAGAAAATAATTGGAGTAGGAATTGTTTTATTTCTATCTTAAGGAACTATAGTTTACTAGGAGGTGTGTCAGTGGAGAGTGAGAACTACATAAACTGAAATTTTATTGCAGCTTTGTGGAGAGGCTAACAGCAAGTTCTTGTTCCTTTTCCTGTTTTTTTTTTTTTCTTTTTCAAACTGCTTTGTGAATAGGAATTTTTGCTTTGTTTCCTTGCTTTAAGTATTCATGTTAATATTCATATTTATGATTTATGGAAAGCATCCAAAACGTATGCTCTAAGTAAGATACCAGTGAGAAACAGTGGGAGTTGCAGGGCAGAAAAAAACACTCCCATGTTTCCCAAAATGATGTTGAAAGGTGTTGTTGTGTACAATGGCAAGGAGAAATACCTGATTTGAGAAAATACCTGATATATGACAATTGTAATATGGGAATTGTTGGGCAAGTCAGACTTAGCTTCTCCTCCTTGGACAAACCTCATGCTCCTGGAAATGTTCCCAATGATACATATGCATATACATGCTTTAAATTGCACAGAGCCCAGATTATCTCTCCTGGCAGGGAGGAGAGCAGAGTTACTATCTGTACAGAATTTTTCAAAGCTGATGCTTCAAGCTATCTTCTCTGCACATCTGACATATTCCTGCTTCATTGTTGACTCTAGCACAACACTTACTGTGAGAATCAAAACAAAGTCATTATCATCAGATTTCAGTGGATCTAAGTAGAAGGGAAAAATATATATATGCATACAAGAAGAAAAACATTTCGAACTAAGTCTATAAAGCCTTAGCATTTTGAGACACTGTTAGAACTACAATTGTACATCAAGGAATTAAAAATAAGCAGCAGAGTAAAAACTAACAAGAGTTTCTTAGCAGTATCAGTATAAAGAGTTTAGTTAAGGTAGCTCTTCTATCCCTCTTTATTTGCAAGCACCAAATTGTCAGAGAAAAAAAAATACAGATTCCTGTTTGTGTGTGATCTTATCAGTAAAACCCAGTGCATCCTTCCAGTGCTGTCACTACAAATCTCAACACTTAAAAGCCCAGATGGGTTTTCAAGCCTGCTGCATGAAACCCACTCACACTATGTGAAATAGCCGTGGTGTGGCTGTAGCCATGTCTGCTACCTTTCAAGCTGGAGGACATTAAATCCTTGGAACATTCAGGATACTGATATTTAGCAGTGTTTTTGCATAAGCTTCAGATGTGCTTATGCTTCTGTGTAGTACCAGCTGATACTAAAGAAAATGAAAACCAGTCTAATAGCTAAATTTAAATCAAATTATAAATCGTTTTATTCAATTCAATTTCCATTTAAAAATAATTTGGTTCCGTGATAGGCATGTGACTGCAAGCCCTGAAGACTGAAATGCTCTTTATCTAGACACACAATTGCCTTGACCCTTATCTAGAGGGACTCTTTAATCTGCTAATTTAGTTTTTATGCCCATTCAGTTCTTGACCTCTCTGACTCAACTTCCAGTTAGTAACACTCGTGATGGTTGTTGCTGTGATGGAGACACCTGCCCATTAACAATGGGACTGAGCTGAACAACCTTTCTCTTCTTGTCTAGGCCTCTAAACAGGCAGATGGTAACAACATTTGGTCACCACTGATTGGGCTTGCATCTGAACTCTTGACCTGAAGGTGAAGGCCACTGTATCCTATTAGGAATATGAGCCATCACATTTAGTTTTAGTTTTGATACCTAGCCTGGGATGTGTGTGAAGTCAAACATCTCACAGATATGTGAAGGAAAAGAAGATGTTTCTCCTCCATCTGTTCTTTTATTGTTCTCTGCTATAGTAAACTCTGTCAACTCTGTGTTAGCAGCCTCTTCTTTGAAGATGCTTATGTTAATAAAAATTAATTAACAAAATCACACTCCAAGATCCTACCTCAGGGAGAATTTTTGTTATTTTCTGTTATAAAATGCAATCTTTCCCCTTCTCTCTCTTTCTCTATTATATGCCCTTCATACTTGTTGCTGTAATTTTTTCCTTACAGAATTAGCAAACAGTTTTCTTGAGAGACCTTTTTGTGATTCCTGCGATTCTCTTGTTATGTACTGTCTGACTTGCACACCTACAGTTTTGTTTGGTGGTGTTGCACCTATTAATCTCTTCAAATTTTGTGTGTGTGTAATTATCAATATACAATACTGTGCCACTACGTTTATTAATCTGTGGCCTCTAATGCATAATTTTCTTTGTCCCTTTTCTCTTTATTTGTAAAAATCTGTATTTTTTGAAGGCGAAAAGTTTATGGTTTTACACTTCTTTCTTGACAACCTCAGTCAGGCTGGGGGGAAGTGGAAAGTAATGGTGTTTCTGATTCATGACTTCTAAGACATGACTATATTTCTATTTGCATGTAGCAAAGATAGATACGCAAGTTATTTATCCCTACAAAGAACTGCCATCATGAGCTAACAAAAAGAGGTCTGTAATAAGTTAGAAGATACCCTGAGGCTTACACTGCAAGCACTGCTGCCAGGCACACTGCAAGATTCACAGTTGCTTTGAGCTGCTGATGGATCAGCAGTTCTAGAGTATAAAACAACAGGATGCAGAATTTCTCAGACTGCCTGTTTGATCATGTATACTTCATTTTATCTGCTTCAATGGTGTCTGGATCTCTTCATTTAGGTATCACTTCCAGTTTAGTAATTTTAATATTCTAAAGGTGAACAGACTAAAGCAGGTTGTAAGATGAGAGGCAAGCATTTCAAAGCTTATAATAAGAGGGCAGATACTGTTAGATGAGTTAGTGTTTGATGTGTGTTTATTAAACTCCTGCTTGTGTTAACTAAGGCTGTGTCTGAGGTGAGCAGAGCCTTCAGCTGAGCCTTTCAGCATTTCCCCAGCCAGCCCCTCCGTGCCAGCTCTGCACAAACCCACAGTCTGCTCCTGCTTTCCCAGACCTGACGTGCCATTATGGGAGGTAGGTTGCAGTAGTTCTGCTCCCAGCTGATTACACCATCTGTGAAGATGAAGTGCTTCCTGACAAATGTCTCACTAGGGGGGCAGTCCTGGTTTTAGCATTAAAAACTTCTCCTACCAACTTTATTTTCTGGTACTCGGTCAAGTTACTTGAGGGGCTTGGGAGGCTCCACCTTGAGTATGGAGACTGGTAAACCTTTGAAAGAAAATTGTCTCACAAACAAGGAGGTCTTGGGAGATGCTTTCATAGGAAGAAGAGAATTATCCTTAAAAGATTGTAAGTAGAGACTTGAGCTGTAGGACTCAGTTATGATATTTTGTGGTCCATTTAAAAAAAAACCAAACATTTGAGATCTGAAAATACTAGCTGTATTTGTGATAAAGAAGCCTACAGCAGAAGCAGTAAGGAAATTTTTGATGACTTTTCACAATGAGCATGCTGTCTGAACTGTTGCATTTGCACTGAACAAGGATTCAGCTTTCTTACTTCCTTGGTAATTATTGCAGTTGGATGGTAACAAGAGTAACCAAAACTTGGTCTTAGTGGGTGGAAATTACATTTCTGAGGAATTTAAAACAAGAATGATAACAAGTTGCTGAATTCTGGAGGGAACAGACCCAGTTTTGTAGCTCATCTTATGCCATGACTGAGGAAAAACAGAAGGCTTAGAGTGCCATTAGTGGATATTTACCTTTTTTTGGAAACAAATTTTGGGCTTTCAGACACACTAGGAACTGCTGAACAATGAAGTCCTTTTTTTTTTGTTTAATAACACAGCTTGTGCAGATGTCAGTAATGAGGTAAAACAGTGTCATCCTGATTGCTGGCTGGTGGGTGATCAGTGCAGAGCCAAGGCTGCTTTGGGAGCAGCTGTTCGTGCTGCCTTTGTGGGAGCACTGAAGGAGCAAAGGTGCACAAGGACAGCAGCAAATGAGAAATGCAAGCCTTATGTTAGCAGAGGTGAGACAAGGTGGCGGCCTGTGCTGTTCCTGGGAATTCATTACATGCCTGTAAGTCCCAAGAAGGATGATAAGGAAGATATGTGCAAGAGATTTGCAGTTCTGTTTACTTTCAAAGTTGTAAATCAGTAGCACTCTCTTGTTTTAAGGCTGCACCAGGGCAAACAAGAATGTGCTAATGGTCTTGCCTAATGTGTCATGGTTTTAGGTTCCATTTGAAAATTTGCTCTAGAATAAATTCCCTGATAAAGGCAAAGAACCTAAGTAATCTCAGAGTTTTGTAGTTTTTTATATTTTGTTAATAATTAAAGATGGCAATGCATCATACTGGACTCTGGGCTTGTTTTCTTTCAGGCTATTTGTCTTAGGGAGCTTTTGTAATTGAGCTTCATTGCATGGCTGAGAGAGATGTATTTAATTTAAAGAAAACACTTGCATTGCAATATATTTCTTCTAAATACTTTAATATTGCCTGTGTGATTGGGCTAATTGAGTAGTTGATAATTTTGATGGATCTATTCCCATAACACCCTGAGAAAGTGTATCATTCCACTGCTGTTAAACTACTGCATAGATGAACCTATGACTTTCCCAGACTTACATGGGAGGAGTGACTGAGAAGTTGAATCCACCTTCCCAGATCCCTTGTCTAGGACTCTAAATAATGGAAAATATTCTCCCTTTTTATTATGTATGAAACATATGTGCAGTTGCACATGTTAGTGTGTAGAGAATGAGACTTATATAAATTACTGACGATTTTACATGAATTATCCATGTTCTACAAAACTCAAGCCTCTAGAAAGGTCTCTTCATATTTATTTTTAACGATTTTTGGAAGAGAGCGTACTTACATTTTACAAATGGGCAAGTAGAATATGCAGTACCATATTTACATACAATTTGCAACTAGATATACGTCATGTTAATTATGTAAGAAACACTTGCCATATTTCTGTAATGAGAAACCAAGGATCATGTAACAATTAAGGATTCTGATTTCAGATACTTTTAATTCTACCTGAATTAAAATTAATGCATTTTGTAACATTGGTACACAATTTCAGAAATGTCAAGGAATTAAGTTTCGTTTTCAAAAATGAGGCTGGGATTAAAGCCTACATCATCCTCCAAATCAGTGAAGACTCAGGCTTCATAAGATATTATGTAGACTTGCTCTATAATCACTAAAACCAGAAGTAGGTATTTCCAGAGAGCAGTTTGTGCCACCCATTTTTGACATCTTCCTTAGCAAAGGACGAAGTGCCCTCAGAAAATGCCCTGCTCTCTGTTGACTGATGGAACCTGGATGGTTAGCCGAGGCTAAAACCTCTCTTTGAGATGGATAATACTGAGAATATTATTAACCGAAGTTCTTTTGTTAAAGTAGTAGAGAAATCAGTAACCAAAAGTGTTGGTTGGTTGGTTGGTTTTCTGTGCAGAAATATCCAAGAAACCTAAAATGATGAGTAAACTATATAACCATATTCTATTTAAGTTAAATAAAATTAATTCTAGTAATATTTTTGAAAACTTTACATACTCTTAAAAGCATTTTTTACACCGCCATATAGAACTAGAAGGTTAATACTTCCTACCATGAGCTAACATGTTGAAGAAAATTTGAACTGTGTTTGGTATTGTTTTTTTAAATGATTGTTGGATTTTGGATGTATCATCATAGTTCAAAAAAAAGTTCTGGATTGTATAAAACCAATGCAGAGATCTGTCCATACCTTACACATTTTAACAACATCTGTTTAGATACCTGCTCCAAAATAGAAGCCAAAGCTGATCATACATCTGTATGTTCTATAACCCAGTCCCTACAGACCTAAATTCATTACACGGCTCAGCAAGTCCAAGCTTTACTGACTGAGTGAGGTGTCTTGTGGCTGTTTCTGAATGGGGAGTAAATGCTTTTGGGTTGTTTTTTTAGCTGTTGTGGTACTTGTGTGCAAGTTTGCAAGTAAAATTGCTTTTTCCTCTGATTAGGAATCCTAAAAATTCCTTTTGTATTAGACAGAATATTAATTTTTTTTTTCTAGTAATGCTTGAGATTAATTTTTCAATTCCATTTCTTAGGAAATCCAAAACCATATTGCTCAGAGAACTATTTATTGTTATCTGAGATAACAGAGTACATCAAGATTTTACATAGATTTCAGATTCGATTTTACAAAGACACTGGCATATGTGCATTCTCTCTCACTGATGTTTAAAAAAGTTTAAGTAACCAGCTCCAACCCCACTTAATAATATATGTAGTATACAAATTGCAGTAGCATGAAACAGTATGCCCTTTTGCTGTATTTAAATTTTTGGTTGCACCATATCATTAATTCCATTTTTTTTCACTGGAACTTCAGTTACTCTTTGTGCGTTTTATTTATATTTTGAGGTCCTTATGATGTTTTCTAAACAGTAGTTTTAGAATTTTAAGGAGTGAAAAACTCTTTAATAGTTTCACTGTCATAATTTGTCTGTAAAAATATGAATTCTTTATTTTTCCCAATTGACTTCAAAGGGAAACTTGTTCAGCCCATGAGACAGAACTGTGGAGGTGCTGCAAACTCAGTCATGGATTTGGTAATCTTGATGTTTATTTGGATGGTTAGGGCTTCTTTTCATTGATGCAATCTGCCTGATAATAAAGATTGTGCAGTCAAAACACTGCACAGAAATTGACTGCTGTGTTCCTGCCATGTCTCGATTTTCTACAGACCAATAGCTAAAGTAGCCTTGCTTTTGCTTTAGTAAGTGAATATAGCTGCAATGTAGAGGTGAAGTGTATGTGCTGAAAAACATAGAGCCATTGCATTGTAATTTTTCTGTATCTAATTTTAAGTGATAGAACTGCTTTTTATCACAGGCTTTAAAGTGCTTTTTTAATCTTGTGTTTTATGGTGTGAGTTCTAGGAGGAGAAACTCCTACTTCTGTTGATTTTTACATATAAGACAAAGAGCATCATTTTGCATTCCAGTGATAGCTATTGGGAGGAAAAAAGACTACAGCTTCTCAAGAATTGATGTTGAAAAACCAGTGTTGGTTGAGGAAGAACAGTAAATGCTGGAATACTTTTGGAGAGGTGGGGGGGTGCCCTTGGGAGCGGAAGAGGAATTCTTCATGACTAAGAGCATCTTTGTAAAAACTAGGTCTTGTAGTTCTATTGATCAGAGTAAGCTGAATAGTTCCAGGAATAATTAAACCTGGGACAGAGATGCAGCTTTATGATATTGTGCCCAGTTCATTTTCACCAAAAATCATTATATTAAAAATAAACATTTGCATTTGTGTTCAGTACTTCTGTTGGGAAACATAGATTGCAGTAACAGAGGTATTTTGAGACCTGTGCAAACAGGAATTGCATTTCCCTGCAGATTTTGGGCAGAAACCAGTAGTAAATTACCTGGCTATAAGTAGTTCATGCAAAGGGTCAGTAATGAAGGATCATAAAAGCTTGTAGCCAACATCTTCAACTGTGATTTATACTACTGGATGCATAATGGTTTAGGTTTTCAAGCTGAAACATCTTTAAAACAGTGATTTGAGAAAGCAGAGAGCACATGTCTTTTGAGGATGAGTCATGTTAAATATCAAATTTGGATGCTTGAACTTGTCCAATATTTTTGACTTTTTGCCCTGATCTGAGCAACTGCATACTTGGTTTTAGAGAAGATACTTTACCCCACTTAAATTTCTGCAACTGTTTTAAGGAGGAAAAGTTCGATCACAATTGCTGCTAGAATCACAATGAACTGTTTTATAGGCTTCTTTAAGTGCAGACAATGTTTTCTGGTTAATATTTTGAATATTTGATGCAAAAAATGTAAATTACTAAAATACTCTGCATCAGGTCTTCCATTTAGCATTATCCTTTCACACTGCGGAGTAAACTAATGAATTACAGCATGATTACATAGCACATAATTAACTTTGTAATTAATATGCAACTGCCACTTAAACTAAAGTACTGCTTATAAAGATGTACGGCAACAGTAAATCACAGGTCAGAAGTAGCACTTCGGAATTTTCAAAAGAATGAGAGTAAATGCAGAATCACTTACAGCAGCAAAGGAAGTTAATTAAAAAGCAGATTAATTGTGAATGTCCTGTTTAATTTTAAATACCTTTGCTATTTCTTTTCCCTGAAGAAAGAACAAATTTAAAGCCTAGCTCATTCATTGTTTTCTTAGATGAAATATTTAAAAATGAGTATTAACTGTCCTGGTTGAGATTAGAATTTGGTTAGTATTCCTTTCTCATCTTGCTGCATAAAAGGATAGCATGAAACAACTTTTTACATTATTTAATTCCAGCTTTCTATTTTGGGTTGTTTTTCTACATCAAGTCAGTGAAACAAAGTTAGTCAAACCAACTACATCCTTTGTTTTGCAGATTTTTATTTTTTTATTTTTTTAAGGAGGATGAGGGTTTGTACTGTGCTGTCGAAACCAGGAAGTTGAAGAACAGTCTAAGTTCATTCACTTCAGACAAACTATTTTTTTGCAGCAGCTGTGCCCTGTTGCTGGTACCCCCAGCAGTGGGGCCAATGCTGGATGCCCTCATGCAGACAGATCACATGCTTCACAGGCATGCAGAAAGACACAGCAGTAAAACTGCATGTCTTGCTGCAGGTTTCCAAAGCATTAGCTGTCCTTTCCTATATCCTTTTCCTTTCCATCCATCTCCATGTGAGATGCTGTTGATAATGGCAGGGAATTGAAATCCCTGATGTAGGTGTGCCCAGACTGTCTTGGTTCAGACTGTGCTTGATAAATGGAAAGCACTATTGAAAAAGGTACCAGAGTATGCCAAAGGTTTAGTGCTTTTTTCAAGTAGAAATTGCACATTTTTGAGAGCTCTGTACCCAGAGGCCATGGGAAACTAAGTGTTACAGCTCTTTTACACCTTTCTGACCTCCTGAAGGTGATGCAATATGGGAACTAGACCCTGCAAGGGTATGGGATGCTGTTCCTGTTATTCAGTACTTTGGAACGGGCTCCTTGATCTATAGTCTGTACTTGATCTCCTGTTGGATATATCCTGCTTAGTGTCTGGTTAAAAGAAAGTGACAGGATAGATGTCACAGTCAGTAGAAAATGGCTACTGTAAGCATATAATGCATCTTTTAAATTAGCGTTTTTTGTGTCTTTTGTGGACCAAACTATTTTTTCTTGTCAAGCAATACACGACAAACATCTCTAACTTTAGAGCTTCAGCATTTCTGAAACCCTTTGATTTCTGTATTCAGTATTCATGGTGCTCACTATATTGTTGGTTGCTTCATCCATGTGATGCTGTTTTTTTTCTTTTTAAATGGCTATCTGAAACTTCTGACCTGGAACAAAGAGTGATAGATGCTCCACAGTTGCTCTTCATTCTAGGTAAATAATCATTCAGGCATAATGATGTGCATTTCTCAGTGCTCATGAATATCTACTGCCTGCTTGAATAGGTGGGAGGGAATATACATTGCCCTTACAAATCCTTCAGAATAGGCTTCTGCTGGTATTCTATTTAGGAGAAAAAAAAAAGAAAAACAAAAAAGGGAACAAGCAACACTACACACACACACACAAAAAAAAAAAAAAAGGAAAAGAACTTAAAAACCAACCAGAAAACCACCCAAACAAAAAAATTAGAAACCAGGAATTTTTCATTTTCTGTTTGCTGGCTTTGTTTTTCTTCAGCGATTGACATGCTCAACAGGCTGACTACTATGAAAATTGATGTTTAAGAATAATTCTGAGATGTAAGAGTAATCCTGACTTACTCTTCAAAAATAATAAAAAAAAATACTGGAATTAGGATGTGCACCATAAGTAGAATCTAACCTAATGGAACTTGGAAAGAGGTTTGTTATTTGAGTTTCATGTGTCACTTAGTGGGTCATAATGTGAGAAGCAGGTCAGTTTTATAATCATTGGATTTTTGCCTTAGTGGCTCAAAAGGGAAATGAAGCTTTAGGGAGGTGTCGTTTTCTGAAAATGATGTGTGCTGTATTCTTGGAGGTTCAATTCTAGGTATTATGAACAGATGCTTCTGAACTAATCTCAAATGTCACATTTGGTGCATAAACCCTGGGGGATTAACAATATCAGGATCCCCTGAGAGTATTCTTGGAGGTTTAACTTAATACTCTCTTCCAGGGAAGTGTCCCACCTACTAACTTGATGAATGCTTACAAGCCTTCCCAAAGGCCTTCTCTCTAACTCTGATCCAAATAATGTCAGGGGAGAGGGGACACAAGCAAGATACTGCAAAGCAGTGGGGCTTTGAGGCAGCCAGTAAAAATCATGTGGTGTAGAAAGGTCACAGAGATCTCATCAGGAGAGATACCATGACTTGATTTTACATTAAAATGAGAGTCATCAATATCTGGTAGAGGAAAAATCACAGCTCCATAATTATGATTGAGTTAGTTGTAATAGTTGGGAGAAATGCAGACAATTTAAAATATGAAAAAGTTAATCTCCTGTCTAGCAAATGCCCACTTTTCTATTTTAAATATTTCAGCGACTGTTCAGAAAAGCTTTTATTTTAAAGTAGTAAGGAGTAAAAAACTCACTGTTGTCTGGAAATAGAGGTGCTTGTGATGAATGCTTTGATAAACTCTCAAACTGTAGAGGAATTGTCAGCTATGTTTTTAGCATATTAGCCAGATTTTTTTTCTCCCTTGTAATATATATGTGGTGGGCCAGGTTTGGATGAAAAAAAAAAAAAACCAAAAACCCAGAGAAAATACTTCCTTAATCCTCTGTTAGAATGAGTTCCTGTCTAAACAGAAGATAAGACAGGGAGTTTAGCTGCAGTTCTCTTCCATCTACGTGGATGTTTTTGTGATGAGGTTATAATATATGTTAACATTATGCTGACACGGACAGCTCTAGCCAATAGGTTAAAATTGTTAGGTAGTTTGTCTTTTTGACAGATCTCGTCTCCATGTCTAGCAATTTATATGACCTTCCAACTCTGATATTTTCCTTTCCAGTGTGTGTCCTAACCAGCTCCCTTCTACCTCTCAGCCCTGCCTCGTTCTCAGAGACTGACAAGGCAGCCCGTGCTTCACTGAACCTGTGAGGAGTCTGCTGGGTCACCCTCAGGGTTAAATGCTGCTTTATTCTGTTGAGTGTTAAATTGCTTGTTCAATTCTTGGACATGTTTTCTTAAATGAATGTTTTAAACTGATTTAGAAATTCAATTTCTTGCAGGTAGAGCCATGGCAATATGATGTATCAAACAAAATGTACCACGTTTCCCTGTGTTTTTCCCTTACAGTTTAGTACATGGGTTGATTATAAAAACCTAGGCTGAAGCTAGGCATGTTTGGCATCATAGGTGAATTAAGCTGCGAAATAAAATCTGCTTCTGGGACAAATTTGCCGAGTATCATATATGTGAAATTTTCTCCCATGTTCCGTAACACTTAGGACTTGTTTGATCTTGCAAGAAAGTGTTTACCTGAGTTTGTAATATAAATTCTTTCTTCCCCAGCGCTTCATCCCATTTGGTGTGCACATGTATGCTTACATCTGTATATACATGTGTTAGCTTAAAGCCTTATAAATAGCAGATCAGTTGGCTTTCAAAAGGAAGGAGGCTTATTAAAAAATCCTATGCTGGTGAGGTGCTTTTCACAGGCCAGTCAGAAAGCTCTTGAGAACTTTGCTGCTAATACCCATCATAGGTTTTCTTGCCATAGCTGCATAATAGCACTGCTTCGTTTTAGCAATTCTTCATTAGTAAGTCTTGACTCTATGACAGGTGTGATGTATTAAAAGCACTTGTATTACACAGCAATGCTTAAAAAAACTTGAATTGCAGATAATATAAACCAATCTTTTCTAGAGATTTGAACAAGTCCTGAAGCAGAATCTAAAGCAAGGGGGCAGCAAAGATGGCAACTCTGATAGCCTGAAGAGGTGGCAGCAGTAGTCTAACTTAGGTCCTTAGCAGTACTTAAGAGACTTGAATTAATTAGTCATCCCTCAAAACAGATACCTAAATTGGTTTTAACCATTTCAGAGAATGAATCTGTAGTCCTCATGTCAGCTAGAAGTGAAATTGGACAATCAGTTGACATACTGTTGACATACTGAGCTTCTTGTGATAGGGAAGGAAGGATTTAGGATACTGTCTGGGGCTTAAGAGAAAAATTCAAAATTGCCTGTGTTGGACAAATCACCTAGAGAACATGCAGCTGAGTTCCTGCAATGTACCTCTGCTGTAGAAGAGACCAGAGTACAAAACTCTAGTAGAGCACAAGTTTGGCTCCCTACAATAAGGTCAACCTTTGAGCAAAATACCTTTCCACTTAGCATTTTTGAAAAGTGTATGATTTTGTTGCTCAGCAGTAGGTCACAATGTTGCTGTATAATGTCATATGCATCCCTCTAAATTTTTTCAGGCTTATTGAAGGCAGTAAAAAAAAGAAATTCATGTGGAAACTGGGTCCCTTCTCACAGAAAGTAAAATGGGAAGAAGCCTGAAAATAGGCAGCTTGTGCAATGGATTTATAACACTTGCAGGTGGTAGTATGTCATTCTGTAGAACCAAGATTCACTGACTTCCGACTATTATCATGGGATATTTTCAGGGACTGAAATGACCTTACAAGGAACTAATGCCTAATATTTTTACAGTCATAGAACAGACATTTTAGGGTCTCCATTGGTTTCTTTCTTTTATTGTTAATGAATGTATGATTAAATTCATGTAGGTGCTTAATAAACACTGGTATTTTATTACAAATCTTAGAAACATCATTGTAATGTTTTAATAATTGCAAAGAAAAGTGATTAATGTTGCTTAACTTACACTCTGCAGACTTTGTGACAGAGTTGTTTGCTTTTGGGGATTCTTTCATCGTTTGCTAATACAAATTACTTTCAATCCATGGATTTTTACGTCTTTCTGGGTAGGCATAGATCTCCAGTTCTTCGGGTTGGGGTTCTGTTTACACATAGTATAGCTTTCTTGTTCTTTGGCTTACAGCTTCCTTTCTGAACAAAAATCTTGCGCAGTCCAGGAAGGATTCATGCTCTGGTTTTGTCCTGCCATGCAGGTGGTCATAATGGCTAGTATTATAGTAATACCTCTGCATTTGAGCTGGTAAGAGAAAGTTGTCGACTAATTCTTATTTTTCTAAAGAGAAGTAGTTGTTGAAAAAAACTGGGAAGTCATACTTTGTCCTGTGGTGTTTCATAAAAATATGTTGTCATGTCTTCTATTATAGCAGTTTTGTTTGCCCTCTATTAGAGCAATACCTCTCCAGAATTTGTGCTAACCTGTAAAAAGGTTGGTGTATTTTGTTCTGTTAGACTTTTATTTTAAAATTATTATTTCCTGCATCTGACTTAAGGACTTGTTTAATTGTTGCTGCATTGCTGTTTGCCAGTAGCCCAGAAGTCTGCCATTGGAGGACGACAGTGTTTTGGCCAGTGTTTTCTCGCTTCTTATGCTTTGTACAGTCAAAACAGTGAAATTGCAAGCTGAGACATGTATAGACAAAAGACAGGGCTCTACATTGTTTAGTCATTTACTGTCTGCCATTTTGAATGCCACCATCACCTTACGAGGGAAAACTGCCTAGGTTTTAACCAGCTGACAGCATAGAAAGGTAAGGGAGTAGAAATTTCCTTATTCAGGACTGCTGAGTGTCTAAATAAGCGACAGTGGAGCCAGGCTCAATATCTGACTTATGGAAAAGGTAGGAAAGTATGGGTCGAAGAAGTCCTTAATCTGAAGTAATTTGTTACTCCTTCTTCATGAACTGGGATAAGTCAAGTGAGAAAAAAACTCTTACATCTGGTGCTGTTTGAATTACTTCCCTTGTCTCAAATGGGACAGGAGCAAATGGGCTGCTCCTGGAACTTAACTTGTTTCATGCCAGCCTGTCCTTTTCTATCCCTGCCTCCATCAGTCATGCAATAAGCAGCAACCTTTTTAATCCTGTAATATTGGGCAGCTAGGCTGTTCAAGCAATGAACCGTCTTTCAAAATATATCCCTCCAAATTTCAGATGTAATGCACCTCAGGTACTCAGGAGAAAAAAAAAAAAGTGCCAAAATATAACCACTCAAGGATCACAAAAATCAAGGGCAAAAACAAAGAGAGAGTTTTATTCTCTGCAAGGGTATGATATTGTCACAATAACATGTCTCTCCTTGAGTTCATCAGAACCTTTTCAGAGTGGATACTTGTTTCCTTTTCAGGGGAGCCAAGTGTTGTTTCCAATGAGTCCTTACACCCATTTCTGCCTCCTGAAGGCTTTGCAGTGCGGCCACTCTGCCACCTTTCTATGTGTGTCACCAGCACATCATATTTGAGCACAATGAAAGTCACTCCACAGTACGTCTAATCAGGCAGGGCTTCAGAAAAACCTGAAGACTCTAAAGCTGACCTCTGGAGTCTGTAGTGTTGCTATTGGAAGCAAAGAAGTGTGTAGCTTTTTGAGGTCTGTTCCACTGTGTTATAATAACCATTGAAACAAAAAATAAGAAAGCAAGTATATGAATAGAAGAAAATACTGTCCGGACTTGAGCTGCTTTTGCCCGGCTGTCACCTGGATGTACAGTCAAAGTTTATCAAGTTAATTCTGTACATGGAAGTCTGGCTGAATGCTGGAAATTTTGTCTTGAAATTGCAGGAAGGGTAATATTAGATGTTTTATCCTTAATTTCTAGTAATACATTTCATTAAACATTTTACACTATCACTTCGTTGCTCATATTAAACTAACATATGGAAGCTTTATTCAGAATTGTGATTTGTGTTAGGCACTGTGTGTGTTTGGTAGAGATAGCACTCTGAGGTTTTGACCAGAGGTTTGCCCTGGTCTACCCAGAGCAGCGCTGAATGAAATTGGAAAGACAGAAAGCTGAAGAAGTGAAACTTTTGGTGGTGGAGAAGAGCTCAGGTCTCTGTTCACAGGGCTGGCTTTGTCCTGCAGTTATGGGAAAAAGCTTCTGGGCATATACTTTGTAGTAATGATGGTGGTATGAAAAATGCAAGACAGGCTAAGTGTCTTAATTTATGGACCACACTATAAATAATTCATTAGCAGTAGTGTTCTTGTTTACATTGTCTGTAATAAAAATGGGAAGTCTGCCTGCTTGAGTTTGTGAGGCAGTTGTCACTCACAAGTTGTCAGGCTAGTTCCTGGCCTGTTCCAGTTGAAACAGCAGCGGGGGTGATGGGAACTGTGCTCTCTTCTTCTTAACAGGAGATGCCACATTGGTTCCTAGTCTTTGCAGTTAAGGTGGCTTTTGTTCCAGCCAAATTTAGCATTTGTATAGTTGCTGCTTTCAAATACTTTGAGAGGATTTTTAAAAACCTACTTGAGATCTCTGTTGTGTTCTGCCAAATGTCATTTCAGCTTTGGTTGTGCTATCACCTGAGGGTGAGAGACCTAGTGGAGGTACAGCTAACAGAGATCTGTGCTCTTGGGAGGAATTCTGAAATCTGTTCCTGATTATCCCGAGAGGTACACTCATGAACTGAGAGCACATGACAGATCTTTAACCATGGAATTCATAAACCTTTGAAAACTAAATTGTCTGTTAAGATTGTTGTAAAAAAGAAACTTGTTTCATGCTAAGTATGAAATTCTCTTTATTTACCCCTGAAGAAGGCTTGGGACACTGGTAATTCTCAGAGGCCACTTTCCAGACAAGAAGTTCCTCTCAAATATTAAGGTGGTGAGAAAACCAAATGGGGCAGAGGATCATGGATGCTTCAGTTAAAATCTTTCTTGAAGGCAGCAGGCTTTGTTGTGTAAAGCTCCTGCAGTGTTTTGTCATCCAGGTGTCTAGAAGAATTTCTGCCTTACTGGAATTAGGGGCACTTGGAAAGCATGAATAGCAATGACTACACTACAGATAGGAAAGTAGCAGGGATGTGTGCAGGTTTGACTTTTTGGAATTGAAGGCATTGCAGCTGGAACTAGTTATAAAATGTGTTGTTTTCCAAATCAACACTGTGGTGTCCAAAATATTTCTGGACTTCTTGATAAAGTTTCAGTAGCAATGAATCTGTCCCTTTGGTTGTGTTTCAAGTCCTTGAATACTAGCTGTTAAGACTAACATAAACAGCAGTCACATTTCAAGTGTTCCAGTATATTATGTTCAGACAGTGTTTCATTATGTATGTACAGAAGAGTTTTCCATGAGGGATGCACAGTTGTTTGATTTGCTGGCTAATCCTGGCTCATTTTACCCACATTCTCAGTATGGTTTCTTAAAATTTAGGATTTGGTGGCGACTTGAAACACTGAATGTTTATCCAGTTGTATTGACAATTCAGTAAAACCAAATCCTTTGGTTTTTAATGTATATTTTGCAGGTCCAGAAGTGTTAATATAGATGGCTATCCAGTCAGCTGCCTTAAAATGAAGATGATAAAATAGATTATGGACATTACCAAAACTGTAGTTTTGTTTTGTCTAGACTCCAAATATCTCTAAGTTACTTAAATATCTTTAAGTTACTTAAAAGAAAGTAACCCCCTAGCACTAAATTGTCATAACTCAAAGCAAGTGGAGAGTTTGTGACAAGCCCCATTTGGATAGCACCTGAAAGCAGTGCAGGCAATGTAATTTGGCCGCCAGCAACTGCTGTTTCTCCAGATACAAAACTTCACAGCCATCCAACATCTACTTTACTCATTCAAGTATATTTAGTTTTTGCAAGTTTTGCTGGTCGTCCTGAAATTTATATTTCTTCTTTTCTGGGGAGCTTGGTAAATACTTAAATTTCATCAGAACAGGCCAGAATAATGGCTGATGTCAAAATTGCTGGAGCTTGTGTCTCAAAGCAGCTATTCAGTTGCTCTGTAATCCAGGGACTTTGCTGATTAACCTGATGGTTTTTCTGTTCCTTTCCTCTCTCTGAGTGGTATTCTCCAAAGTAGTGATACTCTCCCTGATGGCTTATCAGAAATCATTGGTCTTAGGAGGACTTTCTTATCTCATAAAATGAAAAAGAAAAGATTAATAGATACAATAAAGAGAGGTTACCATCTACTTTGACTGCATGCCTTCTTAATGATGCTAAACTTAGTGGGGGAAAAAAAGAAGTCCAAATCTATCATCATGCCTTTACTTGGTGCAATATAGTTTCGGGATGGGGGATTGTTGTAGTCTTTGCATTGCCACTCAGTAATGAGGAATAAAGGTTGTGATGGTACAGTATCATGAGAAGAAATCAGCAATTTCCTTCAAATGCTATAGTTCAACTTCCAAAACATGCTTGGTTTCATCAGATAAATAAGAGGGCCTTCAGTGTCAGAATGCAAATCCTTCTCATTTCTAATTCACAGTGGGCTTGAGATGCTTCTTGCTTGGAGCATTTCTTTGGGTTGACCCAAGGATTTTGACCTCTCTTTATTGTATAGTAGGCTATCTGCTGCAAGAGAGATGTTATTAAAGCATAGCAAACACAGAGTAGCATCTTCAGTTATTGATAGGTAACTGTTAAAAATACTTGCTGCTAGTGCCATCTCTCCTCTGTCCTTTTCTCCTTCATCTGAGACCGTCTTTGACAGTTTGGTTAGGTCATTACTGTTTCCTCTAGACCTTTAGAAAATACTTATATTAGGTTGTCTTCTGTAGCTCATCTTTCAGGTTTTAAGCAAATAACTTAGGTGCTTATGTCCAAACCAGATGGTTTTCTTTGGTAGCTGATAAATGTCTAGCAAAAGCAGGAAAAAGTTTCCAGTTCATAGATGTTCTTTGTTGCAGCTGTATAGACTCAGCCCCCAGAAGGTGTATAAGCCAGGTGATGTTAGCAATTCTATGTGCCTGTTGGCAAGATTTGGTAGGCAGACACAAAGAATTCTCAGCAAATACTTTGCATCTTAGCACAGAACCTCTGAAAGAGCCAAGCTTTCATTAGGGAAATGAGCAAGCATTGCATGCCATAATGTAAACCTTTTTCTGTTCTTATGCTCACCTGACTTCTGCATTCCTCCCATCAAGCCCAGAAGGTGGGAAGAGTTGCTTCATTCTGCTTCAGTTTAGAGACTGGCAATTTATCAGGGGAGATCTTTTATAGCATTGTTCTGTGAGTAATCAGGGACACTGGTTATTAAATTATTTGAGCACAGCCCAGCAAGCTTTTAGGGATGGCTCATTTGCTTCTAGCTGTCCCAATGAGGGTTAGAATTTACCTGTGTGCTACAGCACATACAGTAAACCACTGGATCAGTGGGTTCTGCTGTGGAACTGTCAAATGTTTGCTCTAGCAGATCTGTCTATATTGGAGTGTGCAAAGCCTCTGAGAGCACTATAGCAGGGCTCTCAGCCCTGACTCCCCAGTAGCACACTTCTACACACTTTTGCCTTTAATTTTGTGTTATTATCTCTTGCTGTTTTGAACTGCAGTGTCCTTTTACCTCCTTGCTCTCCCTGAAGATAACAAAATCACAGAGCTGATGACACTAGGAGCTGGGTGGAATGCAGGGAAACCAACCTTATAATACAAGCATGCAGCAGGGCAATTACCTGTGATCTGTAGATGCTGCTCTCGGTCTGAGGAAACCACTCATTTCAGCCAGCAGGCTGGAGCTGAGGGCTGACAGTGCAAAAGGCAGTTCATGTACTTAATGGTTAGTGCTGGCTGGTAACCAACTTGTCCAGGCTCAAGGGAGCTCTCTCTTGTGCAGTGTGTGAGTTTTTTATATATTTCTATGTCTATACTTTAGGTATAGATCATATCCCGGTGCTGTGTGTGTGCTTCCTTCTAGCCCGACCACCTTTGCTTTTCTAATGAGGGTGCAGATGTGCTTCATGATTGAACAACAACTGCACACCACCGCTCCTCCTCCCAGAGGAGTCCAGCAGGCTTGCTTATGCAAGCTGTCATGCTGTCTTTTTTTTTTTTCAAAAGCGTGTGTGGATTTGCTTTTGTGTGTATCCGGCTGGCTGTTGGTGCCTGCATATAATAGGCTCCGTATATAAAAACGTTCCCAGGCACACGGCTGCGGAAACAGCTTCCTTAAACCCAACAAAATTGCCAGCCCTTGCAGCTCAAGCCATCATAAATTACAAAAACCTGCTCCCACCTCCCTGAAGCTGTGCCTGCCGGGCGCTGTGTGCACACACACACACACACACTCGCTTTCCCTTTCTCGCAGTCAAAGATGGTAGAAAGTCTTCTGGGGATTATTGCACATTTGTAGAGCAACAATGGAAAGCAGCACAGCACAAATATCTATTCTTCCTCACCCGGCATAACAAACGCTGCTTTGTCTCACATCTGGCCCTTTTTAATAGCTCAAAGCCAGCAGCAGTAACTACTTAACAGCTTATGGTAAGCTTTATTAAAACAACTTCCTTTTTCAAGTGTTTAATGATGAAAACAGCCTCTTTGTACCGTATCTAGTAGAAGAAATAAATCAGTTGCCATGGATAGATATTAAACTTTTTCCAGCAGCTGATCTTTGAAATCATCTTTGAAAATTCTGGCGCTGAAAAGCGGGCTTATAGCCTTTGAATGCAGCGTGAGCCATGTGCTGAATGCAGACGTGCCGAGCCGCATCGTGCCCGCGCCGTGCGGCTGCGGGGGCTGCGCCGCGGGGCTGGGCTGTGCCGGGGCTCAGCCGGACGATCCGCGCAATTAGCGGCGTTCACCTGTGTGTACGCACGGAGGTGCGTGCTGGTGCTTCAAGAAACAACTCCTTACAGCGCCTTTGATGGCAAGGGAAATGTCCAGTGGAATTAGATGGGTTTTGTCGCCGGACCGTCACATTTTACCGCTAGGACAGGGCGCTGAGAGAAATTATGTTTCTTAAATCCGTCACTGGAGGTGACAGGGTCCCGGGAGCTGCTGGGCTGCTTCGGACCCGGCTCTTGGGGGCCTGTGCTTCAGGCGACGGAACGCGGGTGTCCCGCCTCGCGGCCCCCGCAGGGCCTCCCCCCCAGGCTGTCCCGGTCCCCCCATGTCCCCTGGGCTGTCCCCCCCATGTCCCCTGGGCTGTCCCCCCCATGTCCCCTGGGCTGTCCCCATGTCCCACCCATGTCCCCCCCATGTCCCCTGGGCTGTCCCCATGTCCCCTGGGCTGTCCCCCCCATGTCCCCTGGGCTGTCCCCATGTCCCCCCATGTCCCCTGGGCTGTCCCCCCCATGTCCCCTGGGCTGTCCCCATGTCCCCCCCATGTCCCCTGGGCTGTCCCCATGTCCCCCCATGTCCCCTGGGCTGTCCCCCCCATGTCCCCTGGGCTGTCCCCATGTCCCCCCCATGTGCCCCCGGCGGGCGGTGGCGCGGCCCAGCGGCGCCCCCTGGCGGGCCGCAGCCGCTCCCGCCCTCGCTCCCGCCTGGCTTGTTGCTTCATCAAAGTCACTTCGTAGATACAGATTGTCTGCCCTCTCGTAGGACCCTCAGCATGCTGAAACTTGAAGGAAATTATTAGTTTTTAGTTGATTGAATAAACAGCATTAACCAACTTGTGTGCTGTGGCGGCAGGGGGCAGGGATGTTTAGAGCTGCTGTGCTGAATCCCTACTTAAGGAGCTGATCTTCATTTCCCTTTCTCACCTACTGTTAAAGTTTCTTAACCGATAAAGGTACCTCCTGTGTCTTTACTTGTGGCCTTCTTGCCCTGAGTGGTCCGAAGTGGCTCCAAATTAGATCTTGTGCGGTGCAGCCACCGCAGGGTGGCTGTTCCCGGTGGGAATGCAGACCTGGAGTAGCGCTGCGCTGCTGGCCTGGAGCACCGCTCACAGCAGCCTCCCCTGCCTTTCCTCCTCTGCCCTCAGAATGGATTCTGCTGCAAAGATTACTCCCTAAAAACTTGGTTTCTGGAGGAACGGCGCCCTGTTGCTGCGGCAGAGGGGTAGGTGGCAGTGCTCGGGCAGCAGCTGATATTGCTGGTGAGCCCCGCTCCAGCTCCATCTGTGGCCCGCGGTGAGGCAGGGAAGCCTGTGGGAACAGCAGCAGAAGGCGCCATGTGCAGTCCCCCTGAGCTCAGGGAGAAGGCTGGGGCTGTTTCCGTGACGATTCAGATCGCCTTTGGCCGCGGGGAGCAGATTTCCGAGTCCATTGGTCCTGCGAGAACTCCCTGTGGAGTTCTGGCCGCGAGGAGAGCTCGCAGAGCAGAACTGAATCCACACTAACTTTCAAAACCCAGAATGGTTTTAGACGTGTTTGAAGTAGTGGTGAAATGTTTGGCTTAATATTTTTTCCCCTCTCTAGGAGGCTGTTCAGGCTGCCTTAGGAACTGGTGGGGACCACACTTTATTAAGTTTTCTTAACAGTGTTACTTGGAAGTTCAGTTTCTGATATAATAATTGCAGTCTCCTAACCTGAGCTGTCACCCAACACAGAGTCTAGCAGAACCTCATGAAATCCTCTTTTATAGAGCCAGTGAAAAATTTAATTCATTTTTCAATATGGAAGAGGGGTTTGTAGTAATGGTTTAAAAGATTCAGTATGTTTAGAGCTTAAAAAAAAGACTAACAGGTCGATACATCTGTTCCTTTAAAAAAATATTCTCCATTTTTGAGACATCATAAATATGTAAATTAGGTATTTTTAATTACTGCCTAGGGCTATAAACTCTCAATGCTAGAGGGGAGGGAAGAAGGAAGAATAATTCACATATTTTTTTTTTTTTTTGAGAGGGAGACTGGGTCTTTGCCTCACAAAAGAAAGAAGAATGGGATGTTTTATTGTTGAATTAGCAGAAGGTGCAGGGAACACTTTTTTTCTTCTTTTGTTTATCCCTTTGGATGGAGTTAGCATATAAAACAGTAGTGTACAACCTTTCTGGCTAATGTGTGCACCAAAGAGAGGGGATTTGTTACAAAGCACCGGGAAAAATTCCCTTCTCTATCCTCCTCTGCCAGTACCCTTAATCCTGATCAGCAACATCCCCTGCGGTCTCTTGAGCTGTTCCCAGCCTGAATCTTAGCTGCTGTCTAATGCAGGGACAGCCAGGGACCCTGCAAAGTCGTTTTCACTTGTGACCTGGGAAGTGCACAGCACTTAACCAAATAGAAGTCTGTTCTTATTCAGCCCTGGCGGCCTTTCTGTGTCTTAAGTACTGTTATTTTTGACTAAGGCGATCTTGCTGCTCCTTTTAAAATAGGATGAGATCGACAGAATGGGCTTTTTTTTACATTTCAGGACGGGAATGTGCATGTGGGGAATGAGGCCAGAGTACAGCAGTACTCATGTAGTATGTATAGTTACTGGAAATTTAATTCTGCTGTTATTTTTCTTCCAGCCAAAATGATCTGGTGTCAAAATGCTTATTCTGCCATGGTGAAATTTCTGATCTCTATGATAATTTTCACTTTCCATGTTTAATCTTTTAATTCTTGCTGAGGCTCATGAAAGAGTAATTTCCAGATAATAATGGTTTCCCACTAATAAGCTCTGCGTTTTTTATAGCAGAAATTACTTAGAGCCAGTATGCTCACTGAAAAAAATCACTCTATTTGGTGCTCTTATGATGTGGCTGAGAGAAAGAGAAAGATGAGTCTTGCGGGGGTGAGGTAGGGCATTTCAAATGCAAAGCATTGTGTCATTGTGTGTCATGAGGCTTCATGTGTACCATTTTGGCTGTGTGGTTCATGCAACAAATGTTTACAGCCCACTAACTGGGACTTAGTGGGCTGAGTGCCTTCTCTTGACCAGGAGAGAATAAATGAGATTGGGCTGTGAAAGTAGTAAACTGTCAGCAGTGGAGGCTGGTGAGTGATCCATCCATGCCGTGATGGGAAGAGGGAGAGGGAGCCTGGCAGGGCAAAGACTCATCCTTA
Source organism: Cinclus cinclus (assembly GCF_963662255.1). Lineage (NCBI taxonomy): Eukaryota > Metazoa > Chordata > Aves > Passeriformes > Cinclidae > Cinclus > Cinclus cinclus. The sequence goes on from NC_085052.1 coordinate 24,022,573, forward strand.
GAGCTAATGATGTGAGAACAAGTGGAAGTGAGCATGGAAGTGAAAATTCTTCTAGCCACTAGGGGAAGGGTGAGAGTTAGAGAGTGCTTTTCTGTGAGAGCCATTGGGCTTTAAAAACAGAACTGTTTTGGAGACTGAATTTGATCTGCTTATTACAGAATTCGTGTGCCCTGTGTATATAGGAGAGTAGGGGATTGCACTCCCAGTCCTACCTCCCGAGAACCTTGTCAGGTTCCTGCTCAGTTAGGTGAGTTACTTTTGTGTATTCTGCCCCTCTGGTTTTCCAGATGGGCTTTGAGAAGCTGTTCCATGTGGGAGAAATTGCAATTTGGACAAGTACTATAGTAAGCTGTGGCTCAGGTAGCTGCTAGCAACCTTTAATTTTGTTTATGGTTAACTGTAAAGCAGCGAACTAGGGTGGTATTACATGCGTACCCATGAAATTGTATAGTTCAAAAATGTCACGACTTTCTTGCGGAAAAAAAAGGTGCCTCAGCTTGCATGTCTTAAAATTTTTCAAGAGACATCTGTGTGCTTGTATGTGTATTTGTTTTCAGTATGTCCTTCTCCATCTGTGCTGATGTTCAATTAAAATGCAGATAATGTGTCCTAGCTTGTAAGATGGATCACCGCTGAAGTAGTGTCATGTCTAGGCTAGCTTATCTCTTGATAAATACCTCTGCTGTCCACTGAGAGATTAAACTTCATGACTACTGAGGTCTGTTTGGGGGTCCTACAGGCAGATAAGACTGTGTAACTGGCTTTTAATAAAATATATTAATTTGTATTTGCTAGAGGACCTTTGGATGGCATTTGCTATCGAGAAGGTGGCAGTGGTATAATCAAAAGATAATACTTGTATGTGAAACTGGCTCTTCTGTTTCATAAGTATTATAATTTATTGACAGGAATGCTTTATTGAATCCTCTTGTGTCTAGAGCATGGAGGTGAGGAGCTTGAGCTGCTGTTCTAAGACCTCATTTAGTTGTCTAGCAGAAACGATTTCTTCCCCGAGTGTAATCCAGCAGGAGCCATGAAAGAACATTATCAGCTAGGTACAGAAACCTCCAGCGGTTTGGGTGCGCGGGATGTGCGCGGATCTGTGGTTTGGGGTCTGCCTCATTGTGAGAGCTCTGTAATCAAGGTTCCCACCATGGGGAACACTCTTCCCCTCAAGGGGGTTGAGTATGGACAGTGCTGGAATTGTTTAACTGGAGAGATGTTGAGTCGTGTACTAGAAGTGGTGAACAGCCAGCTTCTCTAACCAGACAAGTATTTGAAAAATGTGCTCTCTCTTACATGTATGGAGGGAATGGAAAACAGTTTTGTCATGAGCAGTGCAGAGAGTAACAAACCACTCTGTTCTGCAGCCACTGAAGAGGTTCATGAAGGAGAGGTTTCTGTGCAAGACTGGGACCTTCCTTGTGCTATTATAAAGCTTGGTGTACATAGGGCATTTGGGTATGTATTTCTGTGCCCACTCATTTTTCATGAACTTTAAACAGTACTCTGAACTTTAATTTTTAATTTTTAGATTTATTTTTTTTTAAAGTTGCAGGAAGGTTTTGCCTTAAATTACACTGCTAAGAGAATATGGACCTAAATGGGAATAGAAATGGACTTAAAGACCTCAGGCTGTGTTTTTCCGGAAGTAACAAGTAGTTTGTTCAGCTGTAGATACCTGAATGACCACAATTTTTCTAGAAGGCAGTAACTATGCAGCTCTGAAGATTAGACCTATTCTATATATGCTAGGTTGTGCATCTGGATGCTTGTCATTCCTAAAGTCTGGGCTGAGTTTTGGATCCCAGTCTTTCCTGCCCTGTCATCTTGGCCATTTCAAGGGCTCATGAAATAGATGTGCTAGCTGGAGGAGAGTCAAAAATTTACCTGTTGCTTTCATTTTCAATCCAGAAATCCAGATTCTTCAGGACACATATTTTGTGCTATTTTTGGCCATGTAATACTCTGCTGTATCTGGTTCATTTAATATTTATGGGAGGTATTTTCTCTTAGAGGAAGATTAGGAAGAATCCCCATGCCCTTGTCCTTGCAAAAGCCAGGCTGTCATTGTTATTGGAATTATTGTTATTTTATTTCACAGTGTGCTCAAGGGTTTCTTGCAAGCAGCTCTGTTCAGCTGTTCAGTGGAAGTGTATGGCCCATGTTCAGTGATCATTATTGTCCTTTTTGTCTTGCAGATCGAGGGATTTTAATGGCTTTCAGGTAGAAGAAAGTGGAGACAATCAAAATGAATTCTATGGACAGGCACATACAGCAGACCAATGACCGGCTGCAGTGCATAAAACAGGTAAGCTGAAGGAGGAGGTCATAGGTGCTATTGAGGGTTGGGTGTTGTGTGGCAGGTGTTGCATATTACAGTTACCTGTTGCTTAATGAGTGTCCTTGCCCTTCAGAGGGAAGGAATGAGACACTCTGATCCCATTGAAGAGAGTATGTGCTGTGCGAGCTGGTGTATTAACCTCAAAAGCCAAACTTTTGCTTACACCTTTCTAAGAAATCTTCAGCCTGGAGACTGAACAAATCTGTGTCAGCTGGAAGCAGAGTGGTGCTTGTCCTGCCAGCTCAGCCCCAGAGGGTCACAGCGGGCGGCCATCAGTTTAGTGCTCTGAGCACAGTAATCCACAATTCCAAGGGGCCAGTTTTTGATTTTAATCCAGTAGCTGACCTGAGACCTGCTCTGCCTGGAGACTCAGAACTTGGATGGTTGGCATGCCTCCAAGTGCTCAGAGTGCTGCTTAATCAGCTTGCATGGAGATTGTAAAAACTTCTGATTGCGAGGTAAAATTTTCAGAAGCATCTGTTTGTGAAGATGAAGGGCTCTTCACATGCCACTGCCTTTCAGTGAATTATGTCTCGTTTACAGATTTCCCCACTGTAACTGTGCTTGCAAATGCTTCTATAACTGAGTGAAAGGCTCAGTTATAAAAGCATTTATACATATATAACTACAATGGCAAGGATGCACAGACTGTCTTTCGCTGCTTTACCCTTCTCAGTGAACTTTGCTCTCTAGGGTTGCAGGCAGTGTGTATTCTCCCCTCATGTATGTTCCTATCCACATGCAACAATCCTAACAGAATTTTCATAGCAACGGTCCTTTTAGAGGAGGTGAGCAAGAGAATGGTTTTTCATGTTGATATTTCTTGTGTTTGTCTCTAAATCAATGCATGCATGCACAACAGGTGCATAAATGCAAGTTGCACACAGATAATTTGAAGATCCCATCTGGGATGCAGGAGATGAGCTCCAAAAAAAAAAAAAAAGTTATTATCTTCAGATTGGTTGAAATTTTCTGAATTACACTGGAAAAACAGAAACATATTATTTCATGAAATAATGTTCCCAAATAATTTTTCAGTGTTGTCTGAACAGTTTTCTTTGTCAGACTGGGTCACAGCAGAGTTCTGCTGCTTTAGTTTTTTATTTGTATTAGCTAAGTTGAAAACCTGCCTGCCTACTTGTGTCCTAAGACATATGCATATTGCTTCTTGAGGCAGCACAGCATTTCTCTGTTCATAGATTTGTGTTGCAGACACAAGCACCTTAAATCAAAGGAACTGATAAAAGATAAGCATGGGGGTGGTACTGGATGAGTAGCTCTGGATTTTTAAATTTATTTCTTTAACTACAGCTTCCTCAAGAGAAACAGCCAAGGGGAAGTGCTGGTCCTCTATCTGGTGAGCAGCAATAGGAAAATGCAGGAAAATGCAATGATGCTGTGTCAGGGGAAATTTAGACTAGGCATTAAGAAAAGGCTCTTCACTGAGAGGATGGTCAGTCACTGGAACAGGCTACCTATGGAAGTGGTCACAACACCAATCCTGTCAAGAGTTCAAGGAATGTCCAGATGATGCTCGAAGTCAAAAGATTTAATTTTAGGTGGTCCTGTGAGGAGCAGGAAGTTTGACTTACTAATACTTAGAGGTCCCTTCCAACCTGATATATTCTTCAATTCGATAAGAATATGTTTCTCTTCTCTTAGTTTCATCGATCTCCATCATTAGGTTATAGCTTTGCCTGGATATTAGTGGAAGTTTATATTTTTTTCTGTAATGCAGGAGTATGTGGATTTTTGCAAGTCTGGCCATGCTTTGGGTGATACAGAAAAAGATTACAGCTCACACCTAAACCAGATGATTTTTTCTCTCCATATTTTATGAGAGAGTTTCAGAATGAATCAAAGCTAGTTCATAGGTCGAGGAGCAGAAATAGGAATCTTTTCCTGCAGAATTGCTGGTCGTAATCCAGCCTCACTCTGTGGTGACTCTATTTCATCACTCTGCAGTGAAAGTTAATGCTTCTAATGGCCCTTAAGAGGCCTGAGGAAAATATGAATTTGAGGATTTCACCCCAGTTTCTTATGAGCAGCTATCTGGTTCAGAAAAAACATGCCCTTGACTGGCACAAATTTGTGTTCTTTTTGGCCATCCTAGCCCATAAGATGAAGAATGAAGGTTAAATTGCAGAACAATTTAACCTTCTAGCTGTAAGAACAGACCTTTACATCAAGTGGAGACAAATGGAAGATGCTGCTCAGCTACTTTTTCTAGAGCTGTCGGTTTCTGTACATAATTTATATTATTTTAATTAGATAAGAGAATATCAAATTACACTTCTTAAAGTTTTAAAGAGATAATTTTGCCTATGTAATGGGTACTCTGTCAGTTAAACTACTAACTTCATTTATACGTAGTGCTGTTTTGCATATGCAGCTTGGATATTTCTTCAGTGAGGAAGGTCAGGCTGCCCAGAATTTGTGTAGCACTCTGTGTTTTCTTTCTTTCTTCCTGGAAAAAAGCTTGGGCTTTTCTGGTAGACCAGGAGCATGCCTGTGTCAGAGCTCAAAGGATGCCTGAAAAGGAACTATCCTGCTTGGGCATGCTTGTGAATTCATGGTTCCCCCATTCTGTTTTGGCCCAAAAAAGACAAGAGTAAAACTCTTGTTTTCAACTCATGGCAAACTGTAGTCAACTAAGACAGTGGCTGAACACCAAAAATATATCTCAGAAAGCTTTTGTGTGTGTGTGTGTGTGGGAGTGGCACTACTTGTGGTTTTGTTGGAGAATAATGACTTTTTTAAAAAAAAACTTTGTTTTGTTGAAGAAAGTAGCATAAAAACTGCTGTTTGCTTTTTCATGGTTCCAAAATCTTGTGCTGTTATCTTTGCCATAGTGGAGAAAGAGCCAGAAACTACCTCCTTTTTTTGGAAGACACTCAACTCTCTGTCACAGGTTCATAAATTTCCAGCTTGGGGACATTTACCTTGTTCTTTGAGACAGGTCATTAGCTGGCTAATACTCTAAAGAGTAATTTCCAGTTCACCCATTGAGAACTGGACCGCACACTGCACTGTGCATGTTGAGTTTGGGAGCAAAGCACTGCCTCACATGGCCATATAAATGTAGCTTCACCTCTTCTGGAGATTAACTGTAGGGTCAGACAAAAATCTGTCTGCCTTTTCTCCCTGGTCTCAACTGTTATCCTCATTCTGTTATCCTCATTTCCCAGACTGAACAAACAGTGCTGCTGTTCTCCTGAGCACACATGTGCTTTTGGGGCTGTTAACACAGCAGTGGTGTGGAAGGTGCACTGCAACAGGGGGAGGAAAACCATCCTTCCTTGGCGCCCAGCATCTGCAAGTTTTACAGCCCTGCTGGCAGCCCGTGGCTCCTGCAGCCAGACTGAGAGCAGTCTGCCGCCCTCCTTGCCCCTCACTCCAGCCCCTGAGAAATGCTATAAATGGTAATCCATGTGCCTCTTTAACTAGATCAGGTTTCAGCACAGGGTCAGGACAGGCTTCTTTCTTCCCAGCTCTGTGACTTGTGAGACACCCACAGTATCCTTGCTGACTTCTGTTCCAGGATGAAGGTTATGTTTTACCTTCATCTTTTTTAGTGCTTTAAAGCTACAAACCCAAAACTTATATATGATCAGCTAGTTAGGAAATGAAGTGTGTGTTAAGAAGTGTTTCAGAGTAGATGAAAGGGCAAACTGAAGAGGTGGCTGTGTATTTATGCTTAAAAAACCCCCAGACTTCTGTGGAAGGCTGGAACAGCTTGTGTGGTCTCTTTGTAGCTGATTCCCTCAGTATTTGTAAGTGTATGTGCTTTAAAATCAAACACAGCTTTTTTTGATGTACAGTGGAAAAAGCCAAAGTAACAGGCTTTCCTTAACACGTGCAATTAGTTTGTCATGACACAGGAGACTCTTCAGGGTACATTGAAGGAAGCTGAATGTTCAGGGCACAGGCTTTTTTCTTTAAGCCTTTGTCCGTACAAACAAAACCACAAAATTACTCTTGTGCAGAGCAAAGGTCTGATAGCCCCTGAGAATTCCCTGCCATATTTGAGGCTGCAGTAATAATCTGTTTATCTGCTGGGGGCTCGTGGCTCAGGTGGCTCTGACACAATGTCCATGAAGCTGTGGGGTAGCAGGAGCAGGCCTAGGCAGGCATGGAGCTGAATTTGAGATCTTCCTTGCTGACTGCTGCCCAGGCACAGAATACTGAAGGAGCCAGCTTGGCTCCTGCTGCATAGAAAATCCCAGTAAAGAATTGACTGGGTTTCTTAAAGCATTCTTCTTAGCAGTCCAGAGGTGTGGCTTTAACCAGACACTGTCCATTGCTTTTGTTAGGTGACAGAAACAAACGCCAGGGAAAATCAGTGGGTTGGGTAGTGTTTCTCTACTCTTACTCTAATAGGTATGCTTGAAAAGCTTGGAGCTATTTTAAAACCAGGGACTTCGACCTTTTGTGGCCCTGTTTGCTGTTAGTCCATTTTGTAGAGTTTTGTGTGTTTCTTCTGAAATTCTTGCAAAAAAGTAGATGGATAAAACCATTTCTATATTTAAATTATGAGGAAGCTGCCCCTTTCAGAAAGGGTGTGTGATATCTTCCCGCTGTGCTGAGCACAGTTGTTAGGCTCAGTCCTAAAGCTGTGCTGAAATGTTAGTAACAGGTTAAGGAGAAGTGTGAAAAGGCACTCTGGTGTCAAAACTATTAGATCATGATGGGAACAGAGAAGGCTGTTTCTGCTGCTTGTGTCATGGTACATCAGGGCACATTGAGCAGTATCATCAAATGATGCTGGATCACCACGTTACACAGCTGATTTCCAGAAACTGCTTAGCATTTCTCCCCTCTTTCCTTCCAGAAGGCTTGCTGAGTTGCTGCCTAGCAATGCTTTTTAGTGCCTACCCAGCCATTCAGAGAGATATGCTAAAAGTTGTAATTGCTGTGTGTTTGTGTTGATATTTGCTTGCTCAAATTGGAAACAAGCAAGCCCGTTTCTTTCATCATTCAGCAGCTAGGTTTTTGGTAGCTTTCAATTCAGGGGAAAATAGAATTCTTTGTATATTTATATAACTGTTTTTAAGTGCTGAAGTGTTTGAACTAATTCTTCTGCTCTTCAGTGTTATTGTTGCAGACTCATGTAAATGCTAAGCAGTCCTAAACATGTCATTTTTAGTATATTTTGGACTGGTTACCAAGGACTGGTATGAAATTACAGTTGAAAAGATTTTAATAAAAGGAAAAATGCTTCCCATGCTTTTTTTTTTTTTTTTTTTTTCATTTGCACATCCTCACAAAACTTCCCATGGTAATTTCATGAAAATTTCATTCTTGAAGAACTTTGACGATTAGAAGTATTCTTGTGAAGAATGCATTTGTTTAAAATATCCTTTTTTTTTTTTTATTCTATATAAGTTCTACAAGGGTTTTAGTGGCTAAATATGAAATATATTGCAAGGCTAAAGAGGAAAAAGACCTTTTCCTTAAAAAGGCATTTGATGGGCCTCAAGTGTTGCAGTTTATTGGTTGAATAATCCATCAGTGTTGTGTTAGTAGCTACATTTTTTTCGTATCTTTTTTTTCCTGAGGCCTATAGCCACAAGTTCTTTATCTGCTTTTGTGCAAAGTCTGTTGGAATATTCCTCTGCTAGACTTAAGTATGTTTAGGAAAAACTGACAGCAGACCAGCTTTCCTGGCTCCTCTAGTCCATTTAAAGACTTGTCAGTCAACATTCCTGCTCTGTTAGATCCTGCATCCTGGTAGGGAAGCTGCAAGGGAAAGAGCAAAGAGGCAGTTTGCTAGAAGCACTTCTGGTGGGGAGGGGGAAGAGAGCACCTTCTGGTTTGCAGTATTTGGCTGTTTTGTTTATCTGACAAGATTCCAGTGGGTGGAATATAACCCATCATGTTTTTGTGAGGTTGTGAGGCAGATGGGTAAAGTTGTGGCAGCTTCGCTTCGCCCATTCCCAGTTCTGCTGCTTTACTGCAGCACCTGTCCTCGAGGGCTGGGGTGGTATTACTCTTAATATCAGTCATGTTAGTATCCTTAGTATTCCCATTTCAAAATGGAAAATGCACATTTTAAACACACACAGAAAGCCTCCAGTACCCATAGGATTTAGAACAGTTCTGTTATTTTCTGTGCAACAAATTAATCTGGCCTGTTGTTTAAAATTGTCTTTCTGTAAATAAGGATGAATATTTGAAAATTCTAGAAATCTCTAAGTTGAGTCCATCATGTCACCTTGGTGTCAGATGAGCATAGGAAGTCCTTTTTGTTAGCAGCTGGGTCAAGCTCCACAGTGAAAATGTGACCACAGCTGGTGACATCTGACTTCTGCCATTTCTGAACCTTTGTTCTTAGATATGCTCTTGCTACTCGAGTTGCTGCTATTGTGTGCAACAGCAAATCCATGGAGGTATGGCTTAGAGTTTGCACATAAGGAGCATGTACCATTTTTACTATTTGTAAAAGCAGGTGTTTTCAAAACAGTTGTGGTGGCAAAAGTACTGTTAATACCAAGAGCCTTCAGCTGTGCAGACCTCTGCCATCATCTCCTGAAGGAAAAGTCTCTTCACTGGTGGTGTTCACTCCTTCTTGCCTCTGTGCAGTAATGCATTGTACATGGGTAGGTCACACAGCAGGTGCTGTGGGCAGTTTTGTAGTTAAAAAAACTGTCTGGTGAAGCATTTTTCCTTTTGATTTGCAAATATTTCAGTAATGCCTTGCTGTGAGAATAGGTCATGTGAATTTTATATCTTTCACAGTGGTATCAGTTTGTGTAGTCATCATTTTAAGTAGTCACCTTGAGATTTTATCTCTGCATAGATTAAGAGATTAAAATAATAAAGAGTAAATCAGTTGATTAAAAGTGCTATAAAAAGCTCAATTAGTAAGTTACTCAAATGAGTCAAAAAATTAATTGCAACACAAAATATGTCCAACAAATGTGCTGCTGTTCAGCAGGATATACTGAAGACTAGTGGTTATTTTTCAAAATCGGTGAATTTGTTTTCCTGAAATTTAGAAAAAATAATAAATGTATCTATTTAAATTAAACTTTTGAAGTTGATTCTGTAGATATATCAGAGGAGTTGGTGCTGTTTTTTTCCCCTCCTTGCCATCAACTCACTTTATAGTCTTAGGTGGTGGTATTTCTTTCTAAAGAATGCACTATTAACAATAATCTTCCAGTGAGTGGATGATATAATATTCTTTTAATGTGTTTAAAACACCTTGATAAGGTAAGAAATGCATGAAAGAAAACCAATGACCAAAACTTTTCATAATGATGAGATATGTACCTCAAATTATGAAATAGTTCACAACACAGAATTATTTATGTAGACATCCCACTTTGCTTGAGTCCTTTATTTAATCTTCTACTAAAACGCATTATGAAACTAGATTTCTGTCAAGACAGCAGGTAAGAAAGTCTAGAACAAATAAGCCTATTTTTAATCAATAAAATGCTTTATAAATTTATGTAAATATTATTGTGATAATGAAACATTATTCTTATAGTGCAGTGGTATTCTAACAGAAAGAGCATGGCCTCTGCTTTAAGAAAATCAACTCCTTGATATGTTGAAATATTTAGGACTGAAAATCATGAGGGCATTCAAGAAGAAAAGTCTTGTATCAATGCAATGCCTGTTAGAATGTTAAGGCTGAAGAAGCCTCAGCACTGTTGCTGTGGTCACATAGAGAGACATCTCATGCTAGTATGATATAATAGGGAGATACTAATGGAAAATAGGTTGCTTCACTTGCCAAGATGAGTGAACTGCCTAGGCAAACTGATTTCATAATTCTTTTGAGCTGTAATTGCAAATTTAAAGAGAGACTGGAGCCTTGCATGACTGAGCATGGCCTTGGAAAAAGACCAAACAGTTCTACCTTTGTCTTTTGACTTTTATCCCATAAAATCAGTTTGTGAGTGCTTAAGGAAAAATAATTCTGACCCCTCTGATTATGCTGAGTCTTTGTAAACCATACTGTTTCCACTGGTCTCAGCTGACATAATAGCAGTGCAGGTGCTGGGGGTAAGGAAGGTACAAAGACTGCACCAACACTTAAGAGATGGACATAGACATACTGCCATTAGACAGTATGTCTTGAATGAATTTCCATCTTCAGTCAGATCTGATCACAGCCTTTAGACCCCCAAGTCACAGTTTCCTCCTGGGCAGGGGAGGGTGGGGTAGAACAACAGGTTATGACTAAAGAAGTTTCATTTGCTGCATGTTCCTTTACTTAACATAAAGTTTTATCAAAGATATGATAAATATACTGCAGTTATAACCAGAGTTATGTGGATCAAAAGGAATGGAGCAGGAAGACAAATGTTGCAGTTCTGATCATCAGAGTTAAGGAATGATTCTTGTTTTAGCTTTACTGGCTTCTATGTATAGTTCTCGAGGATCAGATGTTAAATCCATTTCTTTCACTTTTGTAAAACTAATGGACAAGCCAAGGTTGCAGTACCTTGCCTTTGCTCCAGGACATGCGTATAGGTGTGCAGTCATCCTCACAAAACTCATGGTATAGAAGATCCCAGCAGCAGAGCAAGACTGCTCAATTACCAGGCATTCACCTTTTCTGTAATCAGTACTGAATTATACTCACACCTTATACTAAAAGTGTATGAGAGAAGCATCTATGAAAATCTGCGTTAATATAGATTTTTTTTCCCTTACAGTTCATAACTGAACAACTTGGGGTTTTTTTAGTTCAGCGATGCTAATTTTTTTACTTGTTCTTTTTTTTCTCATTTGTTTAGCATGTGATCTTGCCCAGTGTTATCTTGATGTTAAAACACCCGATAAAGAGGTGCTGGTCATTGCTCAGTATTTGTTTTCTTTGGAAAAAGAAGCTGCAATGGACAAAGGGGGCAAAGGTGACTCCGTTTGCTCTGTTTTTCAGAAGTAGGAATGGCTAACATCATCTTAATCTCTCTCTTAGTATATCTAGTGCCTCTCAGAATGTGAACCTAATAAATTATTTATAAAGCCTCCGATGGAATGAGCCATGTAAGTGCAAGATAATTCTATTAATTAGGGGTCTCTCAATCTCACAAACACTAAATTGTGAGGGGGGATTATCTGAATACAAAGTGCACAGCATGAGCCTTTTAATTTTTTGCTAAATAAAACAATCTTTGATATTGAAAGGGACTGTAGAGAATTGAACTATCTATACCCATGTCCAGATAAACAAAAATCACACTCCCAAAAGACAAAAAAGAATTCAATACTCCCCTCTATCCTCATGAAAAAGACAATTTGTTTTGAATATTGATTGCAGATGAGTTTTTAATATACTGAGTGTGGCTACTTGTGGATAGGACAAGGTGTGCATAATCACAGTTGTCTGTAAAAAAAAAAATTAAAAAAAGATGGAGAAACCACCTATTTCAGGTTATGTAATTTTCTGCGTTTGAAATGTATTCTTGGGTAGTGCTGTCCTGTATTGCTGTACTTGAGTTTTCTGGCAGCCAGTGGTGAATGGGAATCTGAGATAGAGCCCTTAGCATAGGAGGGGAGACAGGCTCATGGTTGGACTCACTCACAGAGCTTGCTCAGCGTTTAGAGTAATAAAGACTCCATCAATGTATTAAAGCAGAAGACTCTTGGTGGTTTGCAGGTCTTATGGCACTGAGTGAGCTATCAAATTTAGGTCTAGGAGCAGAATACCTGTGCACTCACTAACACACAGAGACCAGCTTTGTCTCCCCTTGGTAATGCTCTGTCAAGGGTGCCTGACCAAGAATCCTATTTACATTCTTGAGAGGTGATTAGTTTTCATTTGGGAGCTGGCCACCCTTTGCCCCACATGCAGGAGCACAGTAATTCTGTCTGCTTCCAGGTTGTTTAAATTGAAAAGCATGTAATCTCTGTCAGTGTTCTCTGCCCTTTATCTTTCCAGGTCCCATTCTTCCCTACTCCCTTCTTTGTCCCCCCTTGAGCACAGTAGTGCATTTTCATTACTTATGACTGCAGGCATGACTGCAGGATGAGCATTAAGATGGACAAAAAATAGTCTGATTTGCCTGGCAGAATCTGCCAAAGCACCTGGCCACCAAATCCCATCTCGAGTCAGAGTGAGATACACACCAGAGTTAGAAAAGTCCTGTAGGCATAGAGAAGTGGGTCAACTCCTTCACCAGCCATTATCAACAGGTTTAGCTCCAAAGGAATTATGGTTTCTGCATTTATTGTTTTGAGTATACTTACTTTTGTATATAAATTTTGATAACTGCTTTTTTGGGTTTTGTTATTAAATTGTTAGATTTTACAACCACGTGAGAATTTTAATTTCCATTGTTGTCAAAAAAAGGCTTGAAAATCTGCATGTTTGCAGCTGAAAATCGCAAGCAGGTCGTGTGAACCTCAGGTTGTACACAGGCATTTCAAATACCACCACCTGTACACAAAATTTGTGTCATGCAGAGTATCTGGCCCATCATTTGGAAGAGAAGGGGTTTGTGCTAGGTTTTGTAGACCTTGAGATTCTGGACCTCTTGGAAAGTTTTGAGAGCATACAGATGAACCTGTTGTCTAAACTTGGCTGAAGTCTCAGGATTACCTCAAGAGTAAATACGTACAGTATCAGAACACTAAAAATCCATGTGTCTTTTCTGGTACCTTTCTTTGTGTGCATAATGTTTTATGTAGAATAATAAGGAATATTAATAAAAAATATTTATCAGGCTTGAAATAATCAAAAGTACAGTTACTTTTTTAAAAGGGAGGTTGTTGTGAGGCAGGCGGAGTATTTATGCTGTGAACTTAACTTTATCATGCTCTTAAATTGATGATACAGCTCCACCTTTGGGAGAAGTTCTGCGATGCGTTTAATTCAAAGCTGCTGCTGAGAGCAGAGTCCTGGTACCTTCCCAGCCTTACCTTTTGTTTGCTGCCACTTTCTTTTAGTCAGGTCTGATGGTTGTGTGGTCACATAAGGAATCTCACTGTTAGTGACGACAGACAGTCAGCATTTGGGAAGTTAGATCACAGTCAGAACAGCAAGTGTGGTCTGAGGCACCGAAAGTGCTGGAAGTTAATGTTTGGGCAAAGAAGCTCACAGAGATAACCTGTGAGACTAAGCATTACCAATAAAATGTATCTTAAGATTCAGGTCAGCTTCAGACTAGTGTTGGAGTGGCTCACACTGCTGCTGTGTCCCCTGCTAGTGCTAAGGTTCAAGGACCTGCCCTGCGTGCCGTCCTGAAGGGCCAGTGCAGCTCAAATCATTAGTGTAGAATGGGGCTAATTCAGCATGCAGGCAGGCATGTGTCCTCTTGTGCTGTGGAGGGGAGCAGGCAGGAGAAGGCAGAAGGAGTCAGGAGCCTTCTAGGGCTGGCAGCCCCCAGTGCTTGTGCAGCAGCAGCCCAGACTTTCTGTCCTGCAGCAGAACAGCTGCCTCCTGGATTCACTTTCCCCAACTGGTGAACCAGACCGTTTGCCAAGCATGCAGCCTTGCCACATAGTGTGTAGGAAGGGGTTAATTTCAGAGCAAAGAAAAGGCTACCTACATCTCTCTGTGTTTTCTTTTTCTGTTCACTGAAAAGCTCCCTGTGTTGCCAGTGTTTTGTGTCGCTGATGTAAAATTCCCAGACTCGTTGATTAGTGAAGCTAGACAGTAGACAGGGTCCAAGTGGCTAACCATGTGAGAAATTCAGTGACTGTAGGCTACTGTTAATTAACCTAGAATCTACAACATGGCATAATGTCTGCGTGATAAGTTATATTATCTTCAGCAGTTCAATTAAATCAAGGAGTGAGACACAGAGCAGACGTAACTCAGCAAAACAAACAGACAACTTGAGTCAGCCTTCATAATTTGCTGCGACATCACGTAAATAAATGCAATAACTTGTTTAGCATAGTTAAGCAGTTTGCTGCTCAAAAACTTATTTGCATGGCATCTCATTTTGAATAGGTTAAGTTGTGGCAAATTAGGTATCTGCCTTCAGTCTGATGTATTCCACAGAAAAGAGGAAAAAAGCTATCCACCAGAGATGTAATTTGTAAATTCAAATTCAACGTTTGCTTTCTATAGGAGCAAACTGGAGCATATGGATTTCATGTTTAAATGATTCACTTTCCATACCACGTTAGCATTTCTTGATGTGTGTGAGATAATATTAAGCCTCTGTAATTGCTCTTAATTTTGAATTATATTCTTGCATTGCTTATTAGACTGTTCTGTCTAAATCACACAAGTGTACAAATGTGTTGCAGGCTTAATATATTTAGTGGAGATAAGGCCATTGTCCTTGCCATGTTTCAATGTGGATAATTGGTTTCAGTGTTCAAAATCATGTTGAATCTTGTGTTGCGGGAAGTGGTTTTCATCCACTTTGGTGTTGGTGAGATGACTGAGAGCACTCAGTTGTGCTTTAGTATCCTTCTGTATAATCAGATCTGTATTATATATGCTTATATAATTCATACTGAATTCCTGTGCGGAGTGAAGCTTATATATTTGTGCCTATTGCAGAGTTTTTATTGTATATCAAGACTTTCTGATGACTATTTGATTGTAAAGGAGTAACAATTTCAAGTGGTGGTTGTATTTTGAAATGTTGGGACCAAAAATTGCCACATATCAGCTGTTGTGTGTAACTCTCAATGTGATTCTTGTTGCCTTTGCTCCAGGAAATGACAGAGCAGTAAACCATGGAGTGGGCACACAGCTGTTGCTGTGGAATCTGATGAACTTGGGTCCTAGTGTACCTGCATCCTCTGCCTGTATGTCCATGCAAATTTACAAAGATGGTCTGTTGTTTAGATAAACAGAACATTTGAGTCAGAGGTGGTCACGAGCAGCATCTTGTGTTCCAGGGAAGAAGTTCCCATCTTCACTGGAAGCCAACCCAAATATCAGCAGTCCTCAGAAAAGGGCTTTGCTGGTACAGTTTACTCTTCTTGGATATAGTAGAATGGAGAGCAGAGTCTTTTGCTGTTCTCTCTATTCCCCTACACCAGACTGTTGAGTAGCTACAAAGAAGGAGAGATTCCTTCCAAGATCAAATATAGATGACTCTGAGACTCAGACTCTGTCGTTAGAGCATCACCTGGTGATCCCCACAATAACGATATGCTCACATGCATCAAATATTTCTGTGATTTCTGTTCCATTCAGGCTAAGGGAATATTAGATTTGGGGTGTTATAAGTGATTAGATTGAAAATTCTCAAATTTTTTCAATTGTAGAAATTGTCATGTTTCACTAATAGTCTTCTGAAATGCCAATGATAATGAAAGCAATCTGGTAAATAACTGCTTCATTCATTTCATTTGCTTTGTTCATTTTTGCTTCAGATTTTATTCATACAAATCCTTTCCACTTGCTGAAAACATGGCTGCTTGCAAGCATGGTGCTGTTAGGTGGTCCTTCACTAGAAGCGTTGAAGATACACCAAGATGTGTCGTAACCAGATCTGGTTCATTGTCACTTTTTTCTAAACCAGCTGCTAATGAGGTGGATTTGATTTTTTTCCCCCCATGTTTACAAGAAGCACAGTTTCAGACAAGACTCTTCAGACACATGCCTTGCTTCTTCAAAATGCTGCCAATTTCAGTTGAAGAGCATAGTGCCATGCATGGAAAATGCTACACAACAAAGCTGATGGATGGATCTGGCATAAGCTTTGTTTTGTACTTCTGTTCTTGGATTGAGAACTGAGAATATCTCTTTAATTTCCTGTTCAATGAATATAGTAAATGTAATAATCTTCTCAAGCATGCTTTTTGTTGTGAGGATGTGAATGACATTGGGCCTTTTTGCTTCATGTACAATGTTCAAGTTGTCAATAAATAAAAATCACAGTAAGCATTTGGAATGTTTTCTTAAGTAACCGAGGGAAGGAGTTGCACCTGCCCTCATGCTTTGGTTCATGCTGGATCTTCTGTTTGTTTTCCACAACAGTAGCCTTGGCCTTTGTAATGCAAAAAAGAAAAACTGGAGGAGAACCTGAATTTAAAATTACTTACAAAGTCAGAAAACTGTGAGAAATATGTCCCAGACAGAACTGTGTGTGACATTGCAAGAAGTATCCTCTTGGGACCAGGTTTTATCTCATCCCATAAACTACTCAAATTCACTCCACGGAGGCAGGACCTGGTATTCTGATTTTTTCCTGTGTTTTGTTGGGATTTTTTTAGTCTATGATGCAACTAATAGAATTGCTTATCTTGCCCAGTGAGTTTCTAAATAAGTTTCAGTTGGGAAGTTGCATTTAAGAAGTCAGGATTTCAATATCCCCTCTGTATTTAAGTGGGTTCTGGTAGTGTCCTGATGCAGTGAAATAACTTGCTGGAGGGTTACAGAACGAGCAGTTAAAACCAAGTCATTGAGGTCACCCCTGCTTGGCACAGGCAAGTAGAAGGAGCCTTTTCTCCCACAGGAAAGTGCAAGTTTAATACATGTTGAAACTTTACTCTAGGAAAAAAAAATACTGCTTTTCAGTGATGTTATGGTGAGTAGAAATTACCCTTATATGATGCTAAACTTAAAATTAAGCATATAGATAAGGGTGTACCTTGCTTTTTATCTGTTAGCCTGCATCTATAAAAATTGTTCTCATTCAGGTATAGTGTCTGTTTCTCACTGGGGAAATTTCATTGTAAGCTTTAGCAGAAGATGTGTGTAGCTGGCAAGCTACACAGCAACACTGGTGGGAATAAATATTATGTAGCTCTTATTTAGGGCTTTTGATTTGTGGATCTCAATTCCTTTCTCTCCCCACAAAGAGGGAAGCGTTACTAAAAACTGTTTTACATAAAGAATTGCATAGCTTTCAGTGAATTTTTCCTTATGTTGTTTCTGTATGGAAGGGGTTTTTGGTTTGGGTTATTTTTTTCCCTTCTGAGAGATCTGTGACCCAAGTCCTATCAGTACAGTAGATATTCAGTATGGTGCAATTTGTTCACCAGCTCATGTGCCTCTCTTGCCTTCTGGAAATAGTGTATTTGATATTAGCAGAGCTTACACATGCTGTTGTAGAGGGGTTTGAAGCAACTTCTGTTTCTCCTGCAGATCAAAGTGGCCTGTGGAAGGAGCAGTATTCACTGAGAGATTTCATGTCAGGCAGTCACTTCTCTGAAGGCTTAAGTGAAGAGTTCAAAAAGGCATCCCTTTCCCTTTTACTTGGGAAGATTCATAACCCAAACTGCTGGCTCACTTAATTGGATTTTTTTTTATACATGAAGCCTTAAAATATGGCTTCTTACGTGTACTTACTTGGATTCTTGCCTTTAATCTCGATACACATTCATTTGACTCCTCCACCAATAATAATAGTCAGCCAGAGATGTAATTCTGAAATGCAGCCTAGGTAAAACTCTCACTGGTTGGTAGTGGGAGCTGTACCCATGTTGGTAGAGCAGAGGTAGAAACCCACTTTGCAAAATGTCTGTCTGCTTTTTCAAATTCTGCTATTGTTTTAAAAATCTGTGCCCTGCATGACAGTCATCTCTTGTTAAAACAAGGCCTTTGACCAAGAGCATTCATTGAATAAGAATTATTTAATGTAACGTGATCCAAAAGCTCATGGACTGGGAACTCCAGAAAACCTGGCATGGGGGGGAAATTTTTTTTCCCTTCATTTGTCATGAAGTTAATATATGCAGCTACTCAGGGATGAGGGGATGAAGGGAGAAAAAATAGGTTGTGAACATTATAGTTCATCCAGATGCTTAGAAATGAGCAGTCACGTTTTCCCCAATTATGCAACTGATTTAAAAGTAATGATGTATTTTAAAAATTATGCCCCTGAGATTTGTGCCTCCCAGATAAAACACTAATATAATTTTCATATTTTTCTCAGCAATTCCAAGAATTATAAAACCACTTATTAAAAAAAAAAAAACAAAAAACCACAACAATTCCTAAATATGGTCTTTTCTTCTCATTTCTTGAGTTTTCACTGAAACATCTAGCATCACCAAAACTGGAGAATTTAGTAGCAATATTACTGATGTAAATTGAATTCTTTTTTTTTTTCCTGTGCCATCCCTCTGCTCTGGCTAAAATGTTAGAATATTTTGGCAATGTAGATGGTGAGGGATGACAGCATGAACAATAGTATTAGGTAACTTTACTAACTACCTCTAAAATCAGGACTTCTGGTTGTGCAGTGGAAAGGCAGAAATTAATCTGATAGTAAAAAAAAAAAAAAAAATCCATTACCACTGCAAATTTCAAAGCAAAACCAGATGTTTTTTTTCCCCTCTCCAAATCCTGCCACCCTCTTCAGGAGAGGTAGGGTTCCACTCTGAAATGTCTGCATGCCTTCTATGCATGCGAAAGAAATGCATAGAAATAACCCTCCATTTTCCTCGATCCTAAAGTGATCACCCTAATTGCTCATGACGATGCCACAAGCAACAGAAACCAAGGCTTCTAGAAAGGATCTGTATAGTGAGTGTCCCTTCTCCCTGCCACTGGCATTTTCTGAGTCTGTCATGTTTGCCTCATTGGCCAGTGGCAAAGATTGACATCTTGGTTATTGGAAGGTGCTGTGCTGGCATGTCCCAACAATGAGGCATAAACACACTTCAAAGACATTGAACCTTAGACTAAAATTTCCCTTAATTTGGGGTCAGACAATTTTGATTTCCAAGTAGAATCCATTATGATTTGTAGGTGGGAGAGGTGGTATTGTGGAGGAAAGAGTTTGGGGAGCTCTGGTATTTCAGCTACACCTTGTCTCTAACTAATGACGTAATTTCAGAAAACGGTGTGAGTGTTAATAAGAATGAAGTAGGAATTTCTGCATTCACTGTGCAATTTAAAGTCTTACTTTTGAATTACATGCTGTTCCTAGTTGCCAGACTTTGCAATAATGAGATGTACAAAGGAATATATCTGCCCTTGTGTATGTTATTTACCATGTTGCTTTGCCTTCCCTTTCCAGCACTTACAGAACCCAGCAAACTTCCATAATGCAGCAACAGAGCTCCTGGACTGGTGTGGAGACCCCAGAGCCTTCCAGAGACCATTTGAGCAGAGCCTGATGGGTTGTTTGACGGTATGTCCATCTTTCTGTGACAGTGGCTCCAGTTCTGTTTTATACTGTGTTCACTCTCTTGTGGCCAAGGGAACTTGATTTTCAGAATCTGCATTTTAAGGGAGTTTCTGTCATTTTACCTTAAATACATAAAGCCAGATCCTAGGGCCTGATTATTTTACTCCACTGCTTAACAGGAAGCAAAATGCAATAACAAGGAGTTAGAGCATAAGAGGGCTAAACATTTTTAGTTAGATTACTGAACAATGCACAGGCTAGATTATTTGTTACACACATACATTTCATGGTTTGAAATTGCTGTGAGCCATGTTCTTACAGAGTAATGAACTTTCCAGGTATTTGTTTTCCTTTTGCATTTTTGGTAGGGCTGAAGGACTGCTTGCCTTTTATTCTAAGAATGCTTTGCTTCCAGCTCAACAGTGTTTCTGACATGCCTGTTCACCTTCCTTTGTTACATGTATTGACTGCAGGTCTAATCCTGACATACTAATTCCAACAGTTCCATTGAGTTCAGTGCTTTTCTTTCCATTCACCTTTCATTAAGACCAATGTAGTTCCTAAAGTGGCTTCATTATAATGCATTCAAATACTATTTGTTTGTGCTTTTTTTTTTTTTGGTTTCAAAAATTTTATTTTCCAGCAGCAGTCCAGAACTGTTATGTGGAGTCAAGACTTTAGATAAATTAAATTCTAACTGAGCAGGAGGGTTAAAAGCCTCACTGCAATTTCCCAAGCAAGTTGATCTAAATAAATTGTCAAAAAATAAATTCTGAAATTATTAATGAAGAGACTGTCATTTTATTTGTTGTGTGGCAGAAGTGCATGGATTATTTTCATGCACTGTGTAGCTGGTATATCTAAAAGAGACATTAAGACTGAGATATAGTTGCCAGAAATCCAAATGTTAAGGAATGGCTCCATCTTAGTGTGCTCCAGTGTATAACATCCCTCAGATTTATATGTCAAAAAGTTAGCCTAAATCCAGTCATAATAGGAGATGTGTATAATTCTTCCAGTTAGAGAAAAAATAAAATAAAGGGAGATAAAAATGGTGAAGTCCAAAGATAGAATATTAAACAATTCTGTTTGAAGTAAAAGTTCTTGGTAGCATCAATTATGAGAAAATGCACATGATGTCTGATGTGACAGTAACTGTATTTTATTTATACTTTTTTTTTAAAAATCTTTGCTAGCATTTTTCAGGGTAGCTTGTGGGAAAGGAAACAGTCACCTCAAGTATATTTGCACAGTCTGTGCACAGTGTTTCTCTGCAGCCCCTGCTAGAACATTGTGAGTCTGACCTGCAACTTCCTTGCTGTTTAAATCTTTTCTTTCTACATGAGCAGATCTTCAGCCCTGCCCAAGTGGAGGGTCAAAATAAGGTCTGACTGCCAGTGATTCATTCTCCTCACAAAGTGTACAGAAAGTGGGCAGGAAATGTTCCATGAAAACTGGTGAGGTAAAACACAATACATGGTTTTCAGTGTGTTGAAATGAAAATAGTGTTTTTTTTCTGACAAGAATGAAAGAAAAAAAAAGCATTGCTATCTAAGTACTGTTAATATTTCAGCCGCATGTATTACTCTGCTTCATACTTCTCCCTGAATTGTGAATGGGGTGTCATGTCCCCCCTTCCCAAGCTTGTTGTGACAGAGAACTCTCTGCAGTGTAGGACTGACTGGCAGCAGCATCTTTATCACATGTTGTAATCTCATTATATTCCTGACAAGGAAATAACACAGGAACTTAACCAGGTGGCTTGTTCCATGTTTGATAAATACACAGGATTTTCAGAATGCCTATAAACTGCAATGAATATGTTTCTTGTTCTTAATTTTAAAATCCCTCTAATAAAGATATTCTTTAATTTCTCATTGTGTACATCCCTTTTCCTCTTCCTGCTTCCCATTAAACAGACTTAACAGCATGGTTGTATCCCAAGAGGTTTGTACTTCCTGTATCTCCTTAATACTTTAGCAGTAGAGTGGGCAAGGTCTCTTTTTGTAAGATTTCTAAAAATTATTTTTCTCAGTATTATTGTTTCTATTTGAGTTTACTCATACATAATTTTGTTCTAATTAATGTCTTCTGGTTCATAATTTAGCAAACGTGGATTTTGAGGCTTTTCATTTCCTTACAGGAAAAGGGGTTCATCTACTTTTATTTAACAAATGTGATAGAAAATCAGTCTGTTTTCAGAGAAATTATTCAGAACATTGCAAATAAGTGAAAAGTAGCTGAAATACATGCGTAAATTTAACCTCAGTTTGCATAGCTGCATGTTCTATACTATCAGGAGTCTATTTTTCTTAATGCTAACAAGATTTACCAGTGTCCTTTTTTTTGTGAGGATTATGGTAAAAGAAAAATGAAAAATCAGTATGAAAGTCTATTCAACCACTGAAACAGGATTACTGTTTTATTTTGCCAGCTTTTAAAATGACCTTCAAAATTAAATTCCCTTAAAATCTCCATATTTTTGGCTATTCTTTTTTAAGCAAGTAATCTCTACCATCTACCATTACAACATTTGAGCTGTGTGGTTCTTTAAGGCATTTAATTTGGAAATTCTGCAAATACTAAAAATGCTCACTTTCTCATAAAGCTTCCTCTGTGTAGTGTTGAGAATGATTTTTTTATTTTTATGTCGTTCTGTTCTGTTAACTCTCTGACCAGGGAAAAAGTGGTATGCTAAACTGTTCTGGAACCATCAAGGGATATGAAATGATCATGTCCTGCGAGTGGTAACACGATATATACTAATCCAAATTGAAATTTATTAGGATGTCGTGAATGCAGAAGGGCAAGCTCTCCCAGGAATGTGCAAACCATTCATTGACACACTGCAAAGTTGAAATGGATCAGATGTAATGACAGATGCAATGTTGTGTATAGCCATCTTAATAGATTATCACAGATAGGCATAACGTAGGTATAATAGGTATGACATTCTTTTCATCATTTAAGTCTTATGTATAGTTCTTTGCAAAAATGAGCCAAGTAGATTTAATCCTATTAATAAAGGACAAATAGGCTCACAGTCTTGAAATAAGGTTTTAATTTAAGAAGTGGTTCTTAGAAGTAGTTCTGTTTACCTGTTTACCAACACCATCTTTGTATTGGGACTGTCAGTAATGTCTTGTAACTTTATAACCACCTGGATATTTTTATTCCTGCTGCGCATTTTAGAACAGGTGCAGGAGAATGATCTTAGAAATATTCTGCCTGGCCAATAGCAGAAGAGCTTCTAGCTTCACTCATGGAATTGCTGCTTTTGATAATTATATTATATAAAATATATATATATGTATAGAATAGGCTGTTATAGAGGGTTTTCTTAAATTGCAATACCAGCACTTAGAGAAATCTCGGTGGCTGGAAAATTTCATGAGTTTGCTAAACAACAGTTGTTGAACAGCAACATGTGTAACATGTGCCTAGTGTTTCTCTTTCCTTGGTGATTTTTTTTTTTTAGAATCATCTGTTCACAGTATACATACTGGCTATTTGCAGTAGATAATTTTTCCATATCAGCAGTACTTTATAATCTTGGAGTTACATTTGCTGCTGTGGGCTCCACTGACATTGTATGCAATGTAATAGGAATTGTTTTGTTATCTCAAGAAGAAGTTCAGGATTTGATACAACAGCTAAATTTTGCCAGAGAGGTACCTAATAAGGTATGTAAACTTCACTGCAGTAGTCAAATACTTTGCATTTGTTAAGCAAGGATACTTTAAATGATTACTCATTTAGAGTTCAAATAATTTCCTTTTGTGATAAAGAAATCAGGCTAATGAAGTAAAGTATGTATAAAATGGGGGTATATCTGTGCAGTGCAAACAGTTGAAGAGAAAAGGATACATGGGTAAACCAGTGGCTTGTGCTATAAATAGAAAATATGTTTTCATTAACTAAGCCCCAAAAGCTGTGCATCTTCTGACCAAGTGTGATGCATGTGCATCATGTTATGTTCAAACAGTTCTGGCAGACACTAATTCTAGAGCTTCACTTTTTGTGCTTACCCATTACAGAAAATCACTAAAGTGAGTGGGTAATAAAAATTTATAAAGAATAGTCTTTTCAACAGATGAATAACAAAGTCAGGGATAAAGGGGTAAGCTTTTGTTTTATTTCTGGTTTAGATTGTAAGATTCTGTTTTATTTCTTGCAAGGTACAGGCTGTGGAGAAGTTCCCTTAAACAGCTTTTATGGAACTCATGCAAGCACATTAGGATCTCTCTCAGAGACAATAAAGTTTCTTCTAACTTGCCAAGAAAAGCTAGGTGTTATTTTTCAACAGCAGTTATTTTCGAATCAAATAGACAGTTTGTAGGCCAGAAACTGAATTATAATTGAAATAATTGATTCTATAAATTACTGAAATGGCAATGGATATGGTTTTCTTTTGTATATAATATTGCTTCTTCCATAGTATTATGGGGAGCTGATGAAAACAGCGTCCATTTTCCACAAACCAGACATTGCTGTGTTTTTATTAGGATTGAAAAATTTCTTATTCTAGTACTAGATTATATTATGGCAAGGCTGATAGTCTTGATAAATTTAAGAGTATGATTCTCTGAACATGTACTGTATATGGCATTACCTTACAGTCTTCTGAAATAAACAGCTTCAGTTAACGCACAGCAGTTTAAAAAAAAAATAACCTCAGTTTGGCCAAATCAGGTACCAGTCCAAACAAAGCAATCGAAGTACATTAATCACTCACAGGTTAACTTTTCTCCTTACCATTTCCCAATCCATGTGGATACTAAAAGTAATGTTTAACAGTGATGTTGAGCAAAAAGTTACACAGTAATTGAGTTATATCTCTGTGTATGGGAGACAAAAGCAAAATATTGGCCAAAAGCTGTTCAGGAAAGAATGCTTCAAAATAGAAATTACTTTCAGTCAGCATTTGGCCCCGGTTGTTTCATTCATTTCTGCCTCTTCTCAGGTCCAGTGTAGTCTCATCCCACGGATCTGCTCTTGCCAAGGAGTTTAACATGTAAATGATCTTATTGAACGCTTTGGATAATGTTTGTGTTGGTGCTGCAGCAAAAGTAGAAATGAGGAGACAGCTGAGAGCAAAATGGACAGATTTACAGACTTGTCTGCAGCAAAGGACCATAAACGCACTGCCTTGTTCTCTTGCTGTGCTTCAGCTTTACAAGGCACCAAGTTTATCATTCTTTGGGGCTCTTCAGTGTGTCTGATCAAGAAATAAAAGAGTGAGAGGAGCAAAGCTATGTGCAGAAAGCTATGTGCAGTTACTCTGTAGCTGTGCCTAGGGGCTTTAATTTAAGAAATTAAAATCCATCACTACAATGGTTTTGGATAGTAGGAAGAATTTAGGTAAGTGAGCTATGCTTACCTGAACTGCTGGTCAAATCACTGAATGTAAGAGAGTTTCTGCAGTGAAAGCTGTTGTCTCTAACCACTGTGGTTGGGATCTGGGTCTCTCTTGGCATCCAAAAGATGCAAAGACTTCCTTCCCCAGATTGTCCACAAAAAACTGTGCTGAAATAGTCACTGAAATAGTAATTTAAAATGCCTTCACCCCAAATCTTAATGTTCTAGATTTTCTTCTCCAAATACTGGGTCCACCTCAGTCATCAGATGTGGGAAACTTACCCATGATCGTGAAAGAAATATTTCTCTTTCAATTAAAACAATGTACTTCATTGTACTTCATCTAAAGGTTATTAATTCAATTTTTTTTTCTGCTTGTACTTCTTACTGCATCTCTGTACTGCCAATGCGAGTTGCTGAAATAGCAAGCATCATTGATAAACTGATGAAAGTATCTGCTTAAAGTTCATGTTTTAATGATACTGATACAATAGTACAGTGATCTCTTGAATTGGATTTCTCTTCAGAAAATCCTGGAACTGAGACTGTTGAGATGATTTTGGATCATTTTAAGGAGGAAAAAACCCTAACTGCTCTCAGTTTCATAATACAGGAGTCTGTTTTAACTTGTCTGATATGTTATGAAGAGCATAATTGGTTTTAAAAAGACATATATGTTAAAAAATAAAAAATACAAGAATGCCATATCTGAATAACGTGAAGTTTCCATAACAGGGTGCCTCAGACTGCAATGCAGCTGCTGCTGCATTGGCTTCATGCTTGCCTAGATTAATTCCATTTAATGCAGAAAAGTACACAATCAAAAATCAAGGTGTGACATTCCAAAAATCAGATTTCTAATCAGGTTAGGATTTGAATGTGATTAAGTAGATGGAAGGGTTGTTTCAGCATATCTATACCCAGAACGTGGGAGGTTGCAGCTGCCCCTGAGAGCCCTAGAAATGTTACATTTACTCCTTGTATCCAAGACTTCCAGAGCAAGAAGTTCACGTGGAAGAAATCGTGCTCCCATCATCCTCTCTTAACAGGCATCTGTTCGACACACAGCTTTGTGTTTGCCCCGCGGGGCCGTGTACGTGCTGTGCTGCCCGGGTCCAGCCAGCAGGCGCAGAACGCTCTGCTTCCGAGCGCTACCGAGTAACTCGGTGTCACTGCTCGTGCCTCCGCTTCCTGGTCTCCTAAAGCCCTTTTTACTGAAACGTTGTTAGTCGTGTCATGGCTTTTTAAAAACTCTTCGAGATCTGCTGCTCTCCAAAGTGAACTGCTTTTGGAATTCCCTTGTCACTTTCTTCCTATGGCTAGTGTATGTTTGATGCAAATCACTGTACAAAGTGTGCCAGGACTCAAGTGGCAGCAGTGATCAGCTGGTTTAGTTACAGCACAATCCCTTCCTCTTTTCCTCTGGGACAACTTTCAGTGGATAGGGTTGAGTACAGTGACCTTCTCTTCGATGCTTGTGGTTGTTAGAGACATGCAGAGAGGAAGAGGATGTAAAGGAGGAGACACCCTTCTGCCTGATTTACGTCACCACTGCAGGAAGCATCAAGAAGTACATGGCAGGCGTGCTGCCTTGTTTTACTTTGAAAAATTGGCCCTTACCTACCTTACAGAGTGGGAAATTATTTTTAAGAAAACTCTAATTCGAATATAAGGATTTTGTGAAATCTCTTACATTTGCAGAACCTGCTTCATGTCTGTTTCTAAGTATCAAAGGCAAGAAACTACTTAATGAAATATATACATTCCCTGACCTGCTTGGATTGTCTCTGTTGTTGAGGCAGCCCTTCTGCAACTGGAGTGTATGAGTCTCATCAGATCAGGACTTCAGATCACAGATTTCTTCCTCTTTTTCCTGTATATTTTTATTCCTGTTTGAGGCAGATCACTATTCATGTTGCAAAATTCCTCAATTTGCTTCCTGTTTATCTGATCTTTGTGTGTTACTGAGGGGGAAAAATTACCATCTACATTGCAGAATTCTAATTACAAAATTTCTGCTGTAGTCTTCAAACTGCATTCAGATAATTTCAAGTATGCACAAGTGGCTGAACACGGAGCCGTCTGAACTAGCAATCAGCTGGCATTTTTAGTTTTGAGCAACCAGCAAATTGAATTGGTAAAATTCATTCTGATGCCAGCAGGGGGGAGTGCTCTTGACTGCTGCTAGTTAAGAGTTTCATTGAAAGTGCAACATAATGGGAAGGGAGTTTAGAAATAAGCAGTCATGTAGCTCTCTTGATTAACAGGGCTGTTAGGTTGAGAGCTGCATTGTTCCAGTACTTCGTGGGGTGATGACAAGCAGGGCAGGGAGTGAAGCTCCGTGGTGAAGCTCCTTAGCCTTGCAAAAGGAGAAGGGAAGTGGGGGGAAAGTATTGCAGGTAAATTCAGCAGAGAAAAGATGCTGGTAGCCATATTTATCTGCTTTTCATGTAATTAAAACCTCACTCTCATAATTTTCTCCTCACTGTCAATGACCCTGAGAGTTCAGACATCTGGAATTCTGCAGAGCTGAGTCACAGACAGTGAATGCAATGTCTCCTTTTTGAATGCTGTTTATCTGAATTATTCAAATGAAAGATTTCAGAGGTTTAGAGTGATCAGATTTTCTTACTGGCAGTTGATGTTATAATAATGCTTGTTTGCAGATATGTTTCTTTAAAGACAGCTTAAAATAACTGTTAGTGCTATATCTAAATTTAAATAAAATCTAGGTGCTGCAAGTGTGTGTAAGAAATAGGCTAGCTTTTATCAAGTCTAGCTGTCTGGAATGTTTCTGTAAAATAACATAAGGAAATATTAGGTGTTAAACCTCCAGTTGGCCAAGCACCTCTCTCATCCATGATAAAGGATGATAATCTCAATTTATGATTGTGGGACTGGAAACTATGTCTGTTTTGCCTTTTTTTTTTTTTCTTTTAAATGCATTGCTTTTTAATGGAATACTATGTTACGTATGGTTAGGTCAAGTAAGATAAGTTCTTACAGCACTGTAGAATGAAGTCACGGTTGAACACATGGTACCATCTACACATTGTCTGCATTTTTGCTGATATGCTGGATTTGAATTTATAGTTTGTGAAAGAGGATGTTTCCAAATGGTATCACAATCACTTAGCCATAACATTTCATGGATTGTTGAAATTGTTGCCTTGATCCCATCTGATCCTCACTGGTACCTGAATAAGACTGAAATTACAGGAGGTTTCAAATGTGGTAGAATTCCTGGGACAGGCTTCAGACTGAGCTGGATGGCTC
The DNA here is from genome assembly GCF_963662255.1 of Cinclus cinclus. Taxonomy (NCBI): domain Eukaryota; kingdom Metazoa; phylum Chordata; class Aves; order Passeriformes; family Cinclidae; genus Cinclus; species Cinclus cinclus. Next base: position 24,050,557 of record NC_085052.1, read on the forward strand.
CAGTCAGCAGCAGGTGTCTGGAATCACTGAGCTTTGGCTTGGGACAGACCTAAGGGACCATGCTGTCTATTCTTCTGCAAGCCAGGATATGCTACAGATACAGTCTAGTCTACTACAAATTTCCTTACCCTCCAAAATCCAGAGAATGATAGGTAGGTCAGTGCCTGATGATTTTTAATACCTCAGACATTTTCCCAGTGAGACACATATTCAATGAAAAGATGAATGTCTGTTCCTAATTTTCAATTTAGGCATTTAATTTTTCTTTCTGTTCTATAGTATTTTGTATGTGTCTTTGGTCTTGTTTTTGCGATATTTTTCCAGGTTATAATGCTAATTTTAAACTCCTACCCTGTGTTGTTAATGTTTGGAGACTCTTTTGCCTGGAAAACTACCTGGAGGTTTTGCAGTTTATTCTGTCATTGTCCAAGTCAGGACTAAATACATAGAAATTACCTGTAACAAGCACAAGTTTTGATTTGACAAAGGACTAGTGATTAATTATCTGAGTAAAATTTATACTTATGTCATCTGGGCTATATTTCTTTGTTACAACAGTGTTACATAAAGCAATGTATTGTACAAAAGATGTATTAAAGTTAGATTATGGTAACTTGTCAAAGAAGGATATTGCGTGGTGCTGATGGATTCGTGATGATGTTCTGTACTGCTCACCTAATATTTTTTAATACCTTGTTTTGCTGTCTATCTGGATATATGTACTTTCTGAGTGTCACCTTTTATGGTCTTGAAACCACATTTGGTATATCTCCAAGTTCTCTGTCTTGAATGAATTTCTGAAGATAATATTAGCAGTTACACTGTTTGTCCAGGCAAGTTCCTTTGAGACACTCAAAGGTAAATTTCATCAGGGTCTGCTGACCTGAATATATTAAACTTACCAGATGTCTTGCAGCTATTTCTTTGTGGTTTGTGGATCATGCTGCTGTGATGCATTTGTCATCTTGTTTCTGAGAATTCTCAGTATCCATTTAAAAAGCCAGGGAGTCCCTTGCATACAAAGGAAAGTTTGACAAGTACCAAGTGAGCAATATCTGACTTGAATTGTAGACAACCTGAAACAGAGTCTTGGGAGGGGAATGTATTATCTGAACCATTGACCTTAATTTTGAAATAAAAGTAAGTCTTTAACCTGCCATAGGTGAAAGGAAAACTTAAAATACAGTCAATGCAAATACTCGTAAGCCTTGTTAAAAACTTCAGACAACATGCAGCTGGCACCATGTGTTCAACTATGAGTTCTTTCTGCAATGCTGTAATCACTTATCATAGTTGACCTGACCGTTCCTTGTAAAGGAAATAGATGTGTACTGCCCTATTCTGGTTGACCAAGCTGAGGCAGAAGGGACCAGAGAAAGCCCTCTTGAGCTCAAGTCCACCAGTTTGTTTAATAGACCCTCTTTCTGCATTTAATGGAGTGCATACAAGAAAACCGTAGGTGGAAAATTACTCTTGGCAAAACAGAAATTTTATTAGAAATACCTGCTTTCTGTTAAGTTTCTGCGGTTTTTGTTGGTCTTTTGAGAGGAAGGACAGCCTGTTTGTGCAGTTTGTCAGTGGAAGCACTTTATTGCAAAGTTAGATTTTTAATTTTTTTCTAAAACAAATCTCCAATTTGTTTTTCCTCACGCTTTGCTTGAAGAAGTAAGCAATAGTTTGTCTGGCTGACTTGTGCACACTGTCAAGTTCAGATTCTGCCTTCTCATGCTCAGTCCTTGCGTGGGGTTTGCTGGGGCACTGCCTCAGCTGCTGCCTTTGAGGTGGTGCTGCCAGGCTATGCTGTGCCCATTGGGCTATGGTCAGCCTTGGGCTGCACACTCTGGCACCTGAAAGCTCTGCTTTCCTCCCCGCTGAGCTTCGGGGCTGCTCCTCTGGCAGGGGAAATTAGGAAAAGGAAACCGATGTGGTGTGGGAGTGTAGCAAGTTAGGCGTCAGCCTGTGGTTAGGACTGCACTGACCCAGGCTTTGCAGTGTACTCAGTGAAGACAGTGCAAGCAGAACTTGGCTTTTGTGGGTTTTACAGTTCTCTCTGTTTCCTGAGTTACTTTGTAGTATTTTTTCCATAATTAGCGAGATATTAGTTGAGAGTAGTGATTTGGTCTCTTGCTAGGAAAGTCTCAGAATTTGTACTTCTATGTTTTAAAGTGAATCGAGCATATAAGCAGCCAATGCATTTCTTGGGTTACTGTGTGCTCACTGATGAGCAGGTATATCTGCCTTCTTTCCTGTTCAGTTTTAAAATAAATGCTTTAATGATTACATGCTTTTTCAAAACAGGAAATGGGAGGGCCCTTTCTCCACTGTTTTACACACTGGACTGGCACTCTGAAATGTGTACCTCTGTGATGGTAGAATAGATGATGGCTAAAGGAGTTTAAATAATGTTTGTACATTGAGACATTGTCCTCAGGAGCCTTTTGCAAGGTGTTGTTTTGGGTTTCTTGGATGATCTTTCTGTCTGTTTTTTTCTGATTCCCCCCCCAGTATCTACTTTTGGGTGGGCAAAGTACAGTGATTCTGGAAGTAGAAAAGGGAAACAGATTTCCAAGTATGTAAGTGTTTTCCAGATCCCATGGCAGCCCACCAGTCTTTACTCCTATTACTAATTTAGCATGAAACATGACATCTCATATTCTGCACTTGCTTTTCTGCTTTTGAATGGTTTTGTGGGTGGGTTATTATTGTTATTATTATTTTATTATTTTTGCAAGGTTGGACCCAGAGTCTTAGCCAGGATACAACTGCACTTCTAAGTGTAAAGGATTAAAGGCTGATCTACCAAGTTGGAAATGGTTTCTTGTTTATCAAAACTAATTGCATTGTTTCTTTTACCTTATTCATTTTTACTTTTCTATCTAAAAGTTGTAATTGTAAATAAATGTGATAAAACAGTACGTGTGTATTACTGTACTGATTATCCTTAATTTTTGTTTCTTTTCCCTGAAGCTCTCTTCTCAGTTTTGAGGTTGGAAGGGTTAAATTTTGGGAGGGAGCACTCCCACTGATTAAGCCTTATGAATGTCTAATTTTTAAATTAATAGGAGCAATAGAACAAAAAAGTCTACCTGGAAACTTCATTCATGTTAATTCTTTTTTAAGAAGTAAATTTGGTTCTTAATTGTGTAATTAGGAAAAGTGGATATATTGGAAAAAGTGCAGAATAATGTTTCTAAGTGATCACATATGTTAGTTTTTCATTCTGTTCTATACTGTTGCTTTTTGCAGTCCTGGACACAGATAATTGCAGTGTAATTCATTAAGAAATAAGGTTTCAAATGAAGAAAGGGTGGGGAAAGGATATTTTCTTGTACTGTAAGCTGCTGTTAAAGATAGGGACTTTCTTTTGCCTTGGGAGATGGTGTTCTGTTCCTTGAGCAGTTCCTTCACCATTGTTTTAATGCAAAGAAGTAATGGCACTGTTAAGAATAATCAGTTTTATCTGTACCTCTGAGTCTGAAGTCATCATGTACCACTGGAAGGCAATAGAAAAGCTGTGCTGTGTGTAACTTTAGCATCGTTTGGCAGAATGACTGTATTATTGTCTTTGTACTATGCAGATTTTAAAGAGGATATGTTCTTGGCTGATAGTTGAGTTGCTGGCTAGAAGAAACAGTTGACTGTTTGTCGTCCTTAACTCCAGTCTTCAATTTGCCTGGTTTTGCTAGTTCTTCTAAATCAGTCGTCAACAACAACAGTCTTTCCCTAACTTAATGTTAAGCAAATGCTTCTTGCACAGGCCTATTTATTCTAAAACTGCAGGAAATGTGCTTCCCAATTCAGTATTGTTGAAATTCAGCAACTGTGACACTGAGCACAGCATAGGACAGCCCTGCCCAGCAGTGTGGAGCGAGCATTTTAACCTAAAGGACCTGGGCACTGCCCTTGGGAGCAGGGCCAGGAGCTGTATAACAAAGAGAGAGACTGAGGATTTCTCATCCTCACATCTCAAATACAGGAAGGTGTATTCTCTACCATCTTTACATACATTGCTCTTTGGTTATTTCTTCTGGCTTTTGTCTCTCCCATTTTCATGGAACTACCAGGCCTTTCTTCTGACAGGTGGTCAAATAATGGGATCACCAGAATACTCCTGTGTTCACTTTGCTGTGCTTCTGTTGGAAACTACTGGGGAGCACTGCCTCATACCATGTTTGTACTGTGCTGTTGCAGCAAATTCAGATGTTTAACATTAGTGCTGATAAGCAGGTTAATGTCACTTTGTCAAGAGCTCAAGTAACCCCTAACAAAGCTTTCTCTCTTTCCCTCTGCAGGTGGTTAGTCGAGTGGCAGCTCAGCAAGGATTTGACTTGGATCTTGGATACAGGCTACTGGCAGTATGTGCAGCCAACAGGGACAAATTCACTCCAAAATCAGCTGGTAGGAAAAGCCTTGTTTTGATGTATTGTTGATTCTCAGATGATCATATTCTGTAAAAAATGCTACCTGCGACTGTCTTACATTCTGTAAAAAAACAAAACCAAAAGCAAACACATATATGGTGCTTATAGTTCTGTTGCTTTTAGTGTTTCAACAGCATGCTCCTCTGAGGGTAAATGACTTTGGAAATTTATATTTTCCCCAGCTAGTGCTGTTTGTTGTCCTGTTTGATCTCATGGATGAAATGCTGCTTCCAGAAGCACAGATGTTTAGTAATTTCATGGTGGGAATGAACATACTCAGACCCCTCTGTCTTGGTAAACTATTGATCTTCTGTCATATGTCAACCTCTAAATCTTTTCACATCTATTCTGCGCTCCCTGGTTTATCTATTGCAAAACTTGTACTCCTTGACTTCATATGCCTGTGCAAATAAGTACCATGGTTTCTTGTACATATGGTCCTTAGCATTAGAATTTTGGGCCAAGAAGAGGTAGTAATTCTATTGCTGTAGTATGAAGTAGCCATTTTTCCAGTATTTTACAGAAATAATCTGTTACAGGTCTCTGATCAAGTAGCAATATTTGATCATGATGTATTGCCATTGCTCCTTTACAGATGTAGAAAATGCACTTAAGGGTCTTCCTGCTTCTTACATGTTCGATTTAACTGGAGCATTTAATTCTGGTTCTCCTTTTCTTAGCTGATGAATGTCAACATAATGTGCACTGGCATGGAAAACAGGAAGATAATTGTTCCATTCCAGACTGAGCTTGGATAACTTTTCTGCTTAGTACTAAACTGGTATGCAGTCCCCATTTTGGAACATCAGAAAAGGTTACCTTCTTCCAAAACAGTGACTTTTAGCCAACTGTTAATATTTCTTTTCATGTTCCTTTTCTGTTTTTATCAGCCCCAAACTTCTTTACTCATGGCTACCTTTTGTCCTAAGTGTTCTAAGCAGTTCCTCATGAAAAAGTGGCTTTCACATCAAAGCATGTTCACTGGACTTGCTGTTTAATTTTTTTTGTATGGGAAGGGACCATTAATCTTACTAAATGTTGAATAAACTGTCTGATTTTCATCCAGGAAAACTGTGTGGAGGATAAAATGTTCCGCTGACCAAGCACAGTGTCTCTTTTTTCTGACTTCCTATTAAGTTTATCCATTAGTTAGCCATCACATTTCTTCTTGGTTGTTTGTTTTATTTAAAAAAAAACCAAAAACCAACCAAACAAAAAAAGCCAAACAAAAAAAAACTTAATCAAGGGAGGCTTTCCAGCTATGACAGCATTAAATTTTCTTCTAAAATATAACTATTCCCCCTCTTACTAATTCTTCCTGATGTGTCTCTCTCTCAGTGTGTTACTAGAGGTGAGATTGAGAGTCAGATGTTACAGTCCTTTTCCTTTAGGGCTCACTGAGGGAGTAGCCTTGAAAACTGCTGGTCAGTCATCATGGTCTAGAAAAGCCCAATGTCAGTGTTTGATTTCTACCAGTAATTACTTTTTGAGGAGGGGTGAAGGGGTTTTTTAAATCTTAGCACGCAGTACAGAGTTCAGTCTTTCCCTTTTGAATTGATAGAATACTGGGAGAGCTGGTAAATCATGTGCTCTTTTCTCAGTATATTCTAAAACCCTTCTCAGTCCTTTGCTTTGCTTCTTATTTCCCAGTTGTATATATAAGTTACTTATTTTCAGTGATCTAATATATTTGGTTTCACAACTCCTTTAGTTTTACTATGTGTACAGTTGTTTCACCAGGTCTTCCCAGTATTTCATCATGCCCATCTACATTGTCCTTTTTGTGCTCTTACTGTCCGTCTTAAATACTCATATTTTGGGGCATACCATAACATATTTTGTGAAATGTCACATATAGCCCCTACTCTAAGGATGTCACATTCACATATGAGCTCTGAGAGCTACATCACTGAATAGGCAGTTTGAAAGACTGGCAGACTGGGATTACAAATGTGAGGTCATTTCAGAACATACAGACTTTTTTAAAGGGTTATTTTCCACATCAGAGTGCATTAACTTTTGCTGATTTCTAATACAGCAGTGGTTCTGCTCCTTCATTAGGTTTGTAAGAATGTTGAGATTGTCCTTTGCTTTTCTTGTAGAGACTGTGCATCATTGAAAGGTGCCTTTTGTGATTTGCTTAAGTTGTTGTCAGGGATGCTTGCAGGTTGTTTTGAAAAATTCCTGTTTTCTTTTGCATCTAATGAAAGACACCTTCAACACTTCTTCCAGTCACATTCCTGCAGAAATCCCCTGATGTAGATATCAAATGGCATTAATTTTAATGAATAAGAATTTGTTTTTCCCTTCCTCCAGGCTTAAGGGGAATTTACAATGGTTTGCATTCATTCCTCCAAGTATGAATTTAATGCTGCCAATGGGATTGCTCTGGAAACATTTTTAATCCGTGTTGTTTAGTGTCTGACGCTCTTAAATGCTAGGAAAAATAAAGACTTTCTAATTAAAACATATGTGAGTAGGTGAACATTGGGGAAAATAACTGCACCAAATCCTTTCAAAGGCCATCCACTGTCAGTACCTCCTTACATCCTGGGACAAGGCTTGTTGACTTTCCTGCAGGCTGGGAGCCTGGAGTGGCCTGGCACTGGTGGCTGGCAGGCTTTGCAGCTCTGCTGTGTGAAGCAGGTGGACCCCTCCAGTGTCCCTCAGGTCTGCTGGTTTGCAGAGATGGCTGGTCCAGCATTGGCAGTCAATAGTCCTGCTCCTGTTCTCCAGCAATTCCCACCCTAAACTCTAAATTGTTCAGGGATCTCTCTGGCAGAAGAGCTTTTGCCGGTATGGCTCTTTGCTGTTGGACTGCTCCCTGAGCTGGGTCTCTGCAGGGCCCCAGGAGAGTCAGGGGCAGTGTGTGGGGATCTCACTTACCCCGATGGAAGTGGGCTGGAGCCTGAGGCCGGAGGGCAGAGCAGCCAGCTGCCAAATAGGCTCAACTCTATGGGAAAACCACCCCGTGGTTCTTGGAAACGGCCCCAGGATGTTTCATCCCAGCTGGTTGTGGTGGTGGCTCCCTGCTAGGCTGGAAAGGAGGTGCAGATGGCAAATCAGAGTCCGGGCAAGCACGGGGGCAAGCAGGGAGGAGTAGGAGGCTGCAACAGGACGGGGCAGCTTTTCAGGTGGGCGAGCCTCAGCTGGGGAAAGGCAGGGCACCAGACCAAGAGCTGTCAGTTCTTGGCTTCTGCCGTCCGGGATTGTTTGGTGTTGCCCAGACAGTGTTTGATGTGCTTTTTGGTGTTGTTTTACTAGGTCGTTGACATAGTTAACAATTAGCTAATACAAGTTGTTTTGGAGAATGCCTAGGGAGGAGGTTCATGCAGCATTAAAAGTATTAATAAGTTGCCATGTGTGTTTTTAAATAGAAACGACGATTTAATGGCTGTGCCTTTTGTCTCTGCTTTCTGGTGTTTGTACCTGAAATAATAGCTGCTGCCTTCTATTCTTTTAGCCCATGCTGCTGCAACAGGGGAGCTGCCTCAGCAGGAGGGCAAACACAGCATTTCCCACCCTGAAGACAAGTGACAAAGCCTTTAAAAATATATGTGTCTCTTTTGGTGACAGCTGCTCCCCAGACCTTCCACTGCAAATTCCTTTGCCTTGTTGTGACGCCTGTAGGGAATGGCCCAGCAGGTTGGCTGCCTGCTCATTTGCTTCCAGACTGCAGTAGCCGGAGTTGCTCTTAGTATGTGAGTGCATAGGTGTTTATGCATTCTGGCTTTTCTTCCTTAAACCTGAAGCCCTTCTCTCTGAATAGTATTTGCTTAGACTTTTTCTGAGCATATCTGATGCTTCTGTCCTTCCTGTAGAAGATGTTTAAATCATTTGGTACTCAAATAAAGACGAGTTCACTGATTAAAGTGTTTGTTAAAAAAAAAGGGGGGGAGGGAGATGAGAAAGAGAGGGATCGATTTTCTGTTCTGAAATATTTTTTTCAAGAAGATACTTTATCGAGCTACTGAACTTCATTGCTGTTGTAGCTACTTTTCTACTTTTGCTTTTGTCAGGAGGCCAAGCTGAGGCCAGACAAGGGGACGACAGGATGAGATCATACAGGGAGCTTTGTCAGAAAAGGACAGTGTTCAGTATCTCTGTAAAGAGAGAGAGAGGAAGGAAGAAGCCTGAGGGCAGAACTGTGCAGAAAAGGTACTTTAGCAGTCACTGAGCAGCTACAGCAAACAAATGCTGTGATAACTTGGACCAGCAGCTAAGTGTTGGCTGTTTGATAGCAGAAATGGCAACCCTTATTTGATATCATTTTGCTTTCAGTCCCTTAGGCTGTGCTTGGTGTGCTTCTGATTTTACTTTTCAAGAGCAGTATTACTTAATAATCTTGATTTTAGATGAAGTATGGACTAAAACTTAATAGTTTTGAGAATAGATTTGAGAACTCCATATTGTGGGATTTTTTATTTCTTTAGCTTCAGTCATTGTACTCAAACTGAGATATAATAGGGTTGTTTTTGTGAGTGGGATGAACAGCTGTAAATAAATTAGACCCTGGGTTAACAAAGGTATTTGCATTGAGAGTGCTGGCAAATGGAGGTTTTAAAACATTACTGGACAAGATACTGAGACCTAAGTATGTCCTGATCAGGATACGTTTTCAAAGTGATAGTAGAGATTGGACAAGGAATATTTTGGTGTATTATCAAATCAAACTTCCAGAAATTATGTAAAAGGAGGGAAGAAATGATGCCACAATGTAAATTAATAAACAGGTAGAAAGTGAAGATAACCTAGGATATGGGGGACCGTAGGGCTAGATTAACACTTTCACTAAGTTTCCAGTCATAATGCTTACATAATCTGTGGAGACAAGGCAAAGTGAGGTGGCTAAAAGGATTACAAGCATAGAATAGAAATTACTCCAGCCAAGGCTGATGGCATCCCTCCAGCTTGAAGGAACCAAATGATTGACAGGCCTGTGTTAGGAAAGAAACAGCATATAAATTGCCAGTCTCATGCCTCACACCAAAGATTTCCAGCAAGTAAGTCAAAATGGTCTTATATGACTGGAGAAGAAATACAATTGCTGTATCTGCAGTGAGGAAAGTGACTGATAAGAATAAGTAAGCAGCTTTACGAGAGCAGAGTAAAAGCTTGGGTTGTTTGTGAAATGAAAGCTAAGCAGAGTTAATAAATGTATATAAGTATTAACAAATGAACAACTCAGAACAAGAGGAGCTGTGGTGCTACAGTACAGTGTTGACACAAAAACACATTGCTGTAAATTGAATGAAACACTGAAATAAGTGGGGAATTAAGAATTATTAGGGCAGTTGCATTTAAAAAATATTTTCAGCTAGAATGACAGTGGAGAGGCATGGAGCAGAGTAAAGGAAATTGGAAAAGTGAAAGAACCTTTTGAAATATAAAATTCAGTGTAGGAAATTGTGTAATGTGGTTCTTAATGGAGCTGGAAGCTGGTTAAGAACCTTTTATCTGTGTCATCCTAAATTTCTACTACATTTCCATGCAGATATCTAATCCATTGGTAGTTAAAGTTGGTGTCCTAAAACCATCACTTGACAATTCTCATTAAAATAAAGGTATTATTTTCTTTTAGATGTTACCTTCTGAAACAGCTTTTGACTGAGTACATTTCAGGTGATCTCTAAGTTCACTTCCCTGCTCTTAGCACAGATTCTCACTGTGTGCCCTTGTCTGCTTTGCTCTCAGCTTTGTAGCTCTATATTTTTGAAGTTAGGATAATAATATGCCTTCCATCTCACTTTTATTTATCTTATTTAATTAAATTCAGTATCATGCAGTACAGAATCTACCTCTTCCCCTGTAGGTAGTTATGCAGTGCAGCAGAGCCATGGTTTCGGCTGGAACACTTTGTTGTTATACAGATAAAATAATCCTGCTCTGGTACATCTACTGGCAGGATACACTTTTGTTGTAACTAAGTCTTTCTTTCCTAATGATTTATAGCATGCATACTACAAATAAATTACTAATTAATTCTTAATTAATTTAGATTATGAAGTTAGTTTTATTAGTTTCTCTTAATGAAGTTGGCAACTTCCCGCGACCAGAAGGAAGCAGTCAGTAGTGCTGCTCAGAGGCAAGCAGCATTAATTCATGTCTCTAGTCTCTGACAGCCACATTTACATTGGCTGCAGAAAAGGCACAGTGGACTTCACCCATTTGTCTCACCCATGCGTTCACTCGGAAGAAAACTCTGTTAAGACCTGCAGTTTTGGCAATTAGCCTGTATCTTGAGCCTCTGTCAGGTTGGCAGACATGTCAGTAGTCAGCTCTCAAACATCTTGAGGTTAAGAAGAGCCTGCAGAATGAGAAGCTTTTCCCCACTGGGCCTTATTTGTTTGGGTTGTTCCTGTTCCCTTCCTCTGAGAGGTCTGTTCCTCATGCATTTGATCTGCCTTCTGCTTGTAGGAAGCATAATCATCCTTGTGTCAGATTTTCATTATCCTCAGCTAGGCAACTCCTCTTCATTTTTACTGGAAGCTTGAGGACCTCATGGCATATCAATGTAGATAGGTATTATTTTGATGAAAATTCACTTCCTTTTTGGCATTCAGTGTTCTGCTGTGAACTTGAACACCTATTTTCATAAAGGAGGTTGCATGGCTGAGATGCTGCTTCTTTATTCTGACTAGCCAAAATACCAGGTGGTATATCTGGCCTGTTCTTTTTGACATTTCACTGGTCCTTGTTACCATGGTACCAATTCTGACTTTGAGAAATGTCACAGTTAAACTGTTGCCAGGTTGGAACAATTTTGCTCTAATGCCTTTACTATAGCACTTAAAGAAATTGTGGGCACTCAGCTACAGCAGCAAGCTTGCTCTGCTGTTTTCTTACCCTGTGCCTTGGATTTTCATGAGGCTGGTACTTACTTGAATGCTCTCTCTGCAGCAGATTTGAATGTGTAGTGCATTAACTTATTATGCAGTTCCTGGGAAGAATATTTTCCTAATGTGTGCAACACACTTTCACTTGGACTGGAACTGGCATTCCCCAGAGAAGATTTCTGTTGATCTCTATCAGTGTTTTCTGTCTTCTGCTTCAGGGATTCCATATGTGCCGAGAACAGCTGAAGATTTGGTGGTAGAGACACCTTAGATCTTGTTCTAGGTGTGAATTTTGATTTTTCATTTTATGTTGTTTTCAGTAACTTCCCTCTGAAGATGAGGTAAGTCACAAATGGCAAGTAAGAGGGGAGACAGCTGTGAAAGCCTGCATATATTCACGGGAGAGAAGAAAGCAAACTCTTAGAATGGCATTTGCCCTTTACAAGTTACCTTTTCTCAGCTTACAGCAAGCAGTCCTGAACTTGTTCCCTTTGGAGCTGCAGTGCATCCAAATGTACCTCACTGCCAGTGCTCTCTTATTAGCCTGTGTATCTTGGAGGCACTGAGAGAAGCTCAGGAGGAGTCCAGCTATGAGAGCAGTAATGTAGCAACTTCCATGGGGATTGGGAGTATTGTGCTGCTGGAGGGCTGAACCAGGACAGCATGAACTGTGTGACCAGATCAAATCATCAAGCTCCAAGAACAGCAAGTTCACTTCCTAAATGCAATCGAGATTCCACTGTTCACATTTTCAGATCCATCCCTAATTCCTCTAGGCTTGAAGTCAGCTTGAACTACAGCATGAGGTCAGCCTGTTAAAAAAAGTTCTTGCTCTGAGTACTCATGTAGACATGACACTCTGAGAAACACAATGGTTAGTAGATAGCATGTTATATGTAGTATTTCTCTTTAAAAAGAGATATTTCCATACGGAGAAGTTTTGAAAAAATGTTTTTATTTCATCTTTTCTAATGTTCGTATTTAAGCACACCTGTTAAAGTGTGCTGATAGTGTAGTATTTGCAAAGGTTCTATGTGATACAATACATTCATTTAAATAGCAGTGAAGAATAAACAAAAAATCGTAAGGATTCATCATCATAGTTCTAATTTGGATTAGTCTTTGTGTGACTTTGTGAGGAAATTCCAGGAGAAAGACCACAGAATAAAGGAAAATTGTTTGGAAGAGAACTCTTAAGCAATATGTTCCCAAAAAATGTATATTGTTTCTTGTAATATGTGCTGTTTTTCTGAGAAGTTCAGTAGAAGTCAGTATGTTCATCCCTGATGAGGCTTTTGGATTGTTTCCTTTTTATGGATTGTTTTTGCCTGTACCTACTTTTACTTCCAGTAAAACATGTGAAGAAAACCATCAGATTTGCTTTCATCTGCAGGTTTTCTGGAAGCCAAGGTAAATAACTTCCTTTTTATCCTTTGGTGTGGTGATGAAAATGCAACAATACATGTCATTGTGAAACACTTCTGTGAGTACCCCAATAAATCCAGCCTTTATTCCTGACTCTTCCATGTAAGGTAAATCGTGCTTTGCAGCAGATATCAGTAACACCTGACTTGAGGAATAAATGGACGAAAGAAGATTTTTGTCATGAAATTTAGTAGCTTAACAATTATAAACTCCAAAAGGTGTGACTCTGACTAGAAAATTAAGTTGGTTTGAATCTTATTTCTATGACCTAAACCAGACTTTTAGGGATGTCTGGATGTCAAGCCCAGCAAACACATGATGGTGGGTGTGACTCTACTAAGACTTCCCTGTAGATGCAGTTGTTTTTGGGGCTGAAGCTCATATATAAGATTTCCTAATGTGCTGGAAGGATAAAATGATCAAGCAATTGAGATGCCTGGATACTGTGCAGTCCTAAGGAAATCTCTTTGACTCTTACCCATCTGTCTAGTAGGTATCTCAGTTGTATCTCTTCTTTGCTGCTGTATTTCTTATGTGCACTATTACAAAGAACCATTGTTTCTTCATAGTTTTGTATGAACTGAGTATTTACTCAACTTGTGAAACTCACTCTCAGCAAAACTTAGAGGAATAGCATTTCCTGCAGAATGTTGGCTCCTCTGAAATATATGGTCAAACTAATTCAGCCCTCTTCAATACATTCCTTGTTTCTTTGAGAAGTGCCTGCACTTAAGGTTCTGGGGCTACTAATTTCAGTGAATAGCAAAAGTTACAGATTTTTAAATCCTTCCTGCCTGTGCTGTTGTTTCCCAAAGCCCTGTTTATGGCTCTGTACATTCAAACCTGCAGACACAGACATTGATCCTTAGTTTCAGGTTCACAGAATGGCTTAAAATGTGCGTCTTCTAAAGCAAGTTCTCAAGGGAAACATAGATTTAAACATTTTTAAAGGCAAGTATGACTGACTTGGCTCTGAACTCAATAATAGGAGGCTGAACAGGAGCTGCTCCTGAGGAAATAAATTGAACAGTGAACATCTGTGTACAAAGCAGGGTATTTGTTTCACATGTGATAGTTTCCCTTATGACTGCCTGGTCAGATCCAAAAGACATTAATCTTGCTCACTCTGGAAGATACTGTCTTTCCATCACTGAAAAAACAAAATGAAATTATTTAGTGTATTTACTACAGAAGCAATTTCAATTAAGGCAAAGAACCAGAGAGACCTCTAAGTTTTCAGTGTGAAAAATGAAGCACTGCTGATCTAAAATAAGATTGTGAGAGGTTAATTGCCAGAAATTTATAACAGTTGCTGTCTCCCAGTAGGAATGTTGTAGTGGACCTAGTGGTCCTTGAAAAGCTACATACCACTGCAGGCTGTAAGGGGATTTGCTTTGGAGGTTTTCTAGTATTACAACCAAATATGTTTGAAATAATAAGCAGTAGCTAGAGTAACTGTTTTGACCAAAGCAAAAGCAGCTACATACTAAAATTGTGTCAGTGTTGTGCTGTCTTGAGAGCAAAAGCCAAGACTTGGGTAGGTCTTCATTCGAGCCAAAATTGTGCAAGCCTCCTTTCTCTGTTCTGTTACAAAATCTAGCATGTCTTACAGGACAGCAAATTGACTTTAAATTCTTCAATTTAAATTTTATGCAGTTTAGCTAATTACACATTCAATACCTAAGATGAGCTGGAGAAGAGCTAGAGTGACATTTTGGTCTAGCAACTGTCAAACTGGAAAAAAAAAAAATGTTCCAAAAGAGAGAGATACTCTTTACTTCTTTCAGTGTGGTGAAAAATTAATAGGTAAAAATAGAGTCTTTGATTGGAGGAAATTCTGTGTTCATTTGATCTTTTGCAGCCAGTTATTGCTCCCAGCTTGCAGTGATCAAGAAGGCAGAAGCTCCTCAACCAGGGCAGTGGCAGCAGTGTGACAGCTGTCACTCAAGGAGCTCCTGTCTCTGAGCCACTGGGTTACAGCAGGACCATTGTGTGAAGCTGTGTGCTTAGTGTGGGGTCTGGCCACTGATCTGACTTCTAGAGAATCTTGCTGGAAGGATGGAAGGAAGTGTTGTGTTCCTGTTGTGTGTAAGCAGGGTCAGCCCCCTGCAGAATCATTCAGTGCTTGTAAAGGGACAGAAAGCTGGGATTAGAAACAAGAGTGATGTCTGAGAGCAAAGTTCTCAGGCCAGTGACACAAAGCTGGTGGATCATCACACCACTGCTGGAAGCTTAGTGGGATCCTTTGGTGATTAATTACCAATGATATTGTGAAGGTATCTCTGACACACCAAACTTCAAAGTTTCTGACTTTACTGCTAGTATGAGAACTCAAGCCATGTGTCAGGGCAAAGAAGTCAGCTGAGCAGAGTTCAGGAGCCAGTCTTCCTGTGGAATCCTTGCTGGGAGCTATGCTTCAAACAGACCTCAGTCCTTTTGAAGGACAGCAGAATGGTTTTTAGCTTCCCTTTGGAACAGCTATGTGTGCAGAGGCATTTCAGCAATTTTTCCTTTCCTTTGATTACAACGTGTGTTGTAGCAAACACTGAAGGTAATGTTAGAAAAGCAGAGGGGAAATCCTAACTGCCTTGTCTGGCTTGGCGCTGTCCCTTTGGTTCAGTCAGCACTGTAGTCCAGACTGCTCTAGTGCTCTTACAGGCTTCTCCAGATGTAAGTATCTTCTATGTTCCTCATATTTTCGTGTTCTGGTGGAATTTGTGTCTCCGTGCATCAGTGACAAATGTAAGCTTTAACTCACATTGAGTGGAAGAGCCAGAATTTCCAACCCTGGGATGGGTTGTATTTTCAAATCTAGGGAGGAGGGGAAATGTATTTGCCCCACATTTAATTAAATCTTAAATTTAGTCAATCACATAATCCTAAACTCTGTAGAAGCATGGTGACTTCTAAGGATTGTCTTCAAAAAGCTGACGTTGATACATGGCTGACAAGTCTCAGTGTGATACAAATAATTCTGGAGAGGAGTTTTGTAGAGAAAGGAAGAAAACAAAACTAACTGAGGATGTGGAAGGAATATGCGCACATATGTGTATCTCTTGTGGAGTAAGTATATTTGGTCCATGGTTTGAAAACATACTGGAAATTTGGAATAGTCAAATATGAATTAGATACATTGCCCCATGAAAGAAAACTTTATTCTGCAGGTGCCATTTAGTCTACAAAGGTGAAAAAAGTTATGTACTGGATCATTGTTCTATTACTGGTTTATTTGCAGTAGGTGTTGTTTTTATCTGGCTTTCATCTCTCTGTCCGAAAACTCTAGTTATCATGAGGTCAATAAAGCTAAAAAGGTTGCAGAGAGATTGAAAAAATAAAACTGTGCTTGAGAAGGCTCATGTGTGCAAAAATAGCTGTCTTACATAGCAATGTTGGAGTCACTTTTTAAAGTTCCATGCCTAGAAGATTATTTGTTAGTGATGGACTCTAAGCCTCTTCGCTGGAGAAGAAGCCTGGATTGCTGTGTACAGGATGGTGAGACACTGTAGATTCAGTGTTTTCAGTGTGCCCGGACCAAACATCATCTGTCCCACACAATAAATGGTACCCATTATTTTGGCAGCTGTTTGTATGTTTTTAAAGCAGTGGAAGAGTAGAGATGACAGAGCTGAAATAGTTTTATTCTTTTTACTGATGCAGCAAAAAGAAACAGAGCAAAGAAGGGTGAGGTCACACTTTGGGAGCAGAGGAAATCGACAGCAAATGCCTGTTCTGCCTGTAAAGTTGGCAAATTCTAGACAAATGAGTTACTGTGGGGGAGACTGAACCTTAGGATAAAAATATAAATTATAGAATGAAAAAAATCTAGTTGTATCCAGGGAAACCAAATCATGTGCTAATCCAAAATCCAAAGTAATGGGGATGGCATAATGAAGTTTTATGATATATGCAGGTTCTCCTTATGGCATGTGCAAGTTAATAAGCAAATAATATTCCCAAAACTAAAACTACTAGATGGGATGTTTCTAATTCTCCTTCAATCCCAGTATTTCACCCCATCTTAACAAACTAAATGGCTTTAAAGAAATTGATAGTAGGTTTTAAAAGAACTGATAGTTGCACTTAGAGCATATTGCTTTAATAATCCAGCTGGGACATTCTTTTCTATTCTCGTGTTTCCACATACACTCATGAAGTAGACACATAGTTGATTTCTTTATATTGTCAGCTTTCTCTTCAGTTCTAATTTGAGGCTGAACCTTTTTAAACTTTCTTCCAATGCTCTTTTGACAGCAGAAATTTAGGTATGTGACAGCAGATTTTGAGTAAATGAAGGATGAGCCATCTTGCTGCATGCACATATTTGTGGGTAGAGTTTCTGAAAAAATCATTAAATCAATGGGATTTCAGATAGGTGTTTTTCCAAGACCTATTGGTGTTTTAGCTGGCTAATTAATGCAAATGGCATAACAAACCCTTTGCCTTTGCAGTTTCATGGTGCAGCTCAGGCACCTGCCAGTGGTTCTGTTGGTGCAGCCCAGTCATCCCACGCTGTGCTGTGGCCCAGAGGATCAGGGGACCCTGCAGGGAGCTTTGTAGATCAGGACTGTGATGGACAGCAGTGTCTTCAGCACAAGTACTCCTTGGGGTTCCTTGTTTTAGTAACTCTCCCTGCAGTGTTTTTCATACTGACTCAGTTCTTGGTTTTCCTTCTGTTTTCCTCCTCCCCCTGCACTGCTGTATCCTTCTAAATCCTCCTTTAATTGTAGAATCTCTGCAGTTAATAATGGCTGTCATGTATTCCTGGTTTTAAAAGGCCATAAACACAGAAGAATGGGTCGAAATAGCTGAGTTAAAAGGCTTGCTAAAGATGCTATCTGTGTGCTGTATCCAATTCATGGGCATGTTAAAAGACATCGGATTCTCCTCTAGAGGTGTTTAGCAGAAATGCGTGGCAGGAGCTGAAGCTTTGATCTTGCTGTTTTGCTCTCGTATGTGCTGTGGAGGTCCCTCATTGTCTTTTACTTCAGGGACTCTAACCATTATTTCTGATAACTGAATCCCCAATGTTCCTGTTCTTTTCATTCTCCATGCCGTTTTGGCATTGGGTTCTGTTTGCTTTGGTTTGGTTTTGTTTATTTGTTTTGTTTTTAAAATTAATTTAATACTTTACTCTTTTGTGGCTGTTTTTACATGATCTTAAAATATCCCAGATTTTGGGACTTAAAGGCCATCATTTAAATGAACAAATGAGACAGCAGGCTCTTCCATGCTGCAAGAACAAACAACATTGTGAAAGGATTCCTATAAAGTTTAATTTCTCTGCGAAGTAGCTGCTTACTTGTAAGTTTTCATTTGTAGTGTGTGGAACACTACTTTTTGCTCTTTATGTAAATGTAAAAAATAAACTCTATCTTTTAAAAAAAAAATCTGACTAACAAAACAGCCACATGTGGACCATCACGTGTTCTTCAACCATGAAACTGTCATTATTTTGGAAAGCACTTAGGTCTGTGCTTATTTTTTTAAGACATACTTAGCTTCTTTTTGCATGTTATGAGTGAAGATGAGTTGTTCAAGTGCATTCCTGAACCAGAACCTTAGCACTAATCCTTCAGTCACTGCAAAGAATAAATGAGGGGCAAAGACAAAGGGCCAAATTAAAATCAACGAGATTCTATTCAGATGGGCTCTGCTTCAGCAAGCACATATCTAATTATAAGCACAGAAGTAGGCTCACTGACGTCAAAGTTAATTAAACTGCTTAAATTTAGGCACATGCCTAAATTCTTTGCTGAATCAGTATATTTGAGCCAGTGAATAATAGGACAGTGTTGCTGGCCCAAAGCATGATTTTTGTGGGTGGGAAGGAGTTTAAACTCCCCCTTTCCTCCATCAGTTCTTCTGAGGTCTGCCTGTTGGCATTTTATTTCAGTCCCAGTAGTGAAGGAATGCTGAAGTTTCATAGAGTGTTTGCTAACAATACCCAAACCTGACAGTTGGATCTCTGGTGTTTTTAAGGCATCTTTCCTCCATGTGGTGTGTTCTGCAGTATGGCAGGACTTAGCCTAGCACAGTAATCTTTCTGCCTTTGTTTTTTGTGATGCCACTGCTATGAATTTAATCCCTTTGTCCAGTCTCTGAAAGGCAAATTACTAACTCATTTTCATAACAAAAAAATGAAGAAAATGTGTAGAAGTGTAAAGTGTTAAGAGTGCGTGTCATGCAGGAGCAGTTCTGGTTCCCTTCATTTCACAGATTATTGTAGTTTATGATGTCATAAATAAATAGCTATTATTTGTTGGCCTTGGATCATTAAGGGCCTAATAAGAATTTCCCCTGTAGGAATATGAAGGACAACACGATACTTCTTACCCAGAAGCACACATGGGATTTTCAGCCACGTTGTGCAAATGAGCTGGGGATGGTTGTGAGCTTTTAACTAAGTAAGGCAGTAGAGTTGCCCTGATGTAGTAGCAAGGGATTAATCAAAGAGGTGCACTGCAAAATATCAGATTTCTTCTATGTGGTAAAACTCATGCCATGGGGACTTAGGGTCTGCAAAGGAAGCTAATTGAGTCATCAACAGGAACAAGTTCAAAAGAGAAAAGCAGGTAAGAGAGCTAAATAAATCTAGACTTGTGTTTTAAAAGGTATTCAACATTTTGTTCATGTGTACATTACCTATTAATCACTTCTACCTGGTGCATGAGTCTAAAGCTTAAATTTGATCATCTTCATTTAGATACCAGAAAATGACATGTATTCATTTACGTATTCATGTCTTCATGGTTTGAAAAAAATAATTAAAAATCACTTTCCCTCCTAGTGGCACCTGCATCAATTTTGCCAGTAGTATCTGAAAGCTGTTGTATTTGGAAAAGTGTTAACTGTGCAGGCAGCTCTGATGGAGAATGGGTGACTTTGTAGTCAATATTTGTCTGTATTGTATAATTCACTTTAAACCAGCTGGCAGCTATGTTCATATTCTAGAGTAGTGGGCTCACAGGTGTCTTGAGTCAAGTTGGAGCTTCAGTTTGACTTGGTTCCCTTTGCTAGGTGAGGTAAAGTCAGGAGAGAGGGAGCAGCTATGAATGAGAGAGCTGGGCTCTTGTCAGTGACAAAGAGTCAGCTTTCCTCTGTTGGGTCTCCCACATTATGCTTTTCTCTCACCCAGCAGCTCATCATCCTACCACAGGCCAAGAGTATACAAACCGTAAAGAGCTGGAGCAGCTGCTGCAGCTGCTGACTATGTGTGCATGGAGTTAGAGGATGGAAGCAGCCCATCAGGCAAGCAGCCTTCTCACTAATGTAGTATAAATTGCCTTTCTTGCTGGACATCATCTCAGCCAACAAAGTAGAAGGAAAGCTGAAGCCTGAATGGTGGATTTTTTTGACTTATCTTTTATGCACATTGTTCTTTGATTGCATCCAATGTCTCTCTAAGATGATGACATAATTAATTTAAACCAGTATATTTCTTCATCAATTTTCTTAGGGTTTTTCCCCTCATATCTCCATATTTTGCATACTAGCATGATGGAAGTGTCAAACTATGGCTATTCATAATGGTAACAAGGATCAAAGTGGGGGCATGGTCATTTTATACATAGAAGTTACCTAAATGCGTAACAGGTTACAGTAGAACATGTCATAAAATCACCTAAGTGGGCAGATTTAATTATGGTTAGATCATGTTACTGGAGGTCTCGAGTCACAGCTGGGGCTTCGCTTAAGACTTGTTTTCTCTCTCCTACACAGCCCTCTATCTGGATTTCCATTCTCAGTTTCCCTAGGTGCTTCAGAGGCTTATAGCAGGAGGCTGTTAACAGCAACCCTGCAGTCTCTTGAAACATGAGGGATTTGAAATCATTGTTTGGAAGTATCTCAAATATCAGTGTTGGAGATTGTTTAAAAACAATTAGTTGAAGAGAGAAAGCACTCATTCACCAGCCACCTGGAGGAGCTCCTTGAGGAGCATTTGCCTTGCTTCCTTCTTTTCGCTCTTTCTGTTTCTGGGGAGGCAGTTAGGGGACAGTTCAATCTGTCTTTCATGCTTGCATGTCAGAGAGCAAGAGCAGGAAACATCCTATGGACTCTAAGAAAGACTCCTGTGATAAGGGGAAACAACTGTCCAAAGTGCACATGTGTGCAGAGTGTGAGCAGTCTGAAGTCTTGCCACTATGGGTAAATAACTTTCAGATTCAAAAGGCAAATCTCACATTCTTATTGGAGAAGCTGGAATGGGGTATCTCCAGAAAGCATTGCTTTCTGACCTTTAAAGCTGTTACCTCCAGGGCAGAGTGGAGCAGGATATGTGCCTCACTATTGACTGTGACATTTCTGTCCTAAAAATAGAACACTACAATCTCTTTCTGGTTCAGACCGGCACCTTCTGTGGGTATATGATATTCACACAGGTCTCAATTTTTACAGGGCTTTAGTAGCTGGATATCCAGATGGAATAAATGCTAAAGGCCTCAAATTGCAAAAACGAGGTGAAAAAAGAGGAAGAAAAGTACCTCACTGTGTTTTTGTTTGCTGTAATATAGAAAATGTTTCCTGTGGAAACCTACTGCTTAATCTGAGATCAGAGATGACTAATCCACCTAGAGGATCCTTCAGCAATGGAAAATGGCTGCACAAATCTATGTCAACCAGGGGATCTTTTCTATCTCCCTGATTTACATAGTTAAGAGTTATTATAGTCTTAACTGCAGGCATAGGGATGTATTCTGCACCATAATAAATGCTTTATCTTTTATACTCAAGGTAAACTGTTGATTCCATTTTTATTTTTGAGCATGTTTTGTCTATATGCAGAAATCAAGCATTTTTATGAATACATTCAGTTTCTTGCTAGTTTCAATGACTGTAAAAGGCAGTAAATGTGAATTTACACTGGAGTGGTTGAAAACTGATAAGGGAAATAAAAAATTGTGTAATGCATTTATTTATTTTCCAGCCAACACTGTCAGTCATCCAAGGCCATGCAAAACAAATGTACCAGTCCTGTTAACTGAATTCATGCTGACCTTCATGTAGTTGAGTTGCTCTTTTAATATCAGTATAAAATGGTAACATATGGGAGTTACTGATCATGGGAATACTAAGAATTAATTTTTACAACGGAAGAAACTTTTTCAGTGGGACATTGAGCTTGGGCAAGCTGACATGTTTATGTGGAGTTCAAGTTCCCTCTTAATAAATCTGTTTGGCTACCTACATCTTAATCAAATCTCAGACCAAATCATTTTAGGTCTGGATAAGTCTTTTTGATGTTTTCAAGAAGACCACATTAACTTTGGATGTTGGGGAGGACCCCTTCAGTGCCCTGAGAAGGAACTGACACATCATTTCAACTGCAGCACGAAGATCTGTGTCAGATCCCCTTCAAGACAACACAATGGAACCAGAAACTGGAACGTGGCAGTTCCTTGGGGAAGATGCAAGTGGTATAGGGGAATAGTCATTTGTATAGTTTGGGCAGGTAAAGACAAGCACTCATGTCAATCCACCAGTCATCTGCACAGAAGAGACTTTCGGCTGAAGATCTGATTGAGTAAACTGTGGGACCAGACTTCTGCCTCTGCTTGGAGAACTGTTGGAGAACTGTTTGCTCTTCTTTCAGGGATGGGGAGAGGGGACAAGAAATTGCTGTGTTAACATAGAAGACAGCTCATCCCTTCTAACCCACCTACTGCTTCTGCCCTACTGAACTTCTAGTGTTACAAGGAGGTCATTGTAAATCTGTAGCTTCTGAGCTGAGGAAATACATCCTTCACATTAATAAGCAGATTCCCACAACAAACAGCAATGGGAACTTTTGGGTTCTTCATTGGAAAGAATGATACTAATTGTTTTGCCATAATAAAGTGGTTAGTAGGAGCTCCTTCCCCACATCCCCCTTTTTTTCAGGTCAGTGTGGCACATTCCAATTTGTGTTTGCCTCAAAGCACAGGAGGAATCCCAGATGGAGGGGGAGGGTGGTTTTATCACTCTCAAGTATGCAACCCAGTAAGCCTTTTACTTTCTTCACATACCCCAGTTTCAGGGTACTTGGGAGGATTCTGGATTTCCCCCCACATGCTGAAAAAATGCAGCATTCTTTGTTTTTCCATCACAAATGAACTGAAACCCGTAATCTTTGTACTGAGCAGAAGTGATTAAAATAGTGTGGAACAGATGGTTTAAAAGCTGCCAAAGACTGAATCTTTTGCTATTTTGTTTCTTGAAACAACTACATTAATTCCTGAGTCAGCTTTGAGGGTACCATGATAACTCATCTGAGACGAGAGAGCATGCTTGTTTCTCTGTCTTTGACTGCTAATTAATTTCAACTAATTAATTTATTTTTTTTAAATAAAAAGATGCATACCAAAAGCTGAGGTAACGTTTTCATGTGGGACAAAAATGGAAGTTTTTCATAGAGCTTTTAACAATATTTATTTTCTTGAAAATTTTGCTACTTGTATTAGGGTTTGTTCCATGGCGGGGAAAACCCTGTTCCAGTTCTACTGGAATGAAGACACTGCACTATTTCAAAATGGTGTTTGGTTTTGGTACTCAGGGTGTGTGAGTTAGGTGATTTGAATACACTGATTTGTGCACAGAAATTCCCAGACAATCTTGTGATCCAGAAACCCCTCATAAAGCTGTCAGTGTCAGGTGTGCATTCCCTGCTGTATCCTCCCCAGTGCAATGTTGTGAAACAGCATCTTGCTCTTTTGAGCTGCCTTTTCTTTTTTTTTTTTCATAAAGCCACAGACTGTAGCTTAAATCAAATATTTTTTTTTTTCTTACTGCCAAGCCAAAGCATGTCAGCTATATGAGTGAATGTGTGATGGCATAACACACCATACTGGCCTCTTCCAAGTCTTTCACTTCTGCCAGGGAGCTACTCCAGCAGTTTTATGAGCTGAAAATTATGACAAGGTCTTTTGATATTCCTAGACACCATTGGTTTACTAATGCTACTTAGAGTGATTTTTATGTAGCAGTTCTCTGCTCCCAGGTCTGGCACCCACTTGAGGAGGATTCTTAGAGACTGATTTTGTCAATTTAGAAAAACACGTAGTGGTCATATAATTTTTTGTGAAACCTTGTGATTTTCTTCATGTTTTATAAACTGTGCGTGAGCTGAGCCATTACAATTTTGTTGACTTGATCCTAATTAAATTTAAAGTTTTCAATCAGTAAGCTTCCTAGCAAAGTAACATTTATTTTTACATATTTGATAGTGCAAAATCCCAACCTGTGTTTGGTACAATAGTAAATGACTTCCAGAAAGGAGAGGTAGCAAAACCAGGCAGAATTAGTATTTTTATTTAAACATGTTTTTAATTTTGTTAAGGTTTGCAGTTTTAAATTAGAATTTCAGCAATGCAGTAACTGTCTAATTTCTGTAGATGATGCTGTGTTTAAGCAAAGCAGTTTCAAAAAATGGAAGTCCTGCTGGATGTTTGCTGAAACTGAATTTCATGGCCACCTCCACTTATGGTGATGGGAACCGATTTGTTTGCTTCCCTCATTTTTTCCCAGTGTATCATCTCGCCAAGGAGAAAAACCTTAGCTGGATGTTCTTTTTTATCTAAGCTCTTCTGTGAAGTAAAGAACCTGGCTTCTGAAAGATGTAACTAGAAATCAGGAGGCAGGCATTTGCTCAGGTCTGGGGGTCATCACCAGCAATGCCATTGCAAGTTGGAGACTTGGATTCTGGGGAGTCTGTCCCCTGGCTCTTCTCGGTGGAAGACTTTTGCTGTTATATATGTTATATATGCTGCAGTGTAGTTGCTAAACCTGAGGTGTTGCAGTACACCTGAGACCCACTAGAACTGCGTAATGTTTTGCATTTAAAATATTTACTCTGTTTTGCTTTATTTCCCTAAGGATTTTAAAGGCTTGGTACTAAATCAGTGGGGTTTTCCCTGTTTTTTTTTTCCTTGAATGAAGCAGTATCTCTTGTTGGCCAAACCTTGTTTAATGGACTTGATATCTCCTCAGTTACCAATTATTTTCTAAGGCACAGGAAGGCAAGTGGGAGGAAGGGAAGGTTTTTGAAGGTTCTCTATTGAAACTTCTGGTGTTGTTTATTTTTTAAATTCTCCTAAATACTCATACTAGGAAATTACATAATTGCATAGACTTTTAATTTCCTCAAGGCTCTGTGTGGTCTTCATCCACCTTCTCAGGTGTTGGCTACAAATGTTTAAAATCACTTCCTCACAATTAAACATCTGCTCCAAAGTGACAAAATCTAAGACCACATGTGTCTGAAAGGCCAACGTATGCACCAACAGTTTTTGTTAGTAGATATGATGGCTTTTAATGCACAGGCAGTGAGAAATTGCTCTGCTTATGGAACTCCGTGGGGAAGAGACTGGGTGCTGGTTTTCAGTACACATTTTAAAATGTGCTGCATCTGTGCAACTATTTTAGATGCCTCTTGTTCAAGGTTGTCACTTGCTCTACTAAGGGTTATTTGCTGTCCCCTTAGAGTCTTTTCAGATCAAAAGTAGTCGTGTAAACTGGTACGGTGACTTTACTATTTAATTAGCGGGAATATTAAAAAAGGCTCTATTTTCATATTATAAAAACCTATATCTTATCTACTTGGTGTAGTATGTCTGTTGTACCAAATGAAGATTAATATAGCCAGTCTGATTCTTTGATCAGTGCCTAGTAGTGTTTTTTTGGACTAGCTGCAGGGTAGATGTATTCAAGAGAAAAAGTGATTGTGAATAAATGGTAATAACAGTACTGTAACTGGGAGAGGAATGGAGAAAATAATAGATTTTTTTAAAAATCAGCTTTCGGAGGTAGAATATTGAATATTGATGACATTAGGTACAGGTAACAAAAGATTAAAAGAAATTAATTTCTGAAGATGTCAGAGAAAAATAATGGGTTTGTGCCATGGGGGGAAAAAAAACAATAAAAAAGCAGCAGTGTAAAAAAAATCCTTTGCTGATAGAAGTTCAATTTATGGCTAAATTAAAACGTATATGGAAAATTAACTTAAAATACGTACAAAAGTTTGTGTGGGCATGTTTTTGAGGTACTGTGTGGTTAGGTCATTCTCTAGGTTGTTACTCCTTTTGTTACTCACTCTTAGTCTGCAGACATACAAGCAGGTGACGGAAGAAGGATGTGCTTTGCTGTGTCAGTGCTGTGAAGTAGATGTTTTAAAGGATTTTCTTTTTGGAGAGGGGAGGGGGGCAGTGGAGTAAAGCAGTAAGTGAGAAACAACCCAAATTCCATGTATGGGATAATGTTTCAGGGTTGCAGCCTACTGACTAAGCATTAAATGACAAATGTAAAGTGAAACATTTTCAAAAACTGGAACATTTTACGAAGCAGGATCCCTGTGAACAAAGTTCTCTGAGTTCAAGATGCCAAATTTGGCCATGTAGGCATGAGAGCTGAGCTGTGCCCAGTGTGCTCATTGTGTATGTGCTGCTGAA
This sequence comes from Cinclus cinclus, assembly GCF_963662255.1. NCBI lineage: Eukaryota > Metazoa > Chordata > Aves > Passeriformes > Cinclidae > Cinclus > Cinclus cinclus. The sequence goes on from NC_085052.1 coordinate 24,076,660, forward strand.
CAGCTCCTGATGGTAGCGAGATGACCCAGGCCTTATCACAACCCAAACCATAGCAAAAGGCCACTTAGCCAAGTGAACAGAGTTTTAAAACTCAGCTGTTAGAGTCACCTCCTTGATTGTAATGATATGTCTTCTGAAAAGAAAAAGTGTATCACTCAAAGCTTTCTTAAATGTATAATGTTACCTTCTTAAACAAGTTGTTGAAAAACATAGTTCTTGCCTTAATCTCTTTATTAGTGAGTTAAACATTTGTTACACTGACTACCAGCTGTAGTCAATGTACTCTCTGTCCTAAGGAGGTGACATCATCAGCTGCAGTCACCAAAGAAGAAAGTGCAGAATTTTCAAAGGATGTAGTCTGTGGTTTTTCTGGTGCCCTGATGCAGCACTGGTTGGTTTTAGTGTTGGTGTTACTCACTGGTGCTCTCATACGTCCCGTATGAGATCAGTGCCATTTGTGCTAAGAAACTCTATGCACGTTTTGAAGGTCCTTCCTATGAATACATTCTACTGAGATTGATGGGAAAGAGAGTAAAGGAAGGCAAGGATTGGAAAAGAAGAGGTGGGAACTGAGTTTTAGCCCTGTTAGAGAACTGGGAATGGCCGTCGTGAGTCTTCCCACTGCCTTTGTCATGCCATTGTTTTTCTGTTGGTGCCTTTTTTGAGAGAGAAGACAAAGAATTTACAGAGTTTATGGTCGTGAAACTTCCTCCTGGATTTGAGATTGTGTTCTTAGAAGTGAGGAACCTTCTGCGGAAATGGACAGTGTTAACTCTGTTACAAGAGCTTTTAGACTAATTATAGTTTGCCACCATGAGGTCTGAGGTCTTGTCTGAGAGCAGTCAGAAACCCAATTTAACCAAGCATCTCAGTTTAAGGATCATGTCTTTATGAGACTGTTCAGGGCAATGCAGTGAGTGACAGAAGGGAGCCAGTGTTGCCACAGGGGACTGCGTGCTCTGTATTAGTACCTGACTCAGTGCCCCCCAGAGCACAGTGACCTCCTCACCCTCTGCTTATGGGGTACACCAACAGTCCAGGTCACTCAGCTATTCCCTGAACTGAGGAGAGCAGGCAAGCAGTGGATTTGCTGTTAAGCACTGGTATAATCGATTACATTGATGTGTTGAATTCTTCCCAAGCAGGGCTCAAGTGGCGACACAGTGACTTCTTTGCTTTTTCACCTCTTTGTTTACTGTCTTTGTAAATAAAACCAGTTGTACTTGGGATTTGGTACTGCTTTTATTTTGTAAGATGCTGGACAAAAATGCCTTCTTTTCTATGTCTCTGTCTTTTTTTCATTTATAAATGTAGAAAGGAAAGTGTGCCAGGTTGCCTGGGAGAATTTGGTCTAATTTGGAGCAATCCCCAGTGTGACTGGCTCCCCAAAGCACACCTCGGTCTTGTAAGCTGTTCCTTCTTGCTGCTTCCTCCCAGAAGGCAGTAGCAGGGGTGGCTGCTCCCCCTTGTCTTGGTTGCTTCTCCCAAGGGCACAACTCGCTGCTCTGGTAGTTGAGAGAATGTATGGATCTTCCTTCAGATTTGCGCTCCGTGTTTGAGCTTACTTGCTAGCTGGCATTGCAGCTGATTGACACAGTCATCCTCAGCAGTGTTATGCACAGTAGAGAAGTGTTGTTTTCCCACAATTTTTTTTTCTTACCTTTGCATTTCTCTATCTGCAGGATGAGTACCCTGAAAGAGCATTGTTGATTAAATATCAGCTCTTTAATCTGATGTAATTATTTAGAGAATGTTTTCATGTTTTTGATGAAATGTCTCAGTCAATACTTTGTCTGAAAGCAATATAAATATTTTATCAGAATCATGTAAATCGTGTTATGCATTTTAGTAGGCTTAAGGTAGTTACTTGCCTTCCTGTGGCATTCTGTGGGGATTCAGGCCCCTCTTTCTTAATGCCCATTGCTGTTGTATAAGGCAGTGTCAAAGTCTAAATTCTTTAGAACTTAGTTGTACTTTTAAAGGTAAAAGTTGGCAAATAGTACTAATCATTTGTGTTAACGATGATATTCTAATCCTCCTTGTGTCTCTGGGCAGTAGTGTAACGCCAGTGATTAGTCATAAGAAAACTACTTACGTTGGACCCTTACATCTTAAGTTTAGTTCACCTCTTCCTGTAGCACTGGTGATACTTGAAACAAAATGTTGATTTCATCCATGGTTGGGTTTTCTTTATTTCTCATCATAAATTGACAGAATTTGTATGTTTTTTCCCAGTGTATAGAAACTACTTTCATGAGTCTGCTACTTTTGCTTTTAAATAACTCCAAATTTAAAGATAAATAGGGTTTTTTTTTCCTGATGGCTCTGTTGCTTTATTTTGGAACAAATATTCAGTAATGTAAATGAAGTTGCAACAGAGAAAAAAACAAACCAAGAATGTGTGTGTACGTGTGGGGTTTTTTCATCCAGAGGCCAATGGAGAGAGTACAGGTCAATAAGCATGCACTGGGTGAGAAGTGTTACCATATATGACATTCCCTGGAAGCCAATTAAAAAACTGAAGAGTAACCACCTACACCCAAGTACACTACTTCCTAAAGTCTTTTCTGTAGAGGAGTTGCTAACAAAAACAAAGTGAATCCTTGTTGTTTTTGTAGTGAACCCAAGAAAAAGTCTGTTTTCCTTGTGTGGAAAAATTAATTTTTGCCGTAGACTTGAAATAGTTTGCTTATAGTGTTGCAGGAGATGGTTTGCAGTCAGTGGCATGTATCTGAAATGGGAGTAGGAGCACAGAAGTGACATATTGAGGGTTAGTGAGAAACTAAGCTTATCTCTCTCCAATCTGTCCCTTTCCACCAGTGTAAAAAAAAAAAAAAAAGACTAAATTATTTTATCTTTGCTTCTTTCTTCTCTCTAGTCCCAGGAGCATGACAAGATTTCCAGGAGCATTAGAAGGCATACAAGTCTTTTCATCTTGCTGAAATAGTAATTTCTCTCTACTAAATGAGGAAGCTGTTGAGGAGTGGTATTGAAAGTTACTCATTAACTTCTTTGCTCTCGCTTTGTAAAACTGACTTCATTTCCCCCTCTCTGACTTTGATACAGGAGTTTAAGGCAAACCCCCATGATTCTGATCTGACTGAAGTCAGGAGACTCAGGTCACTAAACTTGGCTCCTTCAGTAGAGATAAAAGCTACCATTAAGTCTCAGAAAGATATAGCAGATGCGAGTGCAGATAGTACCAGAATATAAACCCTACAAATATTGTCAGGGCTACAAATATTAAAATCATAGGCCTTCACCCAGAAGAATGTCCTCAGAGAGGTAAAGGTGAGTCAAAGCAAGAGAAAGGCAATTTGGAGAGGACATCCTCTATGTGAGAAAATAGAATGGTTTTGATGAGATGTGAGGCACTGTAGAAGTTTCATCTTTCCTTCTGGAAAGTCCCTGCCTCATGAAGGTTTGTCATTTCTAATACCTCATCACAGAAATCATCTTTAAGCAAAAGCAGAATCTTTTGTTCTATTAATGCTGATGTCAGTAAATATGTCTAATATTGCCTTGACTAAAGCAAAGAGGAATGTAACTTTCATAACTTTATTTATCTTAACTTTGGTAAAAACAATTTACTTTTCACTCTACTAGCTTTTCTTTCTAGGTGTAAAAGTTTATTATATCTCCTTTAAGAAAAAATTTTAACATGAGTTTAAAATTTAAAGTCCACACAGCATTTTTCCAACAGCAGGTCCTCCAGGGCCAGGTAAGTGACTTACAGAGTAACACTGAAGTGTGCTAAGCCTCACTTAAATAACCTGCCAAAATGTTGATTCTAAAGGTGCAATAGTCAGTAAATAGTTTGGAGAGTTGACATTGACTGTTTGGCCATAAAGTTAAAAGCTGTGGTAAGGATGAGTGGTTTCTCAGTTCTTGGATGTGCTGAACTGAAAATCTTGAAGATGCTTAACTTTGTAGCAGCAGGAGATTTAGCACTTTTAGAAAAAATCAGACCCAATTACGCTTTCTGAAGTACCCAAAATTTCATTTTCTCATCTTCTCCAGATTGTACTCTCTCATTTAAGCACTGGTCTCACTGCACCTGAACTTTCACTTCAATTTTTGTAGTTAGAGGAGATACTTGAGTATGTGTTCTCAAAGTACTTTAAGTAATTAAAAGAAATTAAGTGATTAAAATACAGTTGTCTGGTTAAGCTTCCAAAGAATATGTTCAATTGCAATGTTTATTTTACAGTGGTTTTAAATATGAAACAAAAAGTAAAACCACATTTATGGCCTAAGGAAACATGCAAAATTTCCCTGATTTTACTTTGAAGGCTTCATTAAAAATAGCTCACCATCAAACTTCCCATTTTACAGCTTCTGTTGTGAAATATTTAATCTTTAACACTCAGTCTTTTCACTGTGGACAGCCCTCCAAGGTAATAGTGGACAGAGAGACTCGACTGATGCATATTGATTAAAAAGAGGATAGTTCCTGTCATTCACACAGGAAGGATCCTAGACTTGATCAGGCTGTTTCAAAGTGTCTCTTGGGACAAGATCCTGTTCTGGTGCCTGTACATTGTAAAAGCACAACTTCTGTGAAAGTCTCCATGTGATGTTGCACGACAGAAGTAAGAAACAGTGTTGAATACTGTTGGATATTTTCCAAATTATGTATATTTTCGTTGCCATACTATTGCTTCATATTCTTTCAGAATGTAAATTATTTAACAGATGGATGTAGTTATTAGAAGATCTGAAGTGTGAACATTCCAAGGTGTAGATTTGCTCTTACACTGAAAGTAGGCTAGATCTATGCTAGAAATCCTCTAGTAGAATAGGATATGTTTGTATGCATGCCAGAAGCCCTCTTTCAGTGGTATCACATAAATCCTCAATTGTAAATTTAATTTCAGCGAGAGCCCAGTAAGGGCAATATAAGGCATAGCTTCTTGCCAGTATGAACTGTGCTTGTGCTTGGTAGGAGCTGGCAGCAGGGCTGTCTTCTGTGGTTGTACTGCTAAATATTTCTCAGGCCTAGAAAACTTTCAGCCTCCTTTAAAGAAACAGATAGACTGCTTTAAAGAGAAATATGCAGAAGATGGTAAAAAGAAAAATGAAAAATGTGAGTGTAGCTATTTGGTAGGAATGTGCCAGGTATATATTGGTGATCTCAAAGTGAGTGATTCTTTTGTGTGGTAATAATATGTTTTGGTAACTTGGTGTCCTACTGTACTCAGCTTGTTTGACCCACAAGATATGATGCTTTAAAGTGAATCACAGTTTAAGAAGAATTGAATGCACTTAATGGAATTCCTCTATATCTATGTGTAGGTATATGGTTATTTATCTTGCATGCCCTTGTATTTTGTCCTTAACTATTGTATTTCCATGATTATATTTGAGAAGGTGCAATTATGCTATCTATAGAATACGGAATGTTCTTCTTAAATCTAAGTAATAGATAGTGAAGAGTTAAAAATCTAAGGTCCTATTAATATGTCAGATATGCTGACACAAGTTCTTTGGTCCTTTTCCTGACAGAACACCCATCTTTAATTTGCTCCTCTCTTTACCCATATAACATTGTACATCTGTCCTTGAAAACAGCTCCTGCAGCATGAGCGTAGCCAGTGGAGTCAATTTAACAAAGGTTGCTGTCTGTGTCCTAGCAGTGCAGGCAGACAGCCTGGAGCTATGACTTATAATCAGCTGAACAGGTATATGAATAATTACTAAAGATAGAAACCTGTGTTAATTGCTGGGTTTAATCCTGTTCTCATAAATTGTTACAGAATCACCCCCTTCTAGCAGTAACCATCACCCTTCTCCTAGCATTAACATGTCAAAATGAATATTTTTCTCAGATCGTAAGTAATCTAGTAGATTTGAGAACTTTTTTGGTTTTGAGATTCTTGCTAGTATTTGAGCATACTCTCTGAGAGTCCTTTATATCCACTTGGAAGCTTTGAGGCCTTGAAGTATTTGGAGAAACTGAGTGCCAAGTTTGCCAGTTTCTGAAAGCAAAAACTGATGTTAAGCTGCTGTTTCTCTTAAAATGTTTGTCTACTAAGAGGTTTCTTTAACTCTGAGCAAAGCCACTTTCTTTTCAGACCATTCCACTTTTTCTCCAATCACTCTACATTTGATTATCAAAACTGAGAAAAAGATAAAGAATGCCTCTCTCCCTCTAGTTCAGTCCTGTTGCTAATACAGTAATCCTCAGTAAACGGGAAAAATTAGGGATGCTCTTAGAAATTGATTAGAGTAAGAGGGAAAGAGTGGCAGTGACTGCATTTGGTCTTCACCAAGAGCATTTTGCCTTATTAGGCTACTTAGCAAGCTAAACTGTACTTCATCTCACAGTCCTCTAAAAATAACTCTGTATGGCTTTCTGGCAGATTCATATAAAAAGTGTATGATGATGGTACATGGGGTTGTTTAAATACAAAGCTAGAAGCATGAGCTGGCCTCCAAATGATGAATGTCTTTGTATTCCAGAATGGAAGCTTTCCAAGACAGTGATGCATAGCCACCAATTTGTAACTTTTCTTTTAATTTGTAACTTTAGACTTTTATCTATTTTATTATTATATAACCCCTCATATGTTTGATATGGCATCATGAAACATCTGAATGCACTTTCAGTGGTTTTTTGCGCTCCACAATTGATTTGAAAAAAGTGACATTCTATGTTGTTTTCATAGATTTTTTTTTAATTTAAAAAAAACCCCACACTGCATCTCAACCGTCTCATTTTAGTGCTCTCTCAGTTCACTCATAGCACAGAGAAGAAGTTCTGTCACGAACTTTCCTATGTATAGAATGTAGCTAGTGAAGGTAATGAAGGAGGTGTCTTCTCTTTACATCTTTACATCTTTCCTTACTGCATTTATGTCCCACTCAGGATGTTTGTATCACATATTCCTTCTCACAACTGAGACCTTCCAAATACTAGTGGATTGGTTTTAAAAAGTAGTAATGGAAAGGATATAAGCAAATAGCCTAGATTTCCTCTCAAACCCATTTTTGGAGTAGAGGCAGCTCAGTGAAATAGGACCCAGAGGGGTCCACATGCAGAGGGGAAGACAACTCCAATTGAACCAGAAAACCAGAGCAGCAGCTCCTCACACTACTGTGGTGGGGCTGGGATATGAAGTGTCAACTGGATATGAAGGCTTAGAAGGAAAAGATAAAAGAAAATAGTCCCTGGAATTGACTATTCATAGAGGGCTTATTCTTTTGAGATAACAATGAGGAATATTCATAGAATTTATATTTCTGGAAAATAATTGTGAAGAGTCAAAACAGTTCAGACTGGATTTATAATGCCAAGATGTGCTCAGGAGCCTTAGCAGGGCTTCTACTTTCCAGGCTTCAGTTTCATTTACTCTTTTACATGCCATTAGTTCTACATTGCCTCACAAGTTGCTGTTCTAATAGTTTTCTGTCTTCTTTCAGTGAGACCTGATTAAGTTGCTGTCTTAAGAGCTGCCTCCTTATCCCCTTGAACAATTAATCAGGGAGAGAGGAAGCTTACCTCTAACCCACAGCTTGCCAGAGGTGGGACTTCTGCTATATGCTCAATAAAACCAAATATTTTTAGGGAGAATATATTCTTAACCATCCTGAAAAGCAGCAGAAAATATGTTTTATTGAAGTGCATGCTAAAGCTTTCTTAGAGAGGTAGTAGTACTCATTGCATTTGAAAGTCTTGCTTTGTTATAACAAAGTTTTTTAGTACTTTGCAGAACATAAGAATGCTGAAAGATTTGTTTGAAATCTAAAGAATGGTTCATCAGCTATTCCCTGAAGTGGTGGAAGGCTAAAAATGTCTAAGCTACATGGGGACAGTCAAGCAGTTTGCAAAATGTGGTATAGCAATATTTTATCAAAACTTTGTGAAAAATATGGATGTTTTAGAAATCCACTTGATTATGCTGAAAAATTTGATGTTGAATGGAAAGGGCTTCAGTTAATTTTGATTTCTTTCTGATTTGCTAGAGATGTCATGAGCTCTAGCTCAGGTGCCAAGAGGCACTGAAAGCCATTTGTGCCATGCTCCAGTTTACCTAGGAATTCCACTAGAAGCATCCAAAAATTAGAAAAACAATGAAGCTCCCATGTCATGAAAATCAGATTTTTAAAACCTACATTAGCATTTGTAGCAAAATAGATACATTACAATAAGGGCAGAGCATCACAGGTGGCGTGTGTTGCATCTGTCTTTAAAATTGCCTGGTGAACAAGCTGGACCATGAGGGGGCAGCTGCAGGTGAAATAGTGCTGGGGACAACTCTGAGTTGATGCCATCAGTGCAGTGACACCTTAGGTCTGTAAAGCCTCTCTTCTGACTCTACAGATAATTACAGATGTAATTTTTCCTTAGTGCACTTTGTTCTTTATTTCTGCATGCTTTGGTTGCTTTTGCTTCACAGTTTTCCATAAAAGTGTAGCTGTGAAGAGAACCAAAGACACAAACATAATGAATGGCTTCACTGTGTACTCCTGAGTGGTTTTTGCATTGTAATTTTATAGATCTTGTTTTTCTGCCCATGGTATGGTAAAGATATTAAATCAAAAGGAAGAATGAAGGAAATAGAGATTAGAAAATTGCAACAGTATTATATGGACTTAAGGTAGATCTCCTTTTCCAAATATTTTGACAATTGAGGTGTTCATCAGAATGCCTAAAGGTCTGTCCTGAGTCTTTGCAGAGGCTTGAAGGAATATTGTTTTGTAATGGGGTAACACAAACATGAGATTTCCACTGTCTTGAAAGTTAAATAGGGCATAAGTGTCTTTCAGATTCTGAGTGTTTTGGTCCAATTGCTGTGTGCATCCAAAACAGCATTTGGTGTTTCCAGATCAGAAGGTTCATCAAAAACATTTAGTTACCAAGGGCTACAAGCAAACAATGGTCATGGGCAACAGGAAAAAAAGCAGATGCTGTGTTACTACCTTTTGTACTTCCCTACCTTTGTTTTATAGAGCCTAATGGAGAAGGTGACCAAAAGATATGTACTTTAGTCATAGAATTATTTGCAGTATAGTAATCTCTTACTTAAACACGATAGGACTTAATCAGGTGAAAGGGTTTTTTATTACTGTGTTTTTAAATACTGGGTTTTCCTTCCATACCTCTTTTTGGAAGGCGTTTATTTGATTATGTAAAAATGGGTTATGCATGAAAGACACATGATGCAGAGTCAAAGGATTTTAATTTCTGTTTTTCAAGTACATGGCTGGTTTTTTACTGGGATACAGCCCTTAGATTTATAGCAGCTTCAACTGATTCAACCTACTGTGAAACATTAGGAAAAATCGACAAGGCCACTGATCCATGTATTCTGTGTATTTCAACTATGTAATTGTAAGCCTTCTAAAGAGTTTTCTGAATCCTTTGAATCAATAGTAAAATATATACATATCCAGGGAACTAATTCTTGGGCAAATAACCTGCTCTAGACAAATATTGTAAGGAACTACCCCGCTGTGTTCAGCAGTGCAGCAAAACTCGGATGAATAAAGATTGGCCCCTGAGATAAACCTTTAAATCTTTGGTCATAGAAAATTTGCATTGCTAAAGGATTATATTATGACTCAGTGGGCAATAACTGCTATTACAGCTACTTGAAGAGATTTTCCTTACCCATTTGTGCTTTCTTTCTCTGCTCTTTTCTCAGCATACCTCTCACAATGATATTACAGTAGAACATGATGCTGTCCCTCCTTGTACAGTCTACTTGATACTGAAGTATCCAAATGGGTTATTTGCTCTCCACCCCTCTGCAGCCTCTCCTTCTTTTTCTGTTGGTGGTCTACCCCTTATTACAGGTGTTGATCTATTTGATTTAAGTTTTTGTAATATCACCGAAGAGAGGCAAGGAAGGAGAGAAGTGAAAATTGTGCCCAAAGGTTGAAGTAGTTGAAGATAAGCATCATGCTGTTTGTACTGAGCAATCAAAGGCACCTGAACACACGAATGTGTTCACATCATTATCTTGTTCACCATAAAAGACTGGTGTTCCATGGGCATGTCTATTGCATCATCGCAACTTAAGGACAGGCTCCTGACTTCTTAAAAATGCACTCCTTTGGAGAGGTGTCTTGGCATGGAGAGCAGAGAGCAGCACCATAAGAACGTGGTTTGCTTCTGTGCCAAGCAGTGGCAGACAGGATTGCGACGTAGAGAGTTTGTCAGTAATATTGTTTTGCATTGCCAGTGTATGCTGTTGCCTCTTGCTTTGAGATAAATAGGACTTCTCTGGAAATCTTGTAACTCTTCTCCTTAATCAGCTAGAGGTGATCCAAGTAAGCGTTTCCCCTTCCCCCCCCCCCTCCCAGAACTCAAAGATGTCCTGACCCCTGTGTCCCCTCCCCTGTGGGGCTGAGCTGGGACAGCAGCCAGCAGCAGGCATACCCCCAGACACTGGGATCCCTGGGGCCTCAGCAGAGCCAAACAAAGCACAGCCAACGAGCCTGCTCTCCCACCTCTGCATAAAAAAGGTGCTTCCCAGTACAGACCTGCTTCTCCCAGTAGTATGTGCCTTCAGTGAGTTGTGTTAATAGTTATCATTGCCTGAGATAACCTTCCTTGTGATGCAATTTGACATACTGCTGTCAGAGGGACTTAAACATAGTAATCTTTAAAAATTATTGGGAATTTGCCCTAGAGAAAAAACTGCTATGATTAATTTCTACAAATGATAAACCACTCCTTCTTCAAAATACTGCATGTTATGAAGTGTGATTTAATCCATTTGACTATAGAGCCTGATGCTTCTGACAACTGTGACTCAAATGTCATCACAGAAAGTGATATTTCAAGTGGCAGGGTGGGATTAGAAGCCTGCTGAAGATTTGTCAAAGGAGAAGTAAGTACATAATTTTTAGATAAGTGATTTGTCTACTCTGAACCACTTCCTCTGAAAAGACAGGCAGCTTTGAAAGAGAAACTTACACTGTTACACTAGAAAGAGCAATCTAATTGCAGAGAGATACTACTTATAATGGTAGGTAGAGAAAAAAAATGTAGGGATATATAGTAGGGATGTGATATGGATATGATAGTAGGGAATGTGTTTTCTATACAGAAAAAAAAAGTACTACTTTTCGCCTTCAGAAGATAACCTAATCAAGGCTTGTATGAGGAAGGAGCCAGTCTCAGTGCCTGGGACCTCGCAGCCACCTGATGCGTTCTTGTTGCTGCTTTGTGAGTTTTTTCAAAATATGAAAAAACACCATGATAGCTTATGAATTGTGTGAAAACTCTGTAAATGCAGTAAAACCCGAAACAAGCACAGAAGTGTTCATTTGATCAAGAATTCATGTAGCATTAGAGCCATTATCAATTTTATTCACATCCACCAAGTCTGAACTCGGTGCACTTACATTAGTAAGGCAGTTTGGTACTTGTTTTGGATTACTGACATGCTTCTCATTGCTTTGACAGTCCCCTGAAACTTCTGCTTCCTATATCTATTCTGCCAGTCTAGCTGTCTAATTTACACCTCCTTAAAGCATCTGTCTGCTCTGAAAGGCAATGAAAAAAAATGTGCAAGGTTCTGTACTTTCCTTCCATGTGATTGAATCTGAAATTTGACCAACTGCAATGGAAACTACATTTTGTGTAAGAGTTTGTTACAGCAGCCCCGTGGGTCCACCTGCATCTGTGAGGACCTAGCTGAAGGCTTGCCCAGGCTGTACAGACTGTCTGCTAGGGATGCTGGCCCAGTGCTGAGTCCTGGACCACCCGTGGCAGCTGTATTGTTATGAAATGTTCCTTCAGCCACACTTGTGCAGCTCTGAGATTGTACCAAGTGTGGAGGGTTTGGTTTGCAGTTCTGCTTGGTCTGATGGCTGTGGAGAGAAAGCAATAACCCTGTCTGACAGGCTGACCTTGAGATCCTACATCAGGAGGGGAAGTTAAGTGAGAGCACACGTAATTCTTACCTGTTTGTAGTGGATTCCCTAGGGGGGAAAAAAACGAAAGATAGAAAAAATAACATGAAATTTGACAATGCTTTTTTATAGAATCATTTTTCAGAGAAGAGCTGCTCTTTGATATCTGTGATAGTTTGCTGCTCCGATCTGTCATGTTGCCGACTCTCTGCTAAGGTGTTTGGGAAGCACATTTAAGTGACTAAGCATAGCAAGGGAACCTAGGGCTATTTTTTCACTGAAAGGAATTTTGCTGGAGAGACATTACTTGTTTCGAGTCCTCTTTCTTTATTATTATTTTTTTTATTTGTATTTTGTTTGTTTCTCTCTGGAACCTGCCGGCTGCTTCCCTGCGAGGGCCGGGTGCGCCTTTAAGAGGCGGAGGTGCCTTTGTGCAGGTTGTACGGGGAAGGAAGTGGCTCTGCACCGCGGAGGGTGGCAGGAAAAGGCTGGTGCTCGGCTGGCCACAACTTAAACTGTCAGTTTTCCCTTTGAGAGACAGCAAAAAATTGTCACATTAGCTTCCTGGGGGTCGATTGTTTGTTGTTTTGTTTTTTTTTTTTTTTTCCGCACTGTCAGTTCAAACGCTGAGCACCGCAGGCACAGCCGGACGTGTTTAAAACTCTTCCATTGGCAGCCCTGAACTGGCAGTGGCGTGGGAACGGGTGATGTCTTGGGAGCAGCGTGCGGCCGGCAAAGGCGAAGACCTGAACTCGCAAACACAGCACAAGGAGCCTGCCCGGGCCAGGCTGTCCCGCAGGTGACAGCGGTTCCGGTGGCATCCCGCAGCCCCCGCCCGCCTGCCTCAGTTTCCCCTGCCGGCGGAGGGACGGCGCCCGTGGCTCCGCCGAGCGGCAGCGCCGGGGCGCCCTGGGGCCCGCAGCCGGCGCCGCCGCTCCAGCGACCTCCCCCCTCCGGCGTTCCTGGGCCCGGCCCGGCCCCCCGGTACCTGCTACCCTGCCCTGCCCTGCCCGGCCCGGCCCGGCCCGGCGGTACCTCCTGCCCTGCTCGGGGCGGCGGCCGGTCCGGAAGGAAACTCCCGGCTGCGGGGGCCGCCCGCCCCGGGCGCTGCTCCGCCGCCGAGGCTGCCCTGGACGCTAATTAGCATGACTAGTTTGATGGATTTAGTCAACAGCATTCAGCAAACAGGGTAGGGGGGAAGCAAGGGTACAAGATTTCCCAAATCTTAAGACTTTTTAGCCCCGGCGCCCTTAATGGTTTGTTACGCGGGCTCGAACAAGTGTTGCTTCCAATTAATTGATCGAGGGGATTTATTTTAGTATTTTGGCTGGGTGCCAGAGACAGAGGCTTTGTCCTAGCGTTTTAAGCACCACCCCTCCTTGCAAGTTTGAAATGTGAGCTGCCTGGGTGGTTTTTTTTTCCCTCCTCTCTTTCTCTCTCTTCCTTCTGGCAAAGTGGCTGTGGCTGTGTGTGTGTGTGTGCGCGCGTGTGCGTGTGTGCACGAGAGTGAGAGAAGGACATACCTCTGTGTGTAATGGGAAAGCAAGACATGGATCACTAGAGACAGAAAAGAGAACCATCAATATCAGTAACATGCAGCTGAGGTGAGATTTTTCTGAGCGTTTGATTTTCTTTAAAACCCTTTCGGAAGATTTACAGCAGCCTTCTGCCATGCTGTATGCCGAAGACGTACTCCTAAGCAATGTCATAGGGATGCTTACATGTCTATCGCCGTTTTAGGTCTTCGCGTACGTGTGAAGTTTTAAAGCTTAACCTGATTCTCTTTATTGTCTCTAGAGGGTTGTAGCTTGAGCACAAATAGCCTGTTGGCAAGTACGGCATGAGCCCATTAGCAAGACTCCATCTGTGATTGGTTTTGCCTGGAAACCGGGAGACAAGCAATGAATAATTGATGCGTGTTGTGCAGTAGCTGGACAGGCAAAGAGGAGAGAGAGAGAGGGAGGAACAGAGCAGGGTGCCCTCAGAGAGGGAGAGCGAACAAGCTTGAAAATAGCTACTGGCTGCCTTGTGCTGTGAGATGAAGGCAACCCCGGCTGTCTTTGTTCTGCACTGGCTGGTTTCTGCCTAGAAGTGTTTGCAGACATATGTGGCCTCTCTGCAGCAGCAGAGGCGGGCGCGCAGAGGAGGGGCGGCAGAGGAAGCCCAGGCTTGTGAATGGGATGTAACTCGGGGGTGAGTTGGTTCCGGGGGGGCGGGGGCCGTGCGTGCGGGAGCGGGGCCGTGTGCTGGAGCGCGTTCGCCCCAGGAGAGCCTGCGCCCGTGTGCATGCCCGTGTGCGAGCGAGCGTCTCGGCTGCGTGTCCGTGTGTGTGCGGGAGCGGGTGCATTGTGGGAGCGGCCGCGGGGCTGGCAGCGATGGCAGCGGGCCCTGCCCTGCCCTGCCCGGGTACCGCGGGCCGCCCGCGCCCGGCCCGCCGCGGCTCCCCGCCCGCAGCCTGGGGCTCAGCCCGCGGCGCTCGCCAGCGAGCTCGCTGGCTGCATCTGCAGTCATTAAACCAAAAGGCAGCACCGGTTATCAGTGGCCTTTCCTGCAACTTTAGTCTGTCTGGCGCTGTCAGAATGTGACAAGCTGTTCTGCAAACAGCAGTGACAATACTGCTGCCACCATTTCATTTTTGCTGTCTTTATAAAGACCTTGCCGTGCAGAACTCACATCTGTGGCAAGTGCTTTCACAGAAGATCTCAAAGTAGTGTTAGTATCAATGACAGTCTCAGGTATTCCAGTTGACATGTTTTTTGCCCCTTATGTTGAGTAGTAACAAGTGTCTTGTTTAATCTCTTCCTGCGTAAAAACTAAAAAGGATATTTAATTTGCATGTGATTTTAGGAGTTTTCAGAAAGTTTCAAACTAGTGATACCAGACTGAAATTTGGGACATTAGTTTTATTGTTTTGTTTCATTTGTTGGCTTAATGCAAAGAGTATCTAAAAACAGAATAATATAGCATATGTCAATGTATGCCAAAAACAAAGGGCAGAGGACCTATACAGCTTCACTGTTTGCAATTCAGATGTTGACAGCATGGTCTGTTGGGGGAAGAGAGGTTGCTATTTTAGATAACAGCTCTTTGTATTGGCAAAATCGCTGTGTAAGGTGAAATAGACTTTGCATAAAGTAGCATCAGTGATTCTGTGTCCACTAAAGCCACTGTCAAAACAAGCTGTGACTTAGTCATACAAGCTGCTTGTCCTGAGTTCAGGTGAGCCCATTATAAGGTCCAGTTAAAATTCCCTTACTATCTGTCATCTTTTGATGAAGTAAGTGCTCTCTGTAGACATCTCATGGGGTGAACTGGTTAAATTGAACCCACATTTATGACAACTTACCCTGGCTCATAGTATTACAGAAGATAATGTTCATTCTGCAAATCTGTCGATTTTAGAATGAAAAGTTACTGTGGAGACAGTTTCTTTCAAGAAGTCACGTCTCAGGTTAAATTAACCAGGTCCTAAGGCTAGGGTGACCTAAGAAAAGCAATTAGTGTGACTGAAACACTTCTTGGAAATGGAAGTACATAAAACTAAGATCCAGCTAAAATTGCTCTATGTTGCCTAATACTTCCTGTAGTTTTTGTTCAGATTAAAAGTTTATTACAGTTATATTGGTAATAAAGTAATTATCAGCATCTAATCATGCTTAAAAGTGGAAGTCCTCTGAGTTGAGCAGAAGCATATCTCTCCATGCTGTCACCAATCTGCTTAGCAGAATTTTGTTCCTCTTTTTGCTTAGCATTTAAATTGGGATGGCAGCTAAAGTGCAATAGAATATGTGAACAAAGTTTGGGTTTTTGTAAATTTATTTCAGAAGAACTCAGTAATGCTCCAATTTTGGTGAGCAGAGGAGTGAACCAAAGGCTTGGTATCAAATTTATGATCAAAGTTTGATTTAAGCTATTACTTAACATTGATTCCATTTCCATTCACCCCACCTTCACCCCTTTCTGGAGGAGCCATCAGAAAATCCCTGGGAAAATAGGTCTGTAAATGCAGTGAAATTTCACTAGCAAAGAAGTCATCTGAATGAGCAAGGTACAGTTTCATGTTAGCAATTGAAAATACTGACCATAAGAAAGGTTTGAAATGTAGTCTTAAGCCTTTAATCTTGTGTAGATTGTAGTAGAATGGGTACAAATGTCAAAGCTGTCACTGTCTCTATGATCCTGGCTGAAATGTTGCTGTGTTCATGTTTCAGTGAAACACGTGCACTCTTGGTAATTACTT
This sequence comes from Cinclus cinclus, assembly GCF_963662255.1. Taxonomy (NCBI): domain Eukaryota; kingdom Metazoa; phylum Chordata; class Aves; order Passeriformes; family Cinclidae; genus Cinclus; species Cinclus cinclus. Next base: position 24,092,765 of record NC_085052.1, read on the forward strand.
GTGCTGAAAGTAGCATTTAGTGCTGGGACCCTTATGCTGCATGGATGCTTCAGGAACATCCAAGACAACTTGTCCATGTGTAGTGAACAGGGGACAGCTATTGAAGAAGCAGAGCATGCAAACCAACAGTGAGAGAAAAACAGAGGATACTTAGGCTCAATGAATAAACAATTTGTTGTTGTAGTAACAGGTGCGGTATTAATTACGGTGAGATAGTTTAGAGAGAATAGTCTGGCAAAACAGGCTTGCTGTTGCCATAAGAGTTAGTACAGCAATTAGTTCAAGAGAGTCTCTGAATCCAATGCCCCAAGCCCCTGCAATTACAAGATGTGTAACTAAGGCAAGAGAATAGTGTTTTTCTATGTCATGAGGTAAGCTGAGGACACAGAAGTTCCCACATTATCCTCAGTTGTCACTGGGACTGTGACAATGCAAGGCTGCTTTCTCATGACCATTACACCAGCGAAAGGGATATTGTTGATCAACAGTGACCAAAAAAATCATTAGAGTGAAGCCATCAGGAAACTGCCACTCTATGGGATGGCATGACTGTAGCTTTTTATTCTCATAACAAAGGAATAGACTGTAGATTGTATTTAAAAATATCAGAAGAGCCAATCAGGGAAGAAGTTAACCAGCAGAAAACACCCCCAAAACCTTATCATGTGAAACATTGCTAAAATTATGTTCCAGAGATCTCAGTGAAGATTCTCTCTGGTTTGGTTCCGCTCAGTTGGAGAACAGAGAGTGCCACAGGAAATACCTTCCTCTGAGGCTCTTTGGCAAGGGGAACTTCTGTTTTCTCTTGTGTGGAAGAAACAGTAGAAACTGCTCCTAACAGACTGCCATGAAACTGCTTGTAAAAAGCTGGACAGCAACGTTTTTGCTCAAGGAAAAAAAACAGAAAAAAAACCCCAGAACAAACAAACAAAAAATAAAACCTAAAACGTGGGGAAAAGTGGTTTCTTCCCAGCTGCTCAGCTATTGCTGCACTGTAGTTCAGAGCTATGCAAGCTAGAGCTGGGTGATCTAATTGAAGTCTCAGAAGACTTTCTGGGCATGTGAAGAGCTGTGCAGTCTGAGTGGATGGTTCACTACTTCTGGTACCTTGCAAGATACAGCAGAGACATATCCAGAGGGTTTAAAAAAAAAAAAAAAAAAAGCATGTAACAAATGAACCCACTGTGTGTCTGCTAAATTTCCTAGAGTTTGTTTTCCTTGTACTGCCTTTCCAGAAGAAACCAAAAAGTTCTGTGGGGAAAAAAAAAAAAAAACATGACATGACATCTGTTTCACTGTAGTGTGGTGTTGCTGGTTGTTTCTTTGAAGTAAGCAAAACAAAAATAAATAAATTAAAAATAACTAAAAGTTAACACACTTGAAAGAATATATGAAGTTTATATCATTTGGCTCTTCTAACAGCAGGATAGGAACCAAAGTTCTACAGTGTATACCTTCATCTAAAATGCTGAAGCAAAACAATGTTTTGGTATGTAAAACAGTTGTTTTAGAAGTAACTGAAAACAATTTGAAGTTAGTGAACAAAGCCTTTTAAACCAGCATATAAAATGACAAACTAGCCTTCAAATGAAATGGCTGTTTCACTAATTGTGAGAGGTGCACCAATGAGCAATAAAGCAAAGCAGTAATGGGGAAGAGTGTGTATCCATTCATCATCAGGGAGAAAGCAGCCAGCCAGTCTGGCTTTCAGTGACAATTCAGTAGGGAAACAAGAGAAACCCAGAAAGAACACACACAGTTTTTTATTTCTAGGTTTTTTCATTTCTATTTCGCAGGGGTTTTTTATTTCCATTTTTAATTGGAAGTTGCTTGAAGAATTTTCTCATTAAAATCAAGACAAAGTATAGTTATAAAGAAAAATGAGTGACATTGGGACAGTGATAACTTCAGTAGTGTGGAAGGCTACCACTCAGCCCTGTAATAATTACTATACATTTCTTCAGTTCTTGACCTGGATCATCTTAAATATTCTCTGGAGTGTGTTACTAATCTTGAGTCTTAGCCTGTTTGGGATCATTCTATTGATAGTAATCCAGCGCAACCAAAGACAGTTTTACCTATTTCATGAAAAAAAATGAGTTATTTTGTTCTCAGTGGTCTTTATTACTACCAATAAAATATTTTGACAGACAGCTAAGCTCCTAATTATTTTTGTTTATTGTAACTGAAGTACAGCTCTCAACATTTTGATGAGTAACTTCTAATGTTTACTTATAAACTTCTAATGCTCAAATTGAATGTTGTTGTTAGTATGTGTTTTTTATACCTTCTCAGTGCCCCTTGCATCTATTAAGTTTCAGGAGGTAGGCAGGCTGGACTCTCTGTTGACATCCTGGAAGCAGACAAAATCCCACAATTCTTGTGGGATATACAATACAAGTGTTTTAGAAGGCTATTTGGATATAGTGTTATAGTACCTGGAGGGGTTCATTCTTTCAAAATCTTATCGTTAAAACTATCTGTACTGGATTTTCAAAATCGTTCTGACCTAACTTAGTTACAAATAAAGTGAATAGAGCTTCAGTAGAAGCAGAACTAGGGCAGATGGGAAGAACAGGGATTCTCATAAAATACACTCCTTTACTTTTTCTTGACTACCTTTTTGTGGTCAACCTAAGAAGATAACGGGGAGAACTTAACATGAGTTTGTCACAGGACTCCTTCAGTTCTCAGTTAGCTATGTTAACCTGCTTTACTGACCTGGTGTTTGCTTTTGTGGTTTAATATATTTAACATTTATTAGCGACCTTATTTCTGCATCAGTATGTAGTAGGAAAAGAAAAAATACTGGGGAGAGGGTGTTGAGCCACTTTGTGCCACTTACTTATCCGTATACCAGGCCAGACTTGAAGGAAGGGTGTTAACAGTACTTTTGCTGTCTTACCTACTGACACTATCCTAGTGTTTTAGAAAGTTAAAGTTTTCAAGCACCAGCCTAACAACATGCCTTTCAGAGGAGCCTGTCATGATTTACTTATTCATACAGATTGCAGTGGCTTATGTAGTCTTGATCCTGCTTGATCTGCCAGCAGTATTTGCTTCTATTGATCACAGGCTGTTATTTGACTGCCTTGAGCAGCTTGTAGGTCTCCCTGGTTCTGTTAACGGGGTCTGCTACGGATGTTTCTCAGCCTTCTCATTTTCCTGCTGTCAGTAGTTTTAACTACAGATTTCCTGCTCAGACAGATACTCTGCAGAATTGTGTCATGCTGTTTGTGTTTTCCAGTAAGTTTGGGAGCACCTTCGTGAACTGTGGTGCTGAACCGAGGTTCTGTCCTGATTTGGCTCTTTGCTCTGGTTTATAATGCATGTTTGGCAATGTGCCTGGTTGTCATGTGAAGTTGTAAGTGTGTAAAAACTCCTCCTATGCTAGGTGTAATAAAATACCATATGCTAGAAATAACCAGCAGTTCTTCATGTTCCTGTACACCTTCACATTCCTACTGTTTTTCTAGCAACAGGGCAATTGAGAGGTAAGTCTGGAAGAAACTAGTCATCTTGTACATAGACAAGTACTGTTAAATTGTCCTGTATCAGCCCACTTTCCAAATGGCTGTATATGTTTTCTAACTATTCCTTGGGGTGGAAGTACTGTAATTCCTTAATTGGCTGATTTACCTGGAAGGTCCTTGACATAATTGAGATCTGTCAAGAAATATTCTTCATTAGACCAAAGTTGCAGTAGGATGAGGTCAGAAACAAATGTTCACTTAAGTTAATATATATGGTCTTAGTCCATTAGTAATGGAAGATTTTAATTTTTTTTTTACTTAATGACTTTACAACTAGTAGATATACTTTTAAGATCTATGCAAAATAGAAATGTAGATGGCCCTTGTGTATTTTGTTTTTCTGGTTTTAGTACAAGACTGACCTTCTTTAGAACATGCAGTTAAGCTTCTATCTGTTACTGTTTGTGACACCTTGTATAATTTTGATAGAAACACAGCCCTGTAGATGGTCTTTGAGCAGACAGAACAGTTATTCGCAGGCTGGCTTTTTGAAGAAATACAAATGGAAAGATGGAAAATTATAAGGACCAAGTGATTTTTTTGCTTGTAAGGAATACATTTAACGTATGATGACCCACTCTTTCCATCCTTCTATGTAGACACATCTGGTAAAACTAGGATGTTGGCTGTCTGGCTTGCCTGACGTTCAGCAAACTTCTGCTTTGTCTCTACATCTACAAAAGATATCAGGGAGATTAATTCTCTCACAGAGAGAGTTTGAGACTTTTTAGAGTTGATCATTAGTGTGCAATACCCCATAATCTTAGATTTTGTATTATGTGATAAGCAGAAAAGACACAGTTTATAATATTTGCTAAGAGTAGGTTATAGGAGATCAGAAAATGGAAGTTTTAAAGTCCCATCTTAAGTGCTGACTTTAAATGACTCACTTGAAGCACTCATGAATCATGTTGCAAAAGCAAAAATGTCCTTCGTGTTAAATGACTGTAATCTAAAATGTTACAGAGAGCTAAATGGTTTATTGATGTCTATTTCAGAGGCGTTTACCTGCACCTGTAGCCAGCCCATTCCATTTATTTTGGCTTGCTGACAAATTAGCAGGCTATTTGTATGTCAGATTTGGTCAGTAGTCAGCTCCCACCCCCTTACATATTGAACTACTTCTAATTTAATTGTGTGTGGTATTGGCAATTTATTATCCAGATAGATGTCATTCAGGGGAACTTTTTTGCACAGGGAAGAGAAAAAGCAGATCTATTTGTGTATATTCTCATAGTGCCTTGTAGAAGGCAGAATGTAGAAAGGAGCAGCTTTTAAGCCTCTTCCATGCACATGGGCAATGATCTGTGCATTACCTTCCTTTCCGCTCATTTGGAATGTCAAATATTAGGTTTCATATTTAGTGGCTGAAATAAGATTAACTCTGTGATTATGGCCATTGTTGCTGTATCTAGGCACCCCTCAAGAGTGGGCAATCCAAATTACATATTGGAGTTTTAACTGCATATATAAGTTGCATAAATACTCTCAGAGGGAGTTGAAGTGAGCGTTGCCACCTGCAGTGGTTACATTGCAGTGCTTGAGTAAGTTTTGTGGGGTATTGAAGGCAAAATTACTGTTTCTTACTAAATTGTTTTAACTGCTGGCTTAGATCTTCATTGTGGTAAGAATCTGAGCACTACTTTACCAAGTCAGAGTGCTCCACTGTTGCACAGAGGCAATTGCAGGTTGCCTGACCTTGCTCCAGCCCTGCTGCTCCTCTGTGGCATGGCAGCTGCTGCCAGCTGCAGCTGCTCACTGTGTTTGCCAGATGAAGACTAGACTAGCGAAATCTATTGTGTGCCTATGTTTTCTTCTGCTTAATTAATCTGATCTCGCACTCTGAGTTTTAAGTAAGATAGGAAATTTGGGCTTTGATGTAGCCAAAAAGATTTTCCTGTCATGGGAGCATGGCCTGTGTTGGCCATTCTGGCCATCTGATTCTGGTGGGGTTCCCTGAGACTGCAGGTGGGGGCAAGACTCAGTCATTGTTTTCTCCTCTCTACCAGCTGCATGGCTGCTAGTTAACATCGCTGGCACTGTGCAGTTTGAAATGTTTTATGGTCTTACATCTACTTAACCTTTATTGTTTTCTGTCAACATCTATTATGACCTGGTGGCCTATGGTTAGTAAAATGTGCCCTTGCAGGCTGCCAGATACTGTAATGGAATCAAGCCTTTAAAATTATCAGACCTGTCAAAGGGGCTTATAATCCTGTGAGAGCTTTAAGTGGTTTCTTACCTTCGCTTCAACACACATTTGACCTGGTTGAAGTGGTTTTACTTGATTGTTTTGTTTTTACTTCCTATTAATACTTCTAAAACTGGGGAAGGGCAAGTGGAGGAAAAAAACTAATTTCCTTGGCATCTTTATGAGGAGTCTCTTCAGTTCTGTCCCAGATACATTTTCTTTTTTATTATTTTCACTCTTTTGCACTTGTAGATTAAAGTCAGCAGATATTTCTGTGGGAACTGGTTCCTTTAAGTGAGGGCATAAGGGTGCTTTGTTATGTGCCTTAGTCAATGTGCACTGAGGGCTGGCACAAGTCGGAGGTAATGTCAGGCTTGCTTTGAGGGAGGTTGGACTCAACGAAGTGCTCACAGGAGGTGCTGAACTGACACCTGGAAATGAATGTCCTCTGCAGAGTGAGTGTAGGAAGGACAGTAACACTGCAGTTACTCATATTTGCCATCTTTGTGCTTTAATCTGAGCAGAGGAGAGTAGGAGATTTTGAGATGATTTACCTTTTGGTAGTCACTTTTTAGTTACCTGTGGAAATGCAGAAAGTAATTGCCAGCATTTTAATGGTGTCCCTGTGATTGTAACACAGTGCCTGGTGGTCATTAACACCACAGGTCAATTAGCAGAGAGATACTACATGTATCATATCCAACAGAAACTGAAATATGCTGTAGAGGAGGCAGTTTGACCGTGTCATATGCAGCCTGTAGCCAGGTTTGGCAGGTCACCTTATCTGAGCCTGATTCCTGAGCCTCACTTCACAACAGTTTCCTGTCTTTGTGAAGTGATTGTATATGAGCCATTTCTTTAAGTTACTGCATCTTTGTAACACTATTGTTTTTGAGGAGAGATGCAGCTTTGGCTTCTGAATCCGTGCCATGCTGACTCAGTTTCTTACCAGCAGCAGGGTGATGCAAGGTGAGGAAAGAGAACAAAGCTAATAAAATTCTATTCCAAGATAAAGAAGACAAAGTGCTGTCTTTGTTTCAGACTTATCACATAAGTGATAGAGGGTAACGCACAGCAGCCATTTCTTTTGCAAGGAAAAGCCCTTCTATTATGGGAGTTTTTGGAGTTTGTTTACATTTTTACTTTTCGCATATAGCATAATCAAGCAAGGTAAAAAAATGTGGTTCCTGCTGCTAGACTGCATGCAGGTGTTAGCCCCGTAAATAAAATTAATTTTAAAAAATAGTTTAGGTTTTCTGAGGTGACTTTAATAGGTGCTGGAATTGGCCTCTTGGGTAAGGAGAACAAATAGGCAAATACCCATCCCCCTCAAAAAGTAACTCCTGTTACAGTTTTTAGAGCAGTTGTACTCTGTACTAAATCCCGAGTTGGAATGCTCTGAAATCCTGGCCTTCCTACAGGTGTATTTCTCTTTTTTCTTTTTGGCATACTAATCTCAAGAACCTCCCAGGACACCCACTACTAAGCAGAAGAAATGGAGATGTAGGAATGAAACCTTTCATCAGGCAGCCCTGGTGAGTGTCATGAGATGGGCTGTCTGTTCTGATCCAAGAACTTCAGTATATTGATGGCTAATATTTTTACTTTGTTACAGTCTAGTGAATGATCTCATCAGCTGCTGCTAGCAGATGCAAAAATGAATGCACTTGTGGTAACAAGTCGGGTATTTTTTCTGTGCTTGTCTTGGGATATGAGTGTCAGACTTGAATGACTTTTCTTTCTGAGTGTAATTGTCCACAGCATTTTGGAAAGGTGCAAAGTAGATTTCAATAGTTTCTTTGTGGAGGGAGGGGAGAAAGAACCGTCTCAGACAGCAAATGCCTGTTCATGAAAATCTGGGACTCTTTCTTCCTCCTGGGAAATTAATGTTTTAAGGGTTGTCTAGGTGTTCTAAGAGGAAGTACCTGAACCATTGCTATTTGTACTGTCACAGCAAAGATGTGATAATGGTGTGAAAAGAATGAGGAGCAATGAATGTCTTCTTTCAGTACTTACTGTGGTTTATTTAGCTGGATTGCAAAGATATCAGATGCCTATTTTAAAATAAAATTTTAGTAAACAACGAGGAAAACAGTTTGTGCAGTCAGACAAGCAGCTTTCCACAGTGGCCAGATTCACCAGTTCTGCTTCTTGGCTGTGTTCTTGTTAGTGTCAAGTGAAGCAAAGCTGATGCACTGAAAAATGGGGGCTCTGTCAGTGTTTAGGTTATTTAATCCTCAGTGCTTATTCCCAATAGCAATGGTTTCTGTTACTGGTTTGTTTACTTTGAGCATCCTACTTCTCAATTGTATGTCTCCTGTCAACAGAGCGCATGTGAACACTCACACTTCGGCCAAGTCATCCAAAATAATGGGTGACAGACACTTCACTTGAAATAGGCATTTGGTTTTGCAGCCATCACATCAGTTTCAAGGATGTACAAATTGCACAAGGCATCAGGGTGACCTAAGGCAGATTGAAATGAGGGCACTTGTTTGAATGAAGCAGAGGCTGATCATAAAACAGTAGCATGAGAGTTCAACATTTCTTGTTTCCTAAGTACTGGCCTGGGTATTGCCTCTGCAGCTCAGTTCAGCTTTCTTTCTTCTCTGTGTTTACATAATGGCACTTTCCCCTAACATTTTGCTTCTGTGCCTGTGTTTGTGCAGTACTTTGTCAAAATGTCTGTCTGACTGCAATATGGAAGTTAATGTCTTAGTGTGAAAGTAATATTTATTATTCATTGTCTTTACACTGAAATGTGTCTGTGTTGTTGATCTTCACAAAGCATGTCAAACAGCTGATAATTTTTCAAAAATCTCACTCTAGATAGTGCTTGCTACCTTTAAACTGAAGGGTGATTGTGTCTCAATTTTCTATTAATGTAACCACCATGAACCACCCTTCTAATTAATGCCATTTCAAGCTGTTGTACAGTTTCACTCACAGTATTTGGCGAACTTTTCAAAGCCTTCTTCAGAGGGCTTTAGATTGTTAACAGACTGAGGCATTTTAAAGAAATGTTACCAGTTGTCACCATCTAAAACTGGAGTCTACAGCTGAGTTTTCCCATATGTATTTTCATTGTTTTGTAATCTGTTTTGAGATCAGTTTTGCATGAATCAAAGGATCCAAGGGGGGGAAAAATATCTAAGTGACTCTCTCCAGAAGCTTCTCTTGCAGATTTCATTGATGATCAGGATGTTTGTGGTCTGTCCTTAACTCTCATTTTTCTTCATAATTACACTAGAGATTGAAGATTGTGTTTCATACTGCATGACTAGTAACATCTACATACAAGTAGTGACTCAAGCAGTGAAATAATCCATAATCAGATTTCCTCCAGTAGTGGTAATTTCTCTCTTAAAAGCAGGAAGAGAGCTCCATCTGTGTAGGAAATAGAATAGACTTGTGTTCTGATTTAACACACCTGTAAATAAACAGGGAAAAGAGGAAAAATGCAGGGGAAGAAAAGACTACCACATCAACAATTCTCTGATAGTTACAGAATTACATCATAAATTCAAGTTAAACTTTGATTGCTAGAAATTAGCTATCAGACTGGTAACTTCTGCCTGCTTTATGCTACTCCTTCACATTTTTCCACAGAACTACGTATATTTCCCTTTTATAGACTGAGCTCTGAAAATTTATTTGCTCTCCACTGAATTTCCATTTTACATGATGTGAAAGGCATGTACCTTTTGGGAGATAGTTTATTTATTGATTTCAGTGATTCCTCTGGAACCTGGAAGAAAGACATTACAGTATAAATGATAGGGAGTTTTGTGGAGTGAGGATGAAATCACCTGGAGTGAGATCGGCACATAAAACTTAGGTGTGCATGGAAATGCCATTAAGAACTGTGCTTATTTACAACACTCAGTACAGGCAAAAATGCTAGAATAGGTATCATTCTACAATAACAATGGTGTTTTGCTGATGCTGCTTGTTTCACTCAAGGAATCAGTATAAGCTATAAATTAGCAAGATCACTTTTCTTTGCTGATACAAACCATGTTTACAATAGGTACACACATCAAACTTTTTGAGGGGTCTTGTGCTGGCAGAATATCTATTTAAATGGTCCAAAGGAATGAAAGGGGCAAGAACCATGCTCCTGGAAGTAACTCTCTCTTACTGCTTATTTGAACTTTCCAACATTTTCAGTAGGTGCTGTTTTCTGGACAATGCTCTGTTGCTATCTGGTACTGTGCATACAGACTGGGATTGTGTGTTTTGTTAGTCAGTGTAGTTACCATGAAAATGGTCACTTACAAGGTTTGTCGAAGTGTGTGTTCTAATGACCTTATTTCCAAAGAGTCTCTCCTGGATGTATTTCAGTGTATCTCTCTGAAAGAGTCCCCTTGTCCATAGCATTATTTTTCTTTGTCATGGATCATCCATGAATAGTGGTAAACCTGCCTAATCTACAAATGCTCTAGAGAGAAAGAAAGGCTGCTGTTAAAAAAACTGGTAATCATTTAAACTACATCAAAATGTTTTTCACTCACTCAAGAGAGTGTTCTGAGCATCGTGGAAATACATAAATACAGCTTTACTCCTTGAGAGGGGTTTTTAGGATCACTTTGGTGCAGACTTGTATGTAATTCATAGGTTTCAATGCAGGAGGACTTGATCCCATCTTCAGTTTCATCTTGAATTTCAGGTTCAAAGGACTATCAAAGAAATTATGAACTCAATTTAAGTGGGTTTGACTTTATTGGTAGCAGCATCTTCATATTCCCTGAATTTTCAGTTGCCCAAAACTGTTGACCAATATGCATCCCAACCCCTCTTATTCTTTCAGCAACCTCAGCTGTGTTGCCTTTGATAATTTCCTGAAGAAGCAGTTTAGCCTGGTTCCAGTATAAAAATATTTGATTTTAGCTCTGAGTGAAAAGTGTTTTTCATGTATTCCCAAGGCTGCTTGGTTGGGTTGTTTTGTTGGGCTTTTTTGTTTGTTTTTTTGTTTGGTTTTTTTTTTTCTGTCCTTCTGTACAGTGACCTACCCTGTCACTGAGACTTGCCAGAGCAAGGCATATTTGCAACTTGAGCAACCCCTTTCTAAGCCACATCTGTAAGCTTTTTGTAAATGAACTAAAATGCAGTTACGCCTTTCACACCAAAATTGATGCAGTCCATTTTTCCAGCCAAGTGGTCTTTAACTGTGTTTGAAAGATCTGTTCAAAGATGGTATTGCTGCTGGTCTTCTTTTTCCATGTTGATTTGCTTCTGTAGATATGTGTTTGGTTTTTTGTTTTTTTTTTTTTTTTCCTTATCCTTTAGGTTTTGACAAATAGACCAATATTTGAATCAAATGACAATAACATGAGACATCTCTCCATATTCTAGCACTTTAGGTATGATAATTATTTCTTTCTAGCATTTGTTAATCGCTTATCTGGACTTTCATGTTTAGCCTCTCTAAAAATCTTAATCCAGCAGGAATTGACTGATGATGATACAGTTCAGTGAAACCTATGTGTTACCCAAGGTGGGGCTAAAATTGATTCCCATGTGGAGGCTGTTTGCAGAGAAGTCTCCTTTCCCTACCTGAGGAAGCCTGTGCCGAACTCAGAAGTGTAGCATGTCAGTTCTCACCTGTTCCTTTGTTCTATGTGTATGCAGGCAGGAGGCCACAGTGCAGATTACTTTGATTATATTGCTGTAGGTAGTTTTTCCATTTGAAAATGAATCATGTTTTCATCTGCGTGCTGGTTTATTGAAATAACAATTTAGAGTAAAAACAATTCAGTAATTTGATTTGGTTTCAGTAGTTGCAGAATTCAGCTTTTAATCACAAACGGAATTCTTTAATTTCTATAAATGACTATTAAAAGTTTCTATTTTCATGGAAACAGAAAGTAAGAGAGTTTAAGTTTTAGGTTTTTTTCAGGCAAAACTTCAACAGCTGCAATCCTACAAAAAGCTCAGCTTGGATGATAAACACTCAAGACTGGGACATGCTGTTGTAGGTAACCAGCGTAGAGATCCTGATCCCTGCACACTGCTTTACTGATGTGACTCTCCCTGTACTCCTTCCCCCAGAGATATTGTCTTTTCTCTCTGTAGAAAGTAAGAAAGATATGTGTGCTCATTTTGGGCTGCATAACTGAAGCTGCTGCTTGTAATCCAGTTTCAGAATAAAGACAGCTGAATGAAGAGTCGTAACATCCAAAACATAAATAAGCAGGATAGCTGAAGTCCATGAGCATAGGAATAACAAAAATGCTAATATAGCAACAGTGGCAGGCAACACACCTGAATCTGATGTTAGGCTGAGGAAGAACTCCATAAGTTAAAGAAGATATGTGGTACATGTGAGGGGGAAGTGAAGCGTCTAGAAGTAATAATGAAGTTCAGATGTACTTTTTTGCTTTACAAGCTTATACTTGCAAGAGTGTTTATGACTCACTTTGAGAAGTTCAGCTCACAAAACCTATGAAGGATTGATGTACAAAGAGACACAAGCATTTTGTCTCAATTTTGAGAGCAGGTTTTCAGGATTTCTCTTCTGCTCAGGGAGGGGGTGGCCAATGTTCTGGTCGCTGTGTGTGCAAAGGCAGATGGGTGAATGTACCTGCCTGACTTTCCTGTGTGACAGCTGTACCCATTAGTCTGCATTTGCTGTCTTAGTGTCTCTACTGCCATATGTTCTTTGTCTTTAAATAAACAGGTATATAATAGTTAGGACAGATGTGAATAGCAAAAGGGCCTAAGCAGAAGAATGATTTGGAAGAAGACTCAAATGATTGATCTTGACACCAGCAGTCTTAACCAGTTTATGGTAGAACTGGATTAGTACATTCCTTACAGTTGCTTTCACTGTTACTATCAATGGAGGGGTATTTTTAATCAGCCTACAATTTTAGTTTCTGTCTTCTTATGACTCATTAGTGTTTGTAATTACATCCTTTTTGAGCTTAGCAACTTGCCTGATGCTTACTAATATACTTGAGGAGTGTTGCAGATTAGTTTTGTAGACAGTCTAGTCAGTGTTGACAGCAGAGAGCTCATGCAACTGTTTTTGTTTTGTTGAATTTAATTTCAACAGTACAGACTCATTGAGGTAAATACTTTTTTGAAATGCCTTAGAAAACAATAGTATTAAAAGCATCAAATGTAAACATGAAGGAATTAGCATTAAATTACAGAGAAATTGGAAGAAAGCTGGAAGTGTAGTCATGTAGACAGTTTATAGCAAGATATCTTGTTGAGTTGCACATACTTCATTCAAAAAGGTATCAGGAGTGTGTCAGTGTATGTAGTGATGTAGTTCACCTGTCAGGGAGGAGTTCTTTGTTTTCAATTTTTTCCTGCATTGTGAAGTCTAGAAAGTTACTGGTTTTTTAAAGAGCCTCTTTGAAAACAATGCCTACTATTATGTCTGATCATCTTCCTTTTCCTTGTCAGCATTCTAGCACATCTAGTTATGAACAAACACAGCTCTTAAACCTGAATGGGATTCTCATTATTTGCTCCCTGCACCTGATTTCTTTCTTCCCCAACCCTTGGTATTAATGAACATTAGTTCACAATAGTTTCCTGTTCTCACAATGTGTTTTAGGACAGGCAGTCTTAAGATTAAAGAGGATAAATAAGAAACCTTAAAAAAGCCCTTTTTAGAGTTGCTTATCAGAGTTTGATTCCCACATTGATAGCATAAGCTAAGTATTTATGACTCACTGTTCAAAACTTCATTCTCCAATACTGTTTTTAATCTGATTTGTTGCTGCTGCTTGTGTAGTTATACTTGGTAAGTTATCATGAGGAAGTAGTGTACATCTGAACCCAATTTCGCCTAAGCAAACCTTAGCATTTGTTGCTAGAAAGACAGAAAATACTGGTCCAATTCAATTTGAATTTGACAGAGCAACCCTGTGTAAGTTTACTGGAAGAGTACAGAGAAATCCCAGGTGAGCTAAGAAGACTCTATAGCAAATTTACTGCAGGATTCTCTCCTTTACAACCCACTTGGTTCTCCAGGGTAAAGCACTGGAATAAGCTGTGCACTGGTAGGTCCTCCCTGATGATCTGCCCTGGCTGAGTGGCCCAGTCGAGTTCTAATGCCCACCATGGGAAGTGTTTGCCTGTGGGGCTGAAAGCCTGACACAGGTCTGTAACTTCCACTCTGCCCAGGAACCATAGGGTTGTTGTTTTGTAATGGAGAGGACAAGAGCAACATCCATGGCCCTAGAAAAGTAAACAGATTTTTTAACAGATAAAATCCTATCCTTACAGCAATGGATGTTGGTTTTGCCATTCTTCTGAGCATACTCAAGATTTCACCAGGGGAGTTCATCTTCTTCTACTTGTTTCTCCCATTCCCTAGAATATAGAAACTTGAATACAATCTTTGCAATTCGTGGCATTTTAGACAGCTCCTGATATGCAATCTATAATCCAGCCTTTAGGTTTCAAATGCTGCCTTAGATGCAAACGTAAGATAAACATATTATCAATGTGACCTGCACATACTTCTTGTCTTTTCGCCATATGATCTCTATGCATCATCATGTTTCCTTCTTCACATTCTATTATTTTTTTATGAGCTTCATTAGAGCTGTAAAGCACAAGATGTTTTCATGTAGAGGGTTTTTGTGGTGACTAAATGTTGGATAAAACAAAACAAATAATTGTCCCACTATTCATATTGCCTAGAATGAACAGATTGATTTAAAATGCACTGCTCCAGTGCTTTGTATAGGCATCAGGCTTGTATGATTCAGTTCTTACTTTCTGGTCTTCAGTTTGCTAGTACTGATTTTCCAGTTTGTCACTTTTTTTTTTAGCTAAGTCTGTTTCCTTTTTAACTAATACATGAAGTTTATGTTTGTTGCTTTCATTGGAGAGGTAAACATTGAACAGGATCATTAGGTAGGAATAAATGCTAGGTATTTTTTGAAGTTAGCAACCTACATTTCAAAAAATTACTCTTTTTTTGCACTTTTGATCTTAGATGTCACATGTGACAAATGTATGAAACTTGCTATACTTCGAAGAACAAAGCTAATGTTTAAGGTCCATTTATGTCATTTATATTTTCCAATGTCAGTGAGCATGTGTAAATATAACTGCTTTATTTTCCTTTGAGTTCCAATCTGTTCTTGGCTTCATAAATACTTTGTAACAGGGATTTCAATACACCTGACAAAGTGAAGGAAAAAAGCTAGCAGTAGTAAAAAAGCATGTATTCTTTTCTGAATACTAGTAACATAATTTTTAAACCTTCCTGTCAAATGTACCTTTTCCATGATGCCTGGTGTTTATCAATAATGCAGTTTTTTACCCTTTACTCAATCAGGTGTCTTTGTGTTTCTCCAGTTGTTTGCAGATCTCTGAATCTTTTAATTGTTTGCTTAGTTTTTTGAGACAGAGAAACCAAAACCGTACTATTATTTTATTGAACAATGAGCCTTTGACTTAAGTAGCAGTAAAGTACTTTTGTTCTTTCCTTATGTCCCATGTTTCTATTCATTAATATAAATTGATTTTTTGGTATATTTTTTACAGTGCTGTGCCCTTATCCTGAAAGGTTGTATAGATTTAAAACCCGCTCACATTTTAACCTTGTAAAAATGGCCATTTTCATCAAAACAAAATGTAGTGTGGCATCCATTTGTCCATACCCTTCTATTTTTATTCCCTATATTGTCATTTTTTAAACCTAGAAATGTGCCATCTGCAACTCTGTCATGTTACTTTTAAATTCTTTCCAGAGTCTGGATGAATGCATTAAACACCTTTGATTTTTGAGGTGATTTCGATCCCACATGGCCTGTTAATTGTTTGCCATACTCAGGACTGTTGGTTCTGTTTGTGTTTCTGTTAAACAGTTCTGAGGGGGGACAATGAAGTTCACTGCAGATCCCATGACCACCAGGTTTCTGGAGTCTGTTGCCAGGGGTTTGTCCAAGGCTCTTCAAGAGGGCAGTTGAGTTCCATGAACAAGTTTCGCTTCAGGCCTGTCTTCATTGGCACCTTCAAAGATCTGTGCTGGTTTGTCTCTCGTGTGTTCAGTTCAGTGTTTTCAGTGAGCTGCTCTGAAGCCCTTTAAACGAGGAGTCTGCACACCTCAGGTGTTTCACTGCTCAAGAAAGCAATGGGCTAAACTCTGCGTTGGATGAAGGACAGTGCTTCTTGTTTCTGTTGCCAATGCAGAGTGCAATTAACCCACATCCCCTTTAATTGCAAGGCACATGGTAAATAAAACTCATGGAGCTCCAGTCTGGTGCTGTAACTGCTGACATTAACAGATATTAATTGGTCCACCTCTCCTTGAACAAAACTCAAATTTCATGTTAGCAGTAGAAGCAGGGGTTTTTCTGACATTCTAGTGCAAATCAACTGTCTACCCCTGCACTCTGTTTTTGTAAATATGGCACTGGGGCTTCACAGTCAAGAAGGTCGGTTTGAGAAAGCAGCTAAAGGAAACAGTATTTTCTGCCTGCTGGTTGCACTGGCCTGGATAGATGGACTCTGGTCGTGTTGCCTGTGTGGAATTTATTTTTTTTCTTAGTTTGATTCATCATGCTCCACTGTAGTCATTTGCACAAAGGATGCTTTTGAAGGAGTAATGAGTGCTTTCCTGTTTGCCAGTTGGTTAAACTGAACTTTGTGTCCCAGTTCTTTACGATTCACTCACACAAGACCTAAAATATTCAAGACTGGTAGGGGGGCAAAAAGCTCTGTCTGGTTCATGCTGTTTTGAGGAAAAGGGAGTCTTGGGGTAGAGAAGGGGGAACCCTGCAAATACCTACAAATTATGCAGTGTTCTTTCTGTCCATGAATAGTTTCTCTTGTGAATGATTGAAGCTGTATTTTTTGGACTCACAGACAAAGCAACTTTTGCTACAACTGGCTTTTCTCCAAAGTTTTTGTGCTCAATATATTTATTTTTATTATTTTGAAAAGACAATGATTGATTGCTTGAAAGTAATCTGAGGGTTTGGGTCAAAAATCCAGTGTCCAATTAGCCTTGTCTGTGATAGTACTGCAGATCATCTTCCTGGGCAGCAAGACTCTATTGAGCCTCTCTAGCACAGTGTCTCTGTTTTAGGAGAAATTTTGTTCTCTGGCATTTCATCTTCCTACTGAGAACTGCCTCATGCTTGCAGAAAAAGTCAGAAGTTGAATCAAATTCAGATTTCAGAGTGTTACTATTTACCTTTTGCTGCGCCTTGTAAATAATGCAATGAAATTACAGTGTTATCCTTAATTAAGGGCATAATGTAATACACAGGCTCACCTCTTCTGAGTATAGGGGCCTCTGTGACCTCAGGACCTGTCCTTCAATTTGTAATATTGTAACTTCTACTTCTGAAGCCAGTGGAGATCTAGTTTAGGGTGTTCCCTTGATTGGCTTCAATTGTGTTTCATCTTACAACTTATTCCAGATATGAGTTGGTACCTTTGTGGTTTAGCCTACCTGCCTTTCATGTGAGAATAATCCAATTTTGTTGCAGGTTTTGAGAGAATTAGTCATTTTTTAACTTTAAAAACACGTGTGCAGTAAAATCTAATGAGATGACAAAATTTATAAAAAACTTCTGATGTATTCTGTTTTTAACTACAGGGTGTTCCAATGGCTATTAGTGCAGGTGCTTGTTACAAGCTTTCCTGATTGTCTCTCAAGACATCTGCATCGCAAAGATCACTCTTCAGAGCTGTAAAAATGAAAAGGTGTCTCATGAAAAACTATAGTATCTAGTTAAAATTGAAAATTGTAGTTCAACAGGTTGAGGTAACTTAAAAAAAAAAGAGTACTAAAATGAAGAGATTCCTCTTGTACTTGGTTTAAGGATTATCTCTTTGGTTTAAGAAGTGTCTCTTTAGTGGTATCACCAGCAAAAGTAAAAAAATAAAAAATCTTCATGTCATATACTCTAACCAGTACTGTAGCACCAAACTTATTTCAGCAGTTACAAAGATAATTTTACCACTCAGTCTTTGTGGAATTAAAGTGCTTGTCAGAGCATTTTTTAATTAATCCTACATGGATAGGTACATTGGAGCTGAGTTTTAGGTATGTTTCTAATAAAGGCAGGATTGATAGGGCTCATCATTCTAATCATGGGACTGGTTTTGGGACTTACGCTTTTGTTGGGTTTTAACAATTCAGGCTGAAATTTAACAAACTAGGCATCTAAAACTGAAGGGGGGAAAAGAGGGAAAGGAAAAAAAGAGGAAGGAAAGAATGAATATGTGTGTGTGTTGTGTATTTAAAAGTAATATGTACTTCAGAGAACAGGCTAGGACATTGTTTATGAAGAAGAAAAGCTATTGATCTTTTCCTTCTAGAGTAGAGTGTTTCCCAGTTAGCAAGATGGTGGCCTTTGAGTAGCAAAGTCATCAAGATTCTTTTGTCATTTAAAAAAAAAAAATCTACCCAATGTTGGCTAAGCTGATACGCAGCTGAATAACTGTGGTTTGTAAATACTCACAAGGGACTTCCTTGGCTTTAGAAGAGAAAATCTCAGAAGATCTCCTCATGTCTGCCCATGTTTGAACTGCTCCCAGCTTTGACTGCTAACCAGCATGTTCAGGCGCCGGCTTGATTTACCAGCTGAGCAGGCAAAACCAGGCAGCACAGTGAGACCAGACCTCTTTGGCAGCTGGTGAGAGTCACACAGACACAGAAATTGGTCATATTATCAGTGTCTAGTCACAGAGCTTTAGATTTCAGCCGCATACTCTCATCTATCAGAAAAATCATAGCATTTGCTCTATTACATCCCTTGTCCTGTGCTTCTTGTCAGGACATTTGTATGTTCTGCTATCAAAAGTATGTGATATTTCCCACCTGAAAAAATATGGAAGTTGAGAGATTGCTGAAGTGGATCATTTTGAATATGTTACTGTTGAACTGATCTAATTTAAATTGATTGCAACGTATGTTACTGTATCTGTTGAAAATTGAATACTGATTTACAAATAGTGGAGTAATAAACAGCTTAAATGTTCAGTTACATGATTTTTGAAAATTATTCTTCATAGATTGTTTTTCTAGTAGGAGGAAGCTGTAAAACCTGAAATCATACTGTGAGCAATAGAGATGTTGGAATTCACTTGAATAACATGAAACGTCATCTCAATTTTTTCCTCTAAATAGTAAATATTTCTGGTGCCATTTATTCCATCACCTCCCTGTCTGCTCCTTGAGCTACCTGGTTAGAGGTGTGCACACAGGGAGATACACCCTCTCACATCCCTGCCTGAAGCTCTGGCTCCTGTGGTTACACAGACAGTCAGGGTTAGCTCACCTGTTCTGGCTTGACTTGCAGTTACTGAGGTGTCAATTAAATCTAAATGGGGTCCATCTGCTTTCTGAACTGCAGTGACGGCTCAGAGTAAGGGGGAGCGAGGCTCATATCATCTCTTCTAGTCAAATATCCAAAGTGTGAGCAGTTTCATACATAAATTTTCTCAAGCTCAGTCATCTCAAGTTAGACTTGAATTTTTTTGGAACTAAACGTTTGAGTTCATTATAAATTGTCAAAAAATCCCAACGTAATCACTCTTTGTACAAAGAAATTACCATGGATAACTTCTGTGCATGTAAAAATACCATGGGCTAATTAAAATAAAATCTTAGGAGTTGGGCAGTCAGTGTTCTGAATCGCTGCTTTCACTCCTGAATTGACCCACAGCTTTCTTCAGCCTGCTGCCTGCTGCAGGGGTTAGCAGTTCCAGGAATTTAGCATTCTGTTGGGAGCTCATTTTTTCCTGGTCCTTGGTGGACAAGTTGTTTTTAAATGGGGACATGGCAGGTGTGCAAGGGGAGAGCTCATGAAACATGAGACTGTTTCACTTCTCACTGCCCATACAAACCTTTCCCCCCCCCCTCCCAGTTTTCCTTCCCTTTTCTCCTGTTCTTTCCTGAGCTGATCTGCAGATCTGGTCTGTCTTGTGTACTGTTTCCAAACACAAGTTAAGCAGTGACCTCCTCCTTGTGTCCATCCTGTTAGGGGTTTTAGTGCTTGGGAACCATGCCCTCACATACTGTATCCATCTTTTGTTTCTTGCACATTGTTTTTTGTTAAGTCTTTGGCTTATTGACTTGTGTTTACCCTATTGTAAGCAAGGTAACAAGCAGCTAATCTTTTTCTTGTAGCCATTGTCAATAATTACTTATACCTTGTTCTGAGAGTACCTTACTATTACTAACCAAAACATTCCTTAATATGGAGTTTTAAACTGAGCAAGGTAAACTCCAAACTGGCAAGTCATGAGCCAGCACATGGTAGCATAATATTTTTGATGGTTTTGATAATAATTTAGAAGATGATTATTTCACCAGATATAGGTTCTATGACTCAATGTTGCATTGGGCAGTTTCTTGTATGATCCTCATTCTTTCCACCATTACTTTAATGCCAGGTACAGAAGAACTGTTCTATTGAGGTTAAAGTATTTGCTGTTATTGGTTATTACTATTTGGTTAATGCTCATATCTAAATCAGAGTGCCTGTTGTGCTAAGCGCTCTGCAAACATCTTTGAAGATACAGTCTCTTTGCCAAAGAGTGGAGCAGATTAATACTTTATAGTTTTTTTTCACCTTACTACTTCATGCTGCTTTTTTTGCACTTTGATTACATTTATCTAAGGGATATCTATGCCACTCATTCATCTCTGTAGTAGTAGTAGTAGTGATAATTAGGTAGCAGATTTTTATCTGGATTAAATAGAGTTTCCCAAAGAATTAAAAAAAAAAAAAACCAGCATATCATCAGAATGGATAAAGATGTTGAAAGACTCATATTCAGTGAGACACTGCTGAGAGCTTGTGTCTAAAAACGGAATGTTTCCTGCTTTTTTAAAAGTTTAGTTAGAATCAAGAGTTAATAATGATAACTTTCTTGCATGTATGTTGGGATTGAGATTGCTGTGTTTTCAGTTCTACAAGTGTGCAAGATTATTACTTAAAATTTGTGAGCTTATGCTGCCTGTCCAAACACTGGAAGGGGCATCTCTGACCCCTGTAAGGTGCAGATGATGAAGTAAGCATATTGGAAATACTTTTTCTGTTGCCTTGGACGGATGAAAATACACTGTGAATTCAAGAGACCATTGGTTTCATCCACTGTGGTTTCTCTTCTTTACTAGAAGAGGTCTTTAGTAAAGACCTTATGACTTCCAGTCATACGTCTGGAACACAGCAGACAGCTGTCTGAGACACAGCTCAACTATCAGTTGTAAGAGATTACAACTGTCTTTGTTAATTGCTCTTTTGTTACTGCTCATCAATGCAGTGCCTGTACTTCTCTGCTCTTTCTCCCTCACCTTAGTCCACCAGGGTCCAGATTGTGGATTTTACTGGTTGATTTTTAATCAGTGTCTATCTGCAGAAACTTGGTAGTCTGGAACCTGACTGACAGAAAGTTGTCATTTGTTTCATCATGGTACCTACAGTAATGTTTGCTGTAAAGCATGTAACATTCTTCCAGTCTTCTCTTAGGAAGCCTTTATGCCTTTTTTAATATATCCCTTTTATCATACAAAGCTGTTCATTTTGGCTTACCCATGTTGTGTTCTGCTATCCTTTTTGATTCTAAGATTTTTCCAGGATGAAATACATTTTTGCTTTACAAGGCTTTCTTAAATGTACCTTCTCTACTAGTTTATTCCAGTCTGTAATAGCAGGGGCTTAGTCGGTACTCCATGAAAGCTTTGAGATACTAGCTTTTATAAATACTGCAGTGAACTAGACTATTTCGCTTTAAAGCTTTGATTGCTTGATGGTAGGTTTCAGCTTTGAACCCTCTTTTCTCTATTTAATGATCTGGCTCGGGTTGTTGGACTGGTGCTGGAGCTGTCTGTGGTCATTGCTCTGGGTGTCAAATAGGCTGCAGAGTCAAACACTTTCCCAGAACATGCATGTGCATGGAAGGCCACTTAAAAAGGAAGATTTTTAGCCTTTGCCACATTGTTGTTATTTATTCTTCAGCGCTCAGTGGTAGATTTGCTTGGGCAAGAATTTGCAATGAGTTTTTAGAATCCCTGTTTTATTTTCTGCTACATGAATCTGTGCTTTTTTTCAGCTGCCTTGAAGGAACTCCTCCTGTCAGATTAGCATGGTCTAGTGGTCTGCATCCAGGCTAGGAAAAGAGTCTTTAATCCCTCATCTGATGTTGAGTACATTGATCCTTTCCTCTTCAGTATGCTGTGAATGACTGTGAATGTATGTCCTTATTGACTGGCATTATCCTCCTCCAGAGAAGTTCCTCTCTCCGTTCAAGACACCCTGGTGTATAGATGTGAAAATCCTGTTTCTATGTTGATGTCCAAACTCATTCTCTCCTTCCTGGTCTTTTTGTCAGCATTTGCCCCGAGAGGTTCCTCATGGAGTGGGGATAGTCTCAGCAGCAGAAATGTGTCAGAAGGGACAGGAATTTTCACATAGCCCTATACCAGTCAGTACCTTAGTGTCCCTCACCACTAAGTAGTCTCCCTAGCATTCTTACCTGAGTATTTTCCCCAAAGGATTAGTTCACTGCCTTAGTCTCCCTTTGTGAAGCTAGGATGATGTTCTCTTCACAGGATTAGGTGAGGATTAGCTAGTGTTTATCAGCTACTTGCAGATAAAAGAAGTGCTTTGTTTACATGTATCTTTTAGAATGCTTGGTCTTGATCACTTGGTAGAGCTCAACTCTGCATTAGAGAAACATTTGATGTAGGATACTGTTATACAATAATTGTTACAGATAGTTACCAACATGTGCAGGTCTACTTAGAAGTGAACCCTGCTTCTCGAAAAGTGAAGCATTTTACAATTTGAAAATGTTCGGTCCTGTCCTGTTTTTATTATTATTATTATTACTATTATTTTTACTACCTTTAAAATGTTTTGTGTTAGTGTTGATGCATAGGATTTTGTGGACATTCTGGAAATATCAACAGTAGTTCTGGCCTAATGACTGTGTATGTGCTTCTAAAGGTAGAAAGAAGCACTGTGTTATCTTTCAAAAGTTACTAGACAATGTCTGCTGTTACCTTTCAATACCAGATATCCTTAGTTCAAGAATTATAGTAGCTGGAAGGTGAAATTCAGAGTATTTCTTCTGCTTCTTTTATAATTTCTGAAAATAAAGGTTTTGCAGCAGCTGGAATCAGCTAACAGTCTTGTTGAAAATACATCTTGTTCTTCCATAGTGATATTGGCTCTGTGCGGCTTTCTTAGTAACATGAACAGATATGACTCAAAAGACAGAGAGAAAGCAACTATGTTGTGTAGGAAGTCAAAAAATGGGGGATTTTACCATTTTGTTTTAGCCAACACCACAGTCAGGCTGCAATGCCTTTTTTATTTTGGTTTTTTTTTTTTTTTTCTTCTTGACAGTCAGTAGAACTGGAATTGGTATCCTGAATTGATCTTAACAATCCATGAGAAATCCAAGAAAGAACAAACGAGATGTTCTCAACAGTATGCGATGTTTTGAAATGCTGTAATTTGTAGTTTTCATAGCATCAAACTTCAGATTGCTAATGCAGATTGTTTTATATTGCAATAGGAAAGATTAGATGGGTATTGCATAAAAGTATAATTTTAATTGGGCCAAATTTATATTATTTGGCTATTGGAGGCCTTTCATATATGGAAAACCTCTAATCACAAAGAAAATGTAGTAGAAAGTTTTTCTCAAAGTAAAATACAGGATTAAAAGCATGCAGCAAGAGGGGGGAGGTGATGGTACATGATAAAATTCCACCTTCTTGGATCCCATCTAATTACCTTCTCTCTTCTCATTAAGTAGACAGTACCCTCAGGTCTGGTCCTTGTTCCCTTTGTCCTTGTTCCCTGGCTTTCTATTACTCTTGAGGGTTCTCCTCATCTCTTCCTCCACCCTTATGTTTTCAAAATTACCGCAATCTATTCCCCTTAGAGAAAATTTTGTAATACTTGACTGAAAATTTGTTCTTTCATTCAACCAGCTCCTTTCAGAAAATGTTCCTGTGTTAATTTCCCTGAGAAATTTTTGCCCATGACATCTTGGTTTTGAAATTTTACTGCTTTTCTTTCAAGTTCCTTATGGAAGGAGCCAGTCCTTATGTGTTTGTGAAAGGCCATTTGGGTAGTCCCCAGGCACAGCCTATATGCATATCTGTGACCTTTCAGAAACCTTATCTTTAACATATTATCTTATCTTTTGCTCTAATCTCTCTTGGGTTTTATCCTCTGTTCTATAAGTTATATTTTGTATTGTACACTTGAAATGTACTGCAGGAGAGAAGGTTGTACTTAGTAAATGTAATGTAAGAGATTGAGTTTCAGACTACAAAAATTACGGAAAATATTTTCAACCAACTTCACTAGGAGCAGGAGCTAATCCAAAATTATTCTGACCAAGAAGGTAGAATTTTATTTACCATCTGCTTCGGTAGCATCTTACTGTGTTTTACAGTAATATTTGATGTTCTGATGTCCATTCTGATTGTGATTCTTCTTTCCAGATGCGCTGGGAACATGAAATAGACATGATTGCTGTTTAGTCAGGATGTTTGCTCAGTGCTTTTTTTAAAAACTGCTGCTTTCCTACAGGCAGTGAAACAGAATCTCTGTCCCTGAGAAAAGCTCTGCAGAATTAACTGCACTTGGGAAATACTAGGTGTCCCTTGCTGCCCTCTCTCTTCCTTTATCTTCTCCTCCTCAGTACATACTCTCCTCAGTCTTAGCTTCCAAAGATGAAAATCTTACCCTGATAATGTCTTGTGAGTATTACAGCCTTGCTTAAACTGCAGGCTTTGTTGGTCATGTCAGGTTGTATTCTAGTCATTTTCCCAGAAAATGCCCCAAGGAGCTGCATACAACTCACTTGAAATGGTTTCCTATTTGTGTTTGTTACTACTGCCATGGGATAGTTGAAGCATCAAAAAAACTTTGGTTTATTTTTAAAATCATCCTTTTGCACTGCTCTGACAGATTTGCTATAGAAAAACAGGGCTAAAATCTGGTTCCGTGTGTGATTAGGGGTGTGTTACTTCCTCTGCCCCCCCAGCCCGGTCCATTCTCGGGAGGCAGTGCAGGCTCCTCTGCAGCTCAGATCAGCATCAGGAGCCTCTCCAGTGTGTGACATCCATGCTGGGATGGACCAGGAGCCTCTCCAGTGTGTGACATCCATGCTGGGATGGACCAGGAGCCTCTCCAGTGTGTGACATCCATGCTGGGATGGATCAGGAGCCTCTCCAGTGTGTGACATACATGCTGGGATGGATCAGGAGCCTCTCCAGTGTGTGACATCCATGCTGAGATGGACCAGGAGTCTCTCCAGCGTGTGACATACATGCTGGGATGGATCAGGAGTCTCTCCAGCGTGTGACATACATGCTGGGATGGATCAGGAGCCTCTCCAGCATGTGATATACATGCTGGGATGGATCAGGAGCCTCTCCAGTGTGTGACATACATGCTGGGATGGATCAGGAGCCTCTCCAGCATGTGATATACATGCTGGGATGGATCAGGAGCCTCTCCAGCGTGTGACATACATGCTGGGATGGATCAGGAGCCTCTCCAGCATGTGATATACATGCTGGGATGGATCAGGAGCCTCTTCAGCGTGTGACATCCTGCTGGGATGGATCCGGAGTCTCTCCAGTGTGTTCCATCCTGCTGGGATGGATCAGGAGTCTCTCCAGTGTGTTCCATCCTGCTGGGATGGATCAGGAGTCTCTCCAGTGTGTGACATCCATGCTGGGATGGACCAGGAGCCTCTCCAGTGTGTGACATCCATGCTGGGATGGACCAGGAGCCTCTCCAGTGTGTGACATACATGCTGGGATGGATCAGGAGCCTCTCCAGTGTGTGACATCCATGCTGAGATGGACCAGGAGTCTCTCCAGCGTGTGACATACATGCTGGGATGGATCAGGAGCCTCTCCAGTGTGTGACATACATGCTGGGATGGATCAGGAGCCTCTCCAGCATGTGATATACATGCTGGGATGGATCAGGAGCCTCTCCAGCGTGTGACATACATGCTGGGATGGATCAGGAGCCTCTCCAGCATGTGATATACATGCTGGGATGGATCAGGAGCCTCTCCAGCGTGTGACATACATGCTGGGATGGATCAGGAGCCTCTCCAGCATGTGATATACATGCTGGGATGGATCAGGAGCCTCTTCAGCGTGTGACATCCTGCTGGGATGGATCCGGAGTCTCTCCAGTGTGTTCCATCCTGCTGGGATGGATCAGGAGTCTCTCCAGTGTGTTCCATCCTGCTGGGATGGATCAGGAGTCTCTCCAGCGTGTGACATCCTGCTGGGCTGTCTGGCTGCCGTTTGAACCCACCCACCGCTCCTGGCCGCCGCTCTCGGGCCCATGCGCCTTTACAGGGGCTGAGAGAAGATGTCAATGAGAGGGGCGGGCGGGTTCCCCGCGCTGCCCGAGCCATTGATTGTTGTCTGCCTCTCTGAGCAGTCTGTCTGCGCAGCAGCACAGGAGATGCTTTTGCACAATACCCGCTAATGCCCTAGTCAGCAGCTTCCAAAGGAAGACAGTATTTTAAAACGAAATAATAGCAGTCCTCTGTGAGCCACAGTGAGTGCATGGACCAGAGCTAAATTAGGAAAACTAAAGCTTATTTCATGCAATATTGTTAGAATTATTTGGGTTTTCAAAGGCACACTCGCATATGTATATGTATGTGTTACTGGCCAGCTTTTCCATGTGATTCGGCTAAATCCAAAAGTAGTTATTTATAGATGGCAGGAGCAGTGATGACATTATCTTATAGCACTCCAGTGCTGAAATTATAGCACTTCTGTGCAGGGAGAGGCATCCAGGTGTCCTCTGTGGGAATTTAGGCATGCTGCTCTTCTGCGAATGTCCATTATAAGAGGTAGTCACAAATTACCCTTTTCCTCGCCCCCAATTCTTCTTTGTTTTCAGACAGAGAAAAGAAAGGTATTGAAAAATCAGTTTGGGCTGTGATTTCTACTGGCTTCTTCCCTAGATGCTTGTAAAAAGCAATTAGCCACGTTCATTTTTATACCTCTCCCCTCTTCCACAGATAACCTCTTTCTACCTATGTAAAATGATAAACATGCCCCTGAAGACAAGGAAACAGCAATTTCTAATCTGTCTAAAACTAATGTTTCGTAGTTAGGCTTTTAAATAAACGTCTGTTGCTGCAGCCCTCTGCGTGCTTGTAGCTCAGCTAATTGCACTGAGGCTGCTCCGTGTGCACTCGAGCCCTGTCTGGGGGAGCAGCTGCCTGCTCCTGCCTCTGCAGAGCGCCGGAGCACTCTGAGCCACGGCAGGGACTTCATGTGGCTAGGGAAAAACCAGTTTCATGTCTGGGGGGGGGAAATTTTTTAAGGAAGAGAAACAAGGAAAAAAAAAAAAAAAGTCGGGTTCGCAGGGTGGTCACACAAAGAAATGCTGAAATGTTTCAGCGCAGCTGGGATTGTGCAGGCTATAGCCAAGCATGGGCACAGAAGATGGGGCTGCCTCAAAGCAGTACTGCTGCTGAACACTTTGTATCATGAAACTACAACTAAAATAATCTGAAGGTAGGGGTAGGGTTGTTTAGTCGTTTCTTATTTTGCCCCAGCTTGAGTTTTCTGTGTGGCCCTCATTGTAACAGAGCACAGATGATTTGCTACTTTTGCTTTATTGGTAATAAATAAAATAAACTTTGTGTATGTGGAGTCTTTAGGGGTATCAGAATGCCTTTACAAGAGCATCCGTGGCTCACAAAGTCTGTTCCATGTTTCAGGTGGGAAACGTCCATTAGCCCAGAAGACACAGCTAGTAGAAATGGAACTTTAAGGATACAGAAGCCCTTCTCTTGCTTAGATTAGTTTCCAAGTTCCCAGTGCAGCATGGGAGCAATTATTTGGTATTTGACTTTGGTATATTAATTGAATGTTAATTAATTAGGCAGTTCTCAAGAAAAGGTGATTGGTACCAGAGGAGCAGAGCAGGTTGCTAGTAAAGGAAGATGACAAGGTTTGTGGGGTTGGTGGCACACAGAGGGGAAAAAAGAGAAGTAATGACTCTGTTAGAAAACTACCTCATCAACTGGGCAGTGAGATGGGAAGCGTTGCTACCTTGAAACTGCAGTGCATGCACATGTCTGTCTGCCCTGTATTGTTCAAGCAGAAATCAGTTAAGCTAAAAACTGCTGTAGGCTGAGTTTCTCTTTCCTGATGTCCTTAACTATTTTCATATTCAGCACTTAGAGATTATTTTACATAGCTGTAATATTTCTTTCAGAATGAAGAGTGAGTGGAAGGATAGGGTTAGAGTTCTTCTAGCTTAGTTCTGTTCGACTACAAAGTTTGGATAGTATGAAAAATGGTCCTGCAACCCCCAGTTTTGAAAGCAAGCATTTTTTTTTTTCCTTCAGCAGTTACAGAGAAGTTGGCAAAGTTTGTCCTACAATAATCATAGGGAAAAAAATCTGAGGACACCTGATAAAACATTCTTTTCCTGTAAAAATACAAAATAATGTAAAGTTAAAGCAAAGAGCAAGACGGCAGAACCAAAAAGCAAAAGTTCCAAAAATAGCTTTTCTGAGTTCTGGCTGTGCAGTGTTAACTTTGGAAACACATTTCTGCTATAAATTTTGGTTGTGTGGTTTTTGTAATTTTTTTCCTCCTCCTTGAAAGCCTCTCCAGATGTTTTACAGTTGTTGTTTGAAAATGTTCCATGCAGGCACAGAGACTGCGGGCACAGAGCAGTAACCCCTTGATGTGGTGGTTGTGGTTTTTCCTTGCAAAGAGAGGAAGGTGTATGATCCTCTCTGTTCTGTCACAAATGGTGTGACCTTCAGCACATCACCTGCTCTCACTTTCTTTCATCTTTAAAACTTAGCCAGTAAGCCATGTGGCTGGATGGCCACTTCAGCAGTCTCTGCAGGAGCTCCCCACACTGTAGCTGAGACGTCTTTTTGGGATAATTGTGAATACAAGCCACATTTAAACACTTCCCCAATGCAGACTGATTGAATTTCCTCTACTCACAAACACAGATTTCATTTTATTCTAAAAGACTTCAAAAAGTCATCTATGCCATATCTCCTTGGCTGAAGAATCCATTCTCCCTAGATCTCTAGCTGACCTTTCCTTTGCATCTCCATTTATGGAAATTCCTCACCTTACCCCTTAGGGTATTAAAGAGCATTAGGATGTTTCTAATATCTAACCTGTGTCTTTATATATTGGTGTTTCTGCGGATATAACTAATGCTTTGTTACTCAGTAAATCAGAATACAGTGTCAGTCTTCTCTCTTGTTAAAAAAAAAAAAGTTTAATCCAAACCTAACATAAAGCCCTAATCTATGTAATAATTTCTTTCAGGGTATATTGATAGTTTTTTTTCTCTAGTCATTCTGATTACTTTTCTCCACCTTCAGTGGCTGTACGTTGTGGTGGGGTAGAGAGAAAGGAGAGCTGTGCATCTCCCAGACTTGGGTCCCACTCTGCAGCTGAGGAGGCTGGTTGGGTGTGCTTTGGCAGCATAGCACAGCTACTGCCTTCATTGTCCCTCTGAGGAATCTGATAATGCTCATTTCTATTAGTGACTATTGGTTTTATAGTTTGGTAAGCCTCAAGTTTCCTGCCATTTTGTGTTGTGTTCAGCTAGACCTAATTTCCCGTGTTTATTTATGAAAATGTCATGTTAGGCAGCACCAAAGCCTGATTAAAACTAATCTATTGAGGTCTATTGTCTTGCTAGTGTAAAGAAAGTACAGATTAAGAAAAGTCAGTTTTGGTTGTCACTCACTTTTTACTTTCCTCTTGGTCCTTTTGAATATTTTGGTTTAGGTTTCCATGATAGGAAGCTGGACCTCCAATTCAGCGGTTTTTCCTTTCTTTCTTTTAATGATAGACACCAGATTTTCCCTCTTCCAGACTTCCATCGTTGGACTGATTGTGCATGACTTCCTTGTGTACCAGCTCTTGTTAAATTAATCTGTTGGGTTTTTTCCTAGCACTTTTAGATGTTAGTGGTGGTGTTAGCTCAGGAGTTGTTTACAGTAGTAATTGGAGGACTGAGGGTGGATTAAATGAAACTGAGCCTCTCACCTGTAGGTCACTGCTTTGTCTGTAGCCAAGGATGGGTTCAAGTGTGTCAGTCTCATTCTTCAGATGTCTGGATTATATGTGAAATCTGTTGATGACTAGAACTGGCATTACAAAAGCGTACAGCAGCAATGAAAGATGCTGTTGTTTGAAATCTAAGCAGTGAAACCTACAATTGGATGAGTAAGAAAACAAGCAGTCTAATGCTATTGGAGTGCATTTCCTTGGAAAGCCTTATCCAAGATTCACTTGCTGGTAGCCTGTTCACCAGTATTGTCTTCTCTTTATATAATGGGCTGTGTAGCAGCTTGGGTAGAGCTAAGTCTAAATGAATGCTTACGTATTTTATCTGGGTCTATACAGAGTGTTTTGTGCTTGCCAAATTGAGCCATTGTTGCAATGTTTTGTAATGTATTACTTCAAAGTTAATGTAGTGAATCTGGTAAGATCCTGTGCCAGGTTTTGGCAAGTGTAGAAGGAAATTAGGGAATCCCAGTTCCATTGAGGGAATGGGGTGAGGATAGCAGTGTTCAAATCTGTGTCTCCAGCATGTACTACTCTAGCTGGCAAGAGCCTTTGGGGAAGCCTACATATATATGTGTCTTGAGAGGTATTTGTGAAGAATTGAAGATATGCCAAGGCAAGCTGGACCCATATTCGAGACCAGATTTTGTGCATGGTGTCAGTCTCATGCAGCAGTCCTGAAAGCACACGCTGAATAACTCTCAGGTTTGCAGCAACGGTTTTATTGAATAAAACCTCTGTTAATTAATATGATACTACATTCAGTTTAATTAGGTGTTCCCTTCATTATCTATTTTTCTATAAACCTGCATGATTTTTTGTTTTTCAATTGTAATACATAATTGCATTACAGATCCTTCTGGGGCAAAGCTGGATATTTCTGCAGGACACAGCTGTAGCTATAGTAATGAAGTAGGCATTCTTGATAAAGGACATTACTTAGATATTAGAGGTAGAAATGTGTGTCATGCCCTGTTCCACAGTGTTGAACTGTGGCTGTCAACTTTGTGTTCCTGTTGTCATTAGGAGGGCAGTTCATGCCTCCCAAATGGGGATCTGAGCCAGCTGCCCCCTTGCTCTGCTGGGGAATTCAGTTCCATGCAGTTTGCTGTGCAGTTGCTGGGATGAGGACTTTTTAAATCTGTGTGCCTTTGGAGGGGATTCTCTTCACTACAGTGGAGCAGGTTTGTGTTGGTACTTCTAAGAATCAGTTCAATTTAATCTGATTTACGTGGACTTGTAGGCTAACATCACTGATTTTGCCTGATGGAGAAAAGCAGTCACAATCCTCAGGTGCTCCAAAAAAGCAGCCAGCTGGGATGCAAGCAAACACCTGGGAGTAAGCACTGGCTCTGTGCCATGGGCTGCTGTGTGCAAAGTGGGCATCTGCTGGCAGCCAGAGGGATAGGCCTGGGAGGAGAGATGGACTCCCTGGAACCGCTTTGGGTCCATGTTGAACAGCCAGACCGCTGAGAAATTAATACTTTTGCCCTGTAATTGGCTTTGTACGTAGTCCTTTTGTGCTGTCAGTGTTGAGGCAGACACCGAGCAGAAGCTTGTGTAATGATGGGGTAGGGCTGATCTGTCACAGGGTTAGGCCATGGAGCGGTGCCTTGAGACAACTGCAGAGGAAGGACAAACACAAATCTCTGCTAATGGACTCCTGTATCCTGGGTTTGTGGCCTTGCTTTGCTGTCCATACCCACTGTCTGACAGGTGAGCCAGCCATTGCCAGGCTCTGCTGGAGTGTGCAAGGAGAAGAGCTGCAGGAAAATCAATCCTTGAAATAGTTTGGCATGACTGGTTTTTCCCTCTCCTCCTAGCTCTTGAAAACAAAATGGCTTTTAAAACACAAGGAAAACATTGTATTTTCAGTTTCACAAAATTGCAAAGATTCCTTTTAATGCAATTGACCTTATTTTTCTAATATTGTCAGCACATTGAGCTTTAGGTAGTTAACATTTTCAATGTGTTTTTCCAAACGTGATACATTTATTCTTGTAGAAAGAATAATTCCTCTAAATAACCAAGACAATAGTTATTTCCACTCCTCTCATTCTCTTCTCATTGCTGCTTCCCTTCCCTCCCCACCAAATTACCTCACTGGATGTCTTATAAAAACTGTATTTAGATTGCAATCTGTAGAGGAGAGAGTAGAAAGCACTCAGTACCTCTGTATTCTACATATCTGGAATTCTCCATGTAAAAAAAAAGGAACTTACTTCTAAAAGCAATATAAAATTAATGGATATGATTGGTGAAAAATTATGTATTTTCTTACTTATGCTGTAAATATCTTTTCAGCCAAATGCATTTCCTTCTGAGGCATGAAACCAATCTAGCAAGATGGTGCTGAACAGATAGTTCTCCAAATCAAACTCCTCCTTTTTTTCCTAATATTTTCATTGCAGCGAGGAAAAAATACGGGTCTGCCAGTCTGCCTATTGAACTATCTACTGCAGCTTAACTGCAGCAAGGAAGCAGTAATCCTATTGTGCTCTTCCAGCAGTCTCCCGGGAAGCAGAAGGCATTGAAATTACTGAGCTGTTGTCCTATCCCCTCCTCACCTGTCTTTGTGGCTGTAAATATAGTGTCTGCCTGTAAATAACAGTTTGCTGCACCTTTAAGCACATTCCCTAACAAGAGGCAGCGATTTACTGAGGTGATAAGCTGTAACTAATACTAGGGTATCATAATAGGTAAATAGATTAGCGCTGTGCTTCTCTGTATTTAGCTTTCTAGGGAGCCGTGGGCTCATGCACTCGGAGGTGCTTGCTCTGGCACTTTGCACGGTGCTGAGTGCAAGCAGGCAGTGGTGCAGGATTGCAGCTCCCGGTGCCGGGTGGGTGCAGCTGGTGAAATGCAGCAGTGCCTCTGCGGGGTAGCACTGACTGCACACCCCCCTGGTTTCTTTACTTTTTCTGGTCCCTGACCCAAGAAGGGTTGTAATGGGCTGTACCAATCTTCTGTGCTGTGGCTATAAAATGACATTTGAGCTGCACCATCAGCATCCATCATGTAATATTTGCAGGTATGCCAGCATCATTTGTTGTCAAGAAGTATTAAGTGGTGCAGACAGCCTGGGCATGATCTGTGGCTTCACCCAGCTCAAGCTCCTTGATTTTCCTAATGGAAGGGCCCCAGCACTTACCAAGCCATTGTGATGCTACTGCTGGGTGGTGGGCAGATATGGCTATGAGGGATGGAAAGGTGCCACGGAGCAAGCAGCGGAGGCCTTTCTTTCTGTACTGCCTGGCAGGTTTTCGGCACAAAAGGGCCCTTACAGGAAAGGAGCAGTACCAGGGGATGTGGCCGGTCCTAATAATTGTGTCGCAAATCTTGTGATATTTGGCATGTTCTTAAAGACTTGGCTCCTAGAGACAGGGGATTAAATAACAATTGCTTCCTTTCTCTTTCAAGCAAGGCTTAGCTCTATGGTTGAAGAGAAATGCTTAAAATGTGACTTGGGCTGACTGGGAAAAAAAAAAAAAATTGCCTTCCAGCCTTCTTTCCCCTCCTTGTCCCCAGGATCCCAATGTGGATACATTGCCATGCCTTATGATTTTTTTTTTCAATGAAAGAATTCAGAAGTATTATATTATGGACATAAAACGTTGCCAACTTTGGGGGTATGGGAGTTTTTATGAGTATTTTAAGGAGAGGTCAATCATATTCTGTGCTGAGACACCCTCTTGCCATGTCTGTTCCTCTTCAAAGAATAGAAAAACAAAACTGGGACTGGGTAGCAGCAAGCTGAGTATCTCTGAACTGATTTTTTTCTCTTCCTTAGGGAAACCCCTTGGGCCAGTTGTACTTGAAATCTCTCCTATTTTTAAATCTGTGTTTCTGCTTTTCACAAATGTGAAAGCTGAGGCTGCTCATGCCTGTGTTGGTTTCTTAACGCAGTCGTCATTAGCAAATCAGTATTGATTTATTCCTATGGAAATAGATCAGTGCTAAAAGTAATATGCAATCCCATTAAGAATGATACAGGTTTTGCAGATGGAGAAAAGTAGGTCAAATATTGTGCCAGTCATCCCAGAGAGTGTCCCTTTAAGCCAAATAAATGTGTGAATACACTTTAACTGTCAGTACGTTATTTGGTTGCCATTATTCTGCATCTTTTTGCATGAACTAGTAGAGGCCTCTATGACTGAACAGGGGTTGAAAGAAAATGTCAGTTTTGGTGTATTAACCAGGTTCTGTTTTACACCTGGGCTACATGCAGGGCTTCTTGGGGCTGGTGTGTGCACGTTCAAGGATTCTTCCTTTCCTCTCGTTGCAACAGTTGAGTTCAAGTTAAGCAGGAAAGGCAAATCATTGTATGCAAGGGACATTGTAGCAATGCAGCAGAGGAACACGATTTAAATCTGATCATCAAACTGCCGCAGCAAGGGGCTGCGAGAGACGGTGTGGATGGTCCATCTGCAAAATCTGTGCTCCTGTTGTATGAGGAGGAGGGGCGGAGGGGGAGAAAAAGCAGCTGCTTGGCTGTGCTATGAGAGGGTGAGACTGACTGTTGGCACCATCTGTAGCTGTCCTTTGTGCTTGCTGCTTTATCTGTTCATTATAGTATGATACTGAAATTCTCGTGCTTTGAGTGTAAATGAGTTGAGATACGCCTAATACTGTCAGCATAAAAAGCAGTAACTAAGTACACTAAAGATGAATAGTGTAATCTGTAAATTCATTTTGAGTTTGTTTTATCTTGCTTGAATAGCCCAGGAAGTGATGTTCTCCAGAAGCCAGCTGTACCAGATGTGTGTTGGCAGGGTATATATTCATCTTACCGAGCAGAGAGCAGAGCAGTGGAGGTGGATGGGGCAGGAGAGATGGGAGGCTGCCCTGTGTTTTCCAGCACAAGAGAGCAGACTCCCTTAGAGGGAGGATAGAGCAGGTCAGAGGGGAACTGGTAACTGCTAGGGTGGCTACACACAGCTTTGTTTTCATTCTGTGCACAAGTACCAACACAAGGGAGAGGGTGATTATTATACACGTACATGAGTTGAAATGTCCCAGGGGAGGAAAGGTTGAACCTCTCCATAATGAGTGGTGTGATAGGGATGAGTAAATTTGTTAGGTTTTTTACCTGCAGTCTCTT
This sequence comes from Cinclus cinclus, assembly GCF_963662255.1. Taxonomy (NCBI): domain Eukaryota; kingdom Metazoa; phylum Chordata; class Aves; order Passeriformes; family Cinclidae; genus Cinclus; species Cinclus cinclus. The sequence goes on from NC_085052.1 coordinate 24,127,648, forward strand.
AGTTTCTAAAAACATGAATCCCCTCCAGATAACTTGTAGAATAAAACCATCCAGCTTATCTTGAGGTCCTCTTTGTTCTTTGATGGTTTACCTTTTCTCTTTATAAATCTGCGTACTGGATATTGGTAATAGTAACAACACATTAAGATGTTTTCTTATCTTCACCTCACCAAAGCAATGCTCTTATTGGCATATTCGTTTTCCAGGAGTTACACTGCTTTTTTTTTTTTTTTTTCCGAGCAGGTTTGGCTTTTGTTTGCAGATTCATGCCCTCAGATCCATTGGGTTGTTGCTTTTTATCTTACTTGTCAAGTGCACATAGGTGTGCAGAAGGAGCAACTCCCTTCTCCCATCATAGCCCGGTCTAAGATGGATGATTCTGTAGTAATTACACTGGTCTGTGAAAGTGCTCGGCATCCACTATTACTCATCCACTATTACTCTGTGATGGCTGCGTTAAGTGTTCGGCAGAACACTTTGTTCTGTTTCCCGAGCTCCAGCGGCTGTGGTGCAAGGGAAGGAGCCCTGTGAGGCAGGAATTTGTATCTCCAGGCGGCTCCCAGGAAAGGGGGAGGGGGGCCTTTGTCACTGGCACATTACTAATGATATGCCAGGGATAAAAGGTGAGTATAATTTGATCAAATGCTTGTTGACAGATTCCTTGGCTAATAGAGAAGCAGCTTAGACTGACACTCGTTGCTGGAACATTTCACAGAGCTGGAGGGAATGCTTTTTGTAGGCTAGATGTGAGGCTGACAATTTCCGAGTGACCACGTTTAGTTACATAAAGAAGCGATGTCTCTTTTTTGTCGCAGCAGAGCTTTAAAATGCCTCCCTGAACACTGCTCTTGACCTTCTGTTTGATAAGTGCAATAAAATTACTACCTCTTCTTTGTCCAAATGTGTGATTAATTAACAGCAATGGCCAGGCTGTAAGTCTTTTTCTTGTGTGGCCATTTAACTTGAGAAAATCCAATTGTGTCTTGTATACAGAAAAAACATACTTGTGTGTGGTTTTGGTGAAACAGGTTCCTTTCTTCTCCCCACAAATACAACTTTGCACTTAGTCTCTTTGGAATTTGTTCTGTGTTAACAGTACATGTGAGTAGCTACTGGGAAAAGAAGGTGGTGTACCCTGAAATGATAGTTAGCTACTGCTTATGATTGTTATTTGGTGAAAGGCAACCATTACAAAATTAAGGTATGAAAGCAGAAGCCTTAATTTTAGGGGATTCTGCACCTATCTCTTTTAAACAAGCAAGTCTGAAATTACATCTAGACCTCTGACTACTCTAAACCACTGTGGCAGCTTGGGTTTTCAGTAGTCTTCTGGTTCTCATCCACCCATATAATCTGTTGATTTATGTTCAGTTTGCAGCACCTCAGGAAGGCACTTAGTTAAAAATTAAACATGAAGCATTTTTTGTTCTGAGGGTTTTGTAAAACATCCTTTAAAGAAGAAAAAAGCACAAGCACTTCCACTTCAGAAGTTGATTTCTTTCCACTGCAGGATTTTTCAATTAGTCTGCACTTTGTTCCAGTGAAACTCCTCACTGTGTCCTCATACCTGGCTGGCTTTCTACCAGAGCCACTTCTGATGCTGCAATTAAATAGGCAGCTTTGAGGCTCGAGTGGCTGTTGCTGGAGGCTTTGTGGGGTGTCTTGGCTGGGTGCACTCATGGAAGCCAGGTTTCACTTGCAGTCACTCTCTGGGGCTCTGCTTACTGCAGAGTAGGTGGTTTCTATAACAGGGCCTGGTCTTCTCTGAGTGTGAGTGCATAAGGGGGAGGCCACATTTTCAGGAATAATGACCCCTTTCATGTCTTTAGGAGTTGCACACTCTTTTTCCCTCTAAGAAATCTCTGCATCTTCCTAGTCCATAAGCGTGATTTTCCTGTAAGCACAGAGTTACCCTCATTGACTACGAGATTAGGCACATAATGGAAATACACATTTAGGGGTTGTGCTGGGTCAGATATAGATTTAAGTGCCTAACTATGTCTCCATACATAATTTTCCTGTTTATCTATTCAAGAATGGTAGCGCATAGCAGTTTTGGAAATTAATTCATGCACATGAGTTTCTCTCCAATTAATCTTTTGGAAAAAAACAGCTGATCAGAAAGGGGATGTTTTTTTTTCCTTTGCTCCCCTCGGTAAATGATGTTTTTTCTATGTTTTTGTTATGTTTCTATTAGTGTGAAATGAATTATTTTGCATTTTACTTTACTTCTAACAGCTATCCCATGTCCTTTCGCCTCATCCATTCTTCATCTCTGTGCTGCTCAGACAAGTTCTCTTGTGCCTCCTGGGCTACTCAGAACGTTTGTAACTTGGGTAAAAATGTTCTGATGTTAGTGTAGGGCAATTACAGACTCAGTTTGATAGGATAATAGTGTAAGTGCTGGTTCATGGACAAGCTTTGCACTCCTGGTGTTTGTCTGTTCAGCTCATGACTCCTGTTACAGTGGCTTGCACCTGCACTGGGCTGTGCTGGTTCCTCAGATGTGTGCTCACTGTCATTTGTTCTGTTTGCACAGCACTGCTTTCCTCGTGGTGTGAGGAGCTGGGACGGCTCTTGCTGCTTCGCCACCAGAAAAGCCGGCAGAACGATCCTCCCGGGAAGCTCCCCATGCAACCCCCCATGAACTCTATGAGCTCCATGAAACCCACCCTCTCTCACAGGTGAGTCTGGGCCCAGCCTGCAGCAGTGCAGTCTGGACAGTGTGTTGTGTGACCCATCTGTCACTTGAAATGCTTGTTACCACTGATGGGGTGACACTGTTTTGTGAGCTGCTCAGTACTGTGGACAGCAGGGTATCTGTAATTACAGCAAGCACTAAATAAACTCAGATTTTCTTTTTGCTATTGCCCCATGCATAGTGAAGTGACACTTCCATCTTCAAATCTGTGCTCAGATCAAGTGGGCTTGCTTTCAAGCTTCAAGTTATGCCCTAGAGATAAACTTGTACATCATGTCTTTCATCAGACACTTGCCTGATGTTTATTTAAATACAACTGGCTTTTCTTGATGTTGAAAACATTTCACTGATGTTCTGTGTTTTAACCATCATTGGAGATGTATTGCATGCAAAGCAATTGTACTGTGGGTGTAGCCATGGATCAGAGGATGTCCTGTACAGTCTTGTATCAGGTGAGGATCACACAGCACTTGTGCTAATTTAGAGAAAACATGAACATTGAAGGACACTGTAAGAACATGATGTGAAGCCTTTGATTAACAAATTATGTAGAGGAGCACTATTTGTATTTCTTGTCTGGACAACCTAGGTCAAAAGCAAAAGCTGGAGATAAAGTGTAGACAGGATTGAGCATTCATTCCACACTGTATGTTTCTGGGAGTTTATTTTCCAAGGCTTTCTTTACCTCAGCATCACATTGAAGAAGTCACAAATAGTGTGAATTTGTTTTAGTGTAGAGGTTTTTGTTAGTAAAGGACTATGAGAATGTAATGAGTCTAAATTCCTTCTGCCTAAGTTCCATGATAGCCTAACTTGACCTTTTGTGTTAGAATGGAGCTTAGGGACATCTTTATAACAGTGCATTTGCATATGCAAATTTGTCTGAAAACAACTTTTGGGGTTTGGGTTGTATATGTTTTCATTATTTTTGTTGCATTTATGGCATGACTATGTAATCACGATGCCTTTTATTTTAGCCCTTGAGATTAAAGTCAGTCCTTTTTTTGAAGTATAATTAATATATCATCACTGGCTTTTTAGAGTACCTGGATTTCCTCTTTTGTAGTTGCTTATGAAATGACTGATTGTAAACATGCTTAACAAAAAAAAAAAAACCACAGAAAACTTAATGTTTTAAAATAATTTTACACCTGGGAGAAGCTTTTCAGAAGACAAAGTGGAATTAGTGGCCAGTCTGCAGAGAATGTGGTGCAGTGTATGTTCTCTTAGGTGTAATTTTGTAGTTTTTAGATGCCTGATTCTCATTTGACCTTTTAACCTCTGTTCCTCTAGAATCTATAAAGTAAGACTATCTTACAGGGGCTGTGTGCTACATTACTAGATAATAGATAAGATAGGCACAACTCACTTCTTTCGTGGCAATTTTCTACTGAAACTGTCACATGTCAAAAAAGAAATATTTTCTTCTACTGAACCTAAATACCAGCATTTCCAGCAGCTGCCTGTAGTAGAGCATCCTGCCCAGTATTAGGCAGTTCCTGCATATTTCTCTCAAGTATTGCCCTTGAAATGCTCTACTGGGGAAGACATTGGGAGTAATTTCTGAATTACTACTGTTTACCTGTGAGATGCCCCTCTAGAAACAGAATTTCTGTGGCATAACTTCTTATATACAATAGCTGCAGCAGCTGCTTTGGGATTTGGAATGTTTGCATCACTGCTTAGGTGTGTTCTGTTGTCTGTAATTTAACCATAACTGCTCAAAATCTCTCAGGTGATACATTAGAATGAGACATCCTGTGTCTCTCCAACTTCTTTTTCCACCTGGAACTGTTTATTTTCATGGATGTTTTGTAATCAGTCTGTAAGACAGTAGTGAAGTACGGGGTGAAGAAGAATTGAGTTTTCTATTTGTTTTAATTAAACAAAAGATGAAAAGCCATTAAATACAGTATTAACTACAATAAGTGGTGAAGCTGTTGATGAAGCACTATTTGTATTTGCATTAGATTACATTTGGGTCAAAAGCTTAGTATTAAAGTTCACAGTATCTTATCTCTAATCCACAAGACTTTTCTGTTAATTCGAACCAAAAAAAAAGTATTTCCTGAAACAATTAATGTAGCCAGCTACTTCAAGTTTTGTAAAAGAATTAGATAGTAAATTAGAACAAGCAAGAGCATATGCAAGAACCTTACTTCACAAAGGCAATGTAGATATTTGTGAGCTGCTGATTATCATTAGACACACAGTTAAGTCCTTCCCCATCATCAGATGATCTTGAGTACTCCACACAGAGCTTTTTCTGCTGTTCCTTTTACTAGCAACAAAATTACCCAGAACTCTAGTCAGGGACCAGAATCCTGATGTAGCTGGCACTACAGAAACACAGCTGCTTGGTCTCAAAGTTGAAAGAGGGCTCAGCTATTTAAAATAAATTGTGACTCAATAATGTATCACAAGTATCTAAATCTAAGGATTCATATTTAATAAACTAGGGGCACTTACACTAGAAGTAATTCAGGTCTGGCCTGTTTTTTAAAGACAATCTTTGATTTTTAAAAGTTAATTGAGCTGTGAGAGAAAACTGAAGTAAACTGGTCAAGGAAGGCTTTCATAGTGTTACTGTTGGTTAAATGCACTTACAGAGAGCAGAATGTAAGCCATATGAGGATGTGCACACATGCAACCAATGCTTTCAGAGTAAAGACTATATTGTGCTAATTTCTTTCTAAATTTAGCTTATCATTAACAGAATGATCAAGTGTTGCATATAGAAAAAAAATCAGCTAAATACCTTCTATCTAATGTAGGGCAGTTGGTTGGATTGCAAACTTCTGTGTTTTGTGAACAGAATGAGCACTGGGTTGTCAAAAGGAACCTCCCAATCTTAGGGTTTTTTTAAGTCTTTGCACTCTAATAGTCAGCTCAAACTTGCATGTGAGATTTTTATTTATTTTTGCCTTAGACCTTTTTATTGATTCATGGGAATAAATTTACTCCTGTATTGAAGGACCAGTGTAGGGCCTATCTACCTCCTTAAACCTGTATAACTTCTAGTTAAAGTTCTGCTTAATGGATTTATGTTCAACTTAAGGACAGCTGTTACTCTTCAGGCTAGCCCTTCTGCACAGGAGTGAAATTTCATGCTTTCTAGCTTATAGGGCATAGTGTAATTATTTGTGCTGAAGTTTTCCAATCTGACAAACTGTCTGTAATAACAGATACTACTGAAGGTGGCTGATTGTTGAATTAATTTAAGATCTTCAGCAAATGCTGTTATGTAAAAACAAATTATTGTCATTATACACCTTCCAATGCTTTGATGAAGTTCCTACATAACACTTCATTGCATTAAGTGGTGGACCTGTACATGTGTATCAAATTGAATCTTGGTTGAAATGGGTACAGTTCCAATCAATCCTAGCAGGAATTCTACCCTAGTTCATTTTTACATCAGTCTGACTCAGGCAAGCACTGGGGGGCTTCTCATTTCTTGCACAGCTTGTAATACAGCTTATTTGTCAACAAAACCACCTAGAAATAGACAGCTGTTAGTTGCAGTTTAGTGTGTTGTCATGAGCATCTGTAGGGTTCTTACTGTCTTCACTCTCGCTCCAAATTTTGGTCTTATGTAATAATTGCCAGCTGTCTCACAGTTAGAAACCAAAGGGTGGCAATGCCTCTATAGGGCAGTCATTACTGATGAAAAATATGAAGATAATGTAATTTTTATCACAAATTACTTAGTGCCAAAGATTTAGAGAAAATTGAACAGTAGACGAAATGAACCAATAATTCAGTCTTACAGTAGCTGTGTTATTTATTACCATTAATGTTTTATGTTTAGGCAATCATAAATAACTTCTAGTGGTAAAACTTGCTTTTAAGAGTGCTTGTTTTTAGTGATTATTTTGTCCTTTTTTCTTCCAATTTAAACTTGAGTAAGAGCTGAACTTTCAAACATTCATAGGAGCTCTTGGAAGAGAATGGTAATTCTGTCTAAATTTTTGCTGTGTGGTGAGGACTGCCTCTTGCATTATTAACAATCAGGAGTGAACTGGTTATAACATACTAGCACAAACGGTTACAGAAGTTCTGTAAAGGCTACTACCTTTTCAATTTTGCATCATAGGCTGTTTTGACCAACAGTGATAGCCACTTTAAAAATGTCTGGATGAGGTCAGGTGCAGCATATACACACTTGTATGAAAACAAGCACATTGTGCATGGTTTATACATGAGGTTCAAGTAGGGGGTTGCTCCATTATGTCATGTGGCTCTGGCACACAGGGAAAAATCTTTGCAAAAGAATTCATAACTCTTGAGGTAAAAGAGAAAATTGTTTCAAAGCCTTTTCATCTTTGTGGTTGTGGAGTTGTGAAATAAATATAATTAGGGACTGAACAGATGGTAAATCCTAATATAAGAGAATATACCCAGTAAAGAAACCTGTATTACTTCTGATTCTGCAAGAGTAGCTTCGCTGTTTTTTCTGGTTTCCTTTCTGTGAAGAAATGTTAAAATATACTGTCTGAAGAGAGTAAGGAAGAGTTCAGAATCAAGAAATGGTTCTGCAAAGATGTCATTTCTTAACAAAAAAAAAAACCCAAAAAAGTTCTTCGGAACAGTATGCTTATGCTCTAAGCATTGTGAAGACAAAACTAATTACTAATTGCTCCAAATTATTGTCCCAAGAGTTGTTTGTCCATCCTGTCCTCTAAGTGAAACTGCTGATAATAATTTTATCATATACATTTATGGGGAGGAGGTGAAAGAAAACCTTGAGCTTGTTGAAGCTAAAAGCAAATGAGTATCTTCTCCTTGAAAACTGATAAGTGTAACCATTAGCTTTTAATAATTAAATATGGAATATTTTCATGTGAAAAATCTGCATTTCATTTTAGATAAGTTTGTGGTCAGTTCTTGTGGTAGCAGGAAACAATAATGGGTAATTTGTTTTCAAATATGTATTCTTTACATGCTTGGTAAAAGGTATAGGATAAGGATCATCTTTTCTTGTGTATACAGAGCCTTGCACAGATGTGGAAACAGGTCTTGTATATTGATTGATGAGTCAAATTGAGTGCTGTTGTAATAAAACTAATATGTAGCAGGACTACTATAATTTTGTGGGGTTTTTTTCTGATGAGTACATATAAGTAGCTATGTACTCTATATTTTTCCTTTAAATGTTGTAGTCTTATGGTTTTAGTTTGTGATTTTTTTTTTAATTAAAAAGCGTCAGCTGATATTTTTATAAGTGAACACTAGGCAAATATTATTTAAGGTATGGCTGCTGACTAAGGCAAAATCTGATCTTCTCAGGCTTTGTGCTGTTAATTTTTAAAATACGGCAACAGCTTTGAATAGACAGGTATCATTTTCATGTTTGGGCCATATTGAACAACTAATTCCTCAAAATGTCTGGTCAATTGTGACTTATGTTTAGTGATTATCACAGGGGTAGCATGGGTCTTTGCACGAGGTCTCCTCTCAAAAGCAGGTGATACATGCTGAGTCTACATGATTTTCCTCTTCAAACATATTGGGAAGGTACCTTCTGTCACTTGTTCTCAATGAAACCAACTGATTTCTGGTGGCAGTAGGGTTAAAAATCATTTAACTGTGGCAGCACCCCTGGTTTTTAACCATTTTGACTTGTCAGCCCGATAAGCCTGTGGTGACACTGAAAGCTATACTTTGCCTAGCCCTTTGTTGCAAAACTCATTAAATCATTGGGAGTCTTTTAACTGGATTGAACACCTTTGGACAGGGAACACGAGAACTAAGTCAGTGCCCTTCAACCTGCACAGCATCAGGTCCACCCGTGAGGTTTAGCAGTCCTGTCCAGGCACAGGAGGGCTGGGGGAGGGCTCAGCACAGGCTGAGGTCAGTGTGAGGAGCTGTTTTCTGGGTACCCACGCTGTGAGCATCGCGCTCCAGCCTGCCTGCCAGGAGGTGACATGGCTTCTAAGCAGGGAGGGAGCTTCCAGTCTGGCACGTAAAGATCGCTGACATAAATTACGGCAAATACCTTGTCTTTTTAAACGATTTTTGGATATTTTTGGATAATTTGGCAGCAGCATCACAGATCTATATTTTATCTAAGGCTTGATATTTTTCTTGATGCCTTTTCTTTACATGTATCTGTTATTCATTCACTTACATGAAAATGTCACCCTCCACAGGATTTCTCTGTAAATAGATTACAAAAGAAGTGAATTCCCAGTGCTCAATTTTGTCAGTTGTTGTATTCCTGCTATTCCCGTGCACTTGGATTCTCAAGGCTCTCAGAATCGCAGTGAGAAGAAAAGGAAATAGTCGTTACTATTTGCAGTGGTGGAGGGCTTTTCTAATGGTTTCCCAAAAAAAAAAAAAAAAAAAAATTAGCAATTCTTAGAATTGCTAAGAATCTCCTAGCTGGTTTTCTCTAGAAATCACAACAAAGACTGCTCGGCAGACAGAGCGCATCAGCAACCTGGGCAGATGGGTCGGTGACATTATAATTGGGTACTGGCAGCGCCTTTAGCAGCAATCGGTGGTTTCTTCCCATGAAAGGGTGCTCCGGGGATAAGGAGCAGCACACCAGCCGGGGCAGCGTCTTGAATTCCTCGTCTCCACCAAGCTGGCAATGCGGGGAAGGTACCAGAGCTTGTTCGTGCTCTGTTCCCACTTACCGCGTCAGGGGAGATGCGATGTGGCGGTGTGTTTGGCCGTGTCCCTGTGTCACCAGCAGCATTTCCAAACTGCTCTGACAGGCAGGGGGACACGGCTCAGGCAGGCGTTTCTCAGACCTGCCCCTCCCCGGCCCGGTCACTCTCCCGGGCTGTTCCTGCCCTGTCCCTGCCCTGCCCTGCCCTGCCCCGCTCCGGGCGCTCCCCCCGGCCCCAGCCCGGCCGCTGATCCCAAAGGTTCGGCAGAGCTGTCCCTGCTCCCCGGCCAGCCCCGAGCCCCAGCCCGGCCGCTGTCCCCAGAGGTTCGGCAGAGCTGTGCAGAGCTGTCCCTGCTCCCCGGCCAGCCCCGACCCCAGCCCGGCTCGCTCCCCGTAAGTTGCGGCGGTGCTGTGCTGCCCCCTCCTCCCTCTCTCCCTCCCTTCCCGCCGTGCCTCTCGAAGAAAGCGGTTTTTTTCTGTTGTCGGGGAGCGTAAATCAGCTTCATCTAAAATCTCGGAAGTGCAAGTCCATCACATCTTCCTCCGAGCCGCCTGCTACACCTTGCGTGAGTCAGACTGCAGAGCTCCCGGTGCCCTTCTCGCTGTGCGGGGCTGCTCGTGTTTCCCCCTGTCTCAGAGGCAAAAGCAGAAGTGGAATCTGCTCACGCTCTCAGCGGTTCCTTCCCCGGTTGTTGTAGCAGTCGCTGACCTCCAGGCACTATGAATAAACAGCAAAGCTGGGAACAAAAGGAGTCTTCTGGCTGCCATTATCTCACATTAACATAGCAGACGCGCTGCGGTGTGAACAATGCGAGTCTCATTCGCCGATAATCAGCGAGTACCCAGGCATTTGGATTACCAAGGCAACAGGCAATGGTAGAATACTGGGTGGGTGTGTTTTTTATTGTAAAGGAGCAGTCGGATATGGAAACCCAGGTATATTGATAAAGCAGAGCAGAAGGAATGCCTGGTGGCAGGGGGGGACTGAGGGCTCGGGGTTGCATTCCGACACACATGAGATAAATAAGACATGGATGAAGCAGGTCTGTGCTATGAGATGCAATAAAGATTATACTGCATTTGTCGAGCTGAAAACGATCATAAGATAATTTCAGCATTTTGAAAAAGGTAACAGGTGGCATGTTAATAGCAGGGCTGTTACCGGTGGATTTTGTAACTGTAATCTGGGCTGTAGTAATGCATTGCATGGTCTACTTGTGTGACAATAGAACTGGGTGTGATGGTTTAATCTTTTTTCCTTTTATCAGATGGATGCCGTAGTTCCCATGTCAGACGATGTAACCCCCTTCTGCTTCTTAGAGGCAGGAGTGGGTCTCAGTAGCATTTTTGTTTCTTACCTGCATAGCTGTGATCGTTTATTCCACGTGGACAGACATAAGTCGCATTATCTCTGTATCTTTGCGTGTGCACACACATGTGCGTGAACATATATGGAATCTATGAAGCAGGACTGTGAGTGCATGCAGGGGAGATGTGGGTTTTTGCAGGTTCAAAAACTTATGAATGAATCTAATTATTTGGCCTAATGCATTTTTCTGATTTCAGGAGTTAAAATCAGATGCAGTAACTTGCTGAGCAGCATGAGACTTGCAGGCATGGCTCTAAGTAATGACACTGGGTGTAGAGAGGAAGGTGCCAGGAAGCACAGCAGCAAGCGTGTCACAGCCTGAGCTGTAGCAAGCCAATGTGAAATGGAAGGCAGCATTCCCACCCTGTGCAGTCATAAGTCATGCAGGCCTCACAGGCCTTGTCACAGATGTAAAGAAAAAGTTAAGGGCTTTCAGCTTCCAGAGGGACTTTGTATCACCTGCTGAACTGCCAGCTCGATTTTGTTGCCTCAGTCTCCACACAAGCGCCTGTATTGTGCATATATGTGTGGCTATGTGAATGGTTATTATAAATACGTGTGTGGATATTTAAAAGAGCAGAGGCAGAGGGTGATAGCCACCTCCTAGCAGCAGGTGCCATCCAAACCACTGAGCTGATAAATGGCTTGTTGCCTTCACCTTTTGACTGCTTCACCTGCATCTGCTCACCTACAAGGGGTTCAGAGTGCTTCTGTGTTCTCATATGGTTTGCCAGAAAACAGCTTCCTTCTTTTTACAGTGAATTATGAGATTTCTAACTGCTTTCAGTCCTCCTTTTAATGCTACAGGCAATATCCAGTACCGAAACAACACTTGAGGTAATTCTTCCTTGATAGGCAAGGTCCAGGTATGGATCTGCTGTGCATTTGGAGTTGGGAGAATCAAAGTTTTCCAAAGGGTTCGAGACCATATTCATCTAGTTGGAAAGAGTGGAGGGAATCAACAGACTTGAGAAATCATGATGGAATATTTTTTGAAACTGGTATTTTCTTCGTAAAATATGGGTGTTTGGAGTCACATCATTAAGTAGAGGGAAATAAAGTCTTGTAGAATACTTCCAGATTGGCTTTTTTCATTTTAGCATTGCATAAAAACACCCAGTTATTTGGATGTGATTGTGTTTTAGGTGTTTGCTTAGTGAAATGCAGGGTGGTGCCTTAATTTATGCCAACACAATTAAAACATCTTCAGATAATAATGCGAAATAGAGGAATGCATTTGAGGAAGGTGTGAATCACATAGATGGCATCAATCAAAAGCTAATTCTTGCTAGCCATCTGAAGTCAGTTATTAGTATACAGACTGACTGCATCACTCTCTTGCTTTCCTCATCTTGAATGTAAAAAGTTTAGGGTACCTGCGCACAATATCAGCTTTTAGTTTGGTTCTGTACATCATGTGTGGTGTACAGAGGTACTTACTCCTTGTTTCCTTTACAATATGTCATTGTATATCCTTGCTGACTGTAAGTGGCCTTCATGTTCTTCCCACTTTGGTGTCTCTTGGCTCTGCCACGTTCCTCTGTGTGAACAAATGACAAATTGCAGAGTGGTTTACAGAGCCTATGGAAAACACAGCATAAGAGGTCAGGGGATAACTTGGTTAAATTGTGTGGTTTGTTCTTTTTAACAGTAACGTGTTTATAGTAACTGTCACCTAGACTATAAACTAGTGTTAGGTGTTCAGTTGAAACGTGTTCGCCAAGAGCACTGTAGGTGTATGAAGATGGTGCATGTATCTCAGGTGGGGAGGTGCTGGCTTTGTTTCTTTGAAGAAGAATCTCAATGAAAAATGACAAGTCAGTTGTTTCCTTCTGATTGTCTAGTGGTTTTCACAAAGAAAATAAAAGCAGATCTCCAAAATGTTTTTGATTGGCAGTAAGCAAAACCAAATCCTGGCTTTCAGTTGTCACAGTGGGGTTTTCCTGAATTAATACTCAAGGCCAGGGATATTTTCAGTGGAACTTTGACCAAAATGAAAACAAAAATCCATTTGATCTGTAATTTCTGAATAGGTTGTCAGGGATTCCTATCTTATTGGGTCATTAGGTTTGCATGGTGCAGTACAAATGCTGAATTTGAACTGCCTTTTGGTATGAAGTACTAAAATGCCCCAGAAAGGACTTAAGCTACTTTTTTTTACAATTTCTAGTGTTAGGTTCATGGTGGTGCCCTAATCAAGAAGGCTTGCAAACTAAATCTATATTAATAAATAAAGCTACAATGAGTGGTGTTCTCTCAAGAAATCCAAATAAAACAAAAACTAAACTGAATGAAAGAAGCTGAGCTGCCTAACTTTGAGACAACCCAGACATGAAACTCATGTCTTGGTGCTTCAGTTATACAGGGTTTTCTTGCCTGTTCTGACTGTGGGATTTGTGATCTTTTTCCACTGCAGATTCATCAGGTTGTAGGGGAGAAAAGGGGAGCAAGAAGCCTTGCTTGGAAATTGTTATGGTTTCGTTTGTATTAAAGTAGTGTCACCTAGAGGCTCCTACCAAGACTACAGGCAAGGGGTGCTGAGCACCTGAGCACACATCTGTCCAGAGGCAGAGCAAGGTGCAGACACAGAGAGGTGTCATCAGGCAGGGACAGATCAGCAGCCCCAGTTCTGGGTTCTGTTTTGCTTGTTCTGATTTTTTTGGCCATGTGTTATTGCAAAACATGTTTGGCCTGTGTCTTCTCTGACACCTCACACCTTGTCATGAGATGCTCTCCTCTCAAGGTGTCCATGGGTGGCAAAAGAAGATGTGGGAGAAATGACAGTCAGCATTCTAGTGGCAATTACCTGCTCATCTTGGTGTCAACTGAGAAAGATAGGATAGAGTTGGTAGATTTAAAGGGTTATGTGAATTCTGTGTGTGTGTGTCAGCTACCCTTCAGGTGGAATGACTGCGCTTCAGAGACGTTAAAGACGCTGCAAAACTCCAAAGCTGGCTTGAGGGTAAGCAACAGAAAGTAGCCATTGAAGGCCCAGTTGTGGGAAACTTGATTGTCAGTGGTTGGACTGAAAAGGCTTTTTTGGAAAGTCAGCATCTGGTGCACTAGTTGTTAGATTTACAGTGTTTAAAACAGAGGTAGATGCTTTATGAGGGTAGTATTTTAGACACTTGGCCCTCTCAACAAGCGATGTGGAAAATCACCAGGAATGTGTAATTCCAGTTTTCACCCTCCTCCACAATATGTAAAGTGCCAATGCTCTAGGGATGCATGCTTCACTAAGCCATCTGAATCCTTCCTTCTTCAAGGACTGAAGGCATGTAAGCAGAGTATTACATACATATACAACTGCTTTAGTGACAACATAAGCATATTTAAAACACAGCAAATAATGCCACAAATCATGTATAAACTACAGTAATTCACTTGTATTAATTTATTCTACAAAAGTCACTTGTTATTAAGCAATTTTTATTAGAATTAACTGTCAGTCTCTGTCTGACATGAAGTTTGTAACTTTTTCTAGAGACTGGGTATCTGCCTAGTACTGAGATTAAGAGAAGATTTTTAGACCTAATTACCAATGTACTTCTTCAACGTGAGTGTTTTATTACTGGTGGGTTCAGTGCCAGTATCTAAGAAATCCTTCCTCATTGTTTGACTGCGGTTTTGCTACATCACAGTAGCAAAACATTACTTTGAGAAGTAATTTCCCTCCATCTCTTCCTCTTTGCTCTGTGGCTTCCTCGGCTGTTTGGCCTTTACTGCTGACCAGTAGTATGTATAGGTTCATTAGCACTATTGTAAATTTAGTCAATACTCTTTTAGTGGGCTCCAGCTGAGCCCAAACTGACTCACTGCCCTCCAGGGTGCAGTGAGAGATTTAATTACCCTTGTAAAGTTCAACAGGAACAATGTCATGGGCAGCATTTCGCTTTGGCTGAAGAGGTTGAAGCTTCTTTCTTTATTGGCTGCCATTTTCAAGTTTAAAGAAAGGGATTTCAGGATAATTCACAGCCCTCTATAATAACAGGGGAAAACCACTACTCTTTGCAAATGAGAATTGGATTGGTCATGTTTCATTACAGTACTTACATTGATTTTCCTTGGACGGTGGGAATATTCCTTTGGGTAATTTTAAGGACAGAAGTGGAAGTTGAAAGAGCAGAGAGGAGGGACTCAGAGTGGAGGGAAGTAATCCTGTAGTTGAGTGGCACGAGTTTCAGCATCTTCTACAGCTTGAAACCAAGGGAAGTCTTCATGTAATGGAGAAAGGGTGGGTATGTATCCAGTATGGCAAAAGGTGTACTCAGACATGCATGAAGTTGGTAATGGGCCGGAATAAATGCTGGGGAATGCAAACCAGGAGATTGCCTTGGATTTCTCATGGGGTAACTAAGGTGAAACTGGAGGGATGAGGTTTAGGACAGTACGTGGATGTTAGGCTATTTAAGTTCATGTTTTGCAAGGCACATCTATCACTACTTCAGTGTTGCTCTAATTTCTGTTATTAATAATGTTTGAAATTTAACACTAGGTCCTGTGTTGGGTAATGTGGTAGTGACGTGTTTCAAAAATGTGCACAATGAATATTTCTCAACTAATCTGTAGCTGCTGGCCTCTTTTTCTGGCTTTTTGTGTGGTGCTGGAAGCTTTATTACTTGTCATCAGTATGGTTTCTTGAGGTTGCCACTCATTTTAACTGTAATACAGTAACATTTGAGTGATTTACTCTGTGTTTATAATTAGGATGAAGTGATTATATAGTCTTTGAGTACCTAGTGTAGCCTTCCACTGAACAAATGATCTGACTCTACCATTGAAAACTATGGAGGAAAGCTATATGAAATCCCTTCTGTATACTGTAAAGGAGAGAAACGGGTAAGACAGACATGCTTAGGAGGCAAAGAAAGTGAAGTAATAATTATAACTTCTTAACAGCAGGCTGAAGCATTGCTCAAAGTTGGAGTGTGTTTACAAACTGTACGGCATATTTGCATTAGAAGAATCTTTAGTGACTCTGTGGTTTGATTCCTGCCTGTCATTACTCTTCTTATTTACTCATACACTTGCAAAATATTTGCCTTGCTCCTCAGGTTTTTTTACCTGCCCACAGCACATCAGTGGGGAATAGAGTGGAATGTCTGCAGTGAGTCCTTTCACTGGTTATGTCATGGAGAGAGCTTCTTTGTAGTCACTGAAGTACATGAACACTCATATGTGCCATAAATATCCAAACAAATCACAGAGCAGACATCATCAGAAACAGTCAGAGAAGGAAGTAAAGTAGGAGGCATCATTCAGAGCAGGATAAAAGAAGAAATCTCGATAGCAGTCACAAATTCTGGGTTAGTCATCATTTGTCTCCATGGTGGTTGGAGGGACTTGCATTGCGTCACTTGCAAATGTTCATCACTGAAGCCATTGTCTGAACCTCTGAGTGACAGGGGCAAGATTCTAAGAGTAAATATTTTAAAAAACTGTGGGTTAGCAGGATTTAGTGGTTGCAAGGTGTCCATTACGCCCTTATTCACACATGGGTTTATTTGGATGCTGTCAGTGTACACATGACATGTCAGTCATCTTATAGAGAATTACCTTTTTCCATTAATTTTCTTTAATTATTTGATAGGGAAAATTATACTTTTCTCTAATTTAAATTTTTGTGTGATTTTATTGCTTGGTTGAATATGGTATTTTGAAGCAGATAGGTCAGTTCAAATTCATGGCTATGTTCTAATACATTGCTGATGTGCTGGCAGAGCATTGTGGAATTTGTTGGAAATTTCCTAGCTGTTTGTGAAATGTATTCAATGCTTCATTTACACAGTTGCTGCTGCTGTTATTACGTTATTTGTTACTTGGGACAGAGGCAGTTTTTATCACACACGTGCACTCTTTGTGCAGAGCAATTCCTGCTCTTAAATGATTTACATTTGGTGTTATAAACAGGTTAAAGAATGAACATGGAGTTAGTCCTTGACTTTGGCTCACAGCACAAAAGGAAGGAGTGGTCCAAGCCTGGAACACTGTCTGGGGTCACGGGAGAGTGAGCAGGCTTAGAAGCATGTTGATAGAGTACATGTAGAGCCTGTATAGATTCTTTAGGCAAGTTAGCCCCGGACAGAATTTTGGTGATAGCTGGTAGTCAAGATAAAAATGCAGTTCTTGATATTAAATAAAAACCATTGATGTTTGAAAATAAAAGAGCAATGTGTGTCTGTTAAGTGGTATTTGTATATATGTATCTAGACAAGGAAGGATCACCTGAGTGTATGTGTATATATATGCAAATTGAAATCTAATTTATGAGTTAATAGTACAAGAATGAGCAAGTTTCAAGTGGAGTGTATATTGTGGTCATAGGATTGATAGTTACTTTCACAGGATTTAAGGTATTTCATTAATTACACTAAGTATGTACCTATCCTGGGCTCATTCTGAAATCACCAATGCTTTTGTATGAAAAGAACTGTAAGAAATGTTTGCTTGTATCTGTGGACAAAGCTAATGGAAAAACCCAATCCTCTCATCCACCTATTTATCTGAAAGATGTGTTATATATCTGCAGTTGATTTTCCAGAATGCTGATTAGCTAATACCATTTTTGGCATGCAGCTTATCCATCGTGTGGGAGAACACTATCTGCATTTCAATTTACTTTTCAAAATGATGTTGAACTGCTATTGCATTAAAGGCTTTTCTGGCCATTTGGGCACCCACTGCAGACAGTGGAGCTGCAGTCTTGTCTCAAAATCTAATTGAATTGATAAAAGGCATCTGAAGCAGTGATTGTTGAAGAGTTTGAGATGAATTGCCAAAAAAAATACGTGCTTCTGCGTAACTTAGTGTCCTTGTTTGAAACTCTGCCCCTGAGTTTATGTGGACTTTCACTGCTAACAAATGGTTTTATGGTAAAAGCCCTGTGCTTCAATATAGTTAAGGAATTCATTCATTCTGTGTGGTTTGATATGATTACATTGCTGTTAAAGAAACGTCATGCCTCTGAGAATTCTAAGCTAATAGTGGAGGAGGAGTGGAGAGTTAAGGTAATATCAGATGTTAATTCCTTTGTCACCACCAGCAGTTTGTCACAGTTTAAACTTCAGAAATCTCACCCTCCTGAATGTTTGTTTTTTGCAGTGATGGGTCTTTCCCTTATGATTCTGTTCCCTGGCAACAAAATACCAACCAGCCTCCAGGCTCTTTATCAGTGGTCACCACAGTATGGGGTGTGACTAACACCTCTCAAAGCCAGGTAAGCTTCATTTTTATGCCTCCTCCCCTCTAGATATGAATTTCTGCTAGTGTTTGTAAAATGGAAGGTATTTTGGAAAATCCTCTTGGGACTGGTAGCAGGGTCTGTCTTCTTTGTTGTGTATGATGCATTATTTTCCCAGTCATGTCCTCTTTGGTGGCATTGAACAAGAGGTGTCTGAGAGCTTGAGTCAGGCACTCCTTTGACTGCATGCAAATGTCAGGCTTGGATTTACCTCATGTTTTGCCCTGTGTGGTTTCAGCACTAAAAACTTGGGTTTGGGGTAATCCCAAACCTCTTGGCAATTCAGATTGAATGTGAAGAGTTCTATTAAAAGTTGTAGCTGGATTCACCAAATGATAGTTGTTGATTTTACCTGGGATTGTGTTGTATTTGTGGGCTGGTGAAATTCAGTACCAAGTCTACCCCCACACTGTCTTGCTAAGTACCAAATTTAGGCTGTGTTCTTTCCAGTCTCTCCTGTTAGTGCTGTCTAACTTTGCAAAAATATTTCAATATGCATTGGAGCAGAAGCATGGGCTCTTCGCTCCCACAAGAGCCTTGCTTCCTGGATTTTCATTTGGTTCTATCCACTCTTAACTCTCTTTTTCTTCTGTGTAGTATATTGAATTATACTATACAAAAAGAAGCAGTGTTTATGAAGAAGTTAACAATTATTTGTGATAGTCTGCACTTCCTGGGATGTGGCAAAAATTAAGTGTGCAGACAGTTTGGCCTTTGCTTACGCTATAGATGAAAAGCTGAAAGCACATCAACATCTTTAATGAGTGCAAATGGTACAGAAATCTAACCCGTCTTTTCTACTTCTTTCAAAACAAGTGGTGTTAGATCCCATACAAATTTTTCCGAGGATTTTTTTGTTATTATTTTAATTTTGGTGAGAAAATTGGAAATGAAATTGTAATGGAATGAACCATTTGAAAAAGAAATTATTCAGAGGCCAAGTCATATAGATACTCACAGGGCAGTTATATAAACAATGGTTATAGCAAAATCTTTCTTCAATAAAAGAAGAAGAGGAAACAGTTACAGGATCTATAACATGTTTTCTTATTGTTGATTTCTTTAACACCTTAAAAGAACAGGTATCCCATCTGGGAGAGAAATACCTGAGTAAACATGTTGGTCTATATATTGGCCAGAAAATGAAAATATAGTTTCTTCTATGCTTAAAAAGGCAAAAGGAAAGATTTAAAAATACTCAGAGTTTTGTTCTATCATAAGAGTACTGTAATGTTACTTGAACTCTTCATGGTACTTCAGAGGAATGTGCAATAGAAAGAAAAAATCTCTTGCCTGAAGAAAGAAAATGCTTCTTTAGAGTCACTGCAAGGGAGTAGTGAAACTCTGGAACATGAAGTTTGGTTATAGCTATTTGGAGCAGATTGAAATGAATGTCAGAATTTTGTGTAAGCCTTCACACTCTTTGAGGGAAAAGAATGAGCTGGGCTCACCAATTCCTTTTTTCAAATGCCTAAGGCTGTTGAGTTAGTCTTTTGCAAAAATCATGCCCACTGAGTTTCATCCGAAGTAGGAAACTTTGGGGAAATCTTACACAGGTGATCCATGAACAGCCACTCTTGCATCTTCATGGAAATCATAGCAGTTTGGAAAAAAATCCTTTAAACAAGCAAAACAGGTCCCTTTATACAGAGGACAGAGGACTCTTATAAGAAGCAATAAAAATAATCAATAGACTTTTGTACACTATTCAGAGAATCAAAAATAGGTTAAACTACTGAAATATGTTCTTTCACAGTTTTTCTACCTGTAGTACCCTTTTCATTGTGCTGGTGGGACCAACTACTTCCAAGTTACTTCAAAGTCCTGCATCAAACAAACAAATCAACCAACTAAACAAACAGAAAAACTCTCACCCCCTCACACACACCCCCCTCCCCCTGCCCAAAAAAGCTATGTCATTTCTTGTAGTCAGATGAATGGTCACAGCATGGTTGTAGCAGGTCTTTCTCATAAACTTTTTTTAATAAGCATATTAATTTGGGTTCCATCTAGTTGAAAATCTCCTGTTTGTTTGGAAATGGCAAAAGGAAAAATCACCAGGAATGTGCACCTAGACATCAATGAGGTCTGTGCTCATTAGAGTTCAGAGTACAGGTGGTTATGTTTTAATTTAAAGACTGCAGCAAATCAAACTTAATTTGCTTGAAGCAGTTCAAGGTACAATCCCTTACTCTCATGTTTCTTGTTGCAGGTGCTGGGAAATCCAATGGCAAATGCTAACAACCCTATGAACCCAGCAGGAAATCCCATGGCTTCTGGGATGACAACTAGCAACCCTGGAATCAATTCCCCTCAGTTTGCTGGACAGCAGCAACAATTTTCAGCCAAGGCAGGCTCCACTCAGCCATACATACAGCAGGGCATGTATGGGCGACCCAATTATCCTGGAAGTGGAGGTTTTGGTGGCAGGTAGGATTTACTTATCTGAGGTGGAAAATGGACGTAAATACTTGATGAAGCTTATTGTAATTATATAAAGTCTCAGTAGCTATTTTTTGCTGGTTAACTGAAGCATATACTGCTTTTATAGCTTTGGAAATCAGCTACCCAAACTGCAAAGAAATTCATCATGGTAAATGGAAATGGCTTAGGTCAATCAATTAGCTCTAATAAACCCCCAAAATAAAGTTTTAATTAAGAGAGATTGTTAAACAGACCACAGGCTTAGGAATGATTAACATTTAATAAGGCCAGGATGTGAAGGGTATTGATGGTATAATTTCTACGTGCATATGCAGGAGTAAGCTTGAGTATTGGGCAAAGTAATTTCCTATGCAACAGCATATTTCTGCCCAAAGACTTACTCCACAGCAGGAATTAGAAAAGAATTGGGAATGAGGATGTTTGTTAAAAGAGATGGTCATGCTGTGTATTTATTTTGGGGAAATAAATGCTGCGTTAGTCATATAATCCAAAACTGATAGCCTTGTATTAGTTGCATGTTGACTTTCTGTGTCTATACTTTGTAAACAGGGTTGGTGAGGGCACTTCATTGAAACCACTATTTATAGTCCCAGTGCAAAGGCTGTTGTAGAGAATGCTGCTGTTAGCACAGGCAGTCTAGTGTGAAGAATATAAGCTTAGGACTCAGAGTTTATATCTTCCTTCATATCTGCCACTGATCTACTGAGTGACCTTGAACAAGCCAAAAAGTTTCTTCAGCTTTGTATTAACAGCTCTAAAATGGGCGCAGTATATTGGCCCATATTTATAAAGATGTTTGATAACTTGAAGTGGAAAAGGCGTGGTTTGGCTTAGCTTGGTTTATCTTGGGATCAACAGAAGAGATGGGTAGGAACTGCAGAACGCACTGTGTGGAGTTGATTGCCTTGGGACTCTGCTGGCTCTCTGCTAAGCTTCAGAGAGAAATGCTTTTATGATACCTTGAACAATTGCCATAATTCCAGTGAGGCAGACTGATGTGCTTTCTTGGAGGAAGTTTGCTATTCCTGCTCCTGTACATTTGCCCCTACACTACTGAGGAACAGAGCGTTTACTTTCAGGAGTTCAGTTCTACTTTGCAGGAAGTTACAGAGCTGCATAGAAGTTCACTGCCCCCAAAATGGCTGCTGGTAATGCCTTGCAATCCCAGTGGCAGCCCTATGACTGCTGCACCTGGGCAGCAGGTGTAAGCTGTAGATGCAACCCTTATCTCCTGTACACACCTAATTACCTGGCCTGCTGGCTTTCACTAGTCATTGATACGTGCTTTTGGAACAGTTCCAGATGAGGATCACACCAACATTCAAAACAAAATCCACCAGGCACATCTTAATTCTCTCCTCCTTTCTCTTCTTCCCTGTTAGTTATCCTGGAGGCCCAAATACCCCTGCAGGAATGGGGATTCCCCCCCACACCAGGCCACCAGCTGATTTCACCCAGCCAGCTGCAGCTGCTGCTGCTGCTGCAGTTGCAGCTGCAGCTGCTACAGCAACAGCTACAGCTACAGCCACTGTGGCAGCCCTTCAGGAAACACAGAATAAGGACATGAACCAGTATGGACCGGTAAGAGAGTAACCCTTATGTCTTCATACCTGCCTGATCTGGACCATTACAGGGAATTGG
Organism: Cinclus cinclus; assembly: GCF_963662255.1. NCBI lineage: Eukaryota > Metazoa > Chordata > Aves > Passeriformes > Cinclidae > Cinclus > Cinclus cinclus. Next base: position 24,149,660 of record NC_085052.1, read on the forward strand.
CTGTCCTTCTCACTGTTGTGTTTGTTAGGGTGCCTACTGTATTTTAATTTTTGGTTTTTTGTGTGTGTGTGTGCATGAGCATGGTTAGAAATGCTTATGAGAAACTGCTGGAATGTGTGTATGTAGGTATGAGTCAGTCCCCATGTTTTTCCCAATAAAACTTGCCTAACTGTATTTTGTAGTTCAGGGGTTGCCTCTTAAAAAACATTGAAGATTTCTCAGTTACAGCTTCATCTGACGTGATATATTATTGCTGCCTTTGCCAGCCCTCTAAATTTGAGTACCTAATGAAATGTTCTAGAATCTTGCAATAGGTTTTGTAGCTCTTGGACAGTTGTTTATTTTGCTAACTGCAGTTGGTTGTTTGTGTTATCTCCCTCCAAACAGGGAAACAACAATAGAAGAGAGATTTGGTTTTTAAGACCATTGTCTATATGGGCAGTTATGTGAGACATGCATTTCCAGTGATCCATAACTTCTAGCATGCCATGAGTTCATTGAATTTTTTTTTTTCTTAAAATAAGCAAGGGCTTGATCAATTCAGGTTTTTCCTCCTTAACTTTTTTACTTCTGTGAATTAGAGTCCATATGCCAGGTGATGAAAAGCATAGGGTCTTAGAAACTGTGGTGGTGTGCTCTATTTGCACAGCCAACATCCTGACCTGTTACCTTACAGTGCTAGACCCGCCAATTGAAACAATTTAATTTCTTACCTTAAACTTACATCTGTCTTCCACTCTTTTGCAATTTCAATTGGATTTTTATTATAAATAACTTCACTGCCCATCAAATGTTAGAGAACATTGAAGGAAAATGCGACATAAATCCTTCCCTTCTTCCCTTCCCCAAAAGCATGTTCAGCTCCCTCTTCCCATTTTTATAAATGCATGTCGCATTTTATTCTTTTTTTTTTTTTTCTTCTTCTTCCGTTGAAGGTTTGTTCCTCTTTCCAGATGGGTCCAACTCAGGCTTACAACAACCAGTTTATGAACCAGCCTGGTCCTCGTGGTCCTGCTTCTATGCCAGGCAACATGAACCCAGCAAGCATGGGAGCTGGAATGACACCTTCCAGCATGAGCGGGCCACCCATGGGCATGAACCAGCCCCGGCCTCCTGGCATGAGCCCCTTCAGCACCCACGGGCAGAGGATGCCTCAGCAGGCCTATCCAGGCCCACGCCCCCAGTCTTTGCCTATACAGGGCATAAAGAGACCCTACCCAGGAGAGGTAATAAAACAAACTGTTCCCTTTGACTGCAAGTTGCAACATACTGGGTAACGTGTGGTGCACATCCCTTTAAGATAGGTACATCTTCTTTGTTCCAGCCTTGCTAGGAGTGCAGCCATTAAAATATTAGCAGGAGCAGTTCTTCCTTTTTAGCTTCTAAAGTATTCAGGTTGACCCTTGCTATGTTAGTCCATATGATGGTCATTAAGTCCAAGAAAGGCCCCACACCAGAATATCATTCTGAGATTGTGATGGTGACTTCACTGACTTCATAGATCTCAAGCAGCCTTCCATCACAGTAGTGGATTCTTTACATGTGGCAACTTAGAAGAGACACTGAGGGTGAAATACTTCATTTTAGCCCACTAAATACCTGATCTGTGTTTTCTTGGTCAGTTCTGTTCTTGTAATGAAATACAGGACAGGAGATATTGTATTGTAACATCAGTAGTAATAGCAGTCACTTTTTAGAGAACAGTTACTTTCCAAACTTTCTGAGTGTAGATTTTCATAGTCATTAAAATGAATGTAAATAATGTTGAACTCAAATCGCTCTCTATCAGCATTTGTCTAATACCAGCTTGTGTAGAGTGTGGTATGGTCCCATGCTGCCATAGGAGAATCTGAATGGCTTTATAGGCAAAATTGCACGGCCATTGACTTGTATTGTGACAGGGTAAAACACTTAGGGTCAAATTTTTAGAGAAATTTAAACCACCGAAGATGCAGACAAATGAGCTTTTGGAATTAAAAAGCACCAATGTGTTTTACTCTTCAAGTTAGTATGAATTGGGCAGTAAAGGCTTTTTAGAATTACAGCAACTCCCAACACCTACGTATGCCTAAATAATTTGTTCTTACAAATCTAGCCATGATCTAGTAGAGGTCATTTCCTGGTGAAATTCTGTATTCAACTGGGACTTCAACAACAAGTGTAGAGCTCTGAATGTCATGATACTGCCCTGACAATAATTACGTTCCTAAGAGTTTATAGAAAATGCACAGCAAAATAAAAAAAATAATCAGAAATAAACAAGGGGCATGCTTTTGCAGGAGTTGCTTCTTTTAGGAGGCTTTTCACTTCATAAATACTGACACTTATTTACAAGTAAGTTAAGAAAACACAAAATGTGGCTTGTTCACATGATTTTTCAGATTTCATATTTTACGGATGACTTTAAATCTCTTTTTTCTGCTTCAGAATCAGGTTTTTCATTGTAAGTGAGTATGTTCATTTATCCAAAAAGTCAGTTCTGAACAGCACCATATATGTTGCAGGCTTGTTGGGCTGGAATTTGGCAAATGATATTTGCCTATTGTTTATTGAAGGGTTCATTTATGGAAATGTCTTACCAATAAGTTGATTTTTCAGGTTGACATTCTAATACCTTTAGAGTTCCAATTTTCAATACTTCAATTCCAAAGCCACAGCACAGTCTTAGCTAGCACTAGCGAAGTGCTTATGCCTAGTAAGGACTTCTCTTTAGTTGTTAAAATATTGCTGAATACTCAGCAAGAGGCCAGCAGAGCAGTTAGGTTGAAAAGACAGGCGTGGACAACACAGCTTCTATGCTCTTGCAGCTTCCAGGCTTTTATCTTTATTTATTTAACTTTTTCTTTTTGTGCTTCTACATCTGAAAAAGGATCCCCAGGCTTGGGTGTGGTAGCACTTGCAAAAACACAGCAATTTTATGAACATTGCATCTGGTTGTAATTCTGTAATTCTTTAAGCACAGTGCCCTTTGACAGTGTTACAAGGCTGAGTGTGCGTGTTTTACCCCACTCTGGTTTGCAAGATTTTTATGCTTTTAAGAAGTATTCATCTGAAGGGTTTTTGTGTGATTTGATTGTGCTACTGAATGTATGCTGGTAATTCCTACAAGAAAGCCGTTTGCATAAAACATGGCTTTGTCTTCTTGTATCCCTGTCCTGAAACAGCCGAATTATGGAAACCAGCAGTATGGACCAAATAGCCAGTTTCCAAACCAGCCTGGTCAGTACCCCACTCCCAACCCTCCAAGACCCCTTACATCTCCCAACTATCCTGGACAGAGGATGCCAAGCCAGCAAAACACAGGGCAGTACCCTCCTCCAACAGTCAACATGGGGCAGTATTACAAGGTAGGAATTCTGAGATTATCTTGTTAATGATTTCATAGATACTGCTTTTATGTGGTTAAAGGGAAGGTCAAAAAAAACCACTGAGTTTTTACTGGTGTTTTGGGTATCACAGAATCAAGTCAATCAGCCAAGTTGCGTTGCAACTTCAGAGCAGTTCATAAAGAAAGTTGAATGGTGCTGCAGCTCATTAGAGGCTTTTACAAGTAGATGTTTGGTTTGCTTTAAAAATAACTTGTAAAAAGAAGTACCTAATGGGATTCAGGTGTACTGTTGTCACCTACTCTTGGGCCCTTGCAAGAATGCAGCTATGGAAATTTGTAATAAACAAGTTCCACATTGCAGCATTCCAGTTTTGGACCTACAGTGGTCACTGCTGGATTAAGCCAGGCCAGACTTAAAAGGTGTTCCAGCTGCAGGTTTCATCTTTGAGCTGAAGTTCCTGTGACTTTTTCCAAGCGCTTCCTTCTTTTTTCTGAGCTTTTTCTCTCTGTGTTGCTTGATTTGGGCAAGAGCTAGGGTAGTTAAAATGTTGCCTAAAGACTGTTTGTAGATACATCTTGAGCACTTTGTATTCTCCAAACTGAGGTTGCACTGAGGGCTGCGAGATTTACCTCCTTTGAAATGCGCACAAAAGTGATGTATTGCACACAGGTACTCCAGTGAGTATAAAAATGGGGAGGGCCATTGATCTTCTGATTTGCTTAAAGCGTTAGCAGTTGAAGTATCTGGACTGCATTCTGAATCTGAACGTAGGCTGAAAGAATCTAAGTTGCATATTGTTGTTGAATTGAAATAATTTGGTGTGATTCACACAGAAAACACCATTAAAAGAAGAGAAAGCAAAACCCTTTTCTTTAGACCATTTATTCTGTGTGCAACTATGCTGTCCACTGCGGAATGCCTGTTGGATCATGGCAGCATTTGCAGTTCACTGTCAGGAAGAACAGATCCTCTATTATAATAATTCCAAAGCAGTCGCTTATGCTAAAGTAACTGCAGAAAATCTCTGTCAAGTTTTTAAGTGACAGATTTTTAAATACATTTTAGGTACATTGGTTTTAGATCGGGTTTAAGTTTTTTGTTTACCAGATACTTCTGATAGGGAATCTGTTTCTTTGCGATGTATCCCAAATACTGTATTCAAATACTGACTGCTCTGGAAACAGTTAGGAGAAAAGAGGTCTTGTTAAAAAGGCAGATTATCCTGGTTAGGGGGAAAACTCTGCAGACAAAACCTGAACCATTGAATTATAGTGATTGTGCAGATAGTAATTGTGTGTATTGAAGATAAAAACCAAAGATGGCTGGCTACCTAAATGTTTAAGATTTGAGAAGGCACTCCTTATGTACTCTCAAGTGTCTTAGGTTAGCAGAGCAGCATTTAGATACAGAATCAGATTTGAAGTCACAGTACTTGGGCTGTCTGTAAAGATTTTCATCTTCTGACACTCTACTGTGTTTCTGCTTATGGTACGTGAGCCATGCAGTTGCAGTTTCGTTTAATGTCAGCTTCCTTCACATCAGGGTTATTGGCTTATTCCATTGACTGCAATCACCCCCTTAATTATAAGAAACTAAACCAAAGCTGTTTTAATACGTAGCTACTGTTCATACTTAAATGTCTTTTTTCTATCAGTTTGTCGTAGCTAGCAGCAAACTAGGAACAGAATCAAATTGTAGGTGCACAGAATAAAAAAAACATCCCCTGACCCCCAGAGCTTTAATTCTGAGTAGAGGAGTTAGACAAGGGTGGAAGAAAGGATAGATGGAAGCAAAAAGGACACAGACTGATAATTGTGAGTCTTTGTATTTTGTTTTTTGTGTAGGCTTCTGTGCACTGGGGCTATTTTGGGAGGAAGGCAGAGAGATACAAAGTGGGCTGTGGTGCAGTGGAAAAACCGAAGCAAATGGCTGGTTGGTTTTGGAAAGAGAGCATTCAGAGCAACACAGTAAACCTTTTAGCAGCCTTGCTTGTATCTGGTCATTGCCTGAATTAAGCTGGCTGCTCTGCTAGTTTCAGTTCCTGCTTTGCTCTCCTAATGTGCTTCTTCCCTGAAGGCCTAATGGGAAATCCTGTGGTTACTTCTCCAGAAGCAGAGGGGCCTTCCTCCATTGTCTGTTGTCTTTGGTATTTAATAACTGTGCTGTTCATAAGGCTCACTTTTTCTTATTTCAAGACTGCAATAACAATGTGATGTTATTTATTTTCTAGCCATCAAGGCCTGTACCTGTGGCAAATTACCCTCATTCACCTGTTCCAGGAAACCCCACGCCACCCATGACACCAGGGAGCAATATTCCTCCATACCTGTCACCTAACCAGGATGTCAAACCACCATTCCCACCTGACATTAAACCAAATATCAATGCTTTACCACCACCTCCAAGTGAGTAGCAAACAGAATGCCCCCACAGTCATTTATTGTTCCTCTGTTCTCTGGCACATACATTTCAGTCTGGAAAGTAGCTCTGATTGCTGCTCTGGGAGAGGCTGGAATTGTTAAGTTGTAGGAGGTGGCATGCCCAGTGTAGGCTCACTTGAGCCAGTGGACAGAAAAGAGAAAGACTGCTGTGCTCTTCTAAAATAAAATATCAGAAAAGTTCTTCCAGGTTAAACCTGTAAGGATTTTACACCAGACTTATTCCTTTTATATGCTTCCTGAGGAGAAAACACTTGATTTTGGGTTGTTGTTTTGGGCTGTTTTGTTCAAGGGCAAAGCCATTCATTGAACAACACTGCAGAGTAGGATAAAATGTGAATATTTATAGCAGTGTCTCTATTGTAATCCATACAGGCTTCTTAGGAATATTCAGTACTGTGCCAGAAATTGATATATGTTCCTTTCAAAGCCACTCAGCATCACAGCTACACTTGGCTGGGAACAGGGCAGGAATAACAAGATCTCTCTGACTGGATACTAGCATAAGATGTTAGAGGTTTTGAAGTGACTGATGAACAATAGGAGCTATCATTTACTAGGGAGCTGGGAGAACCTTATGTTTTCTGTAAAATAACTGCTGCTGCATTAGCACTTTGCAGCTCTGTTTGGAGTTCAGGATAGATGAAAAATCAAGTAGAAGAAGATGGGCTGCAGTATTATTTGGGCAAGAACACAGGATTTAAAGCCATTTGGACTTCATAGATCAGCTGTAAGTTACCTCAAAATCTCATCTTATGGGCTCAGATAGTAGTTGAATACCAGTGTCTTTGGTCATCACGTAGTTGCAGCTGATGAAACTGTTGAAACTAATTGGGTAATGTTGATCCCTGTTCAAAGCAGGGAAAACAAACATTATCACAGTTTGACATTATTAAGAGATTTGTTTTCAGTCTTCTGCCAACAGAGTAAGCTTGGACACAGAACCTGTCCTGTAATAAAAACCAAGAATTCTTGCCATGCCTGGTTTCTGTTGATGGCTGGAATGCTATGGTCTTAATGTGAAGTGTGTGACAATAGCTGTGCCCTTGCTATCAGTTTGAGCCTTGTCACTTGTATCAGTCAGATGATAGAGTTACTTTTGATTGCATTTTTTTGTGTAGATGAGCCTAAGTTAGACCCAGTAGCAGATCACTGTGCAATTTGTTACTATTCTGTATAAATATAAACATTATTATTGCACTGCAGATGCTAAAGGGAAAGTTCACACTTTCTCTCCCTCTTCGATCCCAGCCAACCACAACGATGAGCTGCGCCTGACGTTCCCTGTGAGGGACGGGGTTGTCCTGGAGCCCTTCCGGCTGGAGCACAACCTGGCAGTCAGCAACCACGTCTTTCACCTACGGCCAACTGTGCACCAGACACTCATGTGGAGGTAAGCTCAGCCTTGCTGCAAGGGAGTCATGCATCCTGTGAGGCAGGAGTGGTGCTGCACCGTATTTAGCTTTGCCAGGAATTTCACTTCAGAGATTGTAGCCTGGATAAGAAGAATGTCCTTTTAACTCAGAGGTGCTCTCACTTGTCACTTTCCAGAGACAACACGGTCTAAAATGCTTCACAATATGTATTGAACGTCCTTGCTGCTAGCTCATACCATGCGGTGTCTGAAAAACCACTGCAACAATTTCATCCTTTCTGCTCTGGGGAGAACAGGAATGGGGTTTTCCATAACCCACACCACTACAAACTTCCATCTGGGAATCTGAAGTCACAGGTGATTAGTGACCTCTGAAATGTTAGACGCAAGAGTAGCTCTGCTGATCTCGTAGAGTTTATGCTTAAATTAATTAGTGCAGAGTTATCTGATAATGGAGAGTAACCCACTATGAGTAAGGACCCAATTTAGAGGCTTGGTAAAATCATTTGGAAAGACAAGCGCTTAAATCCTCCAAACTTTAGAAGCTAAATTCCTAAATTCCCTGGTTCTTTGACTCCACAAGTAAGCATAGCTCAGAAGTGTGAGAGTATAGTTTTCCTTATATGGACATTTCTGGTTTTCACTTACAGTGAATTCTTATTTCCAGCAGAGAGGAATATTTCTCCTTGGTGGTACTTCCCTGTATTTAATGCAGATCTGTTTAAGTGATTCCGGGGTATGTTTTGATTGCACTATGTTCATGGAAGGGTCTTAGATCAAATGACAATCAGAGCCTTATTATTTATTTATTTATGTATTTATTTATTTCAAATACTACAGAATAATTTTGTCTCCTTGTTTGGTTTTTCTCAGAAAGTATCTCTGTGTTTATCCTGGCTGAGCCAGGACAAACATTGCATTGTCTGAGCCTTTCTCTGTGCACTGTGAAGGCTGGTTAATTGCTTGGCAACTTGCATGGAGGCTGCTTACAGGTGTAGCTTCAGGGCTTTTTTTCCTGTGAGGATCTTCTTCCCATTCACTGGAATGCACTGGAAACTTGTGCTTTCCTGGTGTGGAGAGTGTGAGGTGTGCAGAGAGATGTGCTCACTTCCCTGGCCGGGGACGGACTCTGGTTCTAAAGCTGAGGCTTGATGCAGGATGCAGGATTCCTTGCTACCACAGTGCCCCTGTGCCCTGAGGGAGCCTGGGGGTTTGGAGGGAGGGAGATTGCAGGCAGGCCACATCCAATAATTAACACCCAACTTTGAGGTCAGTTATTGCTTACTTGCATTTCATTATCGTGGAGTACTCGCAGCAGAGGGAGTTTTGGCAGTTATTTGCCAGTTCTTATTAATAAGTAATCACTACTGGGGATTGTGCTGGCTCATTCAGTAGATTTATAGTGCTGCACTGAGGCATGAGGCTGTTTCTTAATATCTGTTCTTTCTTTCTTCCTTTGCTCACCAAACACATAGCCTTTATTTAAACTTATTTTAATGAAGACTCATAGGTAAACTGTGCTCAGGTCTGCTGTTTTGAAAAGCGTGTTAACAGGGGGGAGAACGGATAGTCCTGTAATGAAGTCATTTCACATTTCACTCAGGGCTGGATGAATGCCAGAAAAATGAATTAGTCACATGTGTGGATGGATTTTGGTTTTTATAGAGAATGGTGGAACCGAGCCAATTCTCAATATTTTTCTGCCAGTTAAAATATTCGGCAAAACCTCTCACGTGTACACACATAATGAATAGCAATGCAAGTATTTTTCTCCCCATGGGAACTTTTCATGGTTACGAGAAACAGAAAGGTTGAAGGCAGGGAAAATGCCTCCTTGAAGCTGGTTCAGTCTTCACGCTGCTGTGTTATTAATAACATCCCATGGTGGAGACACTGTGTGCTGAGAACACGAGGTTCCCCTGAGATCTGTCAGCACCGTGACACTCAGCAGGCCTGCTCACCTCGTCTGCTTGGCTTTTACATCAGAGATACCAAGCCTTGCTTCCCTCCAGGTTTGGATCACTGTGCTGTGCTCTCTTGAGGTGAGAAACTGAGTGGAACTCACAGAGTGAGCTTTCAGAAAACGGTTAATAAAATATAGAAAAAAAGCCCGCAAAGACTTTGTGTAGATGGATTATTTTGAAAGGTCGGGTAATTTGTATTCTATAACTTTCTTTTTAAAACACACACGTCTGTGTCCACTGCTAAATCTTGATATTTTGAAATCCAGAAAAGATGATGTTGAGTCAGATTGAAGTCTTTGTAAGGAAAATGGCAGTTAGGCTGTTAATCTTCTGACTGAGCTGCTCCTCTTGGATCTTACAAAGATATCTTCTTTCAGGCAACATAGATTTTTCAGGAACGTAGATTTGATAGTTTGAACAATAAAGTTTGAGCTGTCTTTTGCTGTCATGAACAGCAGAATTCTGACAGTTCAGTTCTCTGTGTTCTTTTAAATTTCTTCATGAAATTACTCACTCCTAACACAAGGTTAACATACATTTATGAAACTAAAGTCACAGTCTCTGCCAGGTTAATTTTTGATTAACTTAATCTCAGCCTTTTCATTTTTTGAAGGTGTTACAGAACTAATTTCTAAGGAGCTAAATAGTGAGTGGAAGTTATTATAGGGGAGGTGGGAGGAATTCATGCCCTGAAAGAAGGTCTAAATTGGATAGATTTAGTCCACAGCCATGTTAATTTAGAGTCAAAGAAGCTGATTTTGGTGGGGGGTGAGATATAGGAGTCATTTTATCTTAGTTGATTTACTTGTTCTAAGGCGAGATTAGCTTGTATTTTGTCTGACAGGCCTTCATTCAAATGCTTCTTTAAGTGCTCTGAGGTAGTGAAAAATCCAGACTTCCAGCAAAACCCACTGCAGCATATTGCTTTCTCATCCTTAACTCCGAACACAGAAAGGACCTACCTGATGCTGACATTCTTCTTTCTGCAGTACCACTCCATGGTCTGGGTTTCCAAAGAGGTTTGAGATGTTTCCTTGAAAAGTCCTTTATAAGTGTAAAATATTAACAACTTTGGGGCATGCTTGCATCATTAATTCATCATGACTTGCTTCTGTTCAGGGCTTTTATGAAGGAAGTATGTTATATCCTTAATGGCAATAATTCAAGCAAAATAATCCGTTTGATCAAGAAAAACATTCCTAGCATAAAAACCACCTCCCTCTGCAGTGTGAAAGCAAAGTTAAAGGAAGATTTATTGGTTGTTATGCAGGTCTGACTTGGAATTGCAGTTTAAGTGCTATCACCATGAAGACAGACAAATGAACACAAACTGGCCAGCTTCAGTCCAGGTCAGCGTTAATGCAACCCCACTTACCATCGAACGTGGTGACAACAAGACATCTCATAAACCTCTGCACCTAAAGCACGTCTGCCAGCCGGGGAGAAACACGATTCAGATTACAGTCACAGCATGTTGTTGTGTAAGTACACCGAGCTCAGCTGCCGATGCTGAGTCTGCTGCTTTTTAGAGCAGTTTGCAAATGTTGCCTTAGCTGAAAGAGCCTTACTCTCATTTCTTTCCATGCCTTTTTCTGGTAAGGTTTTTACTTAATGATTTTGACACAGAGTGCTAATATGGAAATTTTTGCTGCTTAATTGTTGCAGAATGTAGTGGTGTCCTTCCAATGTCTCTGACAAGGTTCATGGTCTAGGGGAGGAAGGGAGTTTCATCTACTGCCTTCCCATGTGTGCCTGTGTAACAAGGTGGCTGAAGTCTGATGATACTAATTCATTTAGCTGATGGTACTAATTGCATTTACACAGTGTATTAAATGGTCGTTGGTCATGAAAACTTCAACATTGTAGTCGTTGGTGCTGGTGATGATTTTTCAAATACCTTTTCAGATGAAAAACTCATATTCAAAGATGCAATCTAGACCATTCAGCTTTCCCCTTTGTCTTTTTCCATGGGTTAGTTACTCCTGGGGATGAGTACTGTATTTTTTATGAAGACTGTTCTGCAAATCCAGTCTGAGCTTCTGACTGTTCTCTTGTCACTGACAATAAAGCAAGCTGCTAGCTCTCACAAGGTCACAGTGTGAGGCACTTTGACAAGAAGCCATCCACCCATTTTGCTTTACTTCACACGGATGTTTCCCTGCATAATGTCATTTATCTGGTGGCTAAGAGCAGGGGGCAGCATCCTGTGAATCCACAACGAGCTCTGTGTTGGGTAAGAAGATTCAGCTGATTCCAGGCACATCAGTTGCAAATTTTTTTTGCAACTTCCAACATAGTCTGAGGGCAGGCAGGTAGGCTAGACTGTGTCAGACAGTCCAGGGCTTTAAAAATAAACCCTGATGTCAGAGATTAATATGTCCGCTGTACGTATACTGAATATTAAGGAGGGAGAAAATGCAGAAAATCCTTGCTTTTTAAAGTCCTTGTATACATTAAGCATGGAGCAACTGTACAGTGTGCAGAATATCCATACGGGAGCATGTGTGATCAGCAGAGCAGAACCAGCTTTTATGTGTAAGCCTCAAGCTCTCACAGAAACCCAAGTGCCCAAGGGAAAAGTGGAGCTCAGTTTGGGAGTGCATTTAACATGTGTGTGTTTGGTTCTCTTCCTAACAAAATGTGTTTCCTTGCAGTCACACTTGTTCGTGTTGCAGTTGGTGCACCGGCCATCGGTTCGCTCAGTACTTCAAGGTCTACTAAAGAAACGCCTCCTCCCAGCAGAACATTGTATCACTAAGAGTGAGTTTCCATTTTGTGTGGGTGATGACTTTCCAGAATGCCTATGTTCAGTTGTGATAAGCTATCTCTACACCAGATTTACTGGTTTGTTGATAACCTTAAGCTGTACTTAAGAAATTTGCAGAACATGATGTGGGTAGATGAATCCCTGGTATCCTGAAATGTTAACAGCTGTTTGGGTGGAGGTGACAAAGTTTCAAGGACACAAGATTAGTTCCTAAAGAGGACTGTCCTATTCCAGAGGTATGTCTCTGGCTTTCCCCCCATATTTGTTTTTGACTCACCAATAAAGAAAGATTAATGCTTTTGGTGCTTGTATTGACACTTAATTTGATCAAGAATATAGTTGATAGGCATGTGTGATGGTTCAGGAAAATGTTCTAAATTACACAGAAGACACCTATGTGGGTATATTGTTCATTCAATTGTCCCCTAAATGTCGAAGTAGTTTCTTAAATGTTCTTAAATGTTGAAGACGTTTCAGATTTCTATGTTATAACTTACAACACACTTGTGCTTTTTCACATCTATACCCACCTGCTTCCTAAACAGTCAAGAGGAACTTCAGCAGCGTAGCAGCTTCCTCTGGCAATGCAACACTAAATGGGGAAGATGGAGTAGAGCAGACTGCTATTAAAGTGTCTCTGAAGTGTCCGATCACATTCCGGCGCATCCAGCTCCCGGCGAGGGGCCACGACTGCAAGCATGTACAAGTGAGTAGATGCCAGTGCCTGGCAGGGTTCCTCAGCCTTGTGTTGTTACAGTACCTTCAGCTTGGTTATCATGAGAGAGCACCTCATACATGGCATTTGTGTCTGTAAGCTCAAGAGTGAGCTGTATATATGTTCAATGCAGAGGGGAAAAGTAAGCTGTTTGGTTTTATTTTCAGTGCTAGGAGGCTTTTTTCATGTCAGTTTTTCTTTTTGTCTAATTGCTTCATTTAATACAGAATTCTTCTTTTGTTTCCTTTTGTTTTGTCTGGTTTGTTGTTTTTGTTTTTTTTTCTTTTTTGTTTCTTTCTGATACCTAGTGCTTTGATCTGGAATCTTACTTGCAACTGAACTGTGAAAGAGGAACTTGGCGGTGTCCAGTATGCAAGTAAGTGCAGCCATACTACATAAAATGCAGTTGTACACAATTTGACCAAATTCAGATCATATTTGAGATCGTGAAGGGGGGAGAAGAAGAAAGTTCTAGGAAATAAATAAATACCACATTTACTTCAAGAGCATAAAGTCCAATGAGAATTCCTGCACTATTTTACCACCCTGGATTATTGGAAATTAAAAACATGTAACAAGATATTTTCTCACAAGATTTCATTACAGATCATCAATGGGTTGTGTAGGGTTCAAAAGAGGCTCAAACATTTACATTGATAAGGTAGATATCTATTGTCCAGAAAAAGGCTAATTTTTTAAAAAGTAAAAAATTCCCAAGGAACAAAAGCTGGAGTTGTTGCTTAGAGGAAAAGAGGGATGGATACCTTGGCATAATTTCAAGCTAATGTTTTTACCAATGAGTTAGTATACTGCAGAAAAAAAAATGGAAGAAAAACTTCCAAAACTTCCGAAAAAGTGGTTTCAGACTGTTTATTCTTGTGTTTAACTGGGCAGAAAAAACAGCAGGACGTCTGCAGGCCAGAGTTCAGTGTCTGTACCCTCCTGTGCTCAGTGCACAGGGCTGGGAGCATGTTCCAGCCTCAGCTGAGGAGCCAGGGCTCTTCAGCTCCAGCAGCTGTGGCTCTAACAGCTGGCCCTGGGTCTGTCTGCACAAGTTTCCAGTTGGGTCCTTGCTCTGCCAGGCAGTGTTAGGTGCAAATATCAGTGGGGATTGTCCATTCTGACTGTTCTGCAGACATGGCAGCCTGGAGCTTGTTTCCATTACTCTCCATGGGTCATCCATGTCCTAACACACGAGTGCTTTCTCCAAACTGCCCAAATCTTTTCTGTCCTGTACGTTTGGCTGAAAATATCACAAGAGTTGGATATCTTGCTTTCTTAATTCATGTATTCATGCATCTAGGCTAAATTTTTGTCCTGTGTCTCTGAGCATGAGCACCTGCATTCAGATCCAAGTGCCCACATAGCTAAATCATTTCCGGTTTTCTTTTGTTCTGTCCCCATCTGTGCTGATCTTCAGTAGAATAGCTGTAATACATATCTGCTTTGAAGCCATAGTACTGTGGAGCTCAAAAAACCAGAAAGATCTAATTATAAAGAAAAAAGTGCTAACTGATGTTCGCAGGAGAGATTTGCTATGTTTGAAAATACTTTAAATTTGCAATGTATTTCACTAACAAAAATTACTTAAAGAACGTGAACAGCTTGTGGACACACACAAGTAGATATATCCTTATCTCATCTGTTTGGTGTAAATATCCTGGTAATGTACATGTAGAACTAAAACTGTTTGCCCCAAATCATTCTTTCCCTGGCGATATTCTAACATGTAATGTTATGTTTGTTTTTTTTTTTCCCTTTTAGTAAAACTGCTCTCTTGGAGGGCTTGGAGGTTGACCAGTATATGTGGGGTATTCTGAACGCCATACAAAAGTAAGTGATCTCCCACCAGGTATCCAAGACTAAGCACCTAGGAGATATGGTAATAAGTACTGAGTCAGTGACACCAAAATAGATCTTGGTGATTGAGCTTGAAGATTCTATTGCATGGTGCCTTGGTGGAGCAGGTGATAGAGTGAATCAGTTTCCATCTTCTTTATAGATATTGTTTGGGTTATCTCTTAATGGCAGCCTCACCAGTGAAGCAGAGGGAAGAGCCAGAATGGAGAATTAAATGCTTTCTTGTATTTACAAGCAATCCCTCTGATTCAGAGGTGGCAAACCACATCGATATGTTTGGATTTTATTGTGGGGATAAACACAGAAATGTGCTGTCATGGTTGCCTTTTTTTAAATTTGCTTTCAGCACACTCTTGAGGAGTAAAAAATATTCATGTTGTATTACACCAGAGCATTTCAGAACATTGGTTACCATGCAGATTCTTATGGAAACTGCAGCAGAATTTATTTTTAAAAATTCAACTGATATGCTAAATTTTCACATTATTTTACAGCTCCGAGTTTGAAGAAGTTACCATAGATCCAACTTGCAGTTGGAGGCCAGTCCCTATAAAGTCAGATATTCACATCAAAGATGACCCAGATGGCATTCCCTCAAAAAGATTTAAGACCATGAGTCCAAGCCAGATGATCATGCCAAATGTAATGGAGATGATTGCAGCTTTGGGTCCTGGCCCGTCACCTTACCCATCTCTACCCCCTCCTCCAGGAGGCAACAACTCCACTGAGTATGGTAACCAAGGTTAGTTCTACAGCTTTGTGCACCCTGCTGCTCATTCTAGCACTCAGTGGTTCAGTCAGCCTTGTGAATCAGATGTGTCAGTGCATCTTCTCAGGGTGATGCATGAGGAAAGCAAATTATATGGCTGTAATTCCGAAATTCCTGCATAAGCCTTTTCAGTTAAGATTCATCTGTTCAATTGAGTGTATATTTTAGTAAATCCTATATTTAGTAATATATTGTAGTATTTAGTTATTTGATATTTTAAGTATTTGGTGCTTGTCATATTCATAGTCATGGTTCCTCTTTGAATCAAGAAACATTGTATGTTACCTTCTATGTCCATGGCCTGCCACAATAGACATATTTCTGCGTTTTTTTCTGTGCATTTTCCTTCTGTTCCACTCTCAATGAAAACATCTAGTACTACATAAGTAGAACACCTAACCCATTAACCCTGCTACTTGGGCCACTAGGTGAATTTGTGGCCACATGAGTGACATTCCATAGGCCACCAGAAAAGGGACGACTTTTAAAGAGCTTTTAGTTGCTTTGCAAACAGCTTTGCATTAAACAATTAGTTTTGAGTTCCTCTGCCCATGTGCTACCAGATTGAGGAACAGGGAACTAAATACAGGCAATGGAGATAGATTTTCAAATTACTGGTATGTTGTGAATAACTCAATTACAGTGACAATTCTGAAAACATGTAACCAGAGACTGTTTCTTTTGCAAGTAATATGATATGAATCAGTTCAGCTCTGGGAAAAGACCAACTGTTCACACTATCAGAATCCCCAAATTGATTACAAGGTGATACATGTGCTTTTTGCAGGCGTTGAAGAAAAATATAGATGGCGTGCAAAATACGGCTAATTTGCTCCAGTGACTGCAAAACTGATGACAGATGATAAAAGTTATGAGGTTTTCAAACAGATGAATGATTACTATAACAAAGCCAAGAGCACTGAATCACATTTTTTCCCTCGTCTAGTAGGAGTGAAGTGCAGTCAGAGCCTGAGAACAGAGCTGTCTATTCTTCACCATATTTCCAGCTCATACAGCTCAGGAGCGGACAGGATATCCACGTCACGTGTGGGGTTTAGGCTTTGTGTGAGCATTGCTGCCTAGACTGTTACTTTGCTGCCTTCCCCTATGGATCCTGTAGCAGACGTAGCCAGTGCTCCTTGGAACCCTGAGTCACCACTGGCAGGTGAAACCCATGCTCTCCTATTTGCCCTGCAAGAGGGATGCCAGCACAGTGCACCAGATTATCCCACATGTCTGACAGGTCTCTCCCTCAGCACGTGGCACTGCTCTTGCTGCAGAGGGGGGCTTGCTGCTGCATGGCTGTAACTCCCTGGGCATGCTGCCTTGTATCTTTATTCTCCATCAATACATGCACTGAAACTTAGTGATTGCAATTACGTAATGTCCTCTGATTAATAGTTCTTTAGAGCAGTTAGTAGTAGTAGTATTACTACTGTGGTTTATATTTATTTGGGTTTGACAGGAAGTGTACTGAAGTTTAATTTGCAAACATAACAAATATTCAGTACTACAAGACCAGATTCCAGCTGCCTGCTAATTAATTATTCCTGATGCAAGGCAAGACCAGCTATGTTCTGTGAGACTCATCCAGTTTGCAGATTAACAAAATGAGAATTAGTAAGGCTCTGCAGTATTTACACAATACATCAAAGTCCTGACGTCTTTGAGAAGTACTCTTACATAGCTAATGATTACTATTCCTTCAAGATTAAACTTCTGCTTGTGAAGCTGTGCTAAAGAGCAAATGATGCAACTACTTCAGTTTGTCCAACTCCCTTCTTGAGTTGAATATTTAAAACTGCTGTACTTCAACTGACAAACTGCAGGCTCACTGTGCAAGCTCCAAAACTGTTTTTTTTTAAGAGCTCAGTACCATCCCAGTTCAGTTGCTTGTATGAAATAGGTGAATGGTTTTAGTTCATTCTTTTGCTGTTCATAGCAAATAAACAACTAGAGCTGATATGCAAGTTGGAAGTGCTAAGAGAGGAATCTTGACAAAAAATGTGGAGGGTAAAATCCCTGTATTGGGATACCTGCTTGCTTTAGAATTCTCATAAAGATCCCTGGGCTGAGGTGGGCTGGATCCATATGGACAGTGCTTGTCCTGCAGGGCAGCAGGGGACTCCAGGCCTGCTTCAAGATGTACATGTAAATCCAGTCAGTCAAGTGAATTTTAGAAATTTTCTGGGAGCCCCACTTAGATATGAACACCTCTTCTATGCCTTTTATGAAGGGGTAGAGTAGATGCTGTGCTATGAACTGGTATTGTGGCATCTTCTAAATTCACTTCTGTCAATTACTTTCATCAGAAGCTGAAGCAATGCTACTGTCTTACTGAGTGTGTAGAAGCAGAGACCTAGATAACACAGATGTCCTATAAAGAATCTGGGACTTGGGCAGTCAGTCTCAGTTATACTGAGACTTCCAGATACAAATATCCCATAGAATTTAATGTCCTGCTTACTTCTCGGTATGGTTAAGTTTATGTGGTGACTTGGCAGTAGTTTTTTCAAAATGTCAGCAGTTTTCAATTAGTTCCAACACATAAACGAATTATTAATGTGTTTGGAAGCCAAGTGCCCTGTCCCCACTTGCTCAGCACTGGGGGCATAGTGTTGTCAAATTCAGTGTCACAGCTCCCTGTGCTGTGCAGGGAGGGGTCACATCACACAGCTCCCGCAAGATACTAGAAGAGATCCATGTTGGAAACAAATCACATCTGTTTCTCTTTCAGGCAACAGTTACCAAGGTCATGGCAATTTTGACTTCCCGCATGGGAATCCCGGTGGCACATCTATGAATGACTTCATGCATGGGCCACAGCTGTCACATCCCCCAGACATGCCGAGCAGCATGGCAGCTCTCGACAAACCTCTCAGTCACCCCATGCAGGAATCTGTAAGTAATGGTGCTGGGCACGTAGGTTCTCGTTTGTGGGGGTAAGGAGCTCTCATCCAGCTGATGGACTTACCTTATGAACTGCTTTTACTTTTTGTGTATTCCTCACTTGGGAAGTTGGTGAAATAGAGTAGTCTTGAGAAATGCCGGAAATGCCATTTTTAGTTTCAGGCCGTTCTGAGTTTTTGGAGAAGCATTTCTGCACTTTTTGAATTGTCATTTAAGCTTGTTTATCTGAAAGAAAGAACCTGGCTCAGTGTGCTTGTATTAATCATTGTGCTTTTCTCTGACATATAAAAAAAATGTACTTCATTCCCTAGGCCATCAGGACTGTAAATATCCATCTCCAAGAGACAGCTTGTTAAAGCAAGATACTGGATGACAGTATCTTCCCTGGCTTTTTCTCTGTGGTCAAAATTTGCATCAAAGTATTTTGAGGGGGAATTCTACTCAAGCAGCGTGAAAGGCACTTTTAAACTTCTGGTAATAGGAAAAGTGTGCAGATTTCAAGGAGAGACACTGCCAATGGTCTGAAAATACCAATGTAGGAGACTGAAAAATAGAGGTTCCTCAGGTCTCATATGGTGAGGCAGAGCTGTGCACTGGGAAAACAGCTTGCTCAGAGCACTGAGTTTTCTATACAGAACTTTATATATAATCTCCAGAAACTGCAGTACTGCAGCAGCTAGGTGATAGAAAAGCTACCAGCAGCATTTAGCTCTTAGGCATGGTTAGTCGTCTATTTTAACTCCGTGTGTGGGGTGTGTATACATCCTTTTATGTTCATTTAAGTTGCAGGGCAGGGGGTTTAAACTGCACTGTTACTGCACAGGAAGGATGTTTAACTTGACAAGTTGTATGTGCTGTGTCTTTAGTGAATCCTAGAAAGTACCATTTCAGAATGTAATGAGGAAACGTGGTAGCAGATGCTCAGCAAAAGCCTACTCAATCAATGTCTGCTCTAGCTGGCAATAGGTTTTCCAAGGAGGATGGTGTGAAACAGAAGAGAGTGGAGAAAGAGTTCTTCATATAGTTTGGAGAGAGTCCAAGTACCAAGACTATCTGCAAAGGAAGAGTCCAGAAACTGTAATGGCTTTACCACTTTACAGGCTGATAAATGAGGACAAACATGCTGTAAATGTTTCACATTGGCAGATTCCACATACACAGCTTAGAGTGTGTATTTATCTTATTCTCTGCATAAGAATCAGCCATACAGTATTGGAATACAGTAGAGTGAGGAAATGATAACAGCCTGAACCACTCACAGATGCTTTCCTTTGAATCAAAGTCACAGGGAATTATTCTTTGCTTCCCATTACCTGACACCTACCTCTTGACTTCATCAGTTAACAGCCATCCCTTTGCTGTTGTAGTTGCCTTGGTGAAATTTCTGAAGTGGTATGATATGAAGTAGTTGAATATAAAAGCGAAGAATTTGTAGCTTTTTGAAAATGGGACTGTTTACATGTAGCAAAGGTGAAAGTTTCTCAAGGCTATGCATATTCCAGAGCTCTGGGAGTGTATCTAGGCAAATGTTAATGGACTTCCAGTTCTGTGGGCCAGTCTGTAGCAAATCTAGTACTTGCTTATGATAGCTGGCAATTAAAGTAAACCTCTACCTCACTTCTCCCTCATCTGTCATTGACACTCAAGCAATACCATTTGGGAACAGGAGACAATGCTAAAGCAGATTCCTACATCATGTCAATGGATGGTTTTCTGTAATGAGGATCAGTTTTCAGGTCTTTCAGCAGAGGAGAATTAGATTAACCTTGTCAATGTGTCTCTGCAGTCTTCAGTCCACATTTGAGGACTCTACTGCCCCCACACAGCCTTTTCAGTGTTACAAAATCTCTGCTTTCCTCTTTCTCTCTTACCCTCTCTCTTTTGTTCTTTTCTCTCAAAATGAACTGTTTGTCTGTAGCAAACACTCGAGAAAGGCATCTTTAAAATCACTGCTTTTAGAGAAATACATGCCTTTAACACATTCCTAAATTGTGTTGTTTCATGTCTTTGAAAGTGACACTTCATACAGAAACAGCTTTAAACAAATTGTGTGATTGAACCAAGGTTTTAAGATGCTGCCTGTGCTCTTCTCTGGCTTTGTCTTTCCTTTTTACACAGTTAGCAGGTTTTTGTAGTTTGCACATGCTATTCACTTCGACCATTTACAAGCTGAGTTGGGATTGCATGATCAGTCCTTTAAGATCTGAGGTCTCTCTTACTGCAGCTGAATGCTGCTGAGGAAGTTCCTGGCATTCCTATTTTGAGGATTTATGCGGTGGCCCTTTACACAGTGGTAGACAGAGAAAGATGATCCCTCCAGACATATTCGGTAGGTCACTCCAGGAAATGCAGATATTTGCCCAGTGTAGGTTGGGCTGGGTAACCACTGATGAATCAATCAGTATTTCCTTCCCTCAACACTGCTGTTCCACTCCTGTGGAAGGAGAAAAAAAGTCAGGACCTGAAACATGACCAGAAGTAATACCTCTTCCCCAGCATAGAGTATTGTGAGAGCTATGGAATAGATGCTACATTGCAACAGTGCAAGATTGCTACAGAACAGCTGCCACAATCATACCATGTTTGTTTTCAGAAATTGTAAACAACTTAGAGACAAAGGAGAATTCAGTCAGCTCAGGTTTAGTGCTATTTGCAGACAATGTTAAGGAGTGACTGAGCAACGGGTGATGACACCATAGGTTCATATGTACAGAGAGGTGATATGCTGCTACTACTGTAAAAAGTCATTGCTTTTGTATCTATTTTCACTTTACCTCCCTCTCACACCAGCGAAAGTGTTAACTGCAGCCATGAAGTGATCTGGACTCAGGAACTGATACGATTGGAAACTAAGTCAGGACCAGGGTGGGGAAACTCAGTACATGTCTACAAGATTTCACCTTGCAGACATGGCAAAGGGGTGGATGGGAAAAGCAGCCAAGAACATCAGCAGAGTAGGCAGGATGGCATCTTTTAATGGTTTTGGAAGCTAACACAGCAAAAGAATTGGTAAAACTGTGACCCTTGTAATGGACAGAGATATAAACCATTGACTTAACCTGAGGATTTTTATTTTCCCACTAATAATTTTCTTTAGAGACATAAGGAATATTGCTGTGCAGCTGGCAGGCCCTGTTGCTCCACAGCTGTACATCTCAACACTCCTAGAGGTCACTGTTGGGCTGTAGTGTTGTCTTGTTCTGTGCTATTAAGCTGAAGATTTAGATGTCTGCTATAAGCTTTTCTTTTGTACACTGTAAATGCTTTAAGAGTGCTGAAGCTTGTGCCTCTAAAAACTCTGGAATTATCTTGCTAATGCAAGCAAAGGCAACTTCGTTAGACCCTACATTCATGTGTGGGTCAGTGCTTTCAGAATAAAATGGTGGGAGTTACAGGTACAAGCTAAACAGACCCAAAGTGTGTTGCTTACAATGTGTTTGCATCATAGCAAACTTACCATTAGGTATCTGAATACAAGTAGAAAATGTTCCCATTCTGAGCATTTTGCTTTTTCACTGGGAGGCTGGTGGAGTAAGTGGCTTAAGTCGGATGGATTTGGAATCTGCAATGGCTCTTCAAAGAATATAGTGGCCCTCAGTCTTAAAATAAACAATTAGTCCCTATACACCCATTGTCTAAGGACCCAAGTGACTGTGTTATCAACTAAATATGTATTTAAACCCTTGCCTGTATAAGCACAATGCAGAATTTCTAACCTGCTTTGTTTTGAAATCTGTCTGAGCGCATATGAATGCCTCCCCTGGTTAAAATAATTATTTATATAAACATGCCAGCATGACCCTTGCTTTATGCATTCAGGGATAAATTTAAGAGATTCTTCAATATCATCCTGTTTGGTTTTGGTTTTGTTTTTTTTTCTGGAAACTGGTTTCCCACATTAACAACGCTGTCATAAATTGCTTTTTACTTTTTGTTGTTATTATTAAACTTTCTAATATCCACACTTTCTGTTGCACACGTCCTCAGCGAGTGAGGAAGGAGACAGTACTATCAAGACAGATATCTACTTATACTTGGACTTTCACAAAGTTTTTGGGCTGCAAATGCTTTTACATTAAAGTGTGATCTGCGTTCAGATTTTGTACAAACTTACCCCTGTGGTAACAACAATGGTGGAGAATGTTTTTCAAGTAGTCGAACTGTGATCCCAAAGGCAAGATGTGTATCAGTACTTTTTACCAGTTACTTTAAACGCTTATATGGGATAGAGAGCCAAATACCATTCAGGTAGAATCATTTCCACAAACCTTCATAATACCAAAGTATTGAACAAGACCTCCATGCAGCTGAGTGTGACTGTCCCAATGGATCAGTATTCAAGTTTCAGTTTTCCTAAAAGTGGTGAAAAGTATTTTTTTCAACACTTGTTTCTCTAATATTTTTAATGGGAACATTTTAATTAAGTTTTGTAATAACCTCCCTTTTGCATTCTGAAGCTGAAGGCTGAGGTTAAGATAACCTTGGAGTTTATGTGATGTGAAAGGGTGAATACTGACACAGCATTTTGCTGGTTTCTGTTGGCTTGGCTGGATGAATTTCATGCTGTTGTATGTATTTGTTGTTTTTTTTCAGCTTCACTTTGTCCAATATGTAGCATTCCTCAAAAAATGTTTACATTTTTTGTTTCTCCATATACCCAATTAACATGAGACATCTGATTCTGAAGCATTCGGACACTTCTTTCTCATGGCACCAAGGTCAAGCCCCAGAGAATCCACTAGCATTAAATGTGACACGCAGCAGAAGGAAGAATTGGACTTGTGCATTTTTATTGCTTCTCTGTCATGTGAGAAAAACTTTTCCCCCATTCAGTAATAGGGTTAGGAAGACACATGTGGGTTGGTAGTTTATTCCCCACAGAAAACATAAGAAAAACACTAAGCCCTTGCTAGACAACTCATCCACAGCATGAATACAAAGCAGAGTGTGATCACTGGCTTAGCTGAGGCTAAGGCAGTGTACTTTGCAGTCAGCAGGTGTGCAGCCACCCACAGCAGCTCGGCTCACGGTGGGGAATGTGCTGCTTGAGCCGCCTAGGTTCTGTCAGCTGGCAGCACCCAGGAAAATCAGCGCGGAAAACCTTCAGCCTTTAACAGGGATGTTGCATTCTGAGAAGAAAAAGAGGGAAGGAGTGGGGAAGAGCTGGTGTCTGGAAGATGTTTGTAATGAGCTGAAATAGGAATAGGCTGTGGTGTCAGGAAGCTAGCGAATAGGGGAGCTGAGCAGAAATTTGCATTTTCTCAGTTAATGAGTTTCCTGGCACAGGGATCATTCAACAAACTCTCCATTCATTCATGGCTTTTCTTACGGCAAAAGCATCTGCCTTGCTAATGCTGAGCAGGACCCCTAAGCCTCCTTCCCTCCTCTTTGTGGTGCATTGTTTTGCATCTTCATATATAGTTTTCCACATTACAAGGAAGCAAACCAGCAGCACAAGTCCAACACCTTTTTCCCCTTGCAGACAACCTTCAAAAAGCTGAAACACTTCCTCCAGCATTGGGATATGGAGTTTTCTTTTTCGATGCCCCTTTTTTATTTCTTTTTGTTGTTGTTGTTGTTGTTTGTCGATTGGTTTTGTTGGGGTTTTTTGTTGCGTGTGTCGTTTTTTAATTTATTTCGTTTTATAACATGCAGTTACAGAGTCAGGCACCGTGAGCACTGTACCTTGTGGCCTCACTTTCTTTTCCTGCTTTTTTCCTCCTCCGCAGATCCCTCATCCCGGCAGCACTGATCAGTCCCATACTTCCATGCAGCAAGGTTTGCACGTCCCTCACCCCAGCAGCCAGTCAGGGCAGCCATTACATCACAGCGGGCCTCCTACCCAGCAGTCCCGGCAGCCACCCCCGGCCGCTTCTAGCAACCATCCACACAGTGACCTGACCTTTAACCCCTCCTCAGCCTTAGAGGGTCAGGCTGGTGGACAGGGAGCACCCGACATGCCGGAGCCCTCGCTGGATGTAAGTCTGTGTCATACTCTCATCTGCCTGCCATAGCGTGTGCTTCGCATCGCGCGGGAGGGCGGGGAGGGCAGGGGACGGGCCCGCTTGCACAGCACATGCCATCCTTTCATGCTTTGGTACATGGGCACAGGTGCTGCAGCCACGGTGACAGGGCACTCCTGACCTGCTGGGAGGATGGATGGTTCCTCCTGGAGCAGCTGCGCGGTGCCGTAAGCCTCTTGTAGCACCAAGGCAGGCATTTCTTTAGGCAGCTCAGGCACCGGGCTGGGAGCCATCTCCTCTTTCCCGCCTCGGCGCTGGTTGGGCTGTGCTCTCCTCGGCGCTGAAGGTGTTGCAGTGCCTGGAGAGGAGCAGGGACACAGCTGCGTGCGGTTCTGACTGTGGCGTGTGTGCCGAGTGAGCTGTGCGCTGAGCCCTGCGGCATGTCCTGGCCAGCGGGAGGGGATCTGTGTTGGTCCACCCTGTGACTCTGTGCCCTTCCATACCTGTTCTTGTGGGTGACTCAGCAACACAAGTTCCTCCTCCCACTACACCACACAGGGAAGTAAACAACAACGATGTTTTCTGCCTCTTTAGCTACCGTGGGAGGCAGCATGCAACTCAACAAAGTCTAGTTTTAAGGCCAAAAGTAGTCTTCCATTACCTAACATCGATACAGTGGAGTTGGAAGTGACTTATCTGAGGTATAGCTCTCTGGTTAGCCATCTACCTCCCAAAATATAAATCCTCATCACTAGGATTGGATTTTTGTTTGAGTCATGCATTCCTGTATGTGTATCTTCTGTCTGTTCCAAAGTCTGCTGCTGCACAGTTAATTTTATTAGAAACATGTTTGCTTCTGTGCCTTGGATTTATATCTGTATTTGCTGTTGCTGTATATTTGCATCTCCCCTGTCACACAGGAGCACTGGGCTGGCAGGTAGCCTCGGGGGAGGGAAGGGATTAGGGGACAGAGAGGGGCTCCAGGATGCTCCAGGATATCAGTGAGGCAACTTCTGCTGTTTCACACAATATGGTTGTGTGCACATCCTTTGGGAACAATAGTTCATGTGGCAGTTGGAGTTCTGAACCCTTAAGGACCCTGTCTGAGCAATACTAAAAGGTGAAATAAAATTATCTTTGTTTTCTTCTAATACTTAAGAAACATGCAGTATTTTGTTATGGGTCAGGCACCCATTCCTTGGTGAGAAACAAAGTACAAAAATCTGTACACTTACCACTGTAATGTGGTTATCACTGATGAAGGATTGCTGGTT
The DNA here is from genome assembly GCF_963662255.1 of Cinclus cinclus. Lineage (NCBI taxonomy): Eukaryota > Metazoa > Chordata > Aves > Passeriformes > Cinclidae > Cinclus > Cinclus cinclus. Next base: position 24,175,024 of record NC_085052.1, read on the forward strand.
TCTTAGTGGGAGGCAAGTGCTGTACAGTGTGGGAAATTAACTGAAAATACCTGTGATCCTGACCAGATGGATTATTTTAATGGGTGTGTTGTGGAACCTGGCTGGATAAAGTACCATGCAGCAAAGCAAACAGGGCACGGTACCGTGGGCAGCTTGGCCCACTCCCTACTGACACAGTCACAGTCATTCTGCAGGAAGTCAGTGAGATGCAGTCTAATAAGCTGGGTTAAAGAATCCACCTCATATTGATGCAGACACAGATAGGGGAGATTTGCACAGGTACTTCAGACAGCAGAGGCTCAAGACTGAAATCACTGGTTAGACCTCTCAAATTGCACCTCAGGAGCACAGGGTACACTTCTCCAAACTCTACCCTAAATCTGGCATATTCCTGTAGCTTCTGTCCCCATCACCCTCTCGCAGGCCCTGGCACTCCCTGCTCCAGCACAGCACTCTCAGCTCCCAGCAAGTCCTTCCTGAGGCCTCTGGTTTTCACACCAGTGGGGCAGGAGGCCAGCTGTGCTGCCTTGACCCTTCTGACTGAGGGAAGTTGAGGTCACCGTCACAATTCAGATGACTTCAACTTCACACATAACTGAGCGTATTGTTTAAAGCTTCCACTTTTCTTAAAAAAAAAAAAATCCCCTGTATACAAGAATGAGTCTCAGAGATTATTTAAATTTTTAAAAATGAGCTGTAAAATTGTAGGACAAACACAAGATTTTTTTTTTATTTCTCCAAACTTGGTGCAGCTGCCATTTGCTTTTGGACCTTTTTTTTTTTTGCTTTTTGGATTTTTTTATGATGTACTCATAAAAAATTATAATAGAAGGTAAAGTACATTTTAAAGTCTCACCTCTCCAGTACTGGGACAATAGCATTTTTACTATGAATGAAAGGAGGTGGTAGTTTTAGAAAAAGATTCCTTCTGGGAGATTCTGTTTATATGAACTTGACACTGCATTTTTTCAGAATGCTTAGAAAGCAATGAACTTTTTTCTGCATGTCATGTTTAGCTTATTGAAAAATTTGTTCATGCATATAATGTTAGAGGATGAAGTTTATTTGCACAAGAGCAATAAACAGTATTTGTTACATGTGAAGCGGTCAAACTCTTGGTTTTATAATATTTGAAAACATAGAACAACTTAAAATTAATTTCTTGTATTTACTATTAAGTTTATTAAGACAGTCCATATTTTTCTGTCTTTAACACAATACAGAACATAAAAGGGCTTTATTGCAAACTGTTCCCTGCAAATTTTTATATATGACACTTACATTTGCCTAAGAAAGGGCAAGATGCATTATAGAGCAGGAAACATTTCCTGATGTACAACCCAGGAGTTAAGATGTGCTTGTCACCTGTCAGATCAAAAAGAGTGTGTTGTGATGTTTTGAAAAACAAAATTTTATACTTGGAATACAGTATTCATGGAAATACAAATTGAAGCCCCACAGCTATTCATTTTGATACTTCAAAGCACCGTGCAGATTAGGGCATCTTCTGCTGGATAGATGTTACACCTGTGACCCTTTAAAATGTCTGGAATTGCATGTAATGCTGTAGTCGAGTAAGTACTTCCAACCACTGTAAATTCCTGCCACAGAAGGGAGAAGGACTCCCCCAGCTGCCTTGTCACTCCTCTCTCCATACTCCTCCTCAGATGTTTCTTTTTCCACTTTGCTGATTTGTTGGTTGCTTTAACCCTGGGTGAGTTCCTTGCTCCAGGTGACTGTCCCAGAGCTCAGGTCAGTGCACTGAGGAGTTACTGAGGGTGTGACAGGGCTGCCTCCTTCTGTAGAGTTGCAGGCTTTGGGTGGCCATCAGACTGATGTGTGAGAGCCAGACCAGCCTTTGCTGATCCCCCTTAAAGCTCAAATGTGGATTACTCAAACTGCACGTTTCAAGTGTTTATGCAGTGTTTTATAGGAAACATCCATAATAAGCATTTATCCAGAAGTTTCTGTCAGCATCACGAGCCAGGCAGTATGCTGGGGAGGTGGACTGAAAAACCCTGAGATGATAATGTAATTCACAGGTAAAAACTGAGTCACAGAGACTTTCACAAGCAAGTGGATACTGCATCATCTGAGGGTGTTAGGCTTGTGATGCTGCCTACTGTTTTATTTGGATATATTGATAAGAAAAGCAGATTCTAGGAATGTGTGGTGTTTAATCCCCTTTTTCCCTCAATTTTTTTTTTCTGTTATCTGTAATTTTTCTTTTATCTTTGTATTTTATAGCTACTCCCAGAACTCACAAATCCAGATGAGCTGCTTTCATACCTGGATCCTCCTGATTTGCCAAGCAATAGCAATGATGACCTTCTGTCTCTCTTTGAAAACAACTGAAACCATATGTATTATCCCATCCTTTTCACTTGTTCACACGTGTGTGGCTGCACAGCGAGGAATCTTGACACTCCTTTTCCACAAGAGAAGAAAAAAAAAACCTCACAACTTGATCCAATGGTGCACTCCCTGCTTTCTTCATCTCAGAACTGCTTTTGTTAGCTTCAAAGACTGCGAAAGTGACGGGAGAAAATAATACAAAAGTTAAATACATGCAGTAATCTCCGAGTCTGCCATGCTACATGTGACAAAGAAGCATAGACAGTTGTGCAGCTATTGGAAACCCCATTTGGTGTTCATCCTCTAGAGAGAGAGTTCTGTGATAAACATAATGTGAAGTATCTTGGCAAAACCGAATCTTGGCAAGGGAAGAAAAATCAACAGAATGGAACTGTCTTTAATTGACCCGTCTCAGAGTGTCTTTACAATGCTTGTTCTTCCACATTTTTGAAACTGTATCTCCCTCTACCCCACCTCTCCTCTGCCCCCCTCCAGCCATGGGTTTGCCTTGGAATTATTGTCCTGGCCACACACACAGTGAAAAAAAAAAAAAAAAAAAAACACCTACAAAGTTGAAAAAAAGCACAAATCCTACAGTCAAGTGGCAGAGTTAGGGAAGACACACAGGCCTGTCAGAGGGAGCCAGCAGTTTAGCTAATGCGACTTCAGTGACAGAGTCCTGAGCTCCTCAGGTCGCAGCATAGGTGTCAGGATTTCTGCAAGTGCAGCGATCTTAACCTCCTCTTTGCAGAGGATTTCTCTGGCCCAGCACACAGATTGGAAGCACCCAGAAAAAAAATTTTCAAGTGTGCAATGTTTAGGAATTTTTGTGATTTGGTTTCAAATCAGTACTGTTTCTGGCTGCGTTAACATCCAGCTGTAGAGATTGCTGTAGTAGGTCTTTTTGCCATGTATGCCCATACATAACGGAAAAGAGAGGGAGGGGGGATGCAAACCAAACTGTTCCTGATTATTACCTACAGCCTTCATAGCCCCAAGAGTTTGTGTCACTGTACTCCACAATGCATAGTAAGACAAGCTGGGTTGATGGCAGCGAGGAAATCATTGCAGGATGGAGGGACAGTAACACCATTATCTGCATAATTATTTTTAATAATCAGCTTGAGAAGGGGCACTGACATTGGACAGACGTCTTACAGCTTCATTTTAGTTTTGCTTTGCATTCTGTTGTCGTGACTGTTACAGATACTTCAGCCTTTTCCTTTTCTCCTCCTTCAGTTTCTTTTTTTAAACTTTGGCTGCTGGGATGAGCTCTTTCTCCCAAAGGACCGAGCGTGGGGAGAACAAGTACCTGTCAGTAGATTGCTACTGCCCTCAAGAAACCCTGCTGCCACAATAACTGTCTTGCCCCTGTGATCTTTGCTTCGCGTGTGGTTGCTGCTCCTGCATGAGCTTCCTATTGCTTCTGTGCCCATTTCTGTGCTCTTTGTCTCTCTCTCTCTCTTATAAATGATGTACAGTAGCTGTGTAAGAAGTGCATGTGTGCCAACTTTGCCCTCGTGGTGCAACATTTCAGCTTTTGCCCACTGTACAGTTATTGGTTTGTTTATTTTGATACTAAAGCATATTTGACCCTATTCCTTTTCCTCTTCCCAAATCCAATCAAGCACCCTTCGTTTGCTCACCACAATGCGTTTTAAACTGAAGTGCCAGGCAAAATTTTTGTTTGTTCCTGTCAGTTTGAGATAGCTTCCTAGCCCTCTGTTTAGTTTGCAGTGCTGTAAATGGCATGCTCTGTGCTTACGACTCTGGATTTGCTTTCCTCACCAATGTCATATTTGTAAATTATCTGCATTTTTTGTTTTATTTTGCTCCTTTTGTTAACATTTCCCACTACTGCTGTACATGCGTTGTGGTATATATATGCTAGTCAGCAGCACCTTGCTGTAGATATTAAAGGAAATGGCGGTTTAGTTCTTTTATTTCCCAGTAGGAGTATTGAATCTGTCAAACGTATTATGTAGAAATGGTCCCACACTTATATTTTTCCTCTTTCAAGTTTTTTTAAGAAAGGCGCTGTTCATTATGCAAAATCAATTATTTTAAGAATTGCTATTGTAAATATCTTTGTGAATATTTTAGTATCGTCTTTGATAATATCCAACATTTTCATGATCTGGTTATACTTTTGCTGGTGTTTTTAAATACCTTGTCTGAAGAAAAATATGGGTCCTTTTTTAAAAAAGAAAATTGAGGGTTCTTTAACAGAATAAGGGAGTTGGGTTTTGGTTTTTTTCCCCCCTATTTTCTTTTGGTAAGTTAGCCCAAATTTCATATCCATTTATGTGATGAGTGAATTGATACATCAGGCAGTACCTGGATAATCAGGGCCCAGCTCTGTCATGGAAACATAATTGTGTTTGCCTAGGGAAAAAGAAACCCCAACTGATCGGCCGGTGTCCATTGTGGGTGATCGTGAGCTGGTAATGGCAGAGTTTGTTTGTTTGCCCAAGTGAGCAGAACATGTAGGACCAGCTGTGTGACCACCGGGTAAAGATGCACTAAGGCAAGCAGCAAATCTGTATGGTACCATATTTATATTTCTGTACTGGTGCTCCGGTCTCTGAAACTGGGGCAAAGACACTTAGGGATGTTGGTGGGTGGGGGAGGGAAACAGTATAGTATATTTTATTCTGCTTAGAAGTGTCTTTTTTCTTATGTAGGCTTGACAACCTGTAGAGGATCTCTGCAGAATATTAAAGATACCTTGGTGTAATACATGGTAATATGGTTGTGGTGTGGTGCTGCTATCACACAATTCCTAGGAAAGACCATTGTTCAGTTACGGATACAGATGTGTTTTGTAGCCATTTTACTGTAGTAGTTTCCCCCTGGATTTTTGCTGCATTTTTTATATAGGTCTGAAAGTCATGTGCAGAGATGTCTAATATAAACTGACTTTATGCCCTTAGAGTTAGTTTTTTTCTATTTGGGGGGTAAGTTCCTTAAGCCATAGGTTTGGGAAGAAGATTTCTCACTATTAGTTGGAACTGGTTGCTCTGATTTTTTTTAATTGATTCTATTTCATGTTCCATTCTCCACTGATTCCTGAGCAGCTAAGTTAGTCACCTAAAATTAATTTTCTCTTAAACACAATATTAGTACTTTAAGCCAGGTATGTTAAGGATTGACCTTTTGCTAACTGGTAGTATTTAAAATGTGTCATTGGAAAGTACCTGTTGGAAAGCATAAAGGGAAAAAAAGCCCCATAGATATTAGTAATATGTTTGGAGCAGTGTTGGCATCTGCTTTGTACAGTAATAGATAATTAAAAGCGGACAGTTGACATCTTCAAACTTACAGAAACGTTTGGTTTCTAAGCAGAACTTAAAAAAGAAAGTACAATTTTTACCCATCACCCAAATGTTGGACATTTGAGACAGTTTTAAAATCTATCTATCAGCTCAAATCAGGTACTGTATAGTGAAGTCAGTATGAAAAAGCTTCTGAAAATTTAGTTATTTTTTTATCTGTTCACTGCCGTATTAAAGTTTAGAGAAAAAAACCTAGCAAATAGGGTAATCACAGTAATTTCTTTTAAAGCTTAATTATTATATGAGATTCCAGTAGTATTTTTCTTCTTTTTTTGTTTGTTTACCTTTTAATCATTTCCCTATGGAAGTTCATCTGGGAAAGAACCCACAGAGATCTACAGTTCTGCTGCCAAGACATTACTATAGGACTGACAGTACACGCCAGTGTCTGCAGCAGAGACTCAAGGGACAGCTGTACATATGTAAATGACAAATAGAGACATGTTAACAGAAATGCATTCATTTTCCTTGGAATGTGCATTGTTTTTATTTCGCAGGAAAAAAAAGCTTGAAGCTCCATCTTATGTGGAAAATGAATCCTGTTTGTTAGCGTTTGTGGAGTCTCAGCATTTGTTCCACTTTCACTTCTGTAATATACTCTGATCCTTTGTTTTGTTTTGTTTTATCTACATGTAATATTTAGCTTACGTGTACTAGTCTATCACCTGTGTATTTTTAGGGTGCTACAGAAATAATGAAGAAAAATACGGGGATTAAAAAAAAAAAAAAAAAAAATTGTAACCAAATTCATACTTTGTACAATTTTTGATATCACGATCAGAGGAGAATTAAAAAAAAAAGTACAATCTGAGGTAACATGCAAAAATGGCCATTGTCTTTGTTTGTACATTGTATGTACAGTACAATGCAATCATTTCATACTTTAAACTGGTCAGAAAAAATAATTGTGATTTTTAGTCTTGCAAAACTGTATGTAGTTAGATGATGTGACAACCTAATATTTATCTAATAAATATGTATTCAGATGAAACCTGTATATTAGGTGTTCATGTGGTTATTTTGTATTTAAAGATCAAATTATTTGACTATTGCTAGACATTTATATACTCTGTTGTAACAATGAAGTATTCTCATTTGCTCATGTTAATTTTTTTTTCCTAAATAAATTTGCAAAATTAAGGTCTGACTAATTGGCAGCTGCTTTGTAAATTTTGAGTTTCTTTTTAAAACCATGAACTTCCCCTTTTCCCTCCCTGGTTTGAGTTAATGTGGAAGTCAGTTGCACAAGGCGTACCTTTTTCAGAGAGCAGGACTTGGTGCAGGAAGGAGAAGGTGGGAACCACCTTGGAGACAGAAGATAAAAAAAAGATTATGAACGCAAACACAGAAAAAAGTCCCTGCCAAGCAAGGTATTGGTAACTTGCTGCTCAGTATGTAGGGCACTGCCTCTCTCCCAAATAACTATTACTTTAAAATTAAACCTTATATGATATGAATAACAGGAAACGATGGCTCCTCTCTGGTGTTGGCACATGTGGAGATATTAAACATCCCAATACCTTTATTTTAAATTCTCCCAAGTTTGATATTTTCTTTCAATTGGAACCTGTAATTGAAGTGAAATTAAACAATTATTTTTCTTAATACATCTCCATCTTAAAGTTGAATCATTTGGTTTCTAAATGCAACTTTTGAGTTACGACTCTGCCTAATTTATCTACCTGTTCAGCTGTGAGCACTGGAATGGTGACACACAGAGTACACACAGGATACCAACAACATGCACAGGTCCTGTCCTGCTGGAGTTCTGCACTGAACACAGACACAGACACCATTCACTGCATCTGAGAACTTGTTTTAACAGAACTACTGAGTATCTTTGTATTTGTAGATAGCATTTCTGAAGGCGTTGAGGCAGAACCCACCCTTGAAATACATTCAAATACCTGGGAACAAACAACCATTTCACAATATGAGTATCTATGCAAGCATGTATAGCAATTACTCCACACCTCCACAAGGGCACTAGTCTTTGTTGTTGATTGAGATATACACAAGTGTATATGTATACGTATACGTATACGTGTACGTGTACATGTCTAGACTGGGGATTTATTTTCTCAAAATTGGGAAAAATCATTTGTTTCTGACTCTGAATTTCTGCCTTCCTTGGTGGCAATACCCATTCCAGTGGGGTTTTTAGGATAACATAATAAAACCAAGGTACAGTGTACATAGTAGTGAAACAAAAATTATGTATCCATTCCAGCCCATAATTAATAACTATTTTGGTTTTGATATTCTGTTTTCCTGGAAGCTCCCCAGAAGTGTCATCAAGACATAGTGCAAACTGACTTTGGCACTGTACAGCTGGAGGAAAGCACAAAGAGCTTGAGTGATGTCCCTAAGCACTGTATATTTTTCAAGTTTACTTTGAAGTCTGTGGAGGCTGCAACAATCTGAAAATGGTATTTCTCCCAGATGTCCCCCGAGGAACCCTGGATAGGTAAGATGTGTGTCTACAGTTGATGCTGGTGTCTCCTGTCCCATGTCCTGGCAGCATGTGTTCTGTGTGCCGTGCACTCTGCATGTGCTTCCAGAGAGCCACCTACACGAGTATCTGTCAGTGACTTCTCTGTTAATCCACGTGCTAATTAATTGTTTAACAACTTCTGAACAAGCTTATTTCCCCGCATTTCTTCTCTGCTCTTCCTCATCAGCATGGATCTCTGATTCATGTTATTTTGTTTGCGCACATTGTATTCTGTTGCCACGCACTTGATTGTGCTTTTTACAGGAGTAATATATTGAAAACAATTAGAAACATGGAAGAGGGACAGACCCCTTGTCTCTTTTCTGCTTGGACAATGGGGATGGGAGTCCTGTGCATAGAGCTGTTTGCTTTCATTTAAAGTAACCTAGTGAGCACATTAAAAAGCTGTACAACTCTCACCTGATATTCTATATATAATTCTTTAATTTGTTAACCTTCTCTGTTTCCCTTTAAAGAATGTGTTTTTCATTTATGTACCTAGTCTTATATTTGTATGTGTAATTAACCAGAACTCACTTCTTTTATCTGCTTAAATTCCACATCTGTACAAATCTCCCTGCATTATGAACTTTCAGTCATGAACCTTTCTTTTTTACATTTTAAATTATTACCAATGTGTCACCTTATTACAGTTTTCCACTTTGTATCACCAAAACCTACTGACTTTTATGTAGGATATTGCTCCTAATGTCTCTCATTGCATCAATACACTACTCATACGGACCACCAAAAGCTTCTGATGAGATACCCTGTTTCCATCAGTCTACAGAATTTTCCAGGGGAGTATAAAAGTGGCCCCCAAGGAACCTAATCAATGATGCAATTTTGTTTGTAAAGCAAGCAGAGAGCAGTTAGGTCACAACTCGTGCAGGCATTAGCACTCAGCGTGGCACAGGTGGGCTGACAGGTTGGTTTGCCACGCAGTTAATCTGCATTTCCAGATACTCATTGCCTAGACCATAATTGGTTTCCTACAATTCAAGTACAGCCTTCTGTTAAAATCCTTCCCTTTTGTTGACTAGATGAGATAAGGCTCTTTCCCCTGTCTGTTGAATATGTCTGCTTGGTTTGTCTAGTGTCTTTCCAAATACTGAACTCACTGTACTTTTTGATAGATCCAGTTACCCACAGCAAAGTTAATGCTATTATTTACCACTCCTAAATACATCGGCTTCTTGCCTTTTTGGCTCTATTAGACACCCTAAGAGGTAGATTTAGGATTATCAGTTATGGTTTGCTCCTAGGTCAGAGTTATTTTTAATTGAATTTTACAGTTTAGACTTTCTGGTTTGTCCATACCTATTTCATGATGTTGGTCGTTTTAGGGTTTGTTAAGAATATTCTGGCACGTTTAATGTGTCACCTTGGTCTCATGTGATTATTGCAAACATAGGTTGCTAATTCTAAGAAATTTTAACTAGTTAAACACTTAAAAAAGACAAATAAAATTTTTAAATATTTTGGTTTGCAAAAACTATTTTAATTCTCCATATTTATTTAATAAATGCTGGAGTTGAAGTGTGAGTGTGTTTTTAATGCACATTTAAATTTATTCAATTTTTTTACATTTCAAAATTATAATCAGTGCTCCCTTTCCTTCTGTGTTTCTCAGAAAATACGTTTTTAAGACAAGGAAAATCAGTGAATTTTACCCATCTACCCATCTGGTGAGCTTCCTAGTGAGTGACTGGCTTTAACACCCAGATCATAAAGTCATTCAGAATATGTTCCTTCACAAGAACTCCTAGTAATTTTCCTTTCCAAGCTATGCATGATGGTTCCTCTGGGAAGAAGCATGGCTTCCATATTGCCACTATCAAACTGAGGGCAAAATGTGCAGAAGTGCCATTGAGTCAGAGAAGAGGATTTCTTACCCTTAGCTTTGAAATAATTCACCAAATGCTTCATCATCCAGAGATGATATTCTTTGATTGTAAATGTGACACGTTAATTTGCATCTGACAATTTGAGAGCTTGGTGGCACATTGTGTATTCAGGTGATGGTCACATGCAGTTATATCATATAAGTATGTCATAAGGTTCCATGCCTACTCACGTAGTAGTGCTGTTACATGCTGAAAGTAAGCTATGCTTTCTCCAGGGAAATGGCAAAAAAGCAGAGAGGATTCTGAGATTCTGTGTGGTGAGGTTCTCGGCTTCCAGCATTCCAGTTCATTACAGAATAACCAGTGAAATTTTTTTAGATTTGTTAAATCTGTAAAGCTTTTAATTTCTAGGTGATTCTCATTCAAACTGATGTTATCTGACCATTTTTAGCTTCCAACTATGAAGTTCCACAACTAAAAAAATATATGCCAAAACTATGATTATGGTTAGAATTAGTTTAGAGCAGATAGGATAATTCATCTTGTACAAGATATGCTATATAAAATGCATATATTTATATTTTGTATGTAAATATAGGGGTGTGTGTATATATATATCTATATCTATAAAAGATATGTATTTATAGATTTGCACACAAGACAAACTCAAAGAAAACCCATGTCTTTACCAGACAGCCAATTAAAGCTCCATACTCCATCTTACTCATACAAGATGAAGTATCATGACTAACCAATTCTAAAAGTATTTCTGATACTATTCCCTACTTCGTTGCTCCTCAAATCAGAGGTGGTAAATTAACTGAAGTGATCTCTGTAAATTTCAAGTGTTACGGTTGAAATTTCTGATGTTTTAAAAGTAGAAGGGCTCCTGTAACTCTTAATACTGTTTTAGTATGCAGTGCTTCTCCCACCCACTGGCAAGCCACCTATCAGTGTCCTGAAATTTAAGAGGCCACTGGGAGTAGTAGCTGCATTTTTCCTGGAACCTAAAAACAGGCATTTTAAATGTCCTAAGTGCTTTGGCAGGCTGTTGTGATCTATCTGTGGGCAGCTGTTGCAGTGAATGGACAAACTTCTGGGAAGCTGCAGGCCCTAGGCACTGCATAGAAGCACTGTGACACATCAGCAGAGGGTTGCCATGCATTATGCAGGGAGATTGACTAATGAATTCCAGGCAAGCAATGTCACTCAGAAGTTCTGAGATGAAAATGCTAATCACAGCTGTAAAGAGCATGAGTGGATTGAGGTTTTTCTTGTATGACTATTTGTAGGTAATTAGTATGAAGTCATGTGGGGAAACTGCTCCTTTATGTACAATGTGTGCTGGAGAAAATGATCACATAGTGAGCTGAGTTACTACAAGTTCCTAAGAGGAAACCTGGATTGGGGGAAATATTTATTAGCATTTTTTCTTTTTATCCGTAAGTGTACCTATGTGGCCGCTCTATGCCCATTGAGCTCTTGTATAGTTTAATTTCACACTGCAACCACTTAGTGTAATGGAAAGGTCTTTCACCATCTCCCCCACTCCAGTCCCCATTCATAAATAAATGCATATCACAGACACAGATCACAGAGTTCCTTTCCAGCTCTTCACTCATCTTCTAGCTTAGCCAAAACCTTGAAGATAAAATTAGGCTGAATCTTTTGAAGTGCTACACATTCAGGTTTTACAGTTGGAGAGTGGGAATGCCCACTGCAAATTCCTGCTCTCCTCACTTAAAATCAAGCTGAGTACCTGTATGACTTCTCCTTATTCTAACAGTCCTGTTTAGCAGGGTTCTTGAGATAACCACGTCCCATATGTGCAAGGGTTCTTGCAATGAATGTCAAAATCAGTATCATGGGAATTCCCTGGATCACAGTATCTGGTGATGTTCCTGTGCAATGCACTTAATGGTAGATTGCTGCAGCCTGTATTTGAGTCTTTATTTGCAGAGTCCAAACACACAGCTCAATGAAGAGCGTATCAAAATGGGCCACAGACTATTCTGAGTTTCATGTAGTTGCATTCTTGCAGTTTGTAGATTGCAAAATGCAATCTTATCATATCTGCCAACAGCATCAATCCAAGATTAACAATTAACCTACCTTCCTGTGTCACGAATGAGTAGGCATGCAGTTGCATAGTTAGAATCAGAAATGCATATCACATTTTTACCGGTGCACTGTCTGCTGGGGTAACACCATTTCAGGACCCTTGAAATGAAAATTCCTAAATTTTAGGTCACCTTTCAAGCATTTATTCTTTCCGTTTCTTTGGAAGAGCCATTTGGCTGCTCTTGTAGTTTCCTGGCACAGTGCCAATAGTCTTGGCACAGTGGTGGTAATATTTAGTCAGTTACTAAATAGTATTTATGAAGACTTTTAAGTTGCAAGTAATACATCAGCATGAAATTCTGTTATTGTATCATTCAAGGTTCTTTTTCTCTCTGCAAAAATTTCTCTGCTACATAAGAAGGGTCCTTTAGCAGGTGGGTTTTAGAATTACATATTTCAAAAGGGCCCTCCTTGTTTACCCATCTCTAACTTCTGTGCAATTTTGGAGGAAGGGAGAGAGGATGATGAGATCTGTACAGGTGGGTACCCACATCCACGATAGCTCTGCTGAAGCACCTCTTTTGACTTTTGTCTGCACCTGTGCTCTGTTACCTATCTAGATTAGTGTGGGGTGCACTCATTTTCCAGCAAAATGTACTTACCTCCCTGGCACATGTTGCAGAGTTTTAATGATGAACATGTCTACAAATGGATGTGCTCAAAGTTCCCCTAAAATCATACCAGTTTGCTCAGCTAGCTCTAAGCCTTATTTGGCAGTGATACAGTGGTCTTCGACTGTTTCTGGAGACCTTTTCCTGTCCTTCTTGGAAAGTGACCTCTCTAATTCACAAGTTCCTAGTCAAGCTGTCTGCATGAGTTGTAATTCATCTGACTCTGCAGGAGTAGACCATAACAAGTGATTTAGTAGCTCTGTTGCATAAACCTGGAGATAATAATTCAGTCCATATTCTCATACAAAAAAAAAAAATCACTGCTGTTTTGTCTTCTCACCAAGGCCTGCAAATGAGGAAAATTGCATTGTTTGCTCTCCCAAAGATGTCTGTGAACTCTTCTGAGCAAAACAGTTCAAAGCTGTTTCACCTGTGTTTCCTAAGTGTGAAACAAGATGGTATTTTCTTTTGCTCATCTTTTGTCTTGTTTATTAAATAATAAATCCTTCAGGGCCAGAGCTGTCCATTGTTACAGGTATAAACAGAACATCTAATTCTGATTTGGGCTTCTAGTGGCTACTGCAATTAAAACATTATTAAAAGGGAGTGTGAGGTTTTTTATGGTCATTAGAAAATTAATTAGATTAGCAGAAGTCAAAATTTACCAAAAATGGACTTGAAGCTGAGAAAATATGGTGAGTTAGGTAGACGTGCTGATTTAGCTCTTACTTAAAAAAAAAGAATCACCTTTAGATTATTGGTAAAGAAATAGAAAATACCAGCATGGCACTGTATGTAGAAATAAGTCATTGTTCATCCTTATCTTGAATACTGTGCACAGATCCTCTTATCCCAAAAATCACTAAAAGTGGAACAGCTTGGAGGAGGATAATAAAGATGATCCAAAGACATGGAAGAGCTTTGTTATAAATAATCATTGAGCTGGCTGTGACTCTTCAGTCTTGAAATGAGAGAACAGCTGTAGGTCTGTATGACAAAGAGATATACCAAACAATTTGTCTCTTCCAGCACAAGAAGTAAGGCACATTGATGAAGGCAATTGGAGCAATATTTAAACAGATTCTTGATGCTCTGGGCAGCAGGCCTGTGGAAGGGCAGCTTCCAGCTCTTAGCAAGGAAGCTGGTGATTTAAAACCAGCCCACTAACTGGGTTAGTACATGGGAGGAGCAAAAAAAAAAAAAATAAAATAAATGGCTACATACCAAAGTTGCATCCAGCTCAGGAAGATCTCTGGAGTGAAAGCAGGTTGAAAGCATACTGGCCTATAATACACCCCTCCCCTGTTTTCTCCCCTTAGGCATTTCTTTGGTCCTTCAGAATGGCCCATAGATGAACTTTTTGACATAGCTTTATCTGGTTATCTAGTTACAGATCATATATATAAGTATATATATATATATATATATATATATATATATATATACACACATATATATACAGATGCTATAGCCATACCTACAGCATCAGCAGTTAAGGGTCTCTCTGCACTGTGTGCCTGAAAAATGTTGGTTGTCCCGGATTTCTCAGTCACTTATAATTGCATATTATAGTTCTGCCCTGATCTCTGTGGTTGTGGCCATGCCTTGACTGACAGCTTTCTGTTGATTCAGTCAATGTCACCAATGAAGGCTCTTTTAGCTGCATGACATAAAGAACTTAGGTGAGATAGAAATTTTATTATTCCTCACATAGGGGCTGTCTTTGTATGATTCTGTTATACATGTATTACATGGCATTCATTAGAATAACTCTAATTTATAAGACGACAATTGTGAAAACTGTTAGAATATTAGAATCATGCTTGATTCTCTCTTTTTTTTAAGACTTCTTATGGCATTAAGAATTTTAAGAACTTTTGGAAGTATGGAATATGGAATATATATGGAATCAGGACGGAAAGTGGAGAATTCAAAGTAATATCTAAATATGACTGACGTGTACATTCATCTAAATTGCTAGGTTAGGAAAATAAATTTATATGTGTTATTTTCATGTAAAACATGAACGATATTTCAGTATGTTGAACCTGGACTGCTGTTACCCTCCTGTGCCATGCCTCGGGCAGGTGTGCGGCCGTGACTCAGGCACCCCCTCCCATCCCGGGACGCGGCAGTGCCGAAACTCCCGGGGTGCTGTCGGTGAGTTGACGGGCAGCCCGTGCGTGACTCCCGTGTCTCCGCTGATCCCAATTATCCCGCTGATCCCAATTATCCTGTACCTGTGACAGCTCCGCCGCCCTCCCCGCCAAGGTGCCCTCCGGAGGCGTTGTGTGGAATGATGCAATTTTAGAAACTTAGCCGTCACTGTTGGTCCCTGGGGTAAGGGGGTTGTGAGAAAATGCGTAAAAAAAACCCTAAAAAACCCACACGCAAACGGACAAACGAGGGCCCCCCACCAAACAGCCCCTAACAATCGCTGTGCAATGGTGGGCGGGGAGGGGGCAGTGCTGAGAGCAGCCCAGCTCCTGAGGAGAGCACGGGCTGTCCCCGGTGCTGGCCGCCGACTCCTCGCCTTAGGCCCGAGCTGGGCGGCCCCAGGGCTCCTTCAGCCCGCCCGGGCCCGCGTTCAGCCCCGGAGCTGGGCGGCCCCAGGGCTCCTTCAGCCCGCCCGGGCCCGCGTTCAGCCCCGGAGCTGGGCGGCCCCAGGGCTCCTTCAGCCCGCCCGGGCCCGCGTTCAGCCCCGGAGCTGGGCGGCCCCAGGGCTCCTTCAGCCCGCCCGGGCCCGCGTTCAGCCCCGGAGCTGGGCGGCCCCAGGGCTCCTTCAGCCCGCCCGGGCCCGCGTTCAGCCCCGGAGCTGGGCGGCCCCAGGGCTCCTTCAGCCCGCCCGGGCCCGCGTTCAGCCCCGGAGCTGGGCGGCCCCAGGGCTCCTTCAGCCCGCCCGGGCCCGCGTTCAGCCCCGGAGCTGGGCGGCCCCAGGGCTCCTTCAGCCCGCGCCGCCGCGGCCGCCATCTTGCCCTGCGCTGCTGCCGCCGCTAGCGGGCGCTGCGGCGGCGCGAGGGAGCCCATAAAGGCCGCGGGGCAGAGGCGGCGTGTCCTTGTGTCTGTCCGTGTGTCTGTCTGTCCGTGTCTGTCACAGAGCTCGCTCTGCCCACCCGCGGGATGCTGGCGCTGAGCGCCGCCCGCCGCCTGCTTCGCCGGCCTGGGGACCTGCTGCCGCCGCCGGGGCTCGCCTGCATGTGGGCGGCCGGTGCCCGCGGCTGCAGCGGGGCCGGCACCGGCTCGCCGAACCCGGTGGTGTACTTGGACGTGGGCGCCGACAACCAGCCGCTGGGACGCGTCGTGCTGGAGGTAGGGGCGCGGGGGTGCGGGCAGCTCGCCCGGCGCGGGGCCCAGGGGACGGTGCTGCGGGGCCGAGGGCGGCCTGGTCCCGGGCCTGGCGGGAGGTCAGGTCCTTGTCCCGGGGAGCGGGCAAGGTCAGGGCGGGCGGGCAGCGCCGGCTCCAGGACCCGCGGCGCGGGCGCACACGCGCACCGGTGCGGGCGGGAGAGCGGCCCGGGGGATGGCGGGGCTCGCCCGCCTGCCGGAGCCGCTGCCCGGCTGTCCTCGGGGCTGCTCTCCCGGGGTGAGAGGGCGGTCGTACGGCCCCTCCAGAAGGGGCGGGCAGGGCTCCCGCCGGGGCCGCTCTCGCTGGGCAGACAGCGCTCACCTGTGCCGGCGGCCGGTCCCTAAAGCCATCCCAAGGGAGAGCAGCGCCCTGGTGTGGCTGGGAGCCTCGAAGGAAGGTCACTTGCACAGCTTGTAAGCTGTGAAATCTTGAGCGAGAATAAACTTACTGCTGTCGTGTGCCGCTGGCTTGAGAGGGAGGAGCGGCGTCCTAGCGGTATTGGGGTCCCTCTCCTTCCTTCCGGGGGCTGCTGCTCTTGGGGCAGCCGGCCCATGCAGCCCTTCAGCCCTCAGCTCCTCCAGCTCCTCCTGTGTTTTTTGGGCGCTCGTTGTGTGATTCTTTTGAATCCGAGGCGCTGCCTCCTTCTCCAGCCTCCCGCTCCACGCTGCTGTTGGCCGCAAGCTCAAGAGCCGGGTGCTGGCTGGCTCCATCCTTAAGAATTCCGTCTCTGAAATATTCGGCCGTGTAAGGAAGGCCTGAAGAGGAAACCTTCTGTGTACTCCGTTCTTTAAAAAAAAAAGCGCCGTGAGTGTTGTGTACGTGCGGCCTTAGGACCGGCATGTGCCTGGGATGTGGGCAGGAGTGAGGGCTGTGCTCCAGAACCACGCGCTGGAGAGGGAATGGAGCTCTTAGCAATGCTGCCCGCTGAGAGAAGCCTGCGTGGCCTTCTGCCTCCAGCACCCACCTGGGGCTCTGTGTTTGTAGAATTTTCTTTTAAATGCAGTTCATAAGAGTTCTCTTTAAAAGAGGTTCCTTTGAGACTAGAGCCCAGTATATTTTTATTTATTGGAAGTGTTAGCATATGAATCAATTGGACTCTTCCAGCTCTTTTGCTCTCAGGAGGTAGCATTTCAGGGAAGATAGAAAAATAGGTAAAAATGTTACTCTTCAGATTTTTTATTCATTAATGAAAAATCTGGATGGTATTATTTTTAAAATAGCGGTAATATTCCTGTATTTCTTGTGGTAGTGTTTAATTTCTATGCTCAATTTTTTTTGTATGCCCAGTTTACAGAAATTCTGAATGCATTGCAGCATCACCTTGAATCTTTAGCTAAGCTGTGGTGATCTTCAGCTGCACACTATAGTAATCTGACAAGAGCAGCCTAGGGAAGGAATATTAAATTCTTGCTGCAGCCATGCTGTTTCTAGGTGTCTGCTGCTGGTCACTGTCAGGATGTCCAGCTAGGTAAACTTTGGTATGGCTGCTATGGCTACTTCTATGTCCCTTTTTAAGATTAGTAAAAAAAAGATGTTCATTAATCAAAATGAGAACCCTTAATCAAAATGTTTGCAAATGTGTATGTAACATAAATTGTTTTTGATATACAGTTTCTGCTCTTCTGTTTCCTTTGACTTTTCTCTTTTCAACAGCTGGTTCTATTAGGAGGTGAGGGAGGACTTTGGTTTCTCTAGTTGTATCCAAACTCTGATCTTTGGGATCCATAGTGAAGATTCTTCTTAGTTACTGCTCATTTATGTGTTGGTCAATGAAATCATTAGACACTGCTCAAGTGGTTCTTCACTAAGTTGCTCTTCATTAAGTTGCATTGGGGAGATAATTTTCATTGCTGGCCAAATGCTTGGAAAGTTTTGAGGTGTTAGTGGAATTTTGGATGGCTTATGATTTCAGACAAATCACCACTTTGGGAAGAGAGTTCAGTTGCACCAGTCTCCCATATAAATGTTCTATGTACATTCAAAAAGGCTGACTTATGAATTTGTCTGTATATTTTTCTTTAACAGCTGAAAGCTGACGTGGTCCCAAAGACAGCAGGTGAGGCAGCATCTTCAGAATTTCATACTTAATACTTAAGTTATAGATTGTGATTTGCAGGAACTAGAAGGTTCTTTCTTTTACCCTTTACAGCTATTTTATCATGTTCCATTCCCATTTGTTATTTCTCTGTTATATGGAGAAATATGATGGGAAGTGTTGGTAAGGAGATGGAGTTTATTTTTCCAAATAGTTTCATTTTACAATTTGCACCAAGATGGTACAGTTCATATACTGGATTAACAGTGGTGAACAAATATGTTTAAAACCACACTAGCTGGCATCAAAATCAAACCCCAGAGGAAATGGAGAAGGGCAAATTAAAGGGGTGGTCTTTCTTAGAGTTTCCGGAGAGTATATGGGGTTTTATGTTACTGGTCTGATTTTTCTAGCTGATTAGTGCATTCCTTTTAGAAAGCTCTTGTGGTTTATCATTGTGTCCTTCCTCACCTGCTTATTTAGTGGTTCTGAAAAAACCTTGTACTTTCTAGTTCCTAGACAAACATACCTAAAAAAAAGATGTAATCCTCACATCTGCTATAAAGATCAAAGGCATAAAAGTCAGAAAATGGAACCTGTGACTGCAGGCAAAGGTGGGGAAAGTTGGAGAATTGCAGTCACAGCAAAATAAAAGGGAGATGAGATGGAAAAGGCTTATGTTTGTACCCTGTCCTGAGCCTAAATAAGCTCTGTTTTCTTGGCTTTATAACAGGGGGTTTTTAAAGTATGGAAATGCTTGATAATACTTTAAGATACAATAAAGTTTTTCAACATGGTTAATCTAGTTGTGTTTATATTGCTACATATGATGCAGAATATAATAATTTGTGCTTAATTTCCACAGAAAACTTTAGAGCTCTTTGTACTGGTGAAAAAGGATTTGGGTATAAAGGATCCACTTTTCACAGAGTGATTCCTTCATTTATGTGCCAGGTAATGTTGGGGGGGGGGGCTTCTAAAATTTTTTATTAAATTTATTTTTGTATTATTTATATAGTTGCAGAAACAGACTGGTAGTAACATTTGAAATGACTCTGCTCTGACCTTTGCTAATAAAGCAACATTGAAGTGACAACGTGACTTGCATTTCTGTTCTTTTTGCAATGACTTGCTTAGCTCATCTTTTGTATAAATAAATGTAAGTTATATGCAGATCGTCAAAAAAAGCCTGTCTGAAGGCTTTCTGCTGTAGTATAGCAGTGTGGGGCAGAGTTGGCAAAATGGTATTTGTTTGGGAGAAGCATTTATGGGTAGAATGACAATCACCATACTGTTCTAAGTGAGCTAAGCAAACAACGTGTCCATTACTTATTCCCAGTAGAATAATCTGTTCACAATAGACAATGCGTTTTAGAATTTTTTTTTTATGTCTCTGTAATATGGAGGGGACAAGGAAGCTAAAAGGGTTGTTTGGGTTAGATTTTTGGGGTGATGCACCTGAGATGGATTTTGGTTTTGGTTTAAAGAACAGATCTTTTGAAATTCTGGATAAGAGCCCATGCATATTAACATTTTTTTTTCTTAAACAGCAGCAACTAACATTACAACAAACCTTTTTGAAAGCCTCTTTTTCTGCTGTGCTTGGCAGATGAGCAGGATGGAGCTGCTGTAGTGCACTGGGATTCCTGGTGGTCCTCTCTTACCTAAAGAGACTGCATTTCAACAACATTGCATTGTTGAATGGCTTTGTAAAAAAATCTGAGCAAGTTTGAAGGTTATAAGTAAGCTTACTTTATTTATTAACTGATGACTGTGATGGTCTCCCCTCCTCAGTTACTTTTTTAAGAAAAAAACACATCTGTTGGAAAAAGAGGCCCTAGTTGTGTGACCTATTTCTAAGAAGAAAAAAGGGGAACAGCTGTGCTGTAAAGGACCTATTTTCCTGCCTTTCAAATGCAAACTAAGGATTTATGATACTGACAGAGGGATGGAGTTTAGAAGTCTTTCTGGCATCAGAAATACATAAATATAAAAAAAATACAAACCCTGCTTTGAATTCTGTCCCAGATTTGTGAAGTTCTGTGTAAGTCTGTTCTGCTTGCCTGCCCTGCTTTGTCCCCCCAGATGGACTGGAATCAGGAAATCAGGAGGTAGATGGTTGTTTCTGTGGTACAGTGAGATAATGAATTGATGTTCAGGAATTACTCAGAGGTCATTGCTGAAGTGGAAATCCTGTCATAGGTTTCAGCAATTTTCAGGTGAGAGAAAACAGTGGTGACTGTTCTCCACTTGTTGAGATGGATTGTTAATGTGAATCAGGCAATTGGTATTGCCTAATTGAAGGCCATCATATCCGGGACTCGGCAATTCCACATCTCCGCAAGGCATGCAGCACATAATTCTGGGACAGCGTAGGAGGGGCTGTGGTATCACCTGTAGCAGGTTACTCAGGGTGGCAGGAGGAAGCTAGAGGTCACATGCAGTTCCTGTTGGGTATGAGTTCTCTCTGGCACAGGTGGTGTCACTCCTGCAGAGGACGTGGCATGTGACTGCAAGCAGTGGTTAGGAGCCACCTTGGCGAGTCACCGTGGCTGCATTTTTTGTTTGGACTGGTTTTTTTGTGTTTAACCTGAGACAGGTTGTCACATCTCGTCTGGCAAGCAGCATGGAGTCAGTTAACATAAGCTTAACACAGCTCTGGTGTAACAAACAACAAAACCTAGAAATAGCAAAGGGTAATAATGGAGATCCTTACCAGTGTTTATATGTGTTGGAAGAAAGAAGGGGGAAAAAGGAGCCGGGAGGTCTTGCCTATGGGAATGAACTTAGGTGATTTGGTTTTGAGGCCTTTGAGGTATTTTTTAAAATTACTGCTGCTTGTTGCATCACATCTGAGAGGAAGGCTGGTAGCACACAGAGATGGTTGTTGGAGTTATGGTGACAGGTGGAGAATATCAGCAATGTCTGGAGCAGAAATTTACTTTTAGCCTGGTTGTACCTTCATCTAGTTACATGGTTCTACATTGGCCATGCTCATCCTTAACCTGAAGAAAATTTGTTGATGTTGTCACTTTTAAATTAGAGCAAGTGTGTGTATTTGCAATAGCATCACTTTTGATATGAAATAGACCATTTGTGCTAGTAGAGTTAATACCTGTTTCTGTTTCAGGGTGGTGACTTTACAAACCATAATGGAACCGGTGGAAAATCCATTTACGGCAGTAGATTTCCAGATGAAAATTTCATCCTTAAGCATGTAGGACCTGGTAAATAAATATGTTCTTTTTATCTTGTGGTGACTATAACCTACAATGAAGCACTGTTTATGAATATGTGTTTTTTAAAAAATAAGGCTTTTTAGATTTGCAGGTCATTTGGTAATTACACAGGTATCAAAGAAATTAAGAATGTGCTGTTCCTGGCATATGCTTATTTGTGTGGACTGCTCTACAAGTATATGTTAGCCTATAAGGGACTTAAAAATTCTCCAAAGGTGAAATTACTGCTTTCACAACTCATAGACTTCAATTTTTACTTTGAAGATTACTGCAGAAGCAAAAAAAGTGGTTTCTTATTTAGTAGGTAACATAGATCTGTCCTTTTAAGCTCAAATTAAAGCAAGAAAAAGCAAAGGCAAGGCCATACAGAAGAATATCTGATTGAATTCTGTAGTCTCTCTCTTTTGCATTGTTACTTCCTTATCCCAAGAGACTACAGCTGTTGAACCACATGAGAGGTTGGCTGACATTAATTGTGTTCAGGGTGTGTACAGCTAATTATATTACTAACACTGTTCTGGAACCAAGGCAGGCTGGGCAGGAGGGAATAGTCCAAGGCAAGAAGTTGGCATTAGAAATTATTTGGAGATAGTGTGACACCATCATATGTTCTGTCAATCTTTAGTCTAAATGTGCTTGTTCCACTGATCTGACGAGCTGCTGCTGCTGCTGTTCCAGGTGTTCTTTCAATGGCCAATGCAGGACCCAACACAAACGGATCCCAGTTCTTCATTTGCACTGCAAAAACTGACTGGTAGGTTCTCAGCCCTGCAGATTACCCTCATTAGTTGATGCCTGAATCTGGAGGGTTTGGGGCTTTTTTTGGTGTTGCTTGGGTTGATGTTTGTTTGTTTATTTGATTGGTTGGTTCTTTGTTTTGTTGTTATTCCCAAGTTACTTGATTCCAATGGAAAATGAATTGGTTTTGTTACTTGAGGGAGAAAGGGCTGTGACAGCAACAAGGCTGCTATCCCTCAGATTGTTTCTAAGGTCCAGAGCTCAAGTCATGTTCTAAAGCTTCATGTCACTTTAAGGGCAGTTGAGCTTTTGCCATAGAGTTGGTCAGCAGGTCTGCTAACACTGTCTTCATGTTGTTTTAAGTAAAACTTTTTGTATTTGTTTTACAGGCTAGATGGAAAGCATGTTGTTTTCGGGCATGTAAAGGAAGGAATGGATGTAGTGAAAAAAATCGAGAGCTTTGGTTCCAAGAGTGGAAAGCCCTCCAAAAAGATTGTCATTACTGACTGTGGCCAGCTGTCCTAACCTTTTGCCCTACCCTTCATGACAACTTGGATGCTGTGAAAAATGAATCATAAGAACACCCAAGCATTTCTTATCTCATGGGTAGCACCCATGGAACCATGTTTTTTATTTAACTTGGTCCAACTTTTATACTTACACTGAATAATATTGATTAAAACCATAAAATAAGAACTGAAGCATGTTGTAACTGCACCACCATGGTAGTCACACTGGTTTGGTAGAGTCCCCTTGTGGTTTGCAAGAAGTGCTAAAGTCACTCAGGGTGCGTGTACCTGACTACAGTGTTGATACTGTCCTGTCCTTAATATTGGATGTTTCAGGTGCCAGAATGGATGGTGGAGTTGACAGCAAAGGTTTAGGTATAAATTGAGAAATGCTGTGTTTGCTCTGGTGCTAATAAATGCTTATTCTGTTGTCTCATAATTTTGAAGCAATACCACTGACCAGTGGTCTCAAGGCTCTTTGCAGCAACACTGGCATTTTCTTTGTGTCTCAGTAGATTTAATGAACAACTGTGGGTTTCTTAAAAATCAGTTCTGATTTAGTCTTTCTTATAGTCGCAGGACTACTTTTTAAAAATAAAAACACACTTGCTACACTTGCTTCAGTGGAGTAATTTGACTTTTGGGTTAAGTAAATTGCTGTAGGTTGAGTTAGGCTACTACTGAAGCTCTACCTGGCAATAAGACCTCACCTCAATCCACCCCAAGGATCTCAGGAACTTTTTTTTTTTGTTACGGAACTGTGAAATTGAAGTATGCTTCTGCTCTGGGATCTGGTTCTATGAAGAATACAGCTCAGTTCTCAATATATGGCCTATTTTTGTACTTTGAGAATATGATCAGTATAGTTGGCTTGCTTGAGTGAGAAATAGGTTTGATTGCCTTTTTGTCATGTTGATCCTGTGAAGTCAGTCCAACTTGGGTATTACTTGGATTATGGTTTTTTTCTTATGGATCATCATCAGTCAGAATTGGTCACCACAGAATCACAAGGCCTAATCATTGCAGCAGAATTGTTATTGCTGGGGTTTATGCTTGAGAAGGAAAGAATTCAGCTGATCAGCTAAAGACATTTCATTTGTATAAAGCAGGATGTATGTTCTATGTGGCATGCTTGAGCAGCAACTAATGTTGGAACCTCACACCATTGCCTTTGGAATCACTAAGGCTGTAAAGTATTGTGATTGTGGGAAAAAGCACATGATTGTTTTGTGCAATAATCTTGTTACTGAAGAGAAAAAATGTGATTGTGTTCTTTAAATGTGATGGCTTTCTTTAAATGTGACTTTATTTTCATTGCAGGATGATAATATGTGGGTTGAAAACTATTTTTGTACTGGATTTTTTTGCACTGGGGGCTGCACCGTGTGTGCAAGGTCGTAATTTTGTAAAAAAACGGAATTGAAGAGCTTTTTATTCTTTCCACTCTAGCTGTTTAATCTCTGTAATATTTTTTAAATATTAAATTTGTGTTGGTTTGGCTTATTTCTCTTGGATACAATAACAATTTTCTGTGCATTCTCTTAATTTGTATACGAAAAATATTAAATACACTTCTGTTACAAGGAAAAAAAAAAAGTCTCTTCCTTTCTTGAAAGTAGGAATGTGAGAAGCTGAAACCTCTTGGGCTTTTACCTGGGCTGTTCTGTGCTGTTGGCTTTGTGATGGGTCTGATCTGCAGGTAGTGAGAAGCCATGGTGTCATTCAGGTACAGCCAGCAAGAGAGGGGGTGATGGTGCATTGCTTTGCCTCTCACTGCTGGGCTAAAATATCTGTCCTACCTGGTCACAGCACTCGGGGCTGTGGCACTCAGTCCCTGTCCTGCCGGGTCACAGGTGTCCCGTTCCCTCCCCGGCGGTCCCTGTCCCGTTCCCTCCCCGGCGGTCCCTGTCCCGTTCCCTCCCCGGCGGTCCCTGTCCCGTTCCCTCCCCGGCGGTCCCTGTCCCGTTCCCTCCCCGGCGGTCCCTGTCCCGTTCCCTCCCCGGCGGTCCCTGTCCCGTTCCCTCCCCGGCGGTCCCTGTCCCGTTCCCTCCCCGGCGGTCCCTGTCCCGTTCCCTCCCCGGCGGTCCCTGTCCCGTTCCCTCCCCGGCGGTCCCTGTCCCGTTCCCTCCCCGGCGGTCCCTGTCCCGTTCCCTCCCCGGCGGTCCCTGTCCTGCCCGCTCACAGCACTCCGCCAGGTGGCGCCCTGCGCCCGCGGCAGGGCCCGTCCCGAGGGTCCCGGGTTCGAGCCCGGGGTCAGCGCCGGGCGCTCGCAGCTCCTTGTGCCGCTCGGGGTGCGCTGAGCTGCCCGTCGGCCTTCCTGAAGCCCCCCAGCGTGGTGTGTCTTACACTCCACTGTCCCCGAGGGGCTGCTTCTGCTCCTGCGGGGTGAGGAGACAAATGAGTAAAGTGGTGTCTTTCCCAACGGCGGCTGTACGTCGCTGTGAGCGGTGCCTTGCTGAGGTGTGGTGGAAGATACTGAAGCTGAATACATCATCTAGAGTAGTTTTTTTGGGAACTAGTGTTTAGAAATCCTGCATAACTCTAATAGGTCACAGAAGACAGAGGTACTTACTATGGAGCTGTGGCTCTGAGAAAAGCTGAGGGACAGCAGGTGTGCTACTGCCATTTTTCACCTGGATGTTTAGAATAAAAGTTTGTACACTGGCAGAGAGATTGGCACATCCAGCTGCCTCTGGAATGAGGCTGGAGCACTCCAGGAAAAGAGCCTGCCGAGAGCTTCACGTGGCTACCACTGATGTGCTTCCAGATGCAACACAAGTAAGAAAGCACACCCTTAGGTAAAGTGCAAGTAAATATACACAGAAAAAATGAGTTTATATTTCAAAGTTGTTTCAACAAACTCACAAATGTTTTTGTTTAGTCTCGTGTTTTAATTATTTGTTCCAGACTTTCTGCTTACATAAATTGCTTTCTTTGGTGCTAGACGGAGGCTATGTCTCTTTGTTTATAAAGTTTAAATGCTTTGAAGTCAAGACATTTGAGGTACAAAGTGTTGTTCTCTTTTGCAATGCTGTATACTCTGCTGGTAGTAATATATTAACAATCAGAACCTCAAAGAAGTGAATTACTGAGAGTACAAATCATTTTACATGATGTTTCAAGGCCAATCTGCATGTCCTGCTGCTAGCTGAGAAATTGTAGTAGGACGAGCACATTTTACCCAATTTAGAAGTAACCAGGCTAAAAAGTCATTGACCTTCAAGTGAAAAACGTTCAAATCTGGAACTACAGATTTCTTAATTGGATCTGACTGTTAAAAACATTATATGGACCTGCTGGTCACAGGTGAATTTTTGCCCTGGATCTTCACAGTGCAAAGCATCAGTTTGTTGCACTATTGAACTGAAAACAGAACCTTGGCAACAATTGTTCTGAGCCTTGCCTTCCTTCTTCAGTACCAGCTCTGATTTTCTCAGTACAGCTCTGGTTATACCTTTTCCTTGCTCTCCTGCCTCCATCTCTCCCTACATCTGTTGTGGGGTACTGTGGCCACCCACAGCCTCCACCCTGCAGCAGTTGTGGGTGAGCTGCCAGACATGGGAGAGAAAGGAGCCACAGCATTGGGAAGGAACAAATACCTCTCCCATATAACTTCTTCCCCTTACCCTGGCTGAGGTCTGGGACCCCACATCAAGGCTGTGCCATGCCTCAGGCTGGCTGAGCCTCTGCCTCACTCCCCAGTTCTTAATTTCCATCCTCGTGGGAGGGGACTGAGGACACTGCTTCATGTGAACAAAACTGGTTTCCCAGCACTAGCCAGCTGGGTGAGGGCAAACAGAGGCACATGGATATCAGCAGTGGTTTTTACTTCTCCCCAAATATTCTGATAAAAGGAGCTCTGGCTCCAGCACAGGTCACTCATGGTGCCCTGGCACGGTGGAGAGGAAGGCATGGGGAGCTGTAGGACAGAAGAGCTGCTCCTAGAGAGACAGGTGGCTCAGTGCTTTGGGAGGCAAATGGGAGCAAAGAGGTGCTCTTTTGACTTTTATCAGAGCTGAGGCCAAGGGTGTCGGGAACTGGTGAGGGTGTGATTTAAGAGCTGTGGGCTGCCGGAGGACCTTCATTCACTGTGAGTTGTAAATGCTGGAAGAGGAAGGAAGACAGCTGTGAGGAAAGAGAGGGATCTGGTTCTGTTACAGTGGATCTGAATGCAGACAAACTTGTTTGTCTGCAGATGCCATGTCTAAATGAGAAAGATACGAGGGACCTTGCTGCAGAAGGTTGGAAGTACCTGTTGCTTGCTGTCAGTGGCGAAGTTGTCCTGCAGCACAGCTGGAAATAAAACTGCTGGTGGCTTTGACTTGAGTTCAGTGCAATCATATCAGAGGATAATACTGACTCAGTGTTTGTTATTTATTACCTGGTTAAGTGAACAAACCCCTAAAATTCAGTCATTCTTGGGATTGATAGAGTTTGAGAAGAATGGAAGATAACTTCATAACCTCATCATCTCTCAGGAATTCAGCAAAATGTTCAGGTCCTGGGAAAGAGCAATACAAATGAGCAGGTAACTGAACTTCAGGCTCTAGAACTGCTGTTCCAGTCTACCTCTCCTCCCTGAGGGGGCAATTCATCATCTGAATTAGTAACACTCCATGCACTTGCCTTGGTGTTAGCTTGTGTTCATTATGCATATATATTTATGTTTATGTTTATATTTATATTTATATTTATGTTTATGTTTATGTTTATATTTATTATATTCGGGGATTAAAACTCAGGTTGTGTGTAAACATCAGCTCCCCTCCAGCAGCCTTTGCTGTGAGTGCTTTGGGGGGTGTGTGTGTTTCAGCAGAGCACCCGCTCCACTGCAGGGCTCCAAGAGGGTTTTTCCAGGTGTCCTCCCCATCCTCACAAAGCACAGCCCCTGCAGCTGTGAGGGAGCAGGTGTGGGGTGAGGGGGCAGGCACTGTGACCTCCCTGTGTGCCTGCTCCTTGGGGCACTTCCATGCAGAGGCAGGGCATTGCTGGGATCCACTCTGGCACATGCTGGAGAGAAACTCAGCAATGGTCTTGTGGCTCCCTTCATTTCTTATTTATTAGGAAGCCACACTTCTTTTCACAACCATATCCTGGCACTGCAGGTCTGAGGGGTGCAGGGGTGGACCAGAGGTATTGTGTCAATCCATCCTTCCCTGACAGGTCACTGTTTTTAACCACTCTTGAGAAACACTGGTGTGAATTTTCATTCCTTTTCACCAGCCAGGACACAAAACACTTAAATAGGGAAAATAACTGACTGTGTCTTTAAGCTGGGATCAAGGGGAAGTTAAAAATGTGCAGATACAGAGGTTTTTTGGGGAGGTGGGGGGAAATTTTGTCACCGTTCTCATTTTCACTCACCTCCTACTTAAAATTCATCCGGGAAGGTAGGCAGAAGAACACAACAGCTGCTAAAATTACTAGGTGGGAATCATTTTTAGCAGACTCAAGAGTCTTGTGGTTTTCCTGCTCACGCTCTCCCTCCCCACTCCTACCTCATCCCCAGCTGGATGCTCTTTCCTCCCGAGAAGTTTTCGTGCCGCTGGTGTCGGTCAGCGGCCAGCCCGAGGCGATCTGTCGGTGATGTGCGGCAGCTGCCCCGCCGGGACCGGCCCGAGGAGGAGCCCTGGCCGCGGCTCCCGGCCCTGGGGGGACTCGCTGCTCCGACCCCACCACTGGCACAGCTGACACGGGATCCTTGGAGATGCAGAGCAGTGCGAGGAGGAGGCAGCAGCTGCTAATGTTTCGGTTCTGCCAGACCAATAAATTTTGCATTAGTACTAAACAGTGCATGCTCCAAATGATGCAGTATGTTAGGGTTTTTCTTCCCTGCCAAAAGTCAGTGTTTGGTTAGAATTTTATTTTTTTGGAAGCAGCGTTGCTATTAACTTGATGGTTGCCAAGGCCAAACAAAGTGCGAAGTGTCCTTTGGGAAAGCTGCGTGATTCTGTGCATTAAAAGCTGGGGGATGCCAGCACGCACTCTCAGCCTTTCAGCCTCGCACATGCTTTGCTGATGTTGCCAGGATCCTATAAACGCTTTTCTGCATTTTTAAAAATAACGTTTCCTCGCCTAAACTTGCAGAAGCTCAAGCTTTACATTCCTCGGTCTGATTCTTGTTTGTCTGGGGACTGCACAGCCCGTGGGAGGAGTGTGCAGCGGCCCCGAGGAGGGCTGGCTGGGCAGGGTGGAAGGGTCCCAGCTGGAGCCAGCACAGAGCTACACCCAAGCACTGGCTGCGGGGTCCCCACCCCGAGCTGACCATGACGCTACAGAGCTGTTAACCCACTAACCCTGGGCCCCCTGACTCACTGCTGGATGCAAACCCGGGCTGGCCCCGGGCAGTCGGGAGACAATGCCCATTGCCGCCCGGGAAGGTGTCGGCAGCCTTGGTTGCCGGGGGCTTACAAGAGAGGTCTTGGAGTTACTCTTGGGGCTGTGGAGGCACCTCGCATTGACAGCTGGGGCAAATTTTTCAGGGCACGGTGTGAGTACTCCAGGTCAAGCAGTTCCTGCTTGGAAGCCGCCTGGAAAAATATCCCTTGGCTTGGATGGATGCCTCCCTCGTTGCTCCCTGCTCGCCGCCGCCCTCTCTCCCCTGCGTACAGCCGGTGATGTCAAGCAAGAGAACAAGGGAGAGA
Source organism: Cinclus cinclus (assembly GCF_963662255.1). Lineage (NCBI taxonomy): Eukaryota > Metazoa > Chordata > Aves > Passeriformes > Cinclidae > Cinclus > Cinclus cinclus. The sequence continues at coordinate 24,204,298 of NC_085052.1, forward strand.
ACTGTGCCTTGACTTCTGCTCAGAGGCCGCACAGATCAGTCCCCTGAGGCACCTACTGCCTCCACCCGCAGCAGAAACCTGGTGAAAGCTGCGAGTCAGCTCAGGGCGAGAACGTGTGCTGGTGGCCGAGGCTCCCCGGCTCAGGGGGCTGCAGGCAAGGCTTTGCTGTGAGGAGGAGGTGAGCTCGGATGAGCTCTCCCAAAGCTCGGCTGTGCTGCCCCAGCGGGCGGTTCTGGGGTTCTGAGGAGGGCTCGGAGGGTTCTGAGGGCAGGGCTGGATGGAGAGCTGCAGGCTGGGGCCGGCAGGTGCTGCTCCCCGGGCTGATGGGAGATGCAGGCTGTGGCCACGGCTGCCTGTCCTTCCCCAGCTGAGGGCTGGCGCTGGGGCCAGGCAGAGCCTGTGCTCAAGGGGGTGCTAGGGTGGCAGTGCTGTCACCGCTGCTGGCTGTCACAGGGAACGGTGAACACATGTGCTGCTTCTCGTGCTTTCCTTGGGCACTGGGATGCCTGCAGATGCACTCTGATATCCGGCTGGACTTGCCCTGGACTGAAGTAACTCCCCAGGTCTGCAGCAAGAGCACACCATTCCTTTGACTGCCTGTAGATCAGCAACCTAAAATCACATCTTAATACCATCTTCTTTCCAATCGAGCTGCCAGAAAAATGTGCACGTTTGCTGACCATCACCAGCTCGTGCCCCTCATGCAGTAGCTGAACCCACTGGGGCTCAGGTGCCTTCAGCCTCTGCAGGGAGCGTCCTGGCATGGCTGCAGCTCTTGGGCTCTTGTCACTGACGCATCTTTGAGGGGCAAAAGTGGCAGCTGCCCTGGCTCTGAGCTGTGCTCCCACATCCCTTTGGGCTGCAGGCATGCTCCCCTCTGTGTGAGGGTGACTTGTCTGTCTGAAAGCACCAAGCCCAAATCACTGAAGCTGAAAAAGGTGCAAGGATTTAAAATGTGGAGGGGAAAACCATCCACTCAGAGAATTAAGTGTTTTCCTTTGACTGCAGAGTGGGCAGGATCACACGGAGCTTGAAGACTTGAAGCGTGAGACACCAAATTGGAGATGGCCAGTGGATTGGCAATCTCTAGGGTGGTTGCTGTTACAAACTACTTGTTGGCACTCACTATGCCATGTTGGGTCAAGGCAGAGCAGTTCATTTTTCTAGGGCTTTTAGTAATTCTGTTTCTTTGGCTGTTGTTTTGTAACTAATTAATGCCCCTGGATTTTGGAAAATAGTATTTATGTGTACAGATGGAGGAGTGCACAAAGAAAGGAAAGCTAGATATTTCTTTTAGTTGTAAAGATGACTTCATTTCTGGGGTGAACTGGAGGTTTTTATGATGGTTCATTACAAAAAGTATAGAAACTCGTGTGGAACAGTGAGCAAGAGCTCATCATCTTGCTCTTTTCCACCTTTTCAGCACCATTCCCTTCATGACGAAATGAAAGGAAATATTTTTTTCTCTTAACAACAATATGAAATAATTTTCCAGAAACCATCGTGGCGCAGATCGCCTTAAGCAGAGTTATAAAACTGCATCTGGTTCAGCACACAATTCACAAGAGAGGACAGCCAAACTGTACCCTGACAGCTGGCTGACATGCCCTTCCTGTGGGGTCCTGCTGAATGCAAACCCAAAGCTGTGGTCAGCCCCTATTTATCCAACCCCCCTTCTTGGCCATGCTCAGAAATGTGGCTTTTGTAGTTTGCAGCTATTGCTTCTCTCTGCTATTGTGATCTGATTCCTGACAAAGATGGAGGAGGCAGAGGGAGGCAGGGGATGGTTACCTTTGCATGTGGACAGCACAGCAGCATGTCCCAGATGTTGATGTTATTTTTACTTCTATTTATTGCTTACCTCAGTTAATGAAGTTTATGTCATCTCCTTCCAAAGCTGTTTCAGAGGGTGTCTGAGGAGTGGGGTGGTGGGGGGCACCTCCACCCACCAGCAGCACAGAAGGGAATGTCATTTGCTGCCAGTGTCACACCTGAGGCATGTCAGCAGCGTCCTGCATTGTGAGGCCAAAATAACATTTTCACTTCCTGTTTCATTGCTTTCTAAACTCAAGACACAAGTGAAAGAGCAACGGTGTCAGATTGAAGAGAAACAAAGCTGCAGTACCATGCACCAGAGTGCCAGGTGGGTCAGTGAAACAAACATGGAAACTAAGGGTTCAGTACAGACCAAGTACATTAGAATAGAGAAGAAGGTATTTTATATCCATAGGAGAAGAGTTGACACATTATTTAACAAAAATAAATAGAGATAAGCCAAACCTAAATGTACTTCAGGAGCCATAAAAATTAAAAAATGAGAGCAGTGATGAATTAGCCTGGAGATCAGCTGTGTATCTGAGCCTGCAGCTGCAGAGGAGACATGAGCAGAGCACACAGCAACCTGCAACACTGCAGGGCTGTAAAGCTTCTCATCCCCACATCCCCATTCCTCCTGCCAGTGCTGGCTCACAGCTATCTTCACACTGCCTGAGCCTGAGCTATCCTGCTTGCCCACAGTGAGGGGCTCTGCAGATCTGGGGGTAAGCCTTTCCCTCTCTTCTGCCCACTGGAGCTGGGAGGAAGGCGTGGGAATGAGAATCTTCCAGCATGGTTGGGGGTTACTCTTGGAGCTGGGCTGACAACCTGCTGACACTCTTCTGCAGTGGTGAGTGTGTATCAGCATTGCCTCCTAAACCTTTAAACGTGACTTAAACTTACAACGTGAGGGTCCTGCCTTGCATTTGGTGGGATTGTGCAGCCACTGTTATCCCACCTAAGAGAACTCAGTTCCTTCTTTTCCCCCTTTTGGGACATTTGGAGCGTGGCCCAGTCCACCTTTCCAGAAGCTGTTCCCTCAGAAATGTGGCTGACAGTTTTTCAATGGCTACTTACAGCCTGCAGATAACCTAGGTTTGTACCCTGTTGTTCTTTGAGAGCAGGGCCCCTCAAAGAGCAGGCTGAACTCCGTATCAAGGAGTCAAAGGGTTAAAATAATATTGCCCAAGTGTGTCATTACTGACTAAGGTCCTGGGCTTAACAAAACCCCAAATTGTTCCTGTTCCACTGATGTAATTCATTATCCTGAATTTCCCCCTCTTTTATTATTTCAGTGTTCCGGTGTCAAAGTTACAGTTTCAACATGTATTCTTCAGTTGTTCTCTCAAAACCTGGCAAAAATATGAGTTAGATGATAAACCAATTATGATCTTGTCTTTATTTGACATCATTCACCTGGTGAGCCAGTTTCCTGCTGATCAGAGTGCTGAGGTGGATTCTGTCCCCTCTCCAGGTGTCTCCAGCTCGTTCCCTCCTGTCTAGTCACGTTAAGTGGGATGTGCTAGGAAATGGCAGTGATCCTAAAGGGGGAAAAACACCAGGAAAAATGACTTGAAATGTCACTGTGAGTGTGGTGAGGCACAGGACCAGGCTGTCCCAAGAAGCTGTGGATGCCCCATCCTTGAGGGGTTTAAGGCAAAGCTGGACAGAGTCCCGAGCAACCTGGTGAAGTGGAAGGTGTTCCTGCCCTTGGCTGGGGTTTGGAACTAGGTGGTCTTTGAGGTCCCTTCCAACCCAAACCATTCTGACTCTATGATTCTCTGACTTATGGCCATGTGGTGTGATCCTTAAGTTGATACAGACCTGTAATTATCAGTGAAATTTTTATCCAATTCCAATGCAATGTAACTTGTTAGGACAAGACTGTCTCCTCCTGGTGAAGGATTTAATTTATAAGCAGTTATTTCTTAACTTTTTTTTTCAGTAGTCTTACAGCTGGGGTGTCACTGTTTTAGGGTCCCAGTACTGAGGTTGTTTCATTGATACCAACAGACCAATGGTATAAATGAGGACAGAGGGTATTTTACATGTATTATGTACTCCCTGGCAAAGAGCAATGGAAAAGTGGAAAAACAAAACCACAGACTATAGAGCAGAATGAATAATAAAAAAATATAACTAGGTCCTTTATTTTAGGAAACTCTCCAACAGCCTCTAGTATGTATTAGTGAGATATCAACTTTCTGCCTTGCAGAAAGGACTATAAAATGTTATATCCTAGCCCTGCACAATTTAAAGTTCCTTGTCCTTTATTATGGCCATTGGTTTATTAAAACTGGAAATGGACCTAGACTAAACCTCTGCCCAACTATGTCTGAATGGCTGCATCCAAACCCTGCACCTTTTGAAAACTGGTCTCTAATGTTTCAAATTAACCCAAGCCCAATACAACAGCAAACAGCTTCTCATTTCTCCTTCCTTAGATTCCTCCCTGTCCAAAAAATCCTCGCACCTGGGCATACAAAACCATTAGTTCGTGGGGTAACTCTTTACCCACTAGTGTTAAAGGCAAAATGCCCAGTGTGGTTAGCTGTGTCTCAGGATTAAAATCCAATGCCACCTGAAACTCTTCCCAAGGATATATGGTCAATATTGAGTTTGAAAGTATATATGTATTTATTTTAGGTTCTACTGATGTGATTTGTTCTGTTTATAAGACTAACTGGCTGTAAAGGGTATTCATTTCCTATCACTTTTTTCCACATTATCCTTCTCCTGTCCTTGTAGTTTATGGTCTCTATTAAGGAATGTTGTCCTCTAGGTCATTTTTATTGGCTTTGCTTTTTAAAAATCAGTATTCGTGCTTAATATAGCAGGGTTTTTTTTTCTGGTAATAAAATTCTTAGATTATAAAACACCAAGAACCCATCTTTCCCTCGGACAGATTTGAAATGTGATTACTTTTATAAGTTATAAATAAAGGCCTAGTAGTTGATGCTTAGTGGGAAACTCTCCCAGTGTATTTCAGAGCCCTGTTTTTCAGTCTCCTCTGATAAGAAAACTGCTGACTTGCCATTTTGGGGAGCTGTTTCTTGAGCTTTGTGTTCCTGCTGTATCTACCAGGGGTTAGCCAAGCTCCAGACTGCAACGTGGCCAAACCAGGAGCTGCCAGTGCTGCTGGGCTGCTTTCTAAGGGTAACACCACACTGGTGCCTGCTGGGTTCTGCCCATGAGCTGCTGGATCAGGCAAGCTTTGGGCCATTGGCTTGTTGTCTCCTGTAGGTTGTTGGACCCTGCCTCTTGGTGGCACCTCCACCAAGACCCTGGAGGGTGGCTGTGACTGCCTTTGCTGCACCTGGGTACAGCTCATACCCTCACCGTTAGGTGATCCAGGACTGCCCTGTTATGGTGGCTGGTTTTTATGTTCACAGCTCCCGTGGAGGGTTTTCTCAGAGAAGGTAGTGCAGCTCCACACTGTTATATATTGTCATTTTTCCCATGGTAAGACACTGGGGTGTCAGGCTTCGAGGATGCAGCCCCTGGGTAAACAGGGACTGGGCAGCATTTCCTGCAGGTATCCTGCTGCTGGATTCATCTCCAGGCTGCTGCAGGGGTGTTCTGAGGAGAGATAGGAATCTTTAGTGATAAATGAATGAAGAGACAGAAGGTTCTCTAGTGATAATGAGTGGGATAGAAATCTCTACTGGTGAATTAGTGGCTTCAACTAAAAGCAGCCACTGACAGATAGGACTGAATTACTGCATGAGTTTTGTAAAGCAGAGTGAAGGGTTTGAAGTGAATGAAATGGCACCTATAACCCTTGATTTGCAATACCAATGTTTTCTCTTGACCTTATTTTGTGACACCCTTTTGTACCAAAGATCATTTATGGACACAAAGTTTTCCTGAAGAGTTTGTAATTTGGCAAAGGTGCCTCTAAATGACCTGGCAGAAGTATTGGCTTTTGAGCAAAATGTGCTGCTCTGTTATTTGGGTTGTCTGCCAGCCTCTGCTAGGTTTTTTTTTTTTTTTCCTTCTCCATAGTCTGCTCCAGCGGAGGAGCAGCCCAGGATAGTTCAGTAAGGAAGTAAAGTAAACCTTGTCAGATAATAAAAGAGCTGTAAAAGCACCCTGATTCTAGTTGGTGAGGGCCCAATAAAAGAGATGACAATCCAACTCAGACTCTGCTTCAGTAACTAAAAAGAAATAATAAGAAATCTAGTATTTAAAATGGAATTAATTTTCACTTTGGATTGTGGTCAGATTGGAATCAAGTTTAATTCCTTCAAGCGATGCTTTCCCTCAAACACCATTAGTATTTAGAAGCTTTCCTGGGGGAAGCCAGTTCATTTGTCTCAGAGCTCATCATGCTGCTGGACTTTGTCTCAGCAGAGAGGGAAGGTTGGGCTGTAACTGCAGTCTCTCCTAATGAGCTCATACTTGTCACTCATCCAGGACTGGATAGGCTTGTCTGCCCCTCACACCCACCCAAAATATGGCTGTGTCCCAGAGAAATGACCTCCACCCTGGGCCCCTCAAGGCCTGGGTGATGCTGAGGTATGCACAGGCTGCAGCATCCCTGCCCCGGGACTGCCGGGACCTACAGGGGTTGTGTAGTCAGGGACGTTTTACAAGGATTATAACATCTTAACCAATTCCCAATCAGTTCTTTTCATCAATACCAACATGAAATCACTTCTGATAAAACACATGGACAGAATGATGATAAGCAGGTAATGGTGATGGCAGGAAAATCTGGGACAATAATGAGAGTTTTTTATACAGCCAGCTGCAAAGCTGTTCTTCTGCAAGCACAGGGGCAGCACATATAAAGTGAGCATAGCATCCTAAAATCTCCTCATCCAAAGGAGTTAAGGGCTGCTTTGGAGTCAAAACCCAGCACAGGCTTCTGTTATGGTGCTGGGGAAAAAAGGCCACTGCAATTCTTAGGAATAGGAAGCAGAAAGAGGGGAAGTTTAAACAGGAGAGACAAACAAAGGTATGCTCTTTGTGGTTCAGGGACTGCTTTCAAAAGTTGTTGAAAAATTAGACAGGTGACAGGAAAGAGCAACAGAAATTATTTGGAATAAAAGAAAATGACTTAAAGAGACTCTTTAGCTTGAAGGAAAATAAAATGGAAGGGAGGGAAAGAAATATCTGAGAGTGACATCATATAGGTGGAATGTGGGGAAAAAATTACCAGGTACTTAATTTACTGTATGAAAGCACAAAAAGACACATCTAGAATCTGAGGTGAGCAAATTATTATAGGAAATGAGGATAAGTGCCTCTCTTTGAAGATGTGCTGGAAGAGTTATTTTGCTATATAATATAAGAGTCACTGGCTGAAAGATAATGACTTGTAGCCCATGAGCTGTCACAATAGATGCTTTAATGCCCCATTTTGGCCTCTGACTGCATTTAAATCCCCCTTTCCTGATGTGAATCTTGGCTTCCTAGCGCTCCTTTCATTTCTTTCTACTCTTGTTCTCAGTCTGTTCTCAAAGGAGTTTCTCCCTCTCTCTCTCTCTGTCTCTCTTTCTCTCGTGTTTTTATTATACCACTGTAGACAAAACCTGGCAGTTTGAAAGGTCCTGAAGGGAGTTTGTCTCCCAGCTTCATCTGAATTCAAAGGGAAATGGGTGCCAAACACAGACCCTGTGAAAGCCTTTACTCAGAGCCCTGAAATTTGGTATAGCTTTGAAAACCTCATAAAAAGCAAGCTTGCTGATAGTGGGCTGTCTTGAGTTTTATTCCTTCATCTTAAGCATTTTTCTGGTGGGGGTTCTATAAATATACACACTCATGACTAGAAATAAAGTACATGTCTGGCTGTCACAAACCAATTTTCTGCAAGGGAAATCACTACAGTTTTAAACTGGCTCTTTATCTTACAGCAGCAAGTATCCAGACAGTTGTCTCCAACTGTTGTTATTAAATTCAGCAGGAAATCCATCCTGTCCAAAAGAATTATTAGTGTCCATTGCTCCTGGAAATGTCCAGAGATGTTAATTTGTGTGTGTTTGTGTTGCCCAAGTAGCTGACCAGTGAGCAGGGCCATGGCTTGATCTTGTCCTTGAGCTCAGGGAGTTGGGTGGCAGCTGCAAAACTAGTCAACATCTAAGCCAGGGGGTTATTTATGAAGGTAAATCTTCCAAAAACACCCCAATTCCTCCAGCTAAAAATACATTTCACATCAGAGGGCAGTATTTGAAATTAGTAGTTTAACACATCAAAGAGGGGTACAGATGCCATTAGCAGCATTTTTTGCCATTAAAAAGTTGGTATTTGCCAGCTATTTCTGCCCAGAGGTGTGTGTGTGATACCACAGTTTCCCTTTTTACATACAAGAGGAAATAACTGTGGCGGCAATCTGGTCTTTGTCAGAGCTGTAGGTACTCAACCACAGAGCACTCCTTACTCATACCATAAGCCCCTTTGGGAGTGGAAATCATCTACTAAAGGAAGAGCCAAGCAAAAGCAGAATGGGAGAGGATTTTGCCTTGGACAGGTGCCCAGAGCAGAGTCCTCCCTTAGCCAGTGTGACCTCAGTGCCAGCAAAGAGGGACCACCCTGGGGACCTGACCCATGACTACGTGGGGTCCTGGGCTGCAGGGACCCAGCAGTCCCCTGCAGGGTGCTGGGGAAATGCTCACCTGCTACCAGGGGTGCTGTGCTTCCAGCCACCCTTGCTGCTGCCTCACTGGGAAGGGGGAAGGTGACCAGATACAATGCAGCCATCAGAGGTCAATCCTGGTGCTCTGCCAGTCTGCAGCATACAGGCTTCCCTCTCCTCCTTTCTACAGCCCAGGAGAGCTTGAACATGCACCCTGAGTTCCCTACTGGACCTCTTTGCTTGGCCAGCAGACAGCTGAAGGGATGGAGAAACCAACGTGCTCAGCCTTGGCTGGACCTCACGCTGCAGTGGTGCCCCTCAGGTCCTGTCAGCCCTACCAAAATGATGGATGTTATCCTGGCATATGCCAGGCAGCCTGTCAGTGTAGCTGCAGTACTCAACCACTGGCTCCTGTTTGTTTTTCAGAAAATAGAACTCTAAGCTCTAATATGTTGAGAAAAGTCCAGATTTATCTTTAAAACTTGGGTTCAGCTTGAAAATTATTGTTTTTCTGGCAAACTAAATATATTAACTTTTTTAAGGGGCTTCTGCATGAGGTCTTCATTTAGCTCTCAGTAACACCACAGCCATGTACAGCCATCTGGCAAAAGCCTTCTGGAGAAATATGACAGGCAGCACAGAGCCAGCCCTCAGAAATAACCATGCAACACTGACATAGTTCAGATACTTGCTTTTACCAAAAATCCTTCTGGACCTATATAAAATAGGACTCAGTGAACACACAAATCCCCCCCCCCCCCCACAAGAGGCTCACCGCCAGTGCAGCAATGAGTAATGGATGCAGTTGGTGGTGCAGGATGTCCCATGATAACAAGGGGGGATGGAAAGGATTGAAATGCAGCTGGTCAGGGAGCACTGCAGCCCCCCAGCACCAGCACAAACTGCTGACACAGTCCTGGGGACTTGTGAGAATCATGCTGGGTGCATGACAGTGAGTTTTGCCTCAGCCAGTAGGTGAATCCTGTGCTGCCTTTGGAGGCAGCAGGTAGAGTTTCTCAGTAATTGTCAACATTTGCTGTGTCCTTTTCATCTCATCCTGGGTGCGTGACAGCATTCCCAAGGAGCAGTCACCCTGCTGGGCTCACCTGAAGTCAGTGAAATCTGTACAACTTCCTTCCAGCATAGGACTGGTTTGCAGGACAAAAACAGGGGCTGTGTCTGCCCTTCATTGTGATAAAACAGTCAATAGCCAACAAGCTCAATGTGTTGAGGTTTCAGCTGCATTGAAGCTCACCATCTCATCACATTTTAAGGAACAATTTCAAATACATGTGTAATTTTAGAGGGGAAGTGGGTTGTTATGCTGCAGTTAGCCCCCCACTTACTTTCTAATCACTACATAAAGGAGTGACTAACCCCAAAGGTTTTGGATTTTATGTGTTGTGCTTTACTCTCACCCTTCCTTACTGCTGGGATGCCTGTGTCCAAGAAGTCAAGGAGTACTTCTCCAAAGGCTAACAAAAACCCCTGGTCTGGGATTCTGCAGAGGGTCAGGGCATCTTCCCAAGCACTGCCCAAATGCCCCTGTGGGCGCCAGGCTGCCTGCAGGTTGTTCTTCTCTCTGTATTATTCTATCAGGTTAGTGGGGCTGGCAGAGAAGAGGTATAGAAAAAGAGAGGTGTAGAAAATAAAACACAGAGCACAAAGATTTGAATATCAGCAGTCGATTTCTTCTCCTATTTTCAGGGTTTGGTTCTGAAATCCAGCAACATTTACACACATTTCGGGTTCAGAACTTCTTCATCTTTGACTTTCTCTTTTCCCTTCTCTCTGCTTTCAAGCAGGCATCTTGGCTACCCAGGAATTTTGCACACAACCAGCCAGTCAGTGTGGCCAGTGTTTAGGTCACCCGTGGCTAGTTGGGAATCCCCAAGTTTCTAGTCAGCTTTTTTACCTTCGCTGAGTAGTTTTCCCTCATAAAGCTTCCCACGGGTTTTTAGGCTTCATTTATAGAATATTATTTGCAAACTCACAAACTTTGATACATTTGGAAATTCTCATGGAGAAATAAGAAGAAAGAGTGTGTTGTCCAGCTGTTTCTGAGGCAGCCTGCCCTTCCCACCTTCTCCAGCTCTGGGAATTTCACACCACGCGCACTCTTCATCAGGGCCCCACAAATGAGGCAGGGCTTTGGCAAATAGTAACAAAACTAAAATACAGCCATTCAAAAAAACCCACAAACATTACCAAAACCACACATACAGGCTAAAAGCACTTTTCCAGTGATGAGTTCAAGATGGACAAAAACCTTTATATGTCACAGGGTTCCAAACAAGGAAGAATTAGAGGAGTCAACCCTTCAAATTTCCTATCTTTCAAGTGGTGTGTTCTGCTGTCTCATTGGTCATTGCTGTCAACTCTTGATTATCTGGTGTAACGAAGGATTGGGATGACCAAGACAAAGTAAAAACAAAGATAATACAAAGCATATGCTATTAAATGATAGGGAAAAAAAGTAAGAGCAGCGTGGAAGACTGAGTGGCACTGACCTGGGCAAGGGTTGATGTGGAGAACCATGTGATGGGAAAAGGGTGTAGCTGATCCAAGCCCTTTTGTAACTCACTTTGGGTTCCACGTGCTCCCAGAATGATTAATACCCACCTTTGTTAATCTGCCCATGAGTGGCTGAGGACTGTTTTATTTATTTTTCCTACGTGGCCACATCACTCCAATGAAGTGTTTTACCCTCTGTGTGTTACTGGTGAATGTTCAAAGCAAGGTCAGCACAGAGGAATAGCGAGCAGTTCACACTGTCAGCCACCCCTGCAGGTCCCTGCCAATTCTGCTGGGAGGAATTGGCCATCCTGGCCAGTGGTGATGCCCTCCCAGCCCTGGTCCTGGGTAGGCAGTGCAGGCTGGCTTTCCGCAGCAAACCAGCTGCAAATGGAGTTCACTACAGGTGTATGCAGGGAAGTGATTCAGGAATTGTTCCCAGATGGAAAATGTCTCCAGCTCCCAGCCAAGCTGCTGGGGGCTTTCAAAGCAGCTTACCACTGGCTGGAAAATGTTTATAGAGGGAACCAAAAGGCCAGAACATTCACTCATGTTTGATTGTTCAGTGTGAGACTGAATCCCTACCTTGGGCTCAGGCTATTTGGGCAGGTAGGCTGCAAGGCTGCTGTAGGATGTGCAAAGCCTTATCAGGCAGCTCATTCAGAAGAGCTTATGACTTTCACAGAACTACTTTCTGACCGGCTTTTTTCCAAAGTAACCATCCTCGCTCTCTCCCTCTGGCACTGTGACCCTGGAACAAGTGTATCACAATTTTGGCATGTGTGGGACATGCTACCACAGTACAGCAATATTATATGGCAAGCACAACATATGTTTTGGAAGGGAGTTCGGTTTATTTTAGCTGCTCCAAATTTACTTGACCTGTTTAATCCAGCTTTCACACTACATCATTTCGATGACTGGGGCTGCTTTTAGGTCGTGCCCCACAGAACATGTGCAGCCAGTTGGCCTTTCATCTGTATGCCTAATTGTCCAAAATGATTTCCATGTGATTAACATAAACCCCCCAACATCCATGATAGGCCAGGCCACTCCATCATCCACGCTGTGTTTGGCAGGTGCAGGGTCTGTCCCACTGAGAAAGGAATAGTGTGAACAGGGCACGCTGGGGAGTCCAGGCAGCTTCCAGCTGGGTGTTATCCGACTGCTCCCTATCTAGCCAGGTGTGAGTTAATATTGACTCAGGCACCTACAGGATGCAGAGAGGGGCACAGCTCATGGTACAGACAGCCCCATCCTGCTCTGGATGCTGAGCCATGGAGTTGTTGGCTCTTTGCTGCTCTGCATGTGGAAACAGCAGCTGGGGCTAGTTCTGGTGCTGGGGCTGCTGCCATCCCCAGTGATGCTCAGCACGCCTCTTCTTTTGGGACCAGCCCCTCTGAACCCACAGCACTGCTGCGGTCCTGGGGCTGTGGAGAAGCTGCGGGGCCAGCCGAGTCCTAGGGCTGCTGCAGGTGTTTTCTGGCACACGCTGCGCTGGGAGTGTCGCAGCAGAAGCACCGCAGGGATGAGCAGCCGCCATGGCTCCACCCTCACCCTGCTGCCCAGCACACCTGTGCTGCAGCTGTAGCCGTGTCCTCTGCCTCGCAGGGACTGCGGTGTAGTACCCGGCATGGGGCCCACGCCCCATACAAAATGAGGCGATTGCTGGGGCATCATTTCTCTACAAGAGAGCTGCTCTTGCCCTGTTTTTTTCCCGATAACGGCAACAACCCTCACCCTTGCCTGGCAGCCACTCCCTCACCAGCCAACTGAATCATCCTGGAGACAGGAGGCTTTTTTTGGGCGCTAAAACTTTACAAGGCAAAGACTTACAGAATACACCCATATGCCCTGCCTGGAAACTGGCTCCTACCTCTGCGGAAAAAGCCAGACAGTCTCAATTAGGCATTCGTGGAAAGTGGGGACAAGCTGGGGCTGGAGCCAGAAGCTGTAAAATTTTCCACGTTTGCCAGCACCAATCCTGCAGATCCGTTTGCTCATTCCATCTCAGCCTCCTTCTCGCTAGACAGCAAAATGTGCTGAAAGGAGAAATCAGGAGGATCGTTTTCATACCCAGCATCCTCTGGTTGGGATGGTTTTTGCTGTGCTGCAAAACCATTGCACTGTGTCACTTGTCTTCCCTAAGGCTGAGGGGAGCAAGGTGCTCCCCCTGTAGTGTGTGCTCTGCCCCCAGGAGCTGTGCAGTGGCTCCACCAAAACAAGCAAAGAGGCTCCAGCCAGGCCATTTGTGGGGCAGAAAAATCAGATTCATCCCTGATGGGAAATCCTCCTGGAGCTCTTGTACTGAAGATTGACAGAAGGAGCTGTGGGAAGAAGAAAAGGTCAGGATTATTTGGCTGTAACCCAACTGCAATTGGCCACACCTGGGGACTAATGGAGCAAGCAGAAACTCGGCTCGCACCCCTTAGAAGGCAGCGCTGTCTGCCTCATCTGAGACTTTTTTGTTTCTCTGCTAAGCTGGAGACTGTGACTGTGTGAGAAATACCAGAAATCACAGTTGTGACTAGAATGCAGAGACCTTGATTAGCTTCCTGGGAGGGCAGGGAGATGGCTGTGGTCACTTACCTGCATCATTTTGCAGAACAAAGAAGTTTCTTAAGAATATGACTGGCAGTGGAGAGCACCAGGGTGTTTGCCTGTGCTGCAAGTGGTGTGGGGCAAGGGCTGGGGGAATGTGTGTGGCAATACAATTAAGGATGTTTGGAGGGGAGAGCGTGTTAATGTAATTCCAAGTATGTTTTTGAAAAACCAGGGTCGGTGTAAAGCATGCAATACAACTTCGGACTTAAAATGAGCAACAACTGTAAAATACAGGCAGTGGGGAGGAGCTGGGAGAAGCAAGAGAAAGTGGGGAGTTACAAGGCATAGAGGGGCTTGAAATTCACAGTTCCAGATATTTTAGGCCAAATCACTTACAAACTAAATGTATAGGTGAAGAAGCCTCTGATGAAGTTCAGCAGCTTTATAATCTAAACATTTATGTCTCATTCCAGTCACTGAACAGACTTTACCCAGATGAGTTTTTTAGGAAATTAGTTTGGGGATTTTTTGTTTGCTGGCTTGCTTGTTCTGGGTAACAGGACATAGCCTTGGAGTAAACTAGTAGCAGATTTCTTTTTCCTTTTCCTTTTTCTTTCTTTCTTAGGTATTCCTGAAAGGGATTGGTTACATCTACATTGGTTACAGACTAGACAGTATCTGCGCTAAAATAAAGCACCATTTTTAACTCTTAATAAAACCAGAATATGTGCCAGTGGTGAAAGTGAGATTTATATGCTCATTGTCTTTCTTTACAAAAAGAACCTAGGTGATGAATTTGCCCTACTTATCATATTTAGAAAACTGTTTGAAATCAGCATGATTTACTGGCAAGGTGTTAAAGGGAAGATCATGTTTATGAAGTGTATTAAATTTGTATTTAAAAAAAAAAGTAGCATTTGCTTCACATGTACAGTCCTTGAGAGAGCAAATCACACATACCTCAGGCTGAACTTCCCCTTTGATGGGACTGTAAAGCCTTGTTCAAGACCCTATTTCTTCTCCTGTTGTGCTAAATTCTTGCAAAGAGGTGCGCAGGGTTCAGTGTAGGAAGGAAATCAGGGGAGAAAAAGAAAACCTTTCTTCTCTTGCCTACATTTATTTCACAAAAGCCTCCTGATGTATCTTCTTTGGTCTGAATATTTTTGTCTGCCTCAGACTGACATTCCCTCCATGCATAGCAAGATGGGCAGAGATATTTATGGCAGAAAAGATAAAACTTTTCTCAATCCAGACATGTACAACTTTCCTTTCCTGCAGCTCCTGGGTGTGAAGCTGCAGCCTTGGAGTAAAAGGCATGATTTAAAATCAGTAGATGGGAGAGCATGGGTGCAGGCTAACCAACCTCCTTGTTAATTCAGGGTGTCCTTGGCTGTGGCTCACTGCTGGCCAGAAGGGCTTAGCACAGCATGGCTGGAGCCTCTGTGGGAGCCCAGCACAGCTTGGCTGCCTCCCATCATGGAGACATGGTGCGTGGCTCAGCCAGAGCCTATAACCTCATTTATAGCTCCGTTTACTGGATCTTTTGGATGCTAAAAGGTGCTTAAACACCTCTTAGAAATTTTCCTTGGCACAGTAAATTCTTTTGTGACCCCAGAAAACCATATGGTAAGGCTAATCGAGGGCTAAACCCTGTCCTTGCCACTTGGAGAGCAAGAGTGAGTGGTGTGGCCCAGCAAACAGGAATGCAGTGGATAGATGCATTTAAAATAGCTTTAAACACAGCTAATTTGGAACAGAGTTTTTTTTAAAGCTATATTCAAAGAATTTTTAAAAAATTAAACCCAAACAACAACAAAAAATTGTTACATCTTTTTTTAGTGCAGTATTCCATTGAAGACTACATATTATGGTGGTGTTTCAATTAGTTTCTTGCCAATTAGCCCAACCAAGCGTGAGCATAAGTGAGTTGTAAGGTCCTCTTCCAGAGCATGACTGCTGGGGAACTGCAGGGTATGTCTCTTTGAGTCTCCCCCAGCAGCTGTCAGGTGCCTGTAGGGTGCCACCTATTTCCTTATGGGGCTGAAGGATGTTTACCTTCACATATTGCAGCTCCTAATGTCACACAAAATATAACCCTTGGGCCAGGACAACAATCAGACTAGCACCTACTCAGATATCCTCTTTCCTACAGCAGTTTAGTGAGGGAAAAGATATGAACCCCAGGCAGTCAACCTTCTGTTGGCGTCATCTCTTGCTGCTGGCAGCTTCTGTGCTTTGGGACTTCCTGAGCAGGGTCACAGCTTCGTGGTTAATAACCCTTGCAGAGTTTAATTTTTCAACTGTGGTTTTGTAGTCGGTTTTGATCTCATTTATTCTTTTGACAGCTAGAATATCCCATGACTATGCATTTCAGTCTGGTGTGTGAAATTTTTGTTTTAATTATATTACCTCAGATGTTTGTATCCAAAATTCCCTTCTTCTAGGAGAGTTGTAGAAGCAATTAGTATTTCTTCCCTTATTTGTATCATTTATTATATTGTGGGATAATACCACATCTGCCCTTAATGATCTCTTTTCCAGAAGATGGAGGCCCAGTGCATGGTCACATTTCACAGGGAAATAATTTCTTTCATTTCATCGCTCCTGAGTTTTTTTATTTCTGTTTTGTTCTTTTAAAGTGATAAGGATAATATAATGATGTTTTCTGTTTCATTTCTTATTCCTACTTCCAAATCCTCTGTTTGTCTCTTTTTTTAAACTATTATGACTTTGAGTTGAACAATCCAATATAACACAATGCACTTATTCCTGACTGTTACTGGCTATTTTAAAATCTGTTTTCCAATACGTACCATTTGGGGTGTCTCACTGAGCATCAGGGACTCTCAGCTGCTTCTTGTGTTTGCTTTTGCTACTCTGAATCAGTGCATTACTGTTCAGCTCCCAACTCAATAAACCTGGTTTCATTCCTTTGAATCCTGGAACGCGTTGGTATGAGTGGTTCCCTTTATTTAACTCAGACACTTTTGCTTCAGTTTAATTAAAGAAATGCAAAAACTTGTAGTAGCCAAGTATCCAAAAAAATAACCACACCTTAGTTGCTGGGCAAGGTATTAGTTTCTGTGTGTAATTGCTTTGTGCTCACAAATTGTCCAAGACATTCAGAAACTTTAGCAGGATATGTTGGAAAGCAATTTTAATTGGTTGATTTCAACACGTGCTATTCAAGCTTCTGTCTAGTGAAGTTTACTTGTGTATATCCCTTAATGAAATTTCTACAGCTGAGGAAGATTTAATTGTGTTGATCTTTCAATTCCTGTGAACATTAAAAGGAGAATTGTCTCTCCTAGATGTAAACTGAGCTCTCCACCTCCCAGCAGCCTGTGAAGATTCCTGTTGGTGGCACTGATGTCTGTGCTCTTTGTTCTTGTAGCACTGTTGCAGAGGGCTCTTGGGTTTGTGCTGCAGCAGGCACAGCCAGGCAGGAAGCCCTTGCACCTGTGGAGGATCTGGTGCCCACCCCCATTCCCCTCCATCCCTTTCCCACCCCCCCACACAGCTGGCCAGCACAGATGGAGCCCTCAGCAATCAGGGCCAGTAGCCAATTTAAGTGAGGCAGAGAAAAAGGAGGCCCTTTCCAGGGGCTGTGGGTTTCAACCCTCTGAATCTTGACCTCAGGCTACTCAGCAGAGGTTTTTTTGTTTTTTTTTTTCCCCCCGTGCTAGTGGTGTTTGTCTATTTATCATTGTTTTATTTGCAAGCAGGGAGTTGTGAAGTCTTGTTTCCTATTACTTCTACTGTGTTTTCCTGCATTTATCCTTCAAATTTTGCTGGGTGAAATCAAGTGAGGTATGAGTATTTCTGGCTCCTTGGAAATCCTTTGAGTTGTACCTCCTTATGTTGAAGAATTCTAAGGAAACTTAGTGGAAAACTGGCTGGTGTTAGATTTGCCATGCCTGCTGCTTTGATATGTTCAGGAATTGTGTAAGAGAGTGCTCTCTTATGGTGTTCTGGCGCTCTCTTCTGTGGTCTCAGCTGGTGAACAGGAGACTAGGGTAGTGATTAAAGAAAATCTTTGCTTTGCAACCCCTGCCCTTAAAATGTACATAAAGCATTTGGCTATGATTTGCTTTGTCTGCAGGTATGGGGTTTGGTTGGGTAAGCTGGGCATGTAAGGTCCATCTTCCCCTCTTACTAAAAAAAACCAAACAAACAAACAAACAAAAAAAGTTAATGATGAGTGTATTTTTATTTAGCATAGAAAGAAAGCCTTCAAAGAATGCCCAGGGTTGCTGCTCCTGGTCTCCTCACAGGCCCTGGAGCTGTGTGCCTGGCAGTGCTTTACCCAGGGCTGTCTCACACTGCTCTGTTCTCTTGCATAGGAGTGCTAGCTGTCTCTGCCAGCCTGGGCTGCACGTCAGGGATGCTCGAACACCTCACAACTGCAATTGCCTCTGCTTCAGTCTTGGCCCTTTGGCTAAAGACCCCATAAAGGCTGACTGAGGTAGGTGTTTCTTGGAACGTTCACTTGCAAAAATGTCTTTAAAAGCTTGCAAAAGGATTGTGAGAGGTATTCATCTAAATTGTTTCAATGAGGTTTTGCAGTTTTGGTATCATGGCCAGTTTTCTGGGTTTGGTTATCTGAAATGTATTTGAGATACAGATGGTGAGGAAGAGCAGTTGGACTACTTTCAGTAAAACAAAAGTGCTTGATGAATAAGTAGGAGTGCTGGTTTTCCCCACACAGGAGCTGACAAATGATCTCTTTCTCTACATCCAGAAGGTGAACACTAGAGAAAAGCAAACCTGAATGTTGCATTCTATTTTTCATGATCACAAACTACATATACTTATTGAGAGTGAGAATTTTTTATGTTCCAATTAAGAGGTTTCTTTAGCTCTTAGTGGAAAGACCTGGCTGTCAGCATTCAGCCTTTGGTGTTTTGGGCTCCTTTTTTTCTTGCCAGTGTCTCTTGCATACAGACTTTTGCAGAGGCATATGGAGACAGGAGCAGCCTTTTAAACATCTGATTGTTACGTGGCAGTGATTAGTCCCTGTCTGTGGGCCCTGAGTGAGATAACACAAATGTTATGTGCAGACTGTTTCCCCTTCCTAGCTGGGATTTAAGGTCTAGTCTATATGCCTGCTGTACAGTGGGAGGATCTGAGCAGAAGCTTTCGGTGTGATGTGATGAACTTGAAGAGCAATAGCCTTGCTGTGCTGTTTAAATAGATTTTCATTTAAGAATAATGAAACAGCCTTTTATTTAAAAGTATCAATGCTATATGAAATCCATGTTAATGAAATCCCTATTATTTTTCCTGTAGTGGGAGTCATTTCGTCCTTCCATTACAAGTGGGTTGGTGCGTTGTCTCTTGACCTCATTCATACAGAGCAGGAAAGCAAAATGCTTGGCAATGAAAAATGATGGAAGAGTAGTTTGACTGTTTTTGTTGATGTTATATTGTTTGTGTTAACCCACTCTCCTTTTTAAACATGAAAAAGTTATTTCTTTGAGGAATCATTGAAAATGTGGTAATAGGGAGCTACGACTTTGCAGTTGTACTAAGTATGTTTTCTTGTCTTAGTCAAGTGCTAAATCTGAGGTGTTTGTGGGTTTTTTGGGAAGCCCCAGGTCTTCCATAAAAAGAAACATGTATTTCAGTTCTGAGACTGGCTTTGTGGCTTGTGTCTGCTATGGGAAAAGTGCTGTAGCCAAATTTAAAGTGAAGAGCAGAATGTTTTATTTTTCAAACAAAAATTTACCAACAAGTTCTCAATATGTGCTTTCCCTTTCCATGGGGCTCAGCTGGGGATATCTTTCACCATTTGATGAAGCAGTCTGTTTTCAAGGCTTCAGAACTCTCCAGTTCCTTGTCAGACTCTTCTTCCAACATTGCATACCAATGCACAAACGTGTGGATTTGTTTTTGCTCTCTCTCATGTGTACTGAATGAGGACTCAGATCCGGAAATCAGGATTGCTATGTGATACAAATGGTGCCAATTGTGGTGAAGATCTCTAAGTGGCAAATACGCGCTGTGTTTGTAGGGATTAGCAGGCATAGAAAAACGTGTGCTGGTGTGTCTAATAAAACTTTTCTGCTTGTCCTAAATGAAGGCAATTTCTTGTGTTAGAGGCAGGACACCTAAAATCCAAAGTTAATTTCCTGATGCCCTTACTTTAACTTCTGATCTCTATAGTATTGTCAGTCTCGGGAGAAAAATTATTTACCACTGAACTTTAGCTGGGAGTGTGAGAAAAGCATTGCTAATACACAGCAAGCATTTAATAGGTCTAGTTCTTACTAATATCTTGTGTTTGCAAAAAAATGATAAATGTTATTTTTCATTAAAGGAACTTTCAAGCACACAAGCTTTCCTACCCAACTGAAGGCTACAAGTGTACTTTGATTATAGAAGCTTTTCCTGGAGAAGGAGTGTTGGAGAACACCAGGTTGTTAAAAAAGGAGCTGGCACCATTAACCCGAGGTGTCCCAGTAGCAGTGAAGAGCTGTCACCTGGATGTGACCAGGCTCCTTGCAGCATAGGGACTCACTGCAGTGCAGAAAGTCTTCTTCCCATGGTCTGGGTCATGGCTGGGGTAGGGCAGGTTTGCTCCACAGACACCAGACTGTGGCTGGCCAGGCCATAACCAGGAACCCATTGCAGCTGGGAGTAAAGTATTAAAGGAAGCAATGCTCAAGACAACCATGCCACACTCTTGCTGGGTTTTTTGCAATACTTTAATACAGCATTAAAATGCTAGAATACTAGAGGAAAGCTGTATACTATCCAGCAAATAAGGCACATGTCGGAATGCCATTTTATGGACAATCCACAACAGAGGTTTTACAGCCTTGTTAACAACACAGTCACCAGATGAGCAAGCTGTCATCTTGATTGCTGAAACAGAACTGGTACCTCTGAGGCCCTTGTCCATAGGTTTTGTTTGTTTTAGCTGTACAAGTTTATTAACAGTTACAGAAAAAGAAATTATACAATTTGCCAACTGAGTCTCACAAGATCAGTGGTACAGCTAAACAAATGTAATAATCATTAGGTTAATTTTTTTAAAGCTGAAAAAATTCATAAAATAGTGTTAGTTTTAGCACTATTACACAAAGCAGTGAGTGCTGTACTAAATAACCTTTAAAAGGAAACAAGAATCCAGTATAGGGATGGGCAGACCTCCCATTTTAGCATGGTAAAATATCAAACTAAAAACTCAATCCTTCATAACATAATCAAACTACATGAAATGTAAAGTGTAAAATGCTTTGAATACGTGCACATGCATATTCTATATTGCTATGAGTTCTAATTCAAATAAACGTAACCCCCTACAATAATCTACTTCAATCCGTTTCTCCTACAACCTTTGATTGATATTATTGCTGTAGATGATACTGCATAGCTGAGCTCACAGTCTGCAAAGAGTTGTGAAAGTCAAGTTAAACAGTGTCCCAACCAACTTTCTTCCCCTCTAGTAATGGGGAAGGGAAGAGCCATCATTTGAAACCCACCACTTGTGCTTTGGAGTTTCTGAAAGCCGAGTCTCCGCGGCACTTCCAAAATCTTCTGTGTCTCTCACAAGGCAATAAAGTGACAGTATACTGTTATTTGCTCCTCACTTGCTACACGTCTAGTGATAGCTTTTCTAGCACTCCTTCCCCAAATGCACATAAATAAACCGTATAAGCATTTTCATATAAGTCTAAGCACTTGAATAATACACTGGTTACTTAATACTGATATTTTCATCCAAGGATAACAAAAACAATATGGCTTAAAGAATTGCAAGGTTTTTTTTGTCAGAATTATGTACCAACTTTCATATAATATTTTATGTAGACAATATTTCCTTCTTAATGTAGTTCTGTTGCATACTTTATACAGACAAAAGCATTGTAAAAAAAAAAGTAAATTATTTCCATAAATATTTTCTTGACGATACATCCTTAGTTCTGCAAAATACTTAAGAAAACTCTTACCTCTGTTAGTATCCTAGTTGAGAGGAAGGCCCTTCTGAAAGCTTCCCAGTTGTAAAAACTTTGCCCAAAAAACAAACAACACTTTTTTTAAAAAGGCCCTCAAATATATACAAAAAAGTTACTGCAAAGAGTTTCCAGATAACATTTCAGTATTATAAGAAATATTTGTAACCATTCAAAAATTTTAACATCTAAAAAGGTTTCCAAAATACACACATAGTATTAAAAAAAAAAAAATTGAAAGAAACTCTATGTCAAGTATAACTCAAGATAAATACACATCTGCAAGTAAAACTGTAAAATACTTCATACAGGGGTAAACATTTATATCAATCATCTATAGCTAGTAACTGCACACGATTGTCCCTTTGAAATTCATCCTAGAAACACAATCCATCATCCTTATATCTAGATCTCAAAAGCCCTCTGAGCACTTGGGCGACATAGCAAACTCAATGGACAGCACTGGTTTTGCAGATAAGAAAGAGATATGGGTTGAAGCTCAGCTGGGAGTGGAGTGATATCTGAAAGAATGATTTTTCTATGGGGATAGTTCCATCACATTTTAAAATATGTTGGCAAAGGCAAGTGGAAAATATATGTCTGTCTACTTAACTTGAAAAACACATGTTGATGATTTATTGCTTACTGTTCAGTAGTTAACTCTTAGAATCCAGAATAGGAAAACAAAAAATCTTCTATGTGACTGCAGAACAAAGAGCACTAATTTATGAAGACTGACATTTCCAAAATCTCTAAACTTTTAGTCTTTTACGTAGGTTTCTTTTTTAAAAAAATGCTGGAGTGTCACAGGTATACAATCTGTGTATAATCTAAATTTCATGTTATAGAAAAAGGTAAAATGTAGGTAATACTTTTAGGTATAAGGCTTCTCTCAGATGTGTAACTTCACATTTTTAGTTTAAAAACTAAGTCCCATATAATGGGGAACTTCAAAATACACCTATTTTCAGAAAAAAATATATACTCTTGTGTATTTATCTGAAATTAAGTATCAACTTTGAGGCAAAAAGGCCTCAAACTTTGCTTGTGTGGCATCATTTTACATCTGTGGTAGCAGCAGTAGAAACTGGCTAAGTGGGGCTATCCTTTAAACTACTAGGATTTTTCTTCATCACCTTTAAATGAAGTATTTGCAATAACTTCATTGCAGCCTCATTAATTTAAAGCAGCTAAAAAACTATAACACACATTTCAAATTACTTAAAACATTTTTCCAGAGGAGTGCCAATGCCAAATTCGATATGAAATGTTATGACCAACTCATGAAACAAATTATGGGGTATTTATTTTTTTGTTTGTTGTTCTTGTTGTTTTTAAAGATATAAATGAAAAATCTTTAAAAAATTTCCAAAAGGGTGAAAATGGAAAAAAAAAATGGAGTATGCTGGATATAGTGGTGGGCTGTGAACACCAAGCATCTGAGACTGAAACTCCAATCTGCCAAATAAATGCACAGAGCCAAAGTGCTCTCAGGTACACCCCTAAAGAATACTCAGTTTTTAAGGAAGGCCTGTATTGATTTAAAACTCTTTTTGTTGATGCTTGCTTTACTTCTGCCCATACTGTCTACTAATGCCTTCAATGATTGCTAGCTGATGCCCTAAATACAGAGCTAGTTAGAGAACATCAGTAAACAGTCATAAGTATTTAAAAGATAAATCAATTTCGCATTTTTCCAATAAAAAAATCTGCACATTTACAATTTATTTATTTTTTTTAATATTCAGAAAGAGCTGGTTTCATCTATAGGTGAATTACCTTTCTGTGGGGAGGGACAGAATAGAAAAAATCCACATTTTGTAATCAATCTTTCTTCCTCTTCCTTTGAAATGAAAATTCAGAAATGTCCCTTCTGTGCCACTAACTAAAAGCCATAAGCTGTCACACACACTTACTTATGTGGATGTGTTTTTCCAGCAACTCCAACTGCACGGACTCGAGCGTGGAGCGAACGGGCTCCAGTGCCAGGATCAAAGCCATGCAGGGAGGCACAGAACGGGAGGAATCCTGTCCTTGGCTGAGCTGGGTGCTCCTGCCTTCCCCCAGCCCCAGCTCTAGGGAGGCAGGGTCAGCCCTGTGCAGGGAGGAGGTGCCAGCCCGGTGCCCCCTGCATCCCTGGGATCTGCACCTCTGCCTTAGGCAGCACAAACCAGGGCAGGGTCGCTTCTTGTCTTTCCACATGTTGTGTTCTTCATCTGCTTTTCCCCAGTGCCAGGGCAGGGGGAAATCTGCTCTCCCCTCCATTGCAAATATGCTAAGCATTACTTAAATACTTCATATGCTTTCTGCCTAGGAACACATCAACAATATAAATACTCAACTCTCATAAGTATGCTCTTAGGAATTATTATGCTACACCTATAGACATTAATTGTGTTAAAGTAGATCACGTGTTTTTTTAGTACAATCTAAAAGTCCATAAGCTAAAGGCATTGCCTTGCAGTGCTGAATCTGGATAAACAGTTCTTAATAGGGCACTGTCATGAAAATACCAATGCTTATAATGGTATCTTTTAGTCAGCTTTTTGTCAGAACCTGGTTATGTGTGATATAGTGACATAGCTATATCAAGAATTGTGCTACTTTGCTGGATTTAGTGGTTATCATAACATGGAGATCATTTCAATACTGAAAACAAAATGTTTGATAGCAACATCTTAGTTTCAGGAAGAAAATAAAATAATGTTTTCCTTTATCTTCATCTAAGGGGGTTTCTCTACATATTCTTTAGCTAGATGTGAACCATCTAGGTGATTTTTTTTTTTTTTGTTCATGTACTATAAGTGCTCAAGAGGAAAAAATAGATCTGGTTTAAAATGCTGCTCTTTCAGAATTACTCATGCTTGAAACAAACTATTGAGATTAATCCTAGAGGTCAAGCTTAGAAAATCCACCCCTAGATTTGCTTGTGTATTTTCTTATTTGTATAGACAGATTAGTATCTTTGTTGGAGAGAATTTGTCTCTAAGTTAATTTGTGAATCTGTGCAAAAGAATGTGTTTGCATTTGAAAATGCTAAAACTACATCTCTTCACTGAGGCAACTGAACTGTTTATTAGTGTTAATTTCAATAATGTTATTTCCAGCTATTTTAGTTGGAGTTGCCAACTGGGCAAAAGTAGTTTCCAAGTGATTAATTTAGTTAATTCTATTTTAGCATTACATAGCACTTTTCATCCAGCGATGCCAAAACACTTAAGAGATATTAAGTAAACCTCACAATTCTCCTGTGAGGTAGGTATACTAAAGTATTATTACCCCCATTTTGCAGCTGGGGAAACTGAGGTCCAGAAGGATCTTGTGACTTGCCCAGAATCAGGGAGCTCTCTATGGAAGAGCTGTGGTCAGAAGGCAGGAGTCAGGATGCTCATCCATTGCTGTGACCATCAGGCTGGGTTGCTAGGGCTGCCCATAAAAAAATGCAGTTTGCAAGATATGTACATGCTGCTCCCACTGAACAATCAAATGCAGTTTTGCCCTGCTTACAGCAAAGCAGGGAAATGGCAAGTTTCACCCTGGAGCAAATTTATCAGGAGCTTCATGTTCCCTAGCTGAATGCTCATAAGAAGTTTTCTACCTTCTTTAAAGAGCTTGTCTTGACATACTGTTAACATCCTGCTGTCACTTGGCATAAAACCCTCGCTGTCTTTGCATTATGGAACAAGTCCTCAGAACAAATTTAGTTCTCATCAAGTTATTTAGGAATTAAAGTGTTTTCTCTAAGTTTCATTCACACAAATCAATCTCCCTAAAGGAAACTTCATAAAAATATAAATTGCTAAAGTAAAAATTCCTCCCAACTTCAAGCATTATCCCTCCATTTTTTTTAGTGAATGCTACAAATAGATTGCTTGTTGTGCCCTTTTGCTAATGTACTCTCACATAGTCATACAAACAGGATACTGTCTCGAGGTACTTTCAGTTTGTATTTGCCAATCCCTGATGAGATGTTCTTTGCAGCAGGCTGTCCCTGTGCAAAGCTCTACCTGAAATGGGACAATGAAATAAAATTCCTAAATTTCTCCCCAGGTAGGTAGGTACTTCAGGAAGACATAAAGAAACAGGGTTATATAGAGTGTTTTCCACACCTCAAAGCATCCCTATGGCTAACAAGTTTCATATTATAACGAATTTCTATAGTAGAAAACAGGACATGAAAATATTTCCAGAAAGTGGCTTTAAAACTACTATAAATAGTAAGTTTGGCTAATCTTTCAGTTAAGGGTTTTGGGGTCAGTTTTAAGTATTCTTATCCCCTTATTCATAGTAAATTTAGTGTGCTTGTGGCCTAAGGAACACGCCATGCACATAGAAGGGGCCATGTCAGTGGGATTATATGACAAGAGAAGGATCTGGTAGTTGCATAAGCAAGCCAATTTTGTCTCCTCCAAAAACCTCTTGGAATCTTATGGCATTCCCTTTCTACCCAAACCCTACCCTCAAACAATTATTCACTTTTTTTTACATGTCCTGCAAAAATTATTTTGCCTTACCCCTGCCCAAGAGATGGTAACAAATAAAAAAAGAAGTCTAAGAAATCAGCAGCAAAAAACTCTTAAGACTTACTAAAACTGGGAAAGCAGTAATTCTCCTTTTATGCTGTGGCTTGTTTCATCTTCCTTTGTCTTGTCATATAATAACAGTGTTCGTGTTGTGGGTGAGTGCTTGCAATTAATGGCCCCACAGTTACTGAACCTCTGCAAAAGCCATACATACAACAAATATTCCCTGTGAATATTATTCCTTGCCTTTTGAAAAGTACTTCATACTTCATGGCTGTGATATAGGGTCTGTGTAAACAATCAGCAGAACCTGTAATTGCAGTTCTGTTGTGAACACCATCACTAACACTTTATGTGTGTACATATATATGTATACAAATCACAGTCCTGTAAATACCTATTGCATGCATACACATGCACAGGAGAATGTTACATTCTATTAATGGTAAGGCATATTATTAGATAGGCAATATTGGCAATTATTTTAGCTTTTATCTTGATCTGTTGTGCTGCTGTTGATCGCATGCTGCCAGAGAATCTTTAAGGATGATGGGGATGGGAAGAGGCCACTTGGAAGGTTTATTGCACACGGCGGCAGTAGTAGCCCAAAACTTTGCACTTCTCACACAGGTGCTGAGGATGTTCTTTGCTCTGGTCTGAAACATCCAGGCCGTCTGGCTTTTCCAGGGGTCTCTGCAGTGGCAGGAAGAAAATCAGATTAGATCCAAGGTTTTGTCCTGGTTACTCTTCATTAAGCCTGTGAAGTCTACTTTTATGCCCTAACTGGTAATTAAAAAGGTACTGTGTTTCTTTCCTGAAGGTATGGAGTGGCTTTTTCAGCCCTTCAGCTCTACATTACTTCAGAATGGCCTCACAATTTAATGTCATTCTTCATAAAGCAGGTGCTAACTTTGTTGTAGACAAATTACAAAAATACTGAATTGAGGACTTCATTTATAAAAGCAGTAACAAAGGAGTTAATTTGCTTAGCTCCAGTAACTTAGATGTCCCAAAGGCATTAACACCTAAAGCATGGGAATCCCATTACCAAGTAACACAGAGGAGGGATTACCAATGATAGGACTAGCTGCTACATGAAGAAAACTGTCTTAACTGTGCACAGATACTACACAGCTAAATGGAGTTTTCCCAATAGGCAGTCCCATGATTTTGAGGCTGAAAGTTTTGAAGCAGAGCAGTTGCAAAGCTATCAATAATTATTTTTTTAATTCCAAACTAATTCAAAACCAAAACAAAATCCAACCTTATGACACAGTCCTTTGCACTAAATCTGAGTAATAGATTATGTATTTTTAATAATATTCATGAAATCACAGCACTGGAGGAAATGAAGCTGATTTGTTCTTAGTAGGTATTTATGCTTTCATTTTCCTTGGCATGCAAAAAGCTTCACAATCATTCTGAAAATAAAATACCCATGTTAAATATTGTGACAAATTTAAATGTTTGGGAAGTCTAATAGGTAGGGAAGTGATAGAGATGTGAGGTAGCACTTAGTAAAGTGCACCATTTGCTTGGAGAAAAACCCCAAGTTCCCTAACCCATAATTGATCTGTTTTCATGAAATGTATCCGTTCTTCCATGGGACTGTGGTAGACACAGCATGTGGTGTGAAATCTGAAAACCAGCCATAAGCATCTCACTGTTTTTACAGGGGTATTAGACCCTTGCTTATATCTTCAAAATGTGATTCTTGGAGCAGTGGGTGGGTAAATGTAAATTGCATCATCTTGGCCATTTATCTCTTAACATCTTTCTTAATTTTCAAGACTTTTCTTTATCTGTAAAGTCTTAGAATATACCTGATCATCTAAGATTTCATTTGTAAGTTCTTCATCAAGCCACCTGCCTGAAACTCTGTGGACAGGAACAGAGATATTAAAGCTTTTTTTTTTGGCTATGTAATACTGCAAGAATTGCTCATAAATCAGGGAGTAGAAGGGTTTCTCAGCTTTCTGAATAGCTAAAACGACGCAAAACATATTCTATCATCTTGAACGAGGGATGTCTGTAAATTCTTGATTGTACTGGATTATAAGTGCAACACTTACTGTGTTGCACAGCTAGTCAACACAATCTGTAGGAGTGATTCAGTAGTGATTGTCAGTGGTTAGTTTCTGAGTCAGTGTTTTGAACCATGTTATTGTCCTGCCCCACGTAGGTCTTTGAGTATAACTTCATTTACATTTCAAATGCAAATTGGATTTCCTGTGTCAGATGAGAAAGGTAGATGGACTCCTCATCTCCAAATGTCCTGCAACCCTACTGAGGTTTACCTTACTTGTTCAATGTCACTATGTTGAGATTTCAGATCAGAACCAGCAAGTCTGTTTCTAGGCTTGCAGTCCAAGTACTGGTCCAGATACTGCTTCTTCCACAAGACAGACAAGTGTGTTTGGTCAGAAAAACTGCCTTTTCTTCTTCATCTACACTTATTCTACCAACATCTGCCCACAAATATCCTTCAAGTATTTGCATTACATAAATATACAACGATGAAGCCCAGGTTCTAGAGTCCCAGGGGTTAATTTGCACTCTTCAATAGTGAATAAGAGTTTTGAAATGCTACACTTAAAACAGGCTATTTGACTCAGCTCTGATTGCTTCTACATGCTAGCTGTGCTCTGATTAAAGAGAAAAATACAGCAGTTATCATGTTTATTGATATAAGCCAGATTTTTTTTTTTTTTAATATGGAAGGCCTTGGGAATAATTTTTCCTGGAAATAGTGCAAAGGACATTGGGAATGCCTTGAAGCGCCAAGAGTTTTTGGATGGTTTTCAGAAACAATAGCTCTCCGTGGTTTGCTTTCCCCCTGAGTTGATTGAGCTCAGCTTTTTGGCCGGCAAAGCATTTTGATTTCAGAACTGTTATTGTTACCAGTATGTTACAACACAGGCTGGGGACAGAGGGGTTACAAATGCAGGAAAGCAGGTTGCCAAGGGCCAGCTGGAAGGAATGAAGCCATGCAGAGCCCAGACTGCATTTCTGGTGAGGTGGTGGAGGGCTGAGGCTTTGAAATTGGTCATGTACTTGTGTGGTTTGTGTCTCAAAACCACTTCAACCCAACTTTTCATAAAATGAGATTGCAGCTTATCTCCATTTGCCCTTTCCTCTTCATAGATTTCTTGTAAAGCCAAAAAAGACCCCTTCAATCACCCTGAGTAGGAAGTGTTCTTGTTTGCTGCTGTGTGTTACTAATTGAAGAGAACCTAAAAGTAATAACCTTATACTCTTGGAATCCTTCTTACACCACGCTAAAAGTGTAGGATATTGGTCCAAGATCTGTGTGTCCATCAGGGCTGGGTAATTCTCTCCAGCTCAGGTGTGGTGGAAGAAGTTGGGAAGGAGAGGACACTGGCACAAGAGGAGTGCAGCGGGTCTGGCTATTGCACACTGTGTCAGCTCTGGGGACTGCCTGAATTCTGCAGGAGACACCAGGAACTGAGGAGGCTGCAAGAGCTCTGCACTACTGCTGAGGACTCAGCCATGCACTTGGACAGGGTGTGGAGAAGGGGACAGGCTATTTGGCTGAAAAGTTAACTCCTTTCCTTAGAAAGCACTGAAACAGGGCTTGTAGAACAACAGTAAATCCTGCTATGTTCCTCAGGGGAAAGGCATTCTTTTTTTCCATCAAATAGAGAGTTTAACTGTAAAAGCTAAATTTTGTTGTCCTTTTTTTTTTTTTTTTTTTTTAATGCAAGCATCCATAGTTGTATTCTTCCAGGCTTCACTTTTGTGCATCTTTCTTTAATTTTCTCCTGGTAGTTACGGGGTAGAAATAATCTTGTGCAGCTCCACCAGGAAAACATTTGGTGGTGGTGAATAAAGATATTGCCTCAGGGGAATGAAGCTGAAAGAAATTTAAATTTATATATAAATTCCTGACCTGCAAATTAACTTCTGATTGTGAATTATTGCTGCCCAATCTACATGTACTGAGTGACCTCTGCATTCCCCAACAGTCAGCTGAAACCCCAAACTCCTCAAACAAAAAACCTCACCCTTATGAAGTGTTAGGTGTTAAAGAAAGCATCACTAGGACATCTTGAGGGAGATTGCTTCCACTAAGATGTAGAATGGAATAATGTGCCTGCTTCTGTTTGAATTTAGAAGACGGTTGTTTTTTTCTGCTGTAGAATGGAACAGTTTACTTGCACCACTGATGGACAGAGGATCACATCAGAATTCAAATGAGAAAAAACACTTAAAATAATTTTCTGGACTTATTTACATCAAGTCTTAATGCAGCAAATGAGATGATTAAATGTCAGATTAGGAATGTGAATAGAAAGATTCTGCAGCTATTGCTGGCAGGATAATTGTTAGGTTAACAGTCTTAAGGAGCCATGCTTCCCTCAAGAAGCACATGGTATTGTGAATTTGTAAATTTTTAGTCCAATAAAAAAAACTGGGCACTGAGCAAAAAAAATATTATATGCAATGTACATTCCTGAGCAGCACACCCTCTGCTTCTCTATCTGCCTGGGGGAAGAGGGACATTAGCAAGGCCCTGGGCTGTCGATGTGAATCCAAGAGGCAGTGATAAGAAGGCTGCAGATCAGAAGCAGGATGCTTAGAGAGAGCAAGCAGCCTCTGTCAGCAGCATTCCTCTGGGACAGGCCAGCTAGGAATGAATGATAACAGCATGAGGTAAATGGTGGAAATCTCTTTTTAGAGTTCAGAAAAGCAGCAGTCTGGGACGAACTGTATTCCCATAGCTGGAGTACACAAGTGTGGGCATGCTGGGGAAGGTTTATTAAATCTAAAGAGTCAAAAGATCATGCATGTAGGCTTGAAACTGCTGAAAAGTTTATTAGGCTTGAGTGATCATACCCACCTCTCCCCATACTGAGGGAAGCGAGGTGGCTGTGGCTGTACTCAGATATGGGAATTACAATGAGACCGCTGAATTGCCCATGAAAGTAATAACTTGAGTATCATGAGGTATGTATTTACATACCAAATTATTTCCAGTCCAACAATAAATTCCTGACAGCTGGAAGAAAACAGTGTCCAAGAGGACAAGTCAGTCACCAGATGGTTGGTTCTGCACCAGTGCAACAGCTGTCATCACAAACAGCACTGGCCTTAGCCACAGAGTTGGAGAAGAAGCCTTGATAAGAGGCCAGCCAGGAAGTAAGCATGGGCACAGATGTTGCTGCTATAGTAGGAAGGGGAAAAAATAAGAATTCAGAGCTTGGCATCTGGGCTGTTACACTGCCAAGAATGCTGGTGAATGACTATAAGGACTGGCTCCATTGCTGAAGCAGGGTAAGAAGGAACATAAACAACTGCAAAATCCAAATTCCTTGGAAGAATAGGAGGGGCTTAAGTCTTGTCTGAGATTCCTGTTTATGTTTAGAGTAGCTAAAATAACTACCTGAGAAACAACTTTTGAAATTGCCAGAGAGCAGATTTATCTGGGTAGTTCTTTGGCTTTCAGTAAGGCTTGAGCTCAATGGCCCTGTGGTTTTTGCCACATGCTCTGTGCACGCCTGTAAGTGCTCCCATGGGAAGGTTTGTCACTTGAGGGAGCGGTGGAAATGTGGGAGGAGGAACACAGTGGAATAATTAAGCAAAGCTTGCCTGAAGAGCAGTTTTGCAGCTCAGGTGTGACAATCACCTGATGCCCTACTTGGGAGTCTCTAGATGAGCTGGGGAATGAATGGCAGCAGCCCTCCTGTCAGGACCTTGTGTTACTTCTTGTAATACATACTTCTTTTAAATACAGAGATTTAGAGCTGTATTTATAGAGCACTCTGAATATATACACAGCTGTAAAAGTGCTGAGAAGACTTTTCCTGCCCCAGAGAGATTAAAAGCTCATTCTCACAGCTAGGCCATGTGGACCAAGAGCAGAGGGCTGAATTGAGACATTCTTTGTGGGGAACTGGCCCAGGATAACTTCCTGGAGTGAAATGAACCTCCAGGAACAATGAGCAGGTGGCAGTAAAGTGTGGCTGCTCTCCTCTCCAGGGACTCACTAAGGAAAGGTATGCATAGGAAATCAAGATTTGAGCATAGCTGCACAAGCCATTCACAGAGCCAACATATGTGCTTGAATAGCCACCCCAGAGCTATCCAGAGTGGAGATTATTATCTTCAGTATTCTGATATTATTGCCTGAGCCAATTATGTGGGAGTACTTCAGCACCAAACCATCCTTTGTGAGACATGGACAAACCTTACAGTACTGGGAAGTCCAAGGGGCTGGGGGAGATGAAATATAGCTGTGGAGATGAGGATGGGACTTGAGAAGAAACTCCTAGCTCACTGCAATGAATATTGAGCAAATGGGCACAAGCACCCTACTCTTCAACAGTGATGGTGATGCAGGAAGGCTTGGTGGCCCATGTGCTTAGATTTCAGCTATTTAACAGACCCTGCAAGATTTGATCTGTTTGGTGACAAACTGGGAGAATGCAGAGATATTCACTAGGCCATACCAGAGGCTGGGAAAGCATCCTCAGAGGTGATTGTTGTTTTGTCTATACACACACACACACACACACACACACACACACACACACACACACACACACACCCCTACACACACCTTTCTCTAAGTGTCTGCTGCTGTTTACAACCAGGTGTGGATGGGGGGGGGGGGGGGTGTGTGATTTAACCTGTGTGAGTTTTCATGATAAATATACTACGGTAAATGGAAAACTTCAATCACATGCCCTCACCAGGGAACTGTGGTTCCTGACTGTTTCAGATATAGGCTGAGATGTTTACAGTTTTTCTAGTTTTGGAAGCTCTCATAACTTGACAAAAGGTTACCTCATGTTAAGGGACCAGCAGTGATTTTCATCTGCTGATAAAATGACCATTATTTTTTAAAATAATGTTCCAAGTTATCTTTTTTCCTGTTAGGTTACAATTATATGTTTACCAAAAGGTAGGGCAAGGAGTAAGAATAGGAGATGATGAATTCCAGCACATTGCTGAAGGGAAATATTGACAAGATTGCTTGAAAGCAGAAATCATTTATTTCACTGGAAGTAAATACTGTCTTATCTTGAAAGGAGGTCAGACTTCTCCAGTTCATCTGGTTTTTGTTAAACTGGAGAAAAAAATTCCATTTATTATTTGTACTATCATCAATCACATCACATATTGTGGTGACTTTGCTGTTGTGCAGTGTCTGTCTGATGTTTTCTTTAACTGGAACACTTTCTTTTATTCAAATGGAGTTAAAATGATGCAAGAGGCTCATGGTGTGTCAGGGGAGGCAACATATTTTCTTAGGTTAATTATTTAAGTTGGAAAACCTGTCCAGTGGTAGATCCAGATGAGAATGCAAATACTCTGATCCCATATAATAAACGCAGAAGGAGCATATAATTAACTGAGGACATCCATTGAGAGGGAAGTAAAAACTTCTAGAAGTGCATAGGAAATCAAACATGAATGAGGCCTCTGCTATGGTAGGTACCAACAAAATAAAATCTGAAGAATAAACAGAATATGTTGAGGTGATGTAGCAGTGCTCTTTTTAAAAAATAATAAAACAATTACTTTTTTGTGCTTTAATTCTCTAACTAGAAATATTGGACTTTTAATGAAATCTTTCACTGTGCTTTTACAAAATACATTTCTTAGTATGAGTACTGGTGACGGGGTATAACATATTTTCCAAAATGGGGCAGAATAGCTCCCCACTGATAAATGTTAATGAATGTTTAGAGAGTTTGGTGTACAAGCACTGGGTGCTTGTACAAAATCCACGTAAGGGATATAGACAGGAAGCTGTGGTAGGAAGCACCACAGAGCTCCTGCAGCCTGTTAGCTCCCTGCTGCTGCTGCTGGCTCTGTGCATGAATTGATGCTGTTCCTTCACTGTCTGCCTGTTCCTGTTATGGCTAACCAGAAGCAGCACAGGGCTGGAAGAATGAGAAGGACTAGAAAGGATGACAAGGGTAACACAGAAATAGAAGCAGATGGAGGTGAGGCAGCGACAACAGGATGTAGAATCTTTCGAAGTTGGCATTTTGGGGAAGAGCAGCTAGTGACTGGTTGCAAGTTATTTATATTGGGAAGCCTAGCTGAAATGCACTCTTCTTGAATATCTCAAATAACTGCAGTACTTGCTGCTGGCACATGAACACATGGATAGACACGTGCTCTTCCACATCTGTGAGTTATGGCATCCTTAGCATGAATAGCAGTGAAATATTCCTTAGCAGGAAATAGCATGAAAACAGTGACAGGGGTCACTTGTGGAAAGCTGCACTTACATGCTGTGATGATTCCCCAAAAAGTACTGTGTACGTGGCTTGGTGGCAAGCACAGGTTACAGAAGCAGTGTGGATTGCAACCCTCCCATAGTGTATGTCTGACTTTAGTACTGCTGTGCAGATTGAACTCCTCTAGCCCTGCCATGAGGGGCAGCTCTGCATAGTGGACTGCTTGCAAAACTTTACTACAAAAATACACGTGTCTGTGTCTATAATGCCTCTTGTACAGTGTGGATGGGATACCTCTTGAATGATTTCTTGACCCTTTGAACATAAACATAAGTGATGGAGAGAATTTTGAAGAACAAGGTAAATATTTTTAAACTTGTGCTATAAATGGTCTTTTGCTATCAATGGTCCTTCAATTTCTCTCACCCTCAAGACTGTACTTCCATGCATGTGGTAAGTGACTCAGCATGGATTTTGGATTTTTTTAGACAACCTGTCTAAACAGAAGTAAGGAACAAGAGACCTCGAAAGCTTTGAGATTCTTACATTAAGTTAGTGTCATAGGAATTTTGTAGGCAGGAGTCATCTCAGTACTGTTCTCCTTTACCATTAGTCTTTGTAATTAGAGATAGCCCCTTGAGCAAATCCAACAAGTGAAAAAAGTGAAATAACTCTGCTGACACCAGTGGAATGAAACAATAAATTGGTGCAAATATGAAAAGAATTAGAAGAACTAGAAGGCCAATTGCTATAGCTGAATTTTTTTACTCTAAGATTAAAAACCTCCACAGTCTTTCTATAAGAAAGGAAGGTAAAGATTTTGGGTTTGAGGTATTTGTACTGAAAGAAAGAAAATTCAAATTTGCAACTCTGATGACACTTGTCCAGATTTCCAGGGCTGAGACAGCTCATCTGGGAAACATTCTCTGTGGTGTGTTGTAGTCCATGTCAAGTTCTGTTTAAGTCTTACCCATGGTTTACAAAGTTAACAGCATTCCTAGTTCTAAGCCTGATGCCATCAGGTCTACACTTCTCCTACCTGTTTGTGAGGATAAACATTAATGTGGCACTTGATACATTCTTGTCCCATGTTAGCCCAGGAGTTTCCACTCATCCATTTTCTCTTGCATTTGGGGCACTTATATTCACCAAAGCAGCGTTTCTTGCCCTGGTATGGTGTCAGGCCTTCTCCTTTTGGACGAGCCTACAAAACAAAGGGAAGTAGCAGTGAATGACTGAAAATGGGGCTGTGTGTCTAGTAGTAAAATAAAGATTTTTTTTTTTTTTTAATTAGGAAACTTTGGGCAGAAGATACTGAAGGCAAGCATGAAGGACATATCATGTTAATGAAGAGTTCATATGTTGAAGCTAGAGTTTAACAGTTCTGAGATTAGTTTCTGTAAGAAGTATTCAAAAGTTCAAGAAAACATAACACTCATTAGTGACACTGAGTATTGAGAAATAGACCTTTTCACTTTTTGAATATATAGTTTTAATACTAGTTACATTATGATAAATTCATCTCTATTATTGCTAGCAATATATATAGCATCAGGAGGAGTAGCTCATTAGTAATAAAGGATTGCTTTAAAGTAGAAATTCCAGTTTAGAAATCTAGTCTATTTTCCACTAAAAACCTATAGTTAAGAAGATTTTTAATAATTCCGCTTTTTGCAGTCTACATATTACAATGTGGGAGTGCACAAACTGGGATTGAGTATGAAGGAATGACATTCTGACTAGTGGAAATAATGACTTTTTTAAACTTTATCTGGTTTCTTGCTCTTGGTAAATGGTTTCACTATTTCTGCCTTTTGAAGGAAACAGGAAAGGATTCTCAAATGGTGTTGTGATGTCTGATTAATGTTAAATGTCCCTTAAAGAAAGCCTTTTTATCTAGGGAAGCCAGTAGAGTTGACAATGACTGTATGCAAACGCCAGGTTTATTTTTGTACATACATTCACTCACTAAAACTGTGTGTTGTGCTTAACAAAATACGGTGAGGTATGTGAAGATGACAGTGTTACATCCAGCTGTGCTAGGATAGCTGTAAAGATGAAACCATTTTCCCAGAGTCCCTAGCAGGTGTTGAACCACTGTCCATGTATTCATTGTGTTTAGTTTGCTGCTGCCTAGAGGGAGATGCTTTCCCTGTGTAGTGGCAGTATACTATGATCACCTATCAAAGGGTTCTTTGTCACTTACATGTCAGGCTTAAGCAGCTTTTCTTTTTTAAGGCTTCCAGATAAACGCTACAAAAGTGAAATGAGCCATCATGCTAGGAAGGGATTTGTTTTTGTTTTGGGAGCTTGTGTGATTTCTCAATGTGTAGGTCCAAATTGCTTTCTATGTGAAAACACGGGTTGCAAAAGCAGGTGGTTGGCGGAAGACCTGAGCTTGGCAGGAGCTCTGAGACTCAGGCTCAGTGGCTGATGGAGATGGAGAGCAGTGTTACCTCCTGGGTCACACGTGGGAGCAAGAGGGAAAGGAACATTGAGTGCACTCTCCCCTGCATGCTGTGGGTGGAAGAGCAGGGGACAACAAACCTACTCCAGCCTTTTTTTTTATTTTTTTGTAGTGTCAGTAAACAGCATTCTCTGGGTTTTTTTTATTCTTACTCCTCAGCATTGCAATATTCTTTAGGAGACTGGATCAGTAGCAACCTCCTTTACAAACAGGCAAGCATCTGTAACAATTTGCTTCTGACAAGCCAGTGCAAATGTTCTGGCTGATAACACAGATGAGGCTGATCAGGACACACATATTTACAGTAGTATAGCACAGAAGAAAAAAGATTGGTATAGTGAGAAACATTCAGACTTCCACAACTAAGTGAGTGCTGGCAGGCACCCAGGGTGTAGCTCTCTGACCCAGTGTTCCTTGATAAGGATAAGGAGATTGCAACTGAATGTAGTGCAGGAAAATGTCAATTTATGGAGACATCCTTATTCTTGATACTTAATTTGGTTCTGCCTCTGAGGAGTTTGCACCACAACTCAGTGTAAGAAGTCACATGCTCTCTTCATTTACAATTTCTCATGGAATTGAATAAAAACCCTGTGTCCAGAGAGCTTCTGTGTTTGAGAGACCTTCCCTCTCCTCCTGAGGTATCACAGATTGTTTTATTTGTAGTTTTGATTGGGGGAGGGGTGTGTTATTGAACAGAAGACAAATAATTTTTGATTCTCTGATTAAGTCACCCTCTCCTTAAACTACTCCTGCAAACAGACTTGAAAATGCAGCTTGATGCCCCTACCAAGCAGTAGTCCTTTCAGAAAACATGCAGGTCACAGGGTTCATTATTTCCAAAAGTAACAGTGCTGACTTTGGAGACAGAGTGTGTCTTGGAAGTCTTGTAAATGTTTACAAAGAGTATTTGAACATAACACTCCCACAGCAATATGTTACGTCAGCCATAAATAGCATTTAAATATCAGACTCCCACAGCAATATGTTGTGCCAGCCACAATTCCCAGATGGAAAACTTTCAGAGATGGCCACTTGGGTGGGCCAGTGACTGTGGGTTTGTCCAGGTCACATAGGTGACTTCAGAGACACCAATGCCCCGAAACGCTCTGCCCTCACAAATGCACAGGGAACTCTGAAGATACTGCTCTGTGGAGTCCTCTATGTGTACAGCCAGGCATCAGAAATGGAGGCTTTCCAATTAAAAGCTACTTTTAAAGTCTGGCTTCTCCAACTTCTCGGTAAATCGGAAGCAGAACCAGGAAAAGAATGCAGGAGCCTTGACTCTGTTGGTAATTTCCTGCTATAATTGCTAGACTAAGCTTTTGATTTATTTTTATTTTAACTTTCTGACTGTCACAGCTCCCTCCTCAGTCAGTGACTCTAATTAGTTTCCTGGCAAAGTTACAACATTCTCTGTAGGTGTTCTGCTATTCTGCTTTATGGATGTTTATGCATTGCCCCAACAGATATTATTTTCCTTCCCATATCTTCAGTTTCCCAAGCTGTGCCCACAGGGAATTTAGATTCGCAAACAAGCAAGCTCATTTTCTCTAGTGGGGAACATCATTAGGAATCACTGACAGCAGTGAAGGCAACCCTCCAACTTCCTCCACCCTGCAGAACCAAACAAAACAGGTATTTGACAGTATTTGGTAAAAGGCAAACCTGAGTGAGATACACTAATGGCCTGCGTGATCTGAGGCTGGGTGTTTTGGGTTGTTAGTCGTTGGGGTTTTTTGTTGCTGTTGGGTTTTGGTTTTTTTAGGTGTTGTGGTTTTTTGTTGGTTTTTTTTTTTTTTTGTGATTTCGAGTGTCTGAGTCCAGCAGGAGCACAGCTGAATTGCATAAACATTTCCAAGAAACAGCCTGCTCCTTGGCACAGTCGCAGCCAGCCCTGCCCACAGGGTGCTCGAGCACCCGGTCCCTCTGCAACTGAGATATCTCAGTGCTCATTCAGCTGCAGGGCAAGAACTATTTTCACCAGAGGTTTTTCCTTAACTAAGTGCCAAAAGAGAGAAAGAAGACACATTTTGCCATTCAGTATCAACCTAAAAACCCTTACTTTACAGAAGGTGGGATTTACCTTGTTTAAACCACTAGCCTCCTATTTTCTCCGTGCTCCAGCTCCATTTGAATGGTGGTTAATAATAGGCTTTGGTTGGTGTTAAGGTCCTGCAATTCCTGTACTGAGCATTCTCTTCCTACTCTTCCTGCAGACAGGGATTCATTTATGTCCAGAGTTAATCTGGCAAAGTAATGCTCCTATTCATAATGGCACAATATTTTATTGTTACCATATTAACATACACTGCTCTACTGCCTGTAGGCCCAGATAAGTCTTTGGCCTGGTTTCTATCCTTGGCTGCAAAAACTTGGGGTGTCTTCATTCATGGACATTTCAAGGACCCAAAGGTAGGCCTTTGGGGAGGGTCAAAACCAAACAGATCTTTCTACAAGGAGCAGAACTAGCCATTACTTGAAGTATACCTCAGTGTCAAGATCAAGGTATTAGGGAATGGATCTTTGTGATGTTTTTACTTCAGACAAGCACTGACACAGCTGCCATGGCTTTTGCAGGTGTACCCAGTCAGTGTGTGTGTTTGCCTTAGCTGGATACAAAAAATGTACAAAGCCAGTGAATTTCATGTGGCGCAGTAACAAAAATTACCTCAGTATTCCATCCCTCACTGACACCCAGCTGTCTCTATTTTTCATCTTCTTTCTTTCTTGAGCCAAAACCACAAATTGGCCATCATAAGATTTTAAAAGTGTTTAAGTTGAGCTTTTCTGCTGGTAACTGGCCAGTCCAGATCTCTGTCAACCTATCAGAGAGTGCATCTCATGGAGGGATCTGCCAAATCACTCGGCAATGACGTGCATCATAAAGGACTCTCTGCTTTCCCTAAACAATTCCCTCAAAGTATCAGTTTGCAGAGTCAGCAAAAACAAAGAATGCCCCCCTCCCCCAGCATGCCCTGCTTGAAAACTAGATTTATTATAAACAATATGAGGGTGAGTCTCCTCAAAGCAAAATGCAAAGACACAATTTAATGCTTTTCTTCCCCTCATCACCCCCTAAGTTTGTTTTACACAGCTGAAAGGGCTCTGTACAGCACAGCAAAAGATGAAGTCAGCCTAACATTGGTAGGTAGATCCCCTTCATAGTAGAATTCTGAGGGTCTGCTTGTAAGCATGCTTCATCAAATGAAGAAAAAAGGGTAACAGCAAACAACAGCTTGATGCACTGACTGGCTCCCAAGTGGTTTGTGGGAGTGGGATGTCAGAGCTGTAGTGTGTGTTAACTGTGATTTTGATCTAGTTTCCACAAAGGTAAATCAAGAGAAAGGTTTAGCAGTTTCTTACTAATAACACACATATGGTTTCTGATGATGGTTAAATCAATAGGCATAGTTGTCACAGACACATTGATCAAAGCCCAGAAATTCAAGAAGCTGCCTTGGCAAACATTCCAACAGTTAAATCAATATCTGGGTTTGCAGATTTTTCAGAGTCCTAGCCATGCTGTTAAGAGCAAAGGCTTTTCTTCTGCTACAAAATGCCTATTTGAGCTGATCATTAGAACCACCTTTGGGTCAAAGATATAATATCATTACTATGCTAGGTTAGTTTGAAGCAGAATCACTGCTAATTGGCAATTCTACAATTATCTGATGCGTCAATTGCCCAGCACTGAATGATCTGAGAAGCTGGTAGTGTGGGTTTTTTTTGCCAGTCCTACTCATCATTCCACAGCTAGTAAAGAGACAGGAAACCTGTAAGTGCTCAGTACCATCCAGTCTGAGTAAGCAAATTTGTTCATGAATAGCATGCTGCTTTCACAGGCCTCTGTCCAGATAAAAATAAAGGACTTGGACATTTGATGCAAGCAAGCAGTAGAAAAGAAAATTATTTGGTAGAATCATAACATGGTGATGGGACTGGTGTTAGACTTCCAGCACCTGGATTGAGTATAGAGCCCTAAGAGAGTCTTTTCTCTGATTGCAGTCAGATTGTACCTCAGCTTTTCATTTGCAGTGGGGAAAGGTCCTTTTGCTGTTTCCTGCCACTTCTGCAGTTCTTGTGGCATTGTATAAATCACTTTGGGCTACCTATGGTAATATAGCTTGTGTAGTGGAACCTTGATCTTCATGTCTCTTTGATAAGTACTATTATAAAAAAAAAAACAAGCAAGTAACATTCATTTTTTTTTCAGTCAATCCATTTCATAGAAGGACATGAGTGCATACTGTAGCATACTGCACAGAAACCTATTCTCCCTATAGTGGAGCCTTAATCAAAGGGTCAACTCCCTTTGCATTCACAAATCTAACTAATTTCAGATATACTTCTGCATATCCTGAATGTTCACATGAATTTTCCAGGTATGATTATATATTTAGTATCTCATGTGTTATATACAGGGCAACAGGCAGTGATCAAACATGTAATGTGTTTGGTAGATTCTCAGAGCCACAGATTCCACCAACCCTACACAAATCTTCTGTTAAGGAAAGCTGCAAATAATTATCTTGGTTGACTGTATTTCAAGGATTTATTTTACCTGCACATGCTACTCTTTGCTTGTTGAATGACCATGAAAGAGCTCCCACATGGGCTGTCTATGCTTGCAGCCAACCACAGCTTTAATATGCTTGTTCCTGTAGGACCTTGAAAACAATGAAATTACTTGAGCATATAATAGCTGCCTAATTAATCTTCTTTTGAAAGTATTGCCCAGAACCTAAAGTTTCAAGAACAGGTCCTTATGCATATGAAGGTAACCATTAAAATTTGAACTAAATGTTGACTTGTGCAACAAAGCAAGCAAACTGAAAAAAAAAATCACTTAGGAAATTGCATACTCTTTTGAATGTATTGTTTAATGCAATGCAAAGTAAAAAAGGGAGTGGGGCTAGAAAGTGGGGACGGAATGTGCCTAAGCAAACCTGGGGCTTTGCAGTGTAATCTAAGAATTGTATGGCATACAGAAAATAGGAATTTGCATATCAAATTAGGCATATGGAAGAGTTAAAATTACACTTGCCTGCTGGGATGCAGTGAGGCACTTCTTTTCAGCATTACAAGATCAATTCTTCCAAACAGCTTGAGATAAAAGGAAGTGGTCGAAATCTTTCCTTTCCCTTCTCTGATACAAAATTTGACATGCTGAATTAATTATGAAGAAACTAGGAATGTATTCATTTTAATACTTTCCTGATGTTTGGACTCTTTTGTCCTTCTTCATCTGTTGCTTGAGAACATACAATGGCAATAGTCTCCTCCTGTCCCTCCCCCTCTGGTGGCACACTACATTTAATATGTTCATACTTATTTAGCAGTTGGAATCAGGTTTTTGGAGAAGGGAGGGTCAAACCCTTGCTATAATCAAGCGTTGCCTTCTCCAAGCTGAGGTCAAGACTCATATTTTTTGACTTGTGTAATTGGTTCACCTCAGATGCCTTCACGTGGATTTCACAATTCTCCTAGGGCTAATGTGGCACAGCTGGGGCACTGATGTAGTGAGACACTGACAGGTCTAAGGATTATGATCTGCTCTTTACAGAGCAGTGGAATAGTTCTGATCCACCCCTTGCCTCCCCATAGGTCATGAGACTGTTCAGAGCAGATGGGAAGGCAGACAGATGTCATTGAAGGCAATTCTTTTCTAAATCTAAGTGAGTAGCAGGTGCTTTTGGAGCCAAATTCAACAACTGGGATGCTGCTTTCTGCTTCATTGCTGTTCTGAGATGTGTTTGGATTGCTGTTGGCCACCACAATATGCAAAGTTTCTACCTGAAGAAAAGATGTGCATTAAATTATTATGATGAGATAAAGCTACAGATCTCCAGTTGATTTCTGTGATGGTATTTCTTTCCTTATTACATGTTCAGGTAAAGAAGCTGCACGGGAAGACTAGGGTCCAGACATGGACATAGACACGTCCAGGCTAGACTGGGTACACCACTATTTGGTCAAAGCATATTTTCAAGAGTATTTGGACCAAAGAATTTTCCAATTTATGACGTGGCCATAAAGCTTGTGTTGTTTTTTGGTGTGTTACAGCTTAGAATCTGAGGGTTTCTTCTCTTCCAACTATATTCAAAATAATAGTGTTGACCTTACTATTTGAACTGTTTGAAAGCTACATTGGAAATTTAATTGCAGACACGGCAATTTGCAAAACATTTAGTACTTGCTCTTCATGAACAACTGTAGCCTAATCTTATACTGGGTGCAGCTTGATATAACTTTGGTGTCAAATTACAGAGGGGAGTAGAGAAAAAGCCTGTATTAAAGAGGTCTGTAGATGTTGAGGGGAGAGAGTTTTCTCAGCTGTGTGAGTGGCACTGTAAAATCCTGCTGCATCACAAGCCATAGCTTTTGGTGCCTGCATCCTTTTATAAATCTAGACCAGCTGTGGCTTTCCTCCAAGCCCGATATCTGCTGCGCTACACTTGCTGAAAGTACTTGGGAAGGGACTTTAATGTGTCAGTGATATTAAGAAGAAATTTCAGCTTGGGAATCTGCTACTTTCACTTGTTCTTTAGAAACAGTGTGTTGATATCCTTGGATGTCAGGGGAGAGGACTGCTTTATGTTAAGTACTTCTTCATTTGAGGTATTTTACAATGAATAAGAATTGTATTCCAATCAGTATCTTTGATGTTCATATATCTAAAAATAACATCAATTTCCTGCTTAGTTTTTAAATGAAACTGTGTCATCCCAAAATATTGTTTTTCCTATACTCACAGTTTGTAGCCCAAAAGTTTGAACTCATACAACAGATACTTTAATATCCTTAATTAATTAAAATTTTTTTTGAGAATTGTATCCAGTTGGTATGCACTTTCCTGCATAGTCATTGTCCTCAGCTCTGACAGTGACCAAAGGATGAGTGCTTTGTACTCTACAGGCTGGGCAAAGAGCATGCAGGGGAAAGCACTGCACTGGGAGGTGGGGAGGAGAAGGAGGTGGCAAAGCAGAGAATACTTTAATTCAATGCAACACGAAATGCAACTTCAGCAATTTATCACTCAGGAAATTGCTTGTTTTGCTCTGATTTTTTTATGTTGCACCCTCAGGACCAGCATACTTTTTTTTTTTTTCCCCATTCATATGTATATGAACTACTATAATGCTGGGTTTGTTTTAGCCTGAATTTGAAATGGTTTTGCTCATGTAAAGGTTTTATCTCTTCAAAACAACTCTTGGAAAGTAAAGGAAATATTGTTACGATGATAAGGGCAAGTTTCAGGGGAAAGGATGTTTCTAGGAGAACTCAGCCTTCTTCCTTCCTTCTCCTCTGAAAGGGACAGGATCTCTTTCAACTACCCGCTAAATCCTCAAGGATTCAAGACCTGGTTCATGGCATGCCCCACACACTGCATGAGAATAGGTATAACTACAGTAAGAAAATCCCAGCAGGATCCCGACAGTAATGTGATCTTGTGGTTAAGGCGTGGGACTGGGTCTCTGCAAGCCCAGGGTTTCATTCCTGGCTTGACTACAGCTTCTTTCTGTCTTT
Source organism: Cinclus cinclus (assembly GCF_963662255.1). Lineage (NCBI taxonomy): Eukaryota > Metazoa > Chordata > Aves > Passeriformes > Cinclidae > Cinclus > Cinclus cinclus. Next base: position 24,248,439 of record NC_085052.1, read on the forward strand.
TTTTTTTCCTGTTTCTTCATCTCTCCGTGTTTGAATTTTCGTCTGGAGTATGGGCAGTGCTCGTGTACCTCACATTCTGAGAATTTAATCAGTTTGTTGCTACAGAAGTGAGCAGCATGCATGAATCTTGCTATACAATTCCCAGGCAGGAGTTTTGAGCAAGGACTGCTATAGGCCTGTCACTGGTGAACGTGGCCTCACCCCTTTGAGACATTTTTTATAAAGTCTCTGCTTATGGATGTTTTTGTTCAGTTTGTTTTCCCTACAACCTAACTGGTTAAAGCAATCAGAACTGTAATTTTCAATTATCTGCTTGTGGCATCTCCATTGATACATCATTAAAAAGAAACAACAGAAGGTAAGTCAAGTACCTACACAGTTGTAAGGATTTCTAGCTAGGAAATTATTTATGCAAAAGATGACTCTTGGGCCCGCTTAGGAAGCTTCCCCCTGTACCAAATTATGCAGCATAAGATCTACCTGCCCCCATAAGCTCCACCACCCCACAGCAGTGTGGTGATACAGGCTCCCAGGACACCATCACACAGGGCAAGCTGTGGCCTGTCCTCCTCCAAGATGAAATACCACAGCAACAGTGTCATTGCTTCTGGCTGGAATGGGCCCTTTGCTTGAACTATTAAGAAACAGGGAAAGGAAATAAAGACCAGATGAGCAACCACCCTCCTTTTCTCCACCTCAGCCTTCTTCCCTCCACCTTCCCCCCTGCTATGCTGTCTACAAGATGACATACAAAAACACCAATTGAGTCAGCCTGCTTTAAATTACAGCATTCTTTCTGAGCCTGGAAAAATACATGTTATGCACAGCCCAAAAATGAAACATGACTTCAGATGCTGGTACATAAACTACATAAATGTGAAGGGGACTTTTTTCTTGCTCTAGTATTCTTTCCTCGAGAAATATTGTGCCGGGCCATACATGAGCATATTTAATAGGAGAAAGTCTTAGAAACCCACCCGTTCTGCCCAGAGCAGCCATGTGTTTGTTCACCCACCTCAAGAGCCATCAAATCCCAGCTACCTGACTTGGTTCATGTGCATGACACTGCTTGAGTGCTCCTTGCTTGCTTGCTCCCGTGCAGGTAAAGGTGCCTGGGAGGAACTCCCAGATGGTTTTCTTCTGCAGTGGGCTTGTGTGTCCCCATGATCAAAGAGCAAGCTTTTAACAGCTTAACTGACATACATCAGAAAGTCTCAATGTTTAAAATATAGCCATGAGATTGCAGTGAAAGCTTAAAGGCATATACACCTATGCTTTGAGATGACCCAAAGGAAACCACCCTTTGCTGTGCAGTTTGTGATTAGCAATCTGCACCTCTAATCTCCTCCATCCTTCCATTCTCAGTGCTTCCTGTTCCTGAAGTTGTATTTGTATTTTCCACTGGGCTCCTTGACAGCTTTTTTTTTTTCCACTCTGTGCAAAGCTAACTTGAATCATCTAAAGAATCACTTGTCATTCCCCAAGAACAGCATCAGCAGCTGCCAGGCTTCATCAACCAGTCTGTAAGATCCATAGTTCATGTTTGTTGTGTTACAAGAACTTGGAACATTTTACTGAAATTCTCATGAAAACAAAGGAAACAAATTGGTTCCTTCTGTAATGTCTTTCTTAATCACATGCAGAAATACTAAGTACCTTGCAGGTCTAGAAATATGTAGTACCTTGTAGGTCACATTAAAGGTGAGGAAGTATGGAGTGCAACCATTAAGCACAGAGCGAGAATATTAATAGGTATGTGAAGAGTAAGAGGAGAACGTAGGCAGTGTTGGGTGAAGAGCACTTCTCACATCAGAGCTCTTGCTAGAATGAAGGGAGGAAAGTGGCAACTAGGAGATGGCTGTTACACAACAAAAAGAAGTAAAATTTATAGCCTTTTCAACTGTTCAGATTCTGCCTTCTGTTCATTAACTGACTCTGTCTTTTCATAACTAATTATTTTGTTGTTCTATTCAGCCATAAAATAAGCCGGGAGGACATTTATCTGAAATTTCCTGGGAAATAAAAAGGTCATAGGTTGACTTAGGCCATGGATGTTGTGTGAGTTTTTGAGAAAAAACTTCTCTTCTGTGCTGAAATAGGAACCTCCTATCTGACTCACCCGGCTGCCTGTACCATAAATCTTTTGAACACCTGTGTTTTAGGCCCACTCTGTATGACATAGTCATTGCTGTTAAACATTTTGAATGGAAACTGTTTTGACCAGAATATAGTCAGAAAACTGAAACAAAGTGAGAACTGTCTAAACAAGTGAGCTACAATAACCATTTCCTTTTATGCAAGTAGATGGCATTTCTATTCCATTTTTTTATTACTGCTTTGCCTAGTCCTTCTTTAAAAAGCAAAATCAATCAACCATTTGCAATCTTCATAATATGTTTGTCCAGCAGTGCCAATGGCATTTCCTATATTTAAGAATTTATTGTCAAAGACATTCACACGCAGCATTTCCTTATCATGGATACCTAAATTCTCACTTCCTGAAACTCAACACTTCCTTGCCTGTGTACACAGCAGAAGCTGTCACCATAGGACACATTTCACCATAATCTCACATTGGACAGCTTGGAGCATATGATGTTGGCAGTATCCCAGACCTGTTGCTAGCAGTTGAACCAAAATAGGAGAGGGGCCAACATGGACTGGCACATGAACACGCCTTACAGAGTAGATCTTTCTACCCAAAGAAAGAATTTTTCTCAAGCAAAAAAAAATACCAGACCCCACTACCAAGCTAGGTATCTCTTACTAGTGAATAACATTGCACCAGATTGCACATGGGAAGGACAGCTGTTCAGCTACTCTACATGACCAGGAACAGCTTTTTGCCAAGGTTCTAGCTCTATTTTAGAAATTCATTACCCTGTTGAAAATATCCGATCCCACTTTCGTACTTTTGTAGCAGATAGTTTCAATACCCACAGGCCACTGAAGTGAAAAGATCATTATTCAACAACAGAAAGGAAGAATACATGTTCTAATTGAAATCTCATGGGAGCAGAGGATCCACCAAAGGGCTGTAGGGCACAGAAGGCATGGCAAGGCTTTGTGCTGTGTTCGGTTCTTGCCATGGGAACACATTTGTGACTAAGGCCATCTTCAGAGTTACTTAAGTCCAAGGCAGTCTACTTGACACAGTGAACAGCCCACAGGAAAATATCTTTACTAGATGCTGTCTCACTCTTGTTTGCTCAAGGCTAAGAAACTTAATTTTTAAAAAGGTATTGTGCAAGAAGCATCTGGTGCACAATGCTTGTCATGGTGTTTGCTACAGAAGATGATTGGAGAGGTGGGATGAAGATTTGGGGAAGGGAGCTGCGGGGTTCTTTATCCCTTTTTCTACTCTTTCCCCTTTTCTGTATCATTCTGATACTCTTTCCATTGACAGATGCTAGTCTATGGATAGTTTCATGCCTGCTCTGCTTCCAGGGATGTAGTACAAGTGAATTTGCCTTGACCTTGGAGGGGAAGAATTTTTTAACCATTGAGAAAATCTTCTCAGGAGTCCTTGATTTTGTTTTTCATACTAAGCTACTCCCCTGCTATATGGGATTATTTCAGCCACGTTACTGATTTAAGAAAAAAAATAAAAATCAATGTGGAATGATAAAATAGAACATGAACAGAAACAAGTCAGAAACACCTCATGTATAATAAGGTCACTGAGTGTTATTTTTCCAAATCAAGGAGTATTGTTTAAGGTTGTGCTGTTCTGGTAAGCCATGGATTCAGACCCTTGTGAGGAGATTGGCACAACAGCAAAACTCTTCTAGCCTCTTGATTTATTTTTTTTCAGTCTTTCCAAGGGCCAGTTAATTTTATCCGCTCTGCATTTTGGGGGAATGTGCAGTTCAGTGTGTGTCTGGTGAGAGGCTCATTATCCTTCTCAGGCTCAAAACAAACCCTCAATTTTGAAAAAGCAACAAAAGATGTGGCTGGTCCTGGTTTCCGGTGGTCCTGGCACGACGGGCTCGCGGCCCCAGCGCAGCTGGCTCTTTGTGTGCTCGGGCACAACGAGGAGGGCTCGGGAGGAAGCTGGCACAGGTGTGCCACGGGGCCGAGGACTTGGCTGGGGACACTGCCCTGGCTGTGCGTGCACATCTCCCTACACACAGGTCTTGTGTTCTGTCTTGGCCACGGCCTTCAAGGGCCTCCTTGTCGTGGCACAAACAACGGCGCCGCGCAGCCTCCCTCGTGCGCTGCATCCTGGCCCGAGCTGCCCGGAATAATCCCCTTTCTCAGCCCTAATACCACAGCAGAAATGTCATCCTCATTCTGCAGCGCTGGCATTTGTCAACTTGGTTGGTACAAAGACGGCATTCATTGAGCAGGAGACAGGCACAGTGCCCCAGGAAAAGTCCTTCGAGGGGACAGAAAATGGTCTTCTGTCAAACTTTGAACTCTACAGGAGCTGCTGTTTGTCTTCAGGTCTGGGAGAACTGGAGAAAGGGTGTCTTGTGTTGACCACGTCCTTCAGCTGGGGCTGTGGGGCAAGTTCAGGTTTAGTTTTTAGGACAGCTGACTAGCAACAAATGGCCTTTCTTCTGGGCGAGTGCCATCTTTAGCAATTGTACAGTCTACTCTGTTCAGCTCTGTTCACTCTTGGATAAAACTAAACCCACAAGAAATGGATTTTTATCTTCACACCTACTTTACACATAGATGCAGCTATTCTAATAGTGTATACTTTTATTTCCTGTGCAACACTTAGAAATAAAAGGTTCTTGCCAGTCCTAGGGGACAGCTTGAGCTCTCCAAAAGGTACCAGTGAGAGGCAGCAATATGAAGGAGGGAAAGCCTTTCTTGGACACCCTAGTAAGCCCTGATGTATGCTGAGGGACAGTAGACATTTCCACTGGTGACAAATACAATCAACAATATCTGACAGAAGAGATAGAGCCCTTTAGACAGTTTGCTCAATGAGACAGCAGACTCCTCACCAACAGCATTGGTTCCTCTTGCCCTTGCTGTTGAGTTAAAGTAGATGGCTCAGGACAGCATGATGTAACCTAGACTATTCCACTTTATTGAAAAGAGATCCACTGGTTTTGTAAATATTGTATTACCCACTATCTGAACATAAGCCCTGAGTTCACTTAAAACTCTCTGTACTGAGGACGATGTACAGAGGTGATTAACCCTGGGGTATTTGTGTTATGAAGACAGCTGCAATGCAGGTTTTGGAAGGCTTGATTTCAGGCAATCTTATTTTTCTATTTTAAATTGTCCTCTAATGAGACTTAATACATTACTCACTAAAGAAGTTGCTGTGTTTTAGTAAAAAGTTAAACTAATTTTGTAGGCCATTAAAAACATGCCCTGGGCTACTTCCCACTTGTTCCCATTACAGAGCACTCTAAAATTATACAGTATATGTGCTGGTATGGAAATGCACCTTTGGGGTGGAGACCAGAACCAGCCCATGCTTTGCATTTTGCTAACTCTTCACAGTAATAAATCATCTGTGTGAAATTTCTGGGGTACACTCAGAAGGTCTTCAGGAAGGGAAGCCACCAAATAGCTTCCAATATGTGAAGTATTGAAAAAGACAATGTAGTTTGAATAAGTTTTGAGAAACTGAAACAATTTCATCCTAAGACATAATTACTCTAAATGTGGGGTTAATAACAGCAGCAACTAGAAATGGATACAGAAAGAGAAGTATTTTCATAGGCATTTAACTTCCATGGGTAAACAGAAACAAAAGAGTACGTGCGTATTTTTAGCAGGAGGCATACAATTCCCTCAGCAAATACAGGTAATTTTCCTTATAATGGTGAACGTTACAGGTCATTTTGATATGTTATTGTTAGAGGGCTCATCTGTACCACTCCATACTAAACACTGAGAGCTAATGGAAACTGACAGAGAAGACTGGGACAGTAGGATAGTGCCTCAGGTGACCCCTTCCTAAATGCTGGAGCAGCTAAGCCAGCTTGGAGGAGGAATTGTGTTCTAAGGCATCCCAATTCCTCCTTGAAAAATAAAAGGAAGAAATACATGTCAAGCATGTCACTGTTAATCTATTCTGGTGGTTGTGGGGGGTGCTTAGGTTGTTGGACTGGGCTGTGGGCAGCACGTTCTGTGCTGCCAGGATGCAGTCAGGGAAATATGTGCAAGAAATCATTTTACAGACAGCCCACTACCCACTTCTTTTTAAGGATGTGGTTCTACACATGAAATTGGGATATAAACAGGAAAGGTCTCCTTATTCTTCTTATCTGAATAAGCAGTATAAAAGGTATTTCTATAAATTATCTGTGGATAAGTGCCTTATGTCTAAATCATCTCTTAGGACTTGAGTTTAAACAGCATGAACTAAAGTCACGTCTTTAACATCAGCCAAAGGAGTATTTAAAAATCCCTTGCCTTGCCTGTCCTTTATTCCCCACCACGTATAAAAAGTGAGCAGAGATATTTCTGCTTAGAAATATGTCAAGAATGGGTAAAGAGAACTCTTCAGAGTGTGTGGACAGATAATTAAAGTACTGTAAACAAAATCTGTAATAAACATAATCTGGAGTGAACAGACAGTGAACTAAAATAGAAACATATCAGTGTGCTATGAAGGAGAGAGATGTAAGAAAACAGTGTAGAATTATGCATTCACTGCAATTTGTAGTGTAGCAAGGAAGTATATTGTTAATACCAAATAAACTTGCAGACACAGATGTGCTCAGCAGTCAGAAATTCGTATCTGTGCTACCTCAGCAGCTTCTCCAACACTCTACATTGTTTCCTGCTCTTTCACTAATATTTTTCAGTGGGCAATATTCTTAAAATATTACGTATCAAAATAGTCATCCTTTCTAGAAGGGGGGGAGCCACAGTGTTTTAAAGTTACAATAGTAGTTGTGATGTCTATGTGTTTAGTTTCAATTCTCTGCTTTTTGTTGATTTGTGAAATGGCAAAAAATTCATTGTGTTGTATCATGTGATATTATTAGTAAACTTAAACATATTAATACTTCTGAAAAAACTTTAAGAACAGCCTACAAAATTTATTTCATTTGTCATCACTGATCACAGTGTTATTCAATTTAGGTTCAAGATCTACTAGCTGGTTCAGAATATCAGGCTTTTCCTCAGGCTTTAGCAAATTATTCAACACAGTTCTATTTTATGTAAAACTTATAAAGCTTAAAACTTGAAGCTGTTTCTTGTAGGTAGGGTTAGGTAGGGAAATACAAAAGAACTTACCTGAACTTTTTATTTTAAAAAATTGAGTCTCTAAATTGGGATTGCCTCCCAACTAATTTCTCTCTATGACATCTTGCAGTTTGTGCCAGCTAAATGATCTGTTGTGAGTAAATTTGTCAAACCAGAAGTGTTAAAAAAAGCTCTTGATATCAAAAAACTGTAACCACACAGGGACTACCTTTCAGTTCTCTTATGAGACTGCTGTTTCATTGCTTCACATAGAGGAAATGAAGGTCAGCTGATGTGAACCTCACAGGTGGGCCGGAGACTGAGCACGTTGCTCCCCATCAATGTGAGAAATGTTTTAGAAATTCATGGTTTGACTTGGGAAAAGGGCAGCAGTGAATAACCAGCTTGGAGTGGTACTTGGAAGAAGGTTGTGATGACAGTATATTTTTGAAGGAACTGTGAAACAAATAAATGCTCCAAATAAAAAGGAGATATGCACAACAAATTCCAGGGCAGAACAAACAGCTGCAAAAATCTTTTTTGCCTTTGAACTCTGCTTTGAAACTGAACTGCTTTGTTTCACAGTGCCTGCAAACAACTGAAGCATTTCCAATGTCAGTATTCATACCTGTTAGTAGAAAAGTTGCAGCTATCTGCAGCCATTTCGGGGTGTAGGTGGATCTGCATTTAACAGCACTTTTTTAACCAAGGAGGAGAGCTATTTCAAATTATCAGTTCAGGTTTTACAAGTGTGATCTCTGCAGGCTGCACAGGCACTGCCAGTGGGCAGCACTGCTCTGCAGGCAGAAGGGCTCACCAGGGCTGGCTTGGTGCATAAGGGTAGCGTGGAGGACACAAGGTTGGGGTGCTGCTTTTAGGTGTCCATACACATCTGTCACTGGGGTAACCAGCAGGTATCTCTCTGCCTAGGCTGCAGCCCTAACATGTCCCTGGATATCACCCTGGGGAGCAGAGAGAGGCCCTGCTTGCTGGGTGCTCCTGTCCTCCAGCCAGGCAGGAGCACATGCTGCTGGTGACACATCTGCAGCTTCTGCTCAGCTGACTGCTGTGGGCCGTGGCAATCCTCAGGTGATCTCATAAAAGCTGGGTGGTCTGCCCTGGCTAACACAATCGTAGCTTTGCAGTTTTTTGCTTAGGATGTTGCTTTGGAAAACATTCTCACTTTCCAGTATTCACTGGAAGCTGTTTTGGGACTCTGTTCAAGCATACATTTAACACTGCATATGGAGAGCTATGCTCAAAATGTAAGGCAGGGCTGCTACAGCAAAGTCAGCTTTGTAAACTTGCAGAAGAAATTGCTTTCAACCACAACTTAGCAATAGTCTGCTGAACTGTGTGGGGCCAATTTAGGATTTACATTTCCCTCTTTCAAACAATTCAGCTAAAAGTAGATAATACTACAAGTTTTTAACCAAAAGAAAACAGGTCATGCCTCTTCTGTTAACCAGCATTATGGATGAACAAAGAACAGAAGTAGAATTACACATGAAGCTCCTGCTTGGCACTGAGTTTTTCAAACTACATTTCTAAACTTCTCCCTAGAAAAGAAGGGATGAAGATTGCCTGGATTTGATCCTGCAGTGCCTCTGTTGTGCACAGAAACAGCTGCTTGCTCCTGGCAGGGGGAAGGGGACAGTGTGGGGCTTCCAACAGCTGGGAGCAGGTTGTTTTAGTATTTGTACTAGTAAATAGGAAGGACAAAAGGAAAAAGCTGAATCTTGCCAGTAAAAGGGCATATAAATAATGGAGAACTTTTTTTCTGTCCAAGAGACTATTCACAAACCTGTTTGTTGTAATAAATAAAAGTCTTAGAGCACTGAGTTTTGCACTAATTTGAATATGGTAATTCTCTTCAGACCATTCTGATAGAGACTAATGGTCCCACAAGCAAAGGATATTTTCATTCCCTTAGATGGAGAGAGCCAAACAGCCCCTTAGACTGAAAACAAGGTAGAGTTTGCAGAAGAAAGGAAGAACCCAAAGCATACTGATGTCCTATGACTGGCTTGAAATTCCTGAACTAATGGTGTACTACTGTAGAAAGATTTAGAGTAGGAGGAAATGTCCTGTGATCATTTTGGCCAGTGTGAAGATGAACTTCCCTTTGCAGCATCTATACTGTCTGCACATTTGCTTTCCCTAAGGCAAGTGCTCAGTCATGTAAACAGGTATTTGAAAACAAACAAGCCCAGGTGTTAGCTGAGCCAGAGTTACCAGGTGGCACTGTCTAAACCAAGACCCAAAATCCCACTATGTTGTGGTACCTGACTACAGAAGCAGCAAACTGAATGCAATTTCCTCCCATATTAGATATAATGTGTTTCTTTGGCCCCTTCCTAATAGGAATTTCAGTGTGAAGCATCAGATTTTGAAAGGAATACTCTGAAAACTTGTGTTGTATACCTGATGTCACAAAACAGACATAAAATGTACATTTGTTATAGATGGTTGGAAATTTGGCCAGTTAAATGGAAGTAAAAAAGTTTGTGTATTACATCTGACTAATGGTGATGTGACACATGCTGCCTAGTGCTGCAGGCAGGTATGACTTCTGTGCCCCATTTCCCCTCAGCAGAAATGGTCTGAGCAATACAATCAGCTCTTCCAGCCTTCCCTACATGCACAACCTTCCTGATGATCAGCTGCCTGAAGTCAGTTCTCTTTCAGAACACAGGAGACTAAATGAGGTGAAATGACTATCACAGAGTCTGAATTCACTAGTAGTTAATCAACAGAGTTCTGTATTTTCATGTTTTTTTTTCTTTTCAGCTGTAACTTTCATGCTTTTCTGTATTATTTTCTTCTTTTCTTCTCTATTTCTCTTATGATCAGTGTTCTTAATATTTAAAAACTTCAACAGTGGACGAATAACAGGATGTGTAAAATTTCCTCCAAGTCATTCATCTCTGTAGAAAAGCAGTACTCTTGTCATCTACAAATGAAGCTTTCTTTCCAGTTACACCTCTCCCTCCTCAGCACTCTTCTCCACCCCAACTACTTGCTCTTTTTAGTCACATTATGATAAACAGACTCATCTCTGTGGAGCTCAGTGGTTAGTAATAACTCAGCCCCATGAGGCAGAAATATAACTTTATAGTCTGTGATCTGTCAGAAGTGGTGATATGTAGGAAAGTACTGTAAGGAGTTGCAGGAAATGCGGCTTATGGACCAATTTATTAAAATCTATTGTAGAAACAGATGCACAAGCGGTAACAATTAATGAAAAAAGTCACAGAAATTTGACTGTATACAACTGGCAAATTATTTTTAAACATAAAGTTGCACTAGTAAATTGTTTTCAATTAATGATGTACCAGTTCCATTTAAAAATGAGCAGGATATCACAGCAGAGTGTAGAAACTGCAAGAGATGGAACAATTATTGCACACTGGCTTCAGTTTTTCTGTATTTCAAACCAAAAAATGAGCACAGATTATGTTTTTTGTTTTAATTCTAACAAATTTTTTGGGAACTTGAAAATTTGACTTTTTATTTCTTGTACAACATCAGAATTGCAGGTGCTTTCCCACACTTGACTGGAAATGCAAGTGCTCTTGACCAGTGGAAAAAGAGGTCCCTTTAAGTAGGGAGCAACCACAGACAAACATTAACTCATTTTAAACATGCTACTTAATACACTGAAAGAGATTACAAGAGCTGAAGTGCTCTGTATGTTGTGCTAATTCAAAACTGGCAGTAAGATATGCATCCTTTAGATTCACAGAAAGATGCCATAAAGTTTATTATTCCTGTATAATCAGCTTTAAGACCAAAGCACTTCCTGTAGTACATCTCCCCCTCTCCTTTAGTGCAGTGAAAATCTTGGTCTAAACATGACTTCTAGATTTTAAATATATTGTAAACATATATATTTCAGCACACGTTTACTTGAACATAAGCCTAAAATGTGCACACCATGTACTTGGGGGGGGCTTGTGGGAACCCTCTGTTCCTGAGTTGCCCTTGTTCCTGAAGATAAAGGAAACTTTGCATTGAAAAGGTTTTTGCCCTTAGTGACAAGTGCTTGTGGAATTCTTGGTGATGCTAATAGGTGGGTGCCCTCAGATAATATGGCTCAGTTCATTAAACACCTCACAGATGAGGGTTTTGTGGACCAAATAATCAAAGATGTTTAGAATATCCCATGACCTCGGTGCAAATGTCTGTAGGATCACAGCATGTGATTCAGCCTGTACTTCTGTTTTGTGGAAAGCTACAGAACACAAGCTGACTCCTGAATTGCTGCAGATACATGGTGCACTAATACTTGAATGCCTTTAGCTTCCTAAGAGGTGTAGACGTCATAGTCAGGTACACAGGATTGTGCTCGAGCAGTGAAGCAGCCTCAACAAAGAGTGGATAACTGCAGAATTTTGGAGAGACAGAAAAAACATTCCTTGAGAATTAGGGGGAGTAATACCACAATAGCTGTAAAAGAGTGACTAAATTTGATAAATTTTCAGATTGCACTAGTCCTAAAACATTTCCAAAAGCTCTGTCCTCTGGCTGCTAGTGTCAGCTCTTGTTTTTGTTCACCTTCAAGCAGCTGTTTTTCATCCCTGAATTTAATTTGCCCCATTGAACACTAGCTCACTACATAGGAGTGATAGAGTTGCAGGCAGTGAAACCCAGCTTGTGCTGTGTGTCACACATAGACGTATTGCTGGCATATAAACACAACTTTCCTACCTAGTAAATGCAAGCACACAAATTCTGTAAGAGACCAGAGGGAAACTGATTCTTGTGGAATGTCACAAAACTGAGCTGGGGAAGGGGAACAAATACTGGAAGAGCTGTTCTTGTTGAAAAAGATGGAAACCATCTTAACACATCACTCTGGCTGTCCATCACCTCCTCCTGGTGGAACAGCTATATCTCATAGACACTTGTGTCAGATGCTAAAGAGGTGCAGGATGAAGAGAATGGATGTGTTCTCTCCTCATTACTGGAACAAGGTCATCCATCAGTGCCATTATAGTGGTTTCATTTGTGTCCTGGCTTGCACCCAAGTTGTATTGCTGCAGTTAGTTAAGGTAGGCTCCCTTAGCTCTTGTATGACATTATTTCTTGCTACAGGCAGAGCCTTCCTTAAAGAACTGTATCTGTACTTCTGTGAATATCTGTCAGCCAGACAAGGAACTGTCCAAGATGCTCACATAGGGAAGTAGTAAATTGATTTGAACTTTTGCCATACATTTAACCAACTCCTTCATAAATATTACACGATTAAGCATGTACTATGCTAAGTTTAAGTTGTTACTGCATAGTCTTAACTTTCCCCTTCCCACTACCACTTCTGCCCTTTCAGTATCATGGTAATCAATTCTGCAGACATTTGGGATCAAAAAGTACTGGCAGAAAAAAGAAAAAAAGCTTCCCTAGTATTACTGCTGAGCTATAGGCTGGACCTGGGATTAAAAAAAAAAAAAAAGGTTAATACTACTGGCTACAAAACGGCTAAATTCTTGGATCCTGCAGTAGAAATTCCTTCAGCAAATCCATTTAATGATTCATCTTCATCTCTTTTAAAAGAAATAAAAATTTAAAGTGTACAATAAATATAAAAATGTGTAAAATATATATTGCACTTTATGGAAAGGAGAGGAACAAGATTCCACCAATTCCAGGCATCCATCTCATTAGTTTCAGGCTCAGCAGCATATCTTTAACAAGCTTGCAGGTAAGGTTTTAAAATATTCTTTGCTTATTCAGCCTATCCAAGCTATCTCCTAGTTTGTCTGCCTTTTGAGTTTAAGATTGTCAGCTTGTTGGTGTCTGGGTCTCACACCAGATAGATATGTATTATTACTCTGTTTCATGTTGTTTGTGGGAGTTGGGTTGTGTTTTGATATGAGGCCTTCACAGTGAAAAAGTTTTACATATAAATCCAGAGAGGCTGAATCTCTCCACTGCTTGCTCCAAATGGCAATAAACTGGCAGGGTCTGAAGTTTCTACGGATTTCTGTAACCTCAATGAAAATTAGGCAGTACAGTTCCACACAGCACCTTAGAAATTAGTAAGGTGTGTAGTGCTTAGTGTATAACCAGGATGTCAGGACTTGACTGGTGAAGCCCTAGAAAAGCCCTCCTGTATCCAGAGACAAGGCCAGCTTCACCAAGCAGCCAGCAGAGAAAGGCTGGACCCAGTCAGTGCAACAGCCCTGCCACTCTGGGATACAGACCTGATGGAAATAGCTGCACTGTGAATCTGGTTACTCTGCACAAGGCTCCTGACTCCACTGGTGCTAACTCCCTAACCTTTACAAACCAACAGAGCTGCCTTTGCACAGCAGATAAGCAGCCACCTGTTTGTGGCCAGAGGTGCTGAAGCTGAGTGCCAGAATACAGGCAAAGCCACGCGGCTGAGTGGGCTTCCAGCTCTGAGGATCCAACGGCATGGCACATCCTTGTTGTTTTCCTTTCTTTCAGGCATAGCACTGCATGTGTACCTATCTTTCTCCCAGAAATCAAACTGTCAGTCCAGGGGCATGTATGATTGATTATTATTATAACCACATAATCATAATTATACATGAAATGCCAGCTGCTTCTCCTAAATGTGTTCTAGGGATGTTCAGCAACTTTAAAGGTGACTTAAACATCAAGTCCTAAATCTCTTGCGCAAGTCCATTCCATTCAACATCCCCCTTCACTGAAGAAAGTTAATTAAAGTAAACCACACTTATAAGTTGATGCTTCTGAATACAGTATAGAAGTCTTGGCTTGTGTGTGGTCAGTAACACTGCACTCTTTCCCACAGTTCAAAGATTGTTTTTTGAAACAAAAGGCTGGGAAGAACAAGAACTCATCAGCCTCTGCTTTGTGACCACCAGATTTAATGCTGGAGCAAGTATGGCTAATCCAGAGCAAAGTTTATTTCACAGCACTAGGAGGGGGTGGCCCCCTCAACAGCCTTTGGCTTTGAGATGACTTTAGCTCTTTGCAACTGCCAATACAGCACCTGCACTAGGAACAAGTTTTAAAAAGTAGGTCACAACCGCACATGCAATTACTGATTGCACAAAACAGTCAGGCTATAAAAGTGTCCTGGTGTATCTGCTTTAAGTCCTGGCATGCAATGTCAGGAAACCCAGAAAACACAGGACCACCTGTGGAGTCCTCACTGCAGTATGATCCTGTTAAGTTAATACTCTCGAGCCTCTCTGCTGACTAATACAGGCAAACATTACAGCCAGCCAGGATTTTAATAAGCGGGACACTTCTACCTAGGGTACGTGCCAACCCTAAGCTTGCTGCAGAAAGCAAGCACAAAAGTAAGCAAGAGGTTAAAAAAGAAAACGTCTGGCTTTTTCAACAGCTGGGTTCCATTGTGAAAGGGTCATATGGTGCCAAGGAAAACAGAAAATAGGAAGGCACACAGATTTGTTAGTTTGAAGTAATTGACCACATGGTGTCCAATGGTTTGTGTTCTCATGTTCTCTGGAGTGAAGTCCCATGGGAGCTGAGGCAGGGGTTCCAGTTCCTAGCACTCTATTGTTTACCCTGATGGTTTCCAGATGCTGGAGACAGGGACAGTGAAATCTTTGGGATGCTGCCAAAGAATGAAAAAGACTAAAGAAAACACTGAGGGTATTTTTTAAATTTTATTTTTAAAGAAACAGTACTCCATGAAAAGACTACCTTCTTTTACAGTTCTTTGCTCCCTCAAATACACATGCCCACACTGCTTTTTCTGCCCCTTCTCCTCCACTCTATTTTTCCTTTTTATTTTTTTCCCATTTAAACAGCTCTGTAACTAACCAAGGGAAAGCAATGTAGGGTTTTGTCCTTTTTTTCCCCTTGGCATCCATAGCTCATTTAGCTGTTACACAGTGGATGTGCAAAAATGGTCAGAAAACCCCAGCAAAAACTTCACAGCAGGCGTATCACCAAGAGAGTGTCAGCAGTGATGGGAAAGCCTCAGAAGGCTGTGAGTTCAAGTTTGCTTTGGCATATCTGGAAGAAGCTTGCAGAATTCTACAAAGTGTTTTCAAACATCTGAACCATGGAAATCAGGGAAGGGGAGCAAGTATGGGAGAGCAGTAGACATTTTCACCAGCAAAGCCAGAAAGCAGAGAAGAGCAAGGGAATACAAAATAAGGGAAAAAAGTCCCAAACCCCTCCTAGTAATTAATTCTTCCAAAGGGATGAGGTCCAAGAACAGGGCTTCAGTGTTTGGAGGCCTATATTTTAGTGGAGTTTGGCTGCCAGCACTCTGAGTTAGAGCAAGTTTCTACACTGCACCTACATGTATGTATGTACCTGGGGTTAGGCAGAGACTCTGGAAATGTACAAAAGAGTTCCTGTTGTTGCCATCAAAAGGTGGTAGATGAGACAGTTCTCCTGTTCACACATGAGAAATATCAGGCTGTGCCTTGCTTTTTCTTTTATTGACAGATATCTGCTATGGTAATTTCTTTGCTACAGTCTTCACGTCTCCTGAGAGGGGCGAATGGGTGTTTTGCAGACAAAAATCCTCCTCTAAAGTAGTCTTGGTGGAGTTTAATTTGCTACAATAAAACTTTAGCAAAATCTGCTATTCAAGAAGAAGCAAACAACAAGCTTGATTCTAGATTCACTACAAAGTGTACAATCTACTCATATCATAGTTCAAAATTCATATATACTCGAACCTTAGGTACCCTGCTGGCCAAATTTCAGACCCTCTGATACGGCCTTCTTCTGCTTATTCATTGTCTTTGAAGGAGACTCTTAGCAAACCCAGCGATGCTGAAACCTGATGTTCTAAGGAATGATTCAAGGGCACAAGTGCCTTTGCTTTTTTCTCCTTCCTGTCTCCTGGACAGGCTCAAAGAGCCCTCATGTCTCTTCCCTTTATGATTTAGTAATCTGTGTGTAAGACTGATAAAAATGCACCATTCAGACAGAAGCATTGTTTTGTTTCTACTGTACATTTCAAAGATTTTAAATGCTAAATTACTCCTATTTTTCTTACTGTATGAACATGAACACAGAAGAGCTGAATTTAGACAGCCCTGAAATTAAAAATAGCTTAAGAAAGACTTCTCATCAGATGCTGTAAACAGGACTTTCAGCATGAGTCTGTACTTCAGAAAGTGAGTGCAGGGTGTGTTTGTATATTGACCTGTTCATGCCCAGACATTCTGTGTGTTGGACAAATGAAGGACAGTGCTGACACGCAGCTCAATGCACACACCTGGTATATCCAGTCAGAAACAAAATGAGGCACATGACGTTTAAGTTTATGTATCTGTTTGATGACATGCTAAAAATATTAACACATAATTAATATTAATGTTAATACGTGTTATTTTGACACAAATGTGTGCTGTTTTCCAACTCCAAAACCAGATCAGACCATGCTCAATGCTAAAACAATGCAACATTTTTATCACCCTTTAAGTGATGAAGCACAGACTCAACCTTAATTTTTTTACCTTTTTAAAAAACTAAAATCTAATCTGTGATTGAAAATAAACAATTCCCTGTGATATTCTAATTCACCTCTTTCCTTCTTCCCAAATAATATGTAGTAAACAAATTGCAAGCCTATTTCCCTCTCTGCAAACTGAAAAGAATTTCTAAGGTTGTTACTACCTAGTACTTGAATCATATCTTGAATGGTGCCTGACATCAGCAGTCAGGTGGTTCTATGTCAAGATTTGGTTTTATTGTATAGCATGCCCAATACTTTTTTTTTTTTTTGCAAATGAATATCTAATAGTAGCTATGGTAACTGTTGCTGTCTCTGATGTTGGGCCCTTTTTATTTTAATTGCAACTAAAGGTGGTTATTTCCTTCACCAAGCACTGCCATTTCATATAGGCATGTGCATGCCAGAATGGCTATTCTGGGCCAGACAAAGTGCTAGCCCAGTCCTTGGTAGGCCCAGCCATGGATGTCACAGGAGACTAGAAAACCAAGCTAAGCATAAAACAGTTTTACCCCAGTAAGCTTCCCCAAACCTCACCAATTTTCAACTGAGGGATGCTCTGAGCCAGTGGTGGTATCTTTACCCAAACTCTGTTCTGATCTTGCTGCTCAGAAGTATAATCCAAGAGTACTGTATCTGACAGAGCACAGCTGATTAAAGAATGAGTTAATAACCCTGTCATGAATGTGCTAACCAAGTGGCAGTGTTGGATCATAATTCACTTCCACTGAAGAAATCACAAGGGACTAAACATTCCATATTTCTTCTTTTTGAATGGAGATGATGAACAATGATACTGTCAAATGCTCCATGTTCCCCACACTTTGCTTCTAACTTGAAAGACACAGAATCAAAATTACTTACAGTCAGCATATGAAAGATATGTTTTCTTTCAGACTGGTACTTTTTGGAGGCTCAAATGGTATCAAGTAGATTAGCAAGAATGTTTTTATAAAAGGCACTGTTTCCCCTGTTGAAGTGTCTTGGTTCAAACCCCGTGCTTGTTTTGGACTTACCAAGACATGTTTTTCAGTTTAGTTCCTGAAAGACAAACTCCTGCAGACCAAAGCCATTACCCCACGCTCTTCCTGTGTGCTGATCTTACAAGGGCAGAGAGAAGACTGCAGACAAGGCTGACACTTTGCACTGGCTCCCCAGCACCTGTGCTCAGCAGGGACTGCATGGTCTCTGCAGGCCAGCAGAAGAGCTTTCCTCAGGGGCTGTCCAATGAAAAATTAAACCTCAACCAATTTTTGATCTTGTTATTATGATGTAAACAGATGAAATATGGGGTAAATACCATGAGATGGAAAATATAACTATTATTGCACTGTTTGTTCATTGCAGTATTACTTTTCTGGCAAGACTTTGTTTCCTGCAAGACACAGACTTAGAGTCCTGTAGAGAGTCTGCATCAATCCCTGAGTAGAAGTTGCCTCCTTAATGTTTTCTCTCAGCAGACTTGAAAAGAATAGGTGCAAAACTGAAATTAGTTCTTGGCATACATGGAAAGAATAAAGTGTATTGATGACAGAGGGTAAAGTGGACAGAGCATAAAAGAGCCTTTAATAGAGGATGTTTTTTTCCCACTTATTTTCATAAAACTAGATTTGGTGGAAATGAGCAGGGACTGAACCTTAGCTAGTAAGACATCAATATATGGATAAATGCTGCTTGGTGACTTTATAGTGGCTGTGAATCCAGCTCCTAGCAAACCTCTCCTAAAGTCTGTTAAAAAGATGAGTGTATAGAAGGATTTTTACTGCAATTTTGACTGGCTTTTAGGTACTCCCTGAAGGGTACGTTACCAATTTCCTAGTGCCTTCTGCTTTTCCAGGCACCTGAATGAGAGTTTCAAAGGCTTTGTAGAAATTAGTACACTCGGGCTGCAGGTCTGTGCCACAGCACTGTGAATATCTAACATGCTGTGTTAAAGCTTAGCAGTGAGATGGAAACCTTTCAATTCCATTGCACTTTCAACTGCTGCCAACCTGGCACTCCAGTGTGCAAGTTTTGAATCAAGCCTGGTGTACTTTTTTTCCAGGCAGATTTTTTTCCTTACTGTAAACTGGCAGTTCTATTTCCGAATAACACTTCATTTAGGGCAGAAAAGGTGGTTTGACAGAGCTCTAGGACAAGTCTTTGCTGACTTAAAAAGAATAAATAATTAGTTACTAACTAAATGTTTCCTGTATGTACATTCTTGATATCGGAGAGATGAACACAAATACTGGATGTTTATTTGCTTTTTTCTTACATCTGTTACTGAAATATCTGAAAGGTTTTAAATAATGAATATAAGAAAGGGCACCAAGTGCTTCATTTCACAAAGTATAGCTCATCAATCTGTTTTTCAGGTGTCCAACACAGTAAATTAGGGGCTTTTTTGGGGCTTCTGTGATTTTTCAGAAAGTTAGGAGTACCATACAGGGCAAACTCAATACCTAGCACCAGAAGTGAAGAGAGAATTTTGTTTTGTAATATTTTCTCGGTAATTATTCTAGTTGATTATTCAAACATTTAAGAGCTCAAACTCTTTATTTAATGCTCTGTATTGTCATTGGAGAGAGATCTCTGATCAAGAAAAGAAAATTTAAATACAATATGTGGATATATGTGATTCTGTGTTCGTTAGAGAGATGGAAAAAGAGAGAGAAACCTTCAGCATTTGTCTGGGACTCAGTGTGCTAATAACGTGCTGGCTGCAAGCAGCTGATTCTCTTCAAGTATGTCTGACCTAGCAGATGTCTTGAAGTTAGGGAGCTATGACCTCAAGCACTGGCTCATGGAGAGGTTGGCTCCCAAAGAGGAGCTCCCAATGAGGCAGTCAGAGAGAGAAAATAAGAAAGAAAAATTGTTTTATTTGTTGCATCCGGTTAACCGGTAACAAAACAAGCAGAAAAACATACACAATTATATCCTGAGTTTCAAGAGCTTCAGTTCCAAACTTTGTTTGACCTGGTTACTCTGGGCTGGCTTTAGAAAATGAAATGCTGTCTTTCCTCCTTAGACTTGAGGACTGTTTCCTGCCTGGGATTTATGGCTAGCGGTGGAGCTCAGAGCACTGCATAATGTTCAGTATCAGAGGAAGTGGAGTAGATTTAGCTGCGAACACAAAGTGAAAAGGGGATTATCAGCAGATTTCTGCTGCGCTTGTGTCTATCGTGTAGCAGGCGCCAAGGAGTTTTCTCCCTTCTTCTTCCGACTTGTTTATACTCAGTAAATTGCATATCTGGGGATTGTATGCTGTGGTCAAAATGTCATCAGTTAAAATCTGAATGGTTTTAAGCTGGTTATATTGCTCTAAAATATTCCACATTGATACTATCTTGTTCCTGTACAAAACATGGACATTGGCTATTTCTGCTGCAACTGTTTAATGTTCTGGGGGTTTTGCTGTTTTGGTTTGATTTAGATTTTTTTTCCTTAGCTTTGGGCCTAAATGTAGTGCTTTCTGCTACAGGCATTTTGAGCTTGCATTTTTTTGGTCAGAATGTGTTAACAGATTATGGTACAGGCAAAAACTACTGCTCATAATCCACAGGGAAATCAGATAGTAGAGCACTGAAAGACCCATGTGGTCTCAAATTTGGCTTAACCAATGGCAGCAGAAGTTGTGCTGAAGAAGTCACTGGGAACAAGACACAGCTACCAGTGGGATTAATGTAAATAGATGAGTTGTAACATTTTTTTCTTTTGGAATTGGTGTCTGATTTGAGAATTGAATTTGAAGTGCTAAAAGATTATGAGTTTTAAAATTTCTTTTAGTGGAAGCCTCACAACTGATGGACAACTTATGACAAGCAGTAATATTTTGCATTTGTTGTTATTGTGCTTTCCTTGAAGTACTACATGGGTATCACTTTGAATTCCCAGTTCTCCTGTGCACACTGAAATAAGCCTGCATGCCAGTGCCTTCCCTCCCAGGCACCCTGTTTTCACCCCCACAAAAAGCCTGATTATTTTTTTTTTAAATCACTGAGCATCCTTCCCAGGGCACCTTAAATCTGTATGCAGCAGGTCACTTTGCAATAATCACTGGGAAATTTTTGTCCCTGTACATTTTTAAGATGCTGGCTGCTGCCAGGAGGGACAATACTCAGCTGATGCACCACAGTTGCTTGGGCAGAGCCCCACAGAGGAGTTCAAGCCTTTTAGACCCTTCAGATAAGTTGTGCCTATGGTCTTGTTACATCTTGAGCACGTTGGTTGCCTCTTGCTTTCATTTTTTATATGTTCCATAGGAATAGGAAGCCACTATTGTTTCTCAGGTTGTATCACAAAACAAAAGCCAAACTTCTAGCAAGAAAATATTTACACAAAATGCTGAGTAGGCACAATTTTCTGGTTTTTTTTTTTTCCACAGTAAGCCTCTGCCTACTGTAGTTTTTTGATATAAAGCACAAAATATGGCTGTGTTAAGGGGAAAGAACTTTTCCAGATCTTGAACAAGACCTCTAGGGGAAGAGAGTTTACTTCCTAATGCTACCTAGGACATGTCACTGACCTTCTTATTCTTCACACTTCCCCACGGATTACTAGATACTCTTACCTTAAAAGGAATGTGACAAGGCAAAGTGAATAATTTTACACTCTTACTATAGCAATGTGGGTCAAACAGAATTAAAAGTGTAAGAGGAAAAATGGATCAAGTTTTATTACTGATGAAGAAAAGCTCTTTTTGAACTTAAGTACTGCAGAATATGGTAAAATATTTCAGAATGTAAAGGCTGTGTCTTTGATACTTGATACCTAAAGCTCTCGGCATGAGAACTGAGATCATAGAATCCCCAGATTTAGGTGTTTGCCTAAATATTCTGTCACAAGTCTAATCACCTAAGCAAGCAAGTCCCTAAATATATACTTAGCTTCAAAAGCACACAAAAATTATTCTGAAATCAGGTAAATTTTGCTGGATTGTGGTCTTATGATTCCAATAATAAACCTAATTTGAAGGAACCTCAACTTTACCTGGGTTTTCCTTAGAGAGGAAAAAAAAGTAGTCTTATTTCAACCCACTTTCATTCCTCTGTGTGAGTAATGTATGTGGGGAAAAGTTCAGCGCTTGTTCCTCTTCCTAACACTCAGACTATTTTAGAGCAGACAAAAAAAGAAAAGAACCATTGCTGAATGAGACTCTGTGTCTGTTGCTTAGCATGGCTCTCCTCTTGCTGTGGAAATACGTGTGAAAGCAAAAGAGACATCTGCACCAAAGAGCCCAGTAACCCAGAAATTTCCTGTCCCATTATTTCCTATGGAGAATGCAGGGATTTGGGAGCTCTCAAGACAAACATGCATCTATATTCTCATGTAAGACAACTATACAGCTGCCAGGATTGCAAGATGCCACAGAAATTTTTTTATTTTTTTTTTGTCCAGCCATGCTAGGAAGGGATAATCCTGTCTTTTATTTATAAATTAAAAACATATTTGAAAAAAAGAAATTAGGATATCTATTAAAGTCAGGTAGATGTAAACAAACATGTAATAAATAAACATATAAATGGCTAATTCCTAGGCGTTATGATTTTTTCATTGAAGCAAAGAATTTGTGGCAGTTTTTGCTGCAGTGCTTTATAATGCTTGCTCACACGCATCAGAAACACTACGAGAAAAGACTGGTGAGGGTGGGTGTTGTCTTTTTCTTTCTTCTGGTGACGATATAGGGTTACATAAAACTGGAAGAAAACAGTTGTCCGTCACTCGGGACAAAGATATTTTTCTGCTGAGTTAACTTCAGATGCAGTTAAAACCAGAGCTGTGATCAGACTGGGATGAATGGTCGTAGAAGACCTATGGAATTACTGATGCAACACAGACTTTCCTGGCAGCTGTGGAAGTTAGAGACTGTGTACCTATGGCTTTGTTCCCATCCGGTTTGAGAACTGGCAGACATCCCATTTTTGTCCTGCACAGCACCCTGATGCCAACTGTGGGTTGTCCTCTAGTGCAGCCGCTGCTTTTCCTTGGGAGCACTGCTCTCTGGAAAGAGTGGCTGTGCAAAAACCAACCAATTTACTTTTCTACTTTATCTTATTCCTTCAGCTGGGAAAAAATAACAGCAAGTACAGAAAGGCTGTACCAAGTGGCATTTACCCTTTTACTGGGAGCACTAGGACATTACTTTCTGGATTCTGACTAGAGGTAAAACCTTATATGCAAGGTTGGCCAGAAGAACTCTTAGAATGCACCTTGCTGGACTAGCCAAGGAAATACACTCCTCCTTTTCTCTTTTCATCTCTTCTTCCTCCCCCTGCTTCTCTTTCATTGTTATGGCAGAGGGGAAGGAAGAAAAGCGAAGGACAGGAATAAAAATCAAAGATCAAGGAGGTTGATATGATCAGACTAAGCAAGTGATTTTTCCCACTGTAATTAAAATCCATGAATTAAAAAATGTTGAAAGTGTAGGTGTGCAAACACTCCATCTGGCTGTACTGGTGTGAAGTGAGCTACTCTGCTGTGACCTGCTGCCAGTGTCTACCTGAGAACACTCTATCACTAGGACCAAATCAGTAACTAGCTCAGAGAAAGTGGTGGTATAAATAGCACCTTATTAATACCTTCTTCTTATCTTCATAGTTTGGTCCTTTCTTTTCTTGGCAATAGATCTGCACATATTTTTGTTAAAGAGTACATAGATTCTCTGATTGAACTGTACCCTCTTACAGAAGTCAAAATCAGTCATCTAGAATTTTTATGTGGAAAAAATAATAATCTTAGGTTCCACCCTTACAACTGGATTCATGCAGGATGACCTGTGGCACAGTTGGAAATTCCCAGAAGTTTAAGATCTTTATGCAAACAAGTATCTGACTGAAAATTCAAGACCTTGTATGTTTTCTCACTTACCTTATGACCAGAGCCGTACTCAAATGTCTTGCTATTTGAAAATGAGCATATTAAAAATTCAGTCATTTATCCTTAACAGAATATCTATTATTTTTTAAAATTAGAATTAAGAATCAGCCTTTCCTCATGCAAATGCTGAAACAATCACATATGTTCAGAAAGACAAAAATAGGATAAATAAATTTGCTGTATATTGGTTTAGGATCATTTGTATCAGTTGAAGTACAAGAATAAAGATTCCTTCTGCCATGTCTCCAAGAAGCAGGCATGAATCTGATAGAAACATCTGTGACTGGAAAATGTGCTATGCTCTGGCCAAGCTGTCACTACAGAGTAAAATATGGAGTAAGTGAAAGTACTGCCCAGAAAACGGAGTAGTAGTAAAGCTATACAGGTGTGAGAGAGAGGCTTCTCTTCTGCTCATTGATACCTCCTGGCAGGGTACGCCAGGGAAAGAGAGGAGAGGACAATAAATGCTCAGGGCTGAAAGGAAAGTAAGGAGGAAAGAGAAAGAAATCAAGTGGCAAGTAAGGGACTGCAAAAAGCACTGTAAAAAAAGACAAAATTGTTTTGTCAGCACTCAGGTTTTTTCCTTACATTTCTCACAACACATTGCTAACTCACCCTGCTATGTCAGCCAGCCAGCTGGCACCCTGTCCTGTGGTATGCTAGCTGACAAAATGAGGAGAGCAATGCATTTTAGGAATGGCTGAACCAAGCATGGTGTCTGTATGCAAAGCTGTAAGGTCACCTCCAAGAGCTCATTTAGTCTACAATCTGAACAAATGTAACTGATGTTCCTTCAGATGTATGACTGCTTGAGTTGTCCAGCACAGATTTCCCTCTAATCTGACAATATATTGCTGGCCAATTCATTCTGAGAGGGCTAAAATCCGCATTGGTTATTCTGCTTGTGTAGGTATGATCCTGCAAAGACTTTGCTGCCTGTTTAGATTTGGGCTGTGAGGAGGTCAAAAGGGTGATCTATGAAAATAAAGGCTGGTCAGCCTCTCCACAGAATTCCCCTGTCGTTACACAGTAAGAGAATGAGCACACAATAGAAGTGCAGAGTGGGTAAACTGGAAGTTCTCCTAGCTCTCTCACAGATTAAGATATTAAATTGAATTAGGAAATAACACACTGAAAGATTTAAAGGAAATACACATTATACAATGCATAATTCCAATCTTTGGCACTCACTGAGACTGGGAATCAAACTGCATTCAAAACCAGAATCAAGGAGTGAGAACGAGTTAGGCATGGTAAAAACTCATCTGCAATTAATAAAAAAACAGTATTCAGCAGGACATGTGGCAACTGAAACTCATAAAACAATGTGACAAAGATACACTGCAAAATTTCACATCCATTAGAAGATTTTAAAATTTTTCTTGAAGTATCTGTTTAGTCATTGCTCTTTCCTAAGTAGAGTGATCTCTCTTTTGAGGCTGTTTCTGTCAAATAGTCTGAGAAAAGGTGCTGGGTGCCTCCAGACTCTTAACAGTATTGGCAGAACTTAGCCATTGTTACTGTGATGGTGGAAGATGATGACCCCATGGAGAGGGCTGGAAATATGAATCAAGAGTACAAAGATTCCATGGGAGCATAGTAGCAGGCAAAGATGAGCTAGTGAAGGGCTTGGTGAAAACCAAGATGCTCACAGGAAGAAGACACTGACAATTATGCTAGTGTTGGGGGAGAGACAGAAGAGGATAGAACCAGAACAAGGGAGAGATCTGAACTTAAGTGGCATTGTGCTGCAGGCGTGCTGCTATTTTAGTCAATCTCCTGGAACTGCAGGGTTATTTACTGGAAATCTAGCCTGAAAATGCATTCTTTGTGTAATGCTCCAAGTAGGAAGCCACCCCAAGGGATGTGAATTACCAAATACTGTGACTTGATGGTGTAGAAGATAAACCCAAACAAACCATGATTCTCAAAGGCATATAGCTAAATATTTATTTCAGAGTCAATTGAAGAAGAAAGGATTTTCATCCAGCAAGAGCACACAGTATAACTGCAGGTCTAACTTGGCCCTGCTATCTGCTCATGCTCTATTCCCAGACAGGACAGATTCAATGTTCCTAGACTTGGGGTCTGCAGTGGGGTCAGTCCTGCCTGAGTCAGGTAAAAGAAAGGGCATTTTCCACAGCACTAAACAGTGCAACACCTATTCAACACACATTATGGAAATCATAACCTAAGTTTATTAAAAAATTATGCGGAACAGACAGAATTTATAATTTTCACTAGATTTACACAGATGTTTAATAATTAAAATACCATTTAATTCTTCAACTAGTCTCAAATTAAGGTTTCCTGGAATTCATCCAGTAGCTATGTGGCAAATTTGCCTTTCATGAATTTGAGAATTTCCACAAATCAGTCTCTTACTGACAAGCAAATTTTTGAACATTTGGATTTCTTCAGGGAAGTTTCGTGAACATTTATTCCTCTCACTGAATATTTTCATTCATGAATAACCACAAAGATGAAAATACAGTTATTTTGTGAGCATGTGGTCCTTCTGAATGAATAAATGTCTCCACATTTATCTTCATCTGTGGACACCTAGGTAACTGGTCTCTCCATTTTATTTTTTTTATACCTCACAGAAACTTCGTGTATTAGGTAACAGGCTGTGATAGCCTAACAGATGAATTAAAATTCTTTGCTATCAAAGGAACAGTAGTGCAAACTTCTATTTGTGTAACTTGCTATTTACACATCTAGAATTCTTGATCTAAAAGGGTGATCTTTTTGGCATAGCAGTTCAAAGATGAGCAGATTTTATGAATATAACCATGGAAATCTGTAACCAATTTTCTACACAAAAAATAAAAGGAGATACTAGGATCAGAGTCAGTTCCTCCACACCGGCTATGAGTTTTTGGTCAGAGGCTTAATGTGTTTAACTGGCTGCCAAGACAAGTCAGCTGTAAGTAGCAGTTACCAAGTTTGAATAATTGTTATTCTGAAGACAAGCTCTAGAAAGGTATGGCTGAGAGGATGGTGCATGGAAAAAAAATTTTTATTAGTGTTAGGAGTTTACAGAGACCCAAAGCTTTTAGAGAGGTCGATGTCATGATCTCCACTTTACAGATGAGAAACAAGTTGCTGCTTTTGCATATGTCGTCGTTATTAATGCAACCCTGAGACAGGACCATTTAGTGCATAAAGGATGTTTCTCTAAGTGTCCTAGGTTTGGGGCCTGATTCATTTGCCATGAAACAATCACTTCTGTCTTCCTGTTAGGACTGCTGCCATAGGGCCCCTGATGCTGCTGAATCATCCCCTCATGCTCATACACACTGGTAATATTTATTAAATGAAACACTTATGTCGACAATCACTGCTTGGCAGTGGGGAATACATGGCAGGAGATAGCTTTAGTATCAAAAGGGTTGTTACCCAGCAGGATACTTCACTGCTTGAAAACAGAAGTTTATGGCTGTTGAGCTGGCTGTTTACTGTTTACTGGAGGGGAAAAAAAAAGGATTACTGATAAAGGGGCAAATTGGTGTGTTAATATCCCACTCTACCCTACTTCTTCAAAGTTGTGCAGTTTGTTGCAATACTATCTAGAACTACAAGGTTCTGATATAAAAATCAGAAGCAGCAGCAAAACTACACGTACTGTTTTTGGTTACTAATAGGAATAGGGCAGTACTAGAAAATGAAGTATTGGTGAACACAAAGAATAAAACACAGATGTGGTGTGCCTGTAAACCAAAGGAACTGCAAGCTGAAAGCAAGGCAGGCTTTGTCAAAACCAGTGGGACTCGAGTGTCCAGTTTCCTAAGGTTTCTTTGAATTTTAGTGAAGAATAGAAAGTTTATTGCACTCACAGAGGACCTCTTGGAAGCTTTGTGGGGAATAAAGAGTGCTCAGGTGTCTAAAAACTAAGAGCTATGGGATTTGGACCAGGATCTGTTTTTCAGTCTTGTTGTCTAGGGAAAAAGAAAGGACCACAAACCACATCATTATCAATATTATAAAGGGCTGTAGGTGAAGTTTCCTCTGGAAGCTCTGCCCTGTGCCATTAACCAACATGACCTCCTGCTCAAAATTCCTTCTTTTCAAGAAGCCAAGAAGCAGAGACTGGAGAGAGAGAAAAGGCTATTTTAGCTACTTTAGGGCTTGGGTTTCTATGGGGGAATTGGACTTTACTAGAAAATAAATGCTTTGTTTGAAGGGGGAAAAAAATCCCCACAACTCTCTTGGAATATCACTCCTTGAACATGAAGCTTTTCTGTTCTTGTCATAATAAGCTTCAGTTTCTGTTCTGCAGTCCTTGAGTCACCAAGTGACCAGAGTTGAAGCTCTTCCACATACACTCACATACTCTCCTGCTCTGCTTTCCTCCTACTTTACTCCACTGGGATAAAGAGCTGCTATTTTGCTGGGAGGGAAGTATGTGAATGATTTTGCACAAGATTAATTCTGAACTTGCTTTACTGGAGGTGCATACTTTAAATATAAGCATTCTCTAATTATGAGTCCCAGCACTGCCTGGTTTTTTTTGCTTTTTATTTTTGCTTTTTTTTTTTTCCCCCCCAGCCTGCACTTGGAATTTATGGAGGGAATCTCTCTGGGTACTCTAATCCAGGCTCACTACTCAGAGCTTTGCTTAGGAAGCATTACAAATATTTAATAGCATCCTGGCATTATAAGCACATGTGAGAAAAAAACCCAACCAAACTAATCAAAAGATTCAGAGATGTCTTGTATAAATAACTAGGAGAGAGTTCAGGATGAAAAAACCAAAACAAAAGAAAAACAAACCAGAAATACAGAATGTTCAGGAGCTTATGAGCATCCAGGTCCATGGTTTGGATTCTGTCCTTTTCTAGCTGTAAATCCAGTGTTAGGCTGGGCTCAGAAACTGAACAGTTTGCTCAGGCAGGTTCAAAAATTCTCTGGTCTGGAGCTGGGATCCAAATTACTTCCAAAAAGAACTTACATTTACTTTTTCCCCCCTTGTCCTCCAAGGCCCTAACTATTTTGCTCTTGGCTTATGAAATGTCAATGGACATCAAAGGGGATCTTCTAAATTACAACAATGTGTATCAGACCCTACATAAAAACATAGAAGAAAAAAGTTCTTTGTATGTTTTGCAACCATGATCTAAACTTTATAGCAAATTCTCTGGATGTCACGGACTGGTGCTGCTTACCGCTCCATGTAGCAATGAGAAATGAATGACTATCGTGTTATGTTTGCTCTATCCTTATGTACCATAATTCATGGTTTCAAGCACTATTTCCTGAAGCTAGAAACCTAGCAGAATAGATGGGAAAAAATCCAGAAACAACATACCAGCCATTATGAGCCATAGCTTTCTTTCAACATACCTACATTTCTTTGGTCTTTATTCTGATTTTTAGCTTAGCCAGGCTGAGGTGATAGTGGTGAAGTGTTGTGAGACCACAGAATTATTTTTCTTAGCTGCTAAGATATGGTGGATATGTGTTAGGAAGAACATGTATTCTTCCAGGCATGTCTCAAAGGGCCTGGTCATAGAAGTGTTTACGTGGAAACCACAACTCCCTGAGGAAAACAAAATTAGGGGAAGAAAATTTCTGTCCACTTGCTAGAATTTACTATAACCTCTGGCACCAGCTTATGTTCCAGAAAGAGCCTGATTTATTTTTTTTTTAATGATATATTACAAGCTACAGAAAGGTGTGCATTGAAAGTACATAATCCTGTGCTAACCAGGGTTTCAGCTAGACTGGAGAAGGAGAGTGTTCTTCTGTTGGAATATATCCAACAGATCTGTACTCCTTTGGAGTATAGCTAACTGAAAGAAGATACCTAATGAAGGCAGCAAAAAGAATACTCCAGTGAAGATGCATTTTAGCTGAAGATGCCAGCCACCCTGCTGACATAAGGCAGGGCTGTGCATCTGCTCAAAGGATGGTTGGCTTAGGTGTCTTTGCACAAGGGAGGCCTCAAAACTTAGCCACCCCAGTTAGTTTTTTCCATGCTGTGGAAATAAAGGAAGAGAGAGAGGAAATCTCTTCCTTTTTCCTTCTCTCTCTGGATAATGTGTTTAGGATGGAACAATTCTCTCTGGAACTGGTAGGAAAGCTCAGGCAGGAGCAGATGTTCCTGAGAAGCTCCTGGATTTTAGGGAAGAGAGTGGTGTAGTTCAGGGACATCTAATGCCTCCCCATCCCTCTGGGTACAACAGAAGAAGAGATAAAAAGATTGAGCAAAGCTGTGTACAGGTAGAACAAAAATAGCACAATGGCAGTGACAGTATTTCAAACAGTGAAAAAAGCAAAAAGCTCAACTGCAATTACAGGAGGATTACACACCTCACATTTCAGTTGGGCATTTTGGGTGTCCTGTACCTATCCACATTGTTTGCTGTCTCCCACTTTCCCCTCTGCCACAAAAAGAGAGCCCAATTCAGTTTACCTTTGTAATAAATTTACATACTTCCACATCCAAAGCGATGGGAAAAGGCTCAAAGCCTACTACAAAAAGAGGACTAAACTGAGATTCCTTTCCCAAGAGCCTAAGGAACACACTGGGAACAGCACATCTCACCAAGCTCAGCCTGCTGATCTTCCAGGACTCTGAAACCTGAGCCTGGGTGAGCTACAGCAAGATTTAAAGCCTGCATGCTGAACAAGGAGCTGCTCTCCTGAAACTCTTTCTTTCTCTCCTGATTTTAATACATTTTCAGTTCTAGTTACAAGTAGAGCCCTCTTTTTCTTCCTGTCAGGTTCTACCCCTCAATACACACAGATTAGTTTTACTTCTTAATGCCTGGGAATGCACAGTCATATCTGTATCTTTAGATAGACAGGAAAGCTAAACACCAAATTTTGGTTGAAAGCTCAATTTCAACCAAATTAGTGGTTTAGCCATTAATAATGAGATCCTTAATTTAGAAAATTGATATCAAAGTGAGAGCCATTGTTCTTATTTTGTAAGAACTCATATGAATAATCTGAGTGGAGGTCCCATGCTTAGAGAGTTTGAAAAAAATTCAGGAAAGTATATTTCTTCATGACATAGTATAAAAGATAATTTTTTCTAATTAAAACAGCAGCAGGAGAGAAATCTTTTGAGGGGAAGGTATAAACTTGGTCTCAACATGCAGAGCTCTGGGTTCCAATTCATTATCTGAGGGCTATAACAGAACCTAAGAAAGTCCTTATTTTATGAAAGAAACATTGTAGAATGCTGTTTCCTGGACCTGGCTTTAAACCAGAATCTCTTGTGTGGGTGAGACTTTAAGGATTCCTTTAAACATGACTTGGATTGCAGGGCATCTGCAAAGCATTACTGCTCAGATCCCTGGACCACCACTTCTGCATATGGATAGCTTCAATGCATCTATTGGCTTTTTGAGGGCTTTCTTTTCCACTGATTTAATGTTGTACCATCTTCTCTTCACCAAGGGAGTGGTTTCCTTATTTGTGATGTGGTAGCTTTTGCTAGTTTTGGAATTCCATCTTGGAAAAAAACCACATCAGCATTTACAACATGTTGTTATAATTATGTCTGAACCAAAAATCATTTGCATTATCTAGTCAGAGGGGGAGTTACTACTCTGATCTGTGACTGAACTTTACAACTTGACTGGCCTGCTTTTTTATGCCGCTTTCTTACACTAAGAGCTTCTAGGAGAAATCAAAGTTGCCTGACATGGGATAAATGTTGATGGAGCTGACTGCATGTAAATTGGTATTAGCAATTTATTTAAATGCGCTTTAGGTCTTGACTCGGTCCTAGAAAAACGAGGCATTAAACTGCCCACACCACCACATTCAGCTGCAAGCAGGCTTCTTTTCCTCGGGTGTCTGTACAAGCAATGGAAAGAATTCCCTGGCTGGCAGCAGCCTGGAAGGCAGCAGAAAAACACAGAGCAGAGGCGCTCTGAGCTGCACAGCCCATGCAAGGGCTGGCTGCTCATCACAGAGTTCAAGTTCACAGCCACGAGGTTTCGCAACTGGGTTCACAGTGGGGACTGCTGTTGTTTACTTTAGGGGAAGATGGAGGCATGCAAGAGAGGAGGGAGTCACTCCCCCATGTGCTCCCAACTGCTCGACACCCCACTGCAGCCCTGTTCCCAGTGATTTATGCAGCTGCTGGAAGGGGTCTGGTTTCAGGGGATGTGAGCTGCAGGAGCAGGTGGGACTCCCAGGCAAAGACTCCAGATCCGGGACAAAACAAAAAGAGAAATCCGTCCTCCTCCCAGGGTGGTGAGGGACCTGACAAGGAAGTACTTTGTGAGCTTAACTTTCCCCTGTGACACCAGCCCCAAGGATCCCTGCAAAGCCACCTGCCGCTTTCAAGGTAATAGGAGCCTGTGTAAAAATTCAGGACAACTAGTCCAAAGTGTAAGAGCAAATGTTGCTGCACTGCTCAACATCCAAGGCCACTAAGTGCAGTAATTTTTCTATGTGTTAGTTCTTTGTTTGGGTCTGTATACATGCACATCCTTTCAACTCATCAACTCTGACATGCAGCACTTGCCAAGCTAGGATTTTAGACTACCTCCCACATTAACTGTGGCATAAAGAGGGACAGGATGCTCTTTATTTACTGCCATTCTGGGGATTCTTCTCCAGGGCTTGCTATGGATGTTTTTACAATTTAAAGTAATTTGTAATTTAAAGCCACAATACCCAGGCCAATGATAACAACAGTTTGTCTTTTGAGCTCTGTGGAAGTTCACATCCTCTGCTTTGTATTCCCCTTCTCCCTTGCCTGCACTTGATGTATTCTGCCAGTTGGCTGACATCAGATGTAATTTTCAAAGAACAGAAACTTCTGAGATATTAATTTCAAATGCTGGGTTTTTTACACTGAAGTGTGTACACAGGGAGATAATTTAGGGGCAAAAGTTGTGTGGTTGAGGACAGGCCTGGGAAGAGCTGCCTGGGACTGCATCTAGCTTTTCTCAGTTCATGCCTTACTTCTCTGTCTGCCATTTAATAGTCTGTGGCAGGAGCTGTGATGAAGGTCAACACAGATGGAAAGCCCTGTGCCTCAGCTTGGTTGGGGTTAGTGAGACCTCACACACATTCCAGGCTTCTAAAAAGATCTGTTGGTATTGGTTTAATCTCTTTAGATGAAATATGTCATTATTCATTTTCCAACTGGGTTATAACCTTTATGTATGATATATTCCTTTAAAGATGAAGGTTGTGACTGTTTCTCTTGGAAGATGAAAGGTTATTGGAAGGAAGGAGTCAGGAGTGGAAGGAAGGACTGGACTCAGAGGAGGAGAAAGAGGGGGGGTGAAAAGGTTTTAGACCACAATTTCAAAGTGATCTCATTAGCCCCTCTAAGTGAGCAGCTCTCCAAGTCATGGCAGTGACAGACCATAAGACACTATGACACATCAGGCCTGCCTGGCCCCCTGCATGCCTGGATATGTTTTTCCCATGGCCTTCTTTGCACTCTTGCCAGGCCAAGATTTGTGTCTGTGAAAAGTTCTCAGGACAATTGGAGTCTCCTTTAGTCCAGCTCTGAGCTCCTCTCTCTTCTGCTAGTTTTGCTGATGCAGATGCTGGAGAAAAGCTGGTGTGAAGTTACTGAATGAACCTTGTGAAAGGAGAGAGAGGGATGCTGAGCCATCTTCACCTGTGTATGAACAGAAGGTGTAGCTCCTTTGGCTGCACTTTATTCTAAGCACATAGAGAAAACTGTCAGCTTTATGCATTCATTTCTCTCAACTCTTTGCACAGGTACAGGCTGGTTTCTCACTCTAAACCACTTCAAAGGACTGAATTTTTTTTTTTTCTCATGGGTCATGCATACTTGGTAACTGGTCTCTATCAGTGTTTAAGAACTGTAACAGAGTTTTGAAAACTCTGTTTTGAAAACCATGTGTACATGTTATTCTGTTTTATCACTCCCTGCTGGCATGCTACTCTCTAGCAAAAGGGATATGTTTGTAGCAGAGCTTGCAAAGCTGTGCTCAGCCCTGATCTGTCTGCAGGAATCTATGTACCTCCATGCCCACACTTCTCTGTTCAAATAGGGAAATAACTGGGATACTCTGCCTCCAAATAGCTCACATTTGCATCATATCAACTCTTGAGAAATAAAAATCTACCCTGCTATTATCATATTATACAGCTTTTTTTCAAGACCGCAACCTAAAGGATGGGATCTCCACTTCCTTTTTTGTACAAGTGAACTAAACTCTTGTCTCTTCTTGACAATACCTCAAAGAACATAGTGCCAAAGAAGGCACAAAGAAGGGGATGTGTCTTGGCTTCGTTTTCCAAAATAAGAAATGTTTTTTAGAAACGTGGGTTTGTGTTTGCATGCTGTCCACATCATGACTTTTTGCCCTTTGCCTTCCAAAAGCAGGCAATACCACAAAAAGTAGAAGTTATTTGCAGGCTTCTTCTGTGGGATAGGTGATTGGGTTGAATCAGTTCTTTGCATACATCTGGATTTCCTAGTAGAAAGTTAATTTTCAGGTTGAGTATTTTGGGAACGGAACAAATAGCAACAGTCAATTAATAGTTATTTCCATGAACTA
Source organism: Cinclus cinclus (assembly GCF_963662255.1). Classification (NCBI taxonomy): domain Eukaryota; kingdom Metazoa; phylum Chordata; class Aves; order Passeriformes; family Cinclidae; genus Cinclus; species Cinclus cinclus. The sequence goes on from NC_085052.1 coordinate 24,282,411, forward strand.
AGCACCTACCTTAAATTTTCAGTACTTAGTTACATCATGTGTAATTAAACAGTTTTGAGATGATATTTCTAAACAGGCTCAGCAGTGTATAAGCCGGGTTGCTGAAATGGTTCTTAGTTTAGTTCAATAACCCTCAACAGAAGTTTTTGTTATTCTGGTCTGCATTGTGATTATCTCTTTCTGCTAACTTTGGAGTCCTTAGCATTCAGTTTGAAGAGGATAGAAATATCTGTTTAAAGGACATTCTCATCAAAAACAGATGAAAGAAAAAGGGAAAGAGTGATGATTATCTCAAGACTTTACATACTTGGGCCTTTGTCATGCTACGTCTGTTCCCATTCAATATATACACTGGCAGAAACACCATTTGAAAATTTAAATATGTTACTACTTGGGAATTTCAAGGATAATATCTTCACTGAGCACCCCAGGAAATGAAGGCTTGCTTTACAGATTAATTCCATTTTAGTTTTCCTGTCCAGAAATACACAAACCTGTTTTGCCTGTTTGCCAGGAAGAAAACAAAAGTCTGTAACATATTTTTTTATAGAAAATCCCTTACTGCTCATCTCCTTCCATGTAACACAAGCCATTTGAACTCCTCTGATCAGTAACATAAAAGTAGTGCTAGATTCATCCCAACAGCATCTTTCCCTGGATTAATGCTTACTTTTTCCTTAGTGCCCATCCACCTGCTGGCCAGCCTGCTGCCTCCCTATCTGCTCTCCCATCATCAAATGGTGCAGAGCCCCATTGGTCACTGGCTGGTGTCAGCTTAGCATGGCACTGACCTGGGCAGGCAGGGAGGACACTATTGTTGGAGGACAAAGCTATATATCTTTTTATAAATTGTTTTTTAGTACACTGAAAGCTAGGATTAATAAAGCTTTAATTCTATCCCTTGCTATATTCTGTATATAGCCAGTGATCTTGTACCTTTCTGGTGATTTTTGCTATCTCTTGACATACACATGACCTCTTCAGTCAATCACCTTCACATCTTCTCTTAAGGCCTCAACATGTTAACTCTGTATTTCAGGATTTTCTTCAAGAAAAACACAAAAAGCAGGTCTTATCTCCTGCTACCTCCAGGCATTTTAGTTCTGAAATTAAACTTGTTCTCACCATTATTTGCTTAGACCAAGATGAGCAGCACAATCAATACTTTCTGCTGTAGCTGAAGCCAAAGTATAAACAGAATGAATATTTCCAAGGTTCCTAAGATTATGGGATAAACAATATGACCCATCAGGTCATTAGCTCATTTCCAAATGAGCTATTTCTCATTTTTATTGCTTTTCAGAATTCTCCTTCCTTAACACAACAGAAATCTTGCTCTTGTTGGCTAGGCCAACTTTCAAACAAATGCAGAGGTACAGATTGATCTAAATGTTTTTAAACCAACTCTTGTTAGTGTTAGCAGAGAAGTCCAGCCATGATGAACAGACTGTGCTCCAGGTATAGCAGGAAGAGCACAACAACAGTGTTTAAAGGCAGGTGCTCACCAGCTTTAGCTGGCAGTCAACACCATAGTTCTACTTACAGTTTCCTTTGAAATTCAGGGATCAGGTGTGCTGAGGCACACAAACAGCATGAACATGAGCAATACTGATAGCAGTAAACACAAAGCATTTTAGTTGAGGACACGTGCCAAACAGAGCCGCAGAAGCATAGCTCAGGATAACAGTAATAATAGCCTGTATAAAACATCTCTGCATTCAGACCCAATTCTGAATTGAAAACACTTAAGTCTGATATTTATACATGAACCATGAGGCTGACACAAGTCAAGGAAAGAAGCTGATAAGGTTTTTCTTCAGTATGATGCCAAAAGAGTATTTCATTCTGGATCACTGAGAGTCACAGTCTTCCTTAAGTGGATCTAGGAAATGTGGATTGTAGATCTTTCAGCTCACCAGAAATGCACAAGCAGATTAGTGTGCAGTTAGGGGGAGAAACAGGCAGTGAGGCATACTTGGAGAATCGCTGTTACAAAGGCAGCTTCTACTAAATCTGCAGCATTTTTGTTTTATGCTAATTGATTTTATTTGAATAAAATCTGATGTTAGACTCAGGGATGATAGCAAAATCATACCATTCAAAGACAAAGAAAATACTTCTAACCCACATCAAGTTCCTTAAGTTCTCTTGGCAACAGCAGCATAACCCTATATTTATGTAGCATCATTCAGACAGAATAGCTTTTAAATAATCTATAACTTAACACTAGGAGGTAAACTCCTTCTAAATTTTTGTGTTGAAGATGGCACACTTTATTTATAGGAAGGTAATTTCTCACTTTTTTTAGTGGTTTCTCTGTGATACCTGATCTGAACCTTTATAGCATTCAAGCCTTAAGAATATTGTTTTTTAATGTGGCTAAAACAATAGATTTGTAAGGGCATACATGATGAACAGAAGTAATTTTATGTACTTAGTTTAGAGTACTTGAACATCGTATTTTACATCTTGCAACACTGTCCACTGAAGTATGATGGTATTATAACAAAGACACATGCAAAAATTCTGTATGTATGACTCACTCTAGGCTCATTTCAAAGCTTGGTGGAAGACAGTGGAAATTCCATTGCCCTCAGTTAGACTTGGGCTTATTCATTACTGGTCATTTAGTGGAGTATGTGTCTATGTTTGTACACATGGTAAGAAGTAAACACCATGGCTGCTGCTTTATAATGACAAACCATCACATTTTGGATAACAGGGATTTGGATTACATCCTTTCTGGTAAATCAACAATACTGATCCTGATTTATGTGTTCCCTTAGAGCGGATCTTTGACTGAAAACATAAATAGTCTCAATCCTTCTAGGAGGCACAAGCTAATTAAGTGCAATTTTCCTTTCTTCCAAGAAAGCCTGATAGCTAACTCTTTCCTGCCTAATCTCAAATTGACTATTGTACTCCTGAGCTCCAAACAGCTGACAACCTGTGCAAAGCTGTCAGGGTCAGCTGGGATGGTTTCTGCAGACGTGGCCTGTAATGAACCCTGCAAGTCTGTCCTGTAGCAGTGTGCCCCCATACAGACATCTCCTGATGGACTCTTGCACACACTGAGCCAGCAAAGCCTGGTGGTCAGCCAGACCTTTCTGTTTGTAGCAAAAGAAAAAGGAGAAGCCTCTACATGTGCTTTCCTGTTACCCTTTTATAACTAGCCAGGTTAAAATTAGCAGCTGAGGAAATAGTGGTCAGATCCATGACCCAGGGAGGGATCTTGTACACTACTAAAACACACCTTGAAGTGGGATTGCAGCTAAGGTGGAGATGGGTGGAAAAAAACATGCTCCAAAATGCTGCACCATCTTGAAACTGCAAGTTTTTCACTGACTCTGGTTTCCACTTGTGGCTTGCTCTTTATACAAATGAAAGAAGAAATATCTGTACGTGATGCTGAGCCTTGCAGCGTCCAAAGACTTGTTTGCCTGATCATCCCTAAGGAAGGAAGTTCTCTCTTACTCCCAGCTTTGATGTCACAAGTCACATCACTAGATTTAGAAGACATTCTGTTGAGCTATATGCAGGAAAGAATTATGATATAAGAACACAAGTGGCTGCTTCAGGCTTCACAGTTTTGGGGACTCTGCAGTTTTGTATGACAGTGCTAGGGAACCCGTTCAGTTTGCTGACAACAGTGCTCTCAGCAGAAGTAGCTGTTCACCAGACCTCTGCAAATTGAAAGGCCAGACTTAGCCATGCTGTTTCTTAAAAGTGTCATAGCCACAGGAATGGATTTGTGACAAGATGGCAAAAGAACAAATCCCACCATAAAAGAACAACAATGAAAGGCCATAAGGGGGGAAAAAATGAATTCCAGAGTGGGCTGATGTGCTTACGCAAGACAATTTACACAATCACAGCATTGTACAAAGAAACAAAGATATAGCCTTGGGGAAGCCACTGCCATTTTGTAAGTAATAGTTAAAAAATGCTTGCACTGACTGTACCAAGAAATGACTGTAGAGGCAGGGGCCCTAATAAGGAGCAGCAGGCAGCACCCCAACGGGTAAACAAAAAGACATGGCTCCTTGAGCAAGAGACTGGCCCCTCGTAAACACAAAGGGCTTTATGCATGTGCTGGCTGTACCTCCGAGCTGGGTAGCCTCACACCCATCTTCATGTAAATTCTTCTGAGCTGGAGACCTATTCTTAGAGATGCACGAGAACAAGAGGTGTCACAGCAAGAGATTCCATCCTCACTTTACATTATTGTTTGCATCTCCGGTGCGTTGGGAACTCAGCATGCTCAGCTGTGTTTTTAGAGCAAGTTCCTCCAGCATGGCTTCTTTGTTCCTGTTCTGCTCCAGTCTGCTTGTATTTAGGCTTCCCCAGCAGGGTGGGAAAACTCCACAAGTGTCAGTAAAAATTAGGTTTTGTTTTTGTCTTTTGAGCTAAGAATCTATCAAATGCTAAAAAGTGTTTTGGCAATCAAGTGTTGTGGGAAAAAGGTGCTTTTGCAGCTAGAAATATAAATTATTGGGGACTGAATTGGAAATATTGTAGCTGACATTTAAAAGAAGCAGTCCTTCCCCAAGGTCCTCGAAGCAGAGTGCCTGACTGGATGAGGCAGTTTTAAAGTTCTGACCAAATTTCCAAAATGTTGGAGATGAAGATTTCAGATCACGTGAATACTAGTTTGCTGAGGTGACTTATGTTTGTGTAAGCATAGATTAAGATGCAAGCAAGAAGCTATTTCCATAAACAAATAAAACTTAGGAAAATAATCCATAGGGAAAAAACCAAATGTATCAGGTTTTCTAAAGGAGCCTTCATGTATCAAGTATTCAGCTTCATAAAACTGCAGTTAAGATTTGGTGGCAAAATCCCAGTCTAGGTGATGTTTTGCTAGCAAATAAGTAAATGTCCTATAGATTTCAGAAGAAGGATGATACTTCTGTAGATACATCAAACACAAGTTCCAAGGGAGTAAAGAATTACCATGAGCAGTCGTAAGTAAAGATTGTCAGGCTGTTAGAAAGTAAGTGGTGGGAGGTGTTGCTGTTCATCTTCTTCCTAGTATTAGATGTGAGACTTCATGTTGAATGTCTAGGAAGAAAATGCCTAACAGTAAGTTATAGCTGTCAGGTTAGGAAATGGCAGACACGCCACTCTTTCAGCTAGCTGAAGTCAGACTGCAGAGAACACTTGAGAATATGCAGACTGAAATGCAGCAGCAGCAGCTGAGGAAATGGCAAAGCTAACTCAACAGGCTGTTCCATTTCGGGCTGTGATTGTTGCTTCCTCCAAGCTTCCGACACTATCCTTCCTCTTCACTCTGCTCAGATTTTCACTCGTAGCTAGAACTGTGTAAATATCTACTACAGTCAACTAGTGTGTAATTTCATGTGTCTCTAATTTCTGATTTCTTCATTTTCTAGTCAGAATAGACAAAGAATTGTTGAAGATGACATAACAATCCTTCTCATGTCCCTAGCTGGCCAAGCTGTTCAGCTGTGCTTCAGTATCCAAATCAGTAGGTTCAGCATCAGAGAGGAGCAAACTGTCTTGGCACAGACGTGCAGGTTAGGTGGGATTTAGATCTGTGGCAATGTAAAAGGGACCATGACTACAGCATTTCAGATAGGTATACTCATGGATTCTTAGGTACCCATGCAGTTTTCCTACAGCTCTCAATTTAGCAAGTGTCTAAATTTAAGCCACGGCTTTGCCACAGTGTCATCTTCAGCAAAGAACTTGCTGGCACAGTGCCCTACATGAGGAAGAGCACAGCTCTCCTGGTCCTTTGAGGTCTTACTACCTTTAGATTCTTCTGTATTAATAGGATAACATTCCCTTTCAAATAGATTTAGCCAAAGCTTTGGAAGTGTTTCTCATCCTCCGCTGTGGGTTTTTTTTAATAATATGGTAGACAGATATTCCTGTATGTGTGTCCGTGAGGTTATAGCAATTTGTTATTAGCCTGCCCGATAAGATACCCCAAATTGTACTAGTGACCAGTGATTACAAATGGTTGTTTTTGTCTCAGTTTTTGTTTCAGTTGAATGTGAATCTTCTAGGATCAAAGGGCTCTGTAATCACAAAGATGTTATGAAAGAAATGTTTCCATCTCTTCCTGCCACGTGCCTTAAGGCTACAAAAGCAGTTCTATTTCAACTCTGAAAAGAAATAGCAATAAAAAAGCAAATCATCAATTAGAATGTGGAATTGTCTTCAGTGTGAAACTCCATCACAGCCATGTAAAATGGGACAGTAAGAGTGGGAAAACACTGCTTTAGGGAAGGACTGTGCTAATCTAGATGACTGAAGTATTCTCTGGCAGAATTTCTAGGGGTCTGCTGCACAGCAGATCAGCAGTAAATCCAGGAAGCTGTTGCACCAACTGAACCATGAATATGTTGAAAGAGATTATGTCCTCCAAAATGAATGGTTTTGGGGGTTACCATTGTTTATAATTCTGTAATGAGAATTTCAGTTTGTGTTTAAACAGTGGGAAAAGTGAACTAAGCAATGCAAACCAGTATTTTACTTAATTTTGAGAATTCTTTTGTAAAACTTGATGTTTACATGACAGTTGGCACTGTCCTTCTGCCAGAAGATATTGAAAAGGAAGGAAATAAACTGTGCAGTCATTTACAACCCATGAAAAGACATTTGATAGCTTAGAAAGATTTTTTGGTTTCTCTAGTGACTTGTTTCTAATGTAGGCTTGCTGTCTTTATATTCTAGTCACGTACAGAGTCAAGCAAAAGCAGCACTGGGGAAAAAAAGAAGATAAACTGTAGGGCCAAATCCATTCTAATGTAGCTTCATCACAGTTGGTGGAGTTAAGCCAGGAGATAATTTGTCCCAAAGATTTTGGAGCAACAAAGTATTGAACTGAAGCTTAATAGAGCATTAGAGCTGACAGCAGTAGCAAGAATTTGAAATTAATTTTCATTCAGAATATAAAGAAAAACGGCAAAAGGACAATTTCCCAAAGCTGTAATGATCATGCACAACCTCTGTCTTCTCTGAAAAGAAAGCTGGCCTTTCCCATAGGTTTCCATAAACATAGCTCCCTAAAAATATACACCGTTATCTCCTGGTTTTGATCTGCTCACTTGTCCAGTTAGGTCCATGCAATTGCTAACTTTTAAAGCCAAGTCCTTGCCAAAGCTGACTGTGCTCTCAAAGTAAAACCCATCATTGCACATATCAAAAAAAAAAAAAAAGTGTGTTGCTGATGAAGACAATGATAGGAATGACCTACTAGGACAGATGCACACCACATCACATAATAAATACATTGTTACTGCATATGGTATAACATCACAGATGTGCCTGAATACACTTGATGATTTAGCATCTTTTGCTGTGAGATAAAGCTGTGCCAGATTATGGCAGAAAATAATCCAGGCAGCTGAACTATGAAACGTTTTCACATAGACCACAAGTAAATAATTTAATAAAGTATTCTGCTCTTTTTAATATTGCATGTTTAATTCTAAAGGACAACAGGTGCTCCATGATCAAAGATGTCCAATTACAAAGATGTGTAGGACAGAGAAGCATCAGTCTGGGGTGGTGGGAGTTGCGTGGTTTTTTTTCCTCGGATTTTCTTTTTTCTGTAGTATTCTATCAAGGGGCTCTGGGTATTTAGTATAATTCTCTTCCACTCAATCCAAGCCATTTTCTTTTCTAGAGTAAGGAGCCAAAAAACTTCTGGTTAAGCCCATTCAAGGCTAGTAGTTAACCAGATATTCTTCACTTTGATCTGGGCTACATTATTCTCTTTTCTAATCCTCTTTGATAATGGCAGAATTCTCAGAGTTTCAGATAAATTTTCCCAGGTTTGGATTCCTATCAAAAACATTCTAGGCCTGCTAAAGTGAATTGGATATATCTAGACTAAAGACCACTCCAATGACGTCTAAAGGAAGTAACAACTATACTAGCTAGAGACATTTGAGATCATGTATAGCACTGCTAGTGGAACTAAAAAGTCATTTGATATCTTAGTTTCAACATTTTCTTTTGATGGTATTAATAATGCCAGGTTTCTAAAACAGTATAATAAGGTTTGTAAGTATACTTTTCGTGTAAAGAAAATTCATCAGTACTGAACTAAGAGTGCACTGTGAAGAATATTTGTCTCTGCTCTGAGGGTAGATGATATGTACCCTTCAGACTGCACTCATCATCATCTGCCCAGACTTACCACTCTTGTTACAGTGCAGTACCAAACTATGGAATTTCTCTCCATCCTATTCCTTTCCAGTTCTGTCCATTATGAACCTGGCTCTAAATGTGTGGAAGTTCTTTTGCTCTTCCTTGGTACAATAATTTGAGAAGCACAGACTTTGAGAACACCACCAAGAGCATCAGAAAGTGACTGCTTTGGTGAGTCCATCTGAAGTGAAACACAGTGATCACTTTTCTGGTCACTGCTGCCCAGATCTGACTCCAGTCCTTAATTCCTCCTTTGGCATGCTGACAGAGATCAAGAGCTATGCAGTACTGCTTGTCACAGGAACAAACAAGGATCAACTGTTGACTTCACCTGGGATAATGGTTTAATCATGGCAAGTACTCTTCTTCTGCTACTATGTATGCAACAAACTGAGGTGCTAAGAAAACTGCAGTGTTGTGTTCTTACCCAGTGCAATTTGCAAACTCTAGGAAAGGCTCTAGAAAAGACCTAAATGGGTATTAGTTGTCTGTTCCTTGTGTGTTCATTTTCCTCTCCCTTTCCCCAAAACCTTGCTAGAAAGAAAATTTTGTTTCACCCTTCCCTTATTCTGGATCGTATGGACCAGAAAAGGATCTTGTTGCACATCTTGTTTTAATCAAAATAGGTAGCAATAGCATTAGCACAGGAGCCTGTTTTTATCATCTGAGAAACAGCTGTAGTTGAATCAAGAAATAAATTGCAGCCTGAAATTTCAGTGGTCCAGAGCAGGGTTATCACCTGTCCCCAGAACACAGTTCAAGAGCACTGTGATAGGTCCTAATGCACATATGTGTCTGGGAGGAGATTGATTAGGTGAGGACAATGCTCTGAGCCACACAGAAGAAAGACTGAAATGTTTAGTTCATCCACTGCCTATTCCCTCCTATTCCCCACTCCAGAAAAAAACACAAGGTGTCTTACTGCAAATCCCCCAAATTTCAGCTTTTGGTTTCGACATTGAAAAAGTGGTTGCACTGAAAAAGTGTTTTCAGATAAACAGGGTGAGAGAGAAACCAGGCAGGCATGCTGGCACAAATGATCCTGTGTTTAGAGTAATGCTGTAAATAGCCATAAACAGGTTAGCTAAGAAGTTCATTGGAATTGTGTCATCTGAAAAATTGAGGGGAGGGGCAATTGTGAGTTTTACTTTTATTCTGATTGCTATCCATAGTCAAGATCATCTCCTTTGTCAAAGGGAGGCTGCAGAGATCCTCTGTTCATTTGAGTAGAAGCAAAGCTTCCTAGTAAGAGGGTTAGAGACATCCTTTCCTATTAACACTTGCATATTCTATGATTCACTACATTATAAGGAGGATAAATGCTCCAAAGAAGAAAGGGCTGGTATTAATAATATCATTTGCTATTTGTGGAAAGTTTTCTGCCACAACAGACCTGGTTGAAACTCATGGATAGAGTCAGTCTCTGTCCCAGTGAGTTTGTCCTTTAGAGGATGACATGGACTGAGGATCAGAATACAATGTAGGACTTTTTGGGGGTTGAGAGTATGTGGAGTACATTCTATCACCTCTTGTAGTCTTGTTAGTGACTACAGTGGCTACAGCAAATCCCCACTCAAGTGAGCCACAATGTTCTGACATCAAGTGGGGAGGTTCTAGGGTAAAGTAACAGTGGTGTTAAGGTAGTTTGAAGGTTGGCTTCAAGGACAGCACATTCTTCTCCTTAATCCAAAGTCCTCTCTTTTAAGAATAAGACTTCATTCTATGCCTTCAGTTTCTTCTGGTGAAGAAGGATTAAGCTGTAGGTGAGGCTGCAAGTTTACAGCAGCAAAAGAAGCAGGAATGAGTTAAAAAACATTTAAACCTGAAAGTAACAGCTGGACATAGATGAAGTATGAGAACATGAATCTTTCAGGCTGTAGCTGAAGATCAAACACACTGAGAAAAATTGCTTTTTCCATCAGTATTTTCACATGGTTCTGTCTCCAGGCTTCAGGCAAGACCAGAAGCAAAAGTGCCAAAATATCATGAGAAAAGCTGCTCTTGCAAAATTTCTGGCCTGACCAGAAGTAGGAAAATCTCATGAAACATTTGCTTTCCAGCCCTGCTTGGCACATCCAGGAGCCTAAACCAGGTTCCCCTTGGTTTTGAACCATATTTGAATTCTTTTTTGGTTTTTCATGTCTTTTGTAAATAGTACTCTGTAAACCTGTGGTATGTCAACTGTGCTGACTTGACACATTGATCCCCAGACCAGTGCAGACCAGCTGTGATTAAGTGTTTTTCAACCTTGCCTAAAAATATTTATCATTTACTACTAAGCGGAGAACCTGAGTCTATTGCAGTGGGTGCTATACAAAATGACAGAGAAATACTTTGGCCAAGAGCTGGCTCTAGTAGGTAAGACAGGAGATTCTGCCACAGTTCCTTATCCATAAAACACAGACATGTAGTGATATTGCTAATATCACTATTACAAGTGTATATAACTAGTCAGCATACAACCTACATGTTTTTGAATCTTAGTCCAGATTTTAAACCACAAGACCATTCTTTCACTTCCAAATTAATGTGTTACACATTGCAAGAAGTCTAAATGCAAACAAAAATATCTGAAAAGCATGTTGTGCAGGAAACTGGCTGGGATTCAGCCTGTTGCCTCAGTGAGTTCACAGTCAGCCTGACTCTGACCATGTAAGCTTCTATGTTCTGTTGTTGTGCCTGTGGTAGGCAGCAAGCAGAACTGAATAATATGCACAACATCTGTGCTTACTGAAAGGAAAAAAAAAAACAAACCTAAGTCCCACATTCTGAAACTAGCAAAATTAATGGTGACCTAGAGAAGAAAAAGATAAAAATATATATGTTTAAAAATACATTATTTAGAGAATACATTACTGTAAAGTTGAGTACTGTATCTACCAAACAAAGGGAAGAAAGTTGGGAGAGGTTGCTGACTCATCAAGCTTCTGTGGAATGAAGTTCTCTAGGAATTTTTCCATTAATTTAGCGTCAGTTGCTAAAACCCATATACCTTTGCTCACTTTAGAGACTTCTATTTTAGTTGCTACAATGTAATTGAAGTAAGAATGTACTTCTCATTAAACAATCCCCCTCCTCCATTAAATAAGCAACGTGATTGATTTCAATGAACTACAGGCACATAGTCCAGTTTCTCTTTATACCAATGAAATAAAGACAAAACTCCCATGCTGTTTTCAACCTATGTTTTACAGCTATGACATGTAGCCAATAGCAACATGCTGCACCAAAGGTCCAGGGACACACACATTTCCCAAAGAGGACCTGGCTAGGATTCCAAAAAGCATGAATTCCCTGGGGAGAATCTGTGGGGTACTGCAGTGCCTCAGGGCAAACTGGTACAGCCAAAGAATATATTTCTGACTGTGCTAGAAAGATGCCCCATGCAAAGTCCATTAGGCAGAACAAACACAGTTCTGTTTTACACGATACGAATGGATTCTAAGGGCACACTACCGCCTTCTTGTAAAAAGGGATCTTCTTTGTGATTGAAATTCCTGAGCACAGTGCACACTGCAGCTAAACTGGGGAGGTCTGCACACAATCTCTCTGTTGTATTTCTGTTCTGAGTATGTGGTACTGCAGAAGACAATAGCAGATGGGACAGTTCAGTCCTCACTGAATATTTTGATTTATAATGTTTTTATAATTTAGCAGAATTGAACTGTCTAGGATTTAATACATGAAGCAGTATCAAAGAGCAGCTTCTGGACCAAAAGTGTTTAGAAGTAGTCCATTATTTGGCCTAAAGATGTTGTGATGCAGAGCTTCACACTGATACAGTACAAAGATGAAGCATTACTAATAGATTTTGTATGCAAGATGCCATAAGAAAAAACAGAGTCTGTCATATAAAATCTGACATATTTTAGGAAGGTTTCCAACTTTTATTTTCTGTATTTATCTGATATAAAGTAGTTGTCTCTTCCACTGTTAATATTAGTTATTAAATAGTAGCTGAGAAAGCTCACTTACTAGTTTTCCCATCCCTGTGGGACCAGGCACCTCTACAACTGTGTAAAAGAACAGTGTCTAGCAGAGTGAATCCAAGACAAGTGACCATACTATAAATGATTAATGGTATTGCTCCACTTCTTGATAAAAGAGGACAATGGCTGCAACTTGTTGAAAAAAAAAAAATATTAGATTTTGTTAGCTGACCAATGCATTCCTCAGGGTACCACTGTGTTTTTCATTTCATCTAGTGCCTGAGAATTACAACTCTCCTCCAAAGAAGTAACAAGTTAAGATTTAACTTTGATTGCAAAATAACAAACCATTGCCTCCCAGAATTTCTCTTCTCTGTTGGTCAACCATCCCCAAGTGCTTTAAGCACATATTCTCTGAACTAGCAGAGTTTTGATTGAGGAATATTTTCCATAGAGCCATCATGATGATCTGCCAGCTGCACTGGTTTTCTTTCCAGAACTACACCATTAACTAAAACTACATGATCACTGCTAAAACAAACTACTATTTACTATCTGTTTAACTTCTCTTTCTTGGCTAACCTTCTCTAGAGCGAAACAGTGTCAGTTAAGGGTGAGAAAATGATAGACATACACTCATAAATGGCTCTAGAAGGAATCACCACCAGAATCACTACCATGATACAACTCTCTCACTGAAATGATGAGCCAAAAGCATGGATGTTAAGTGTAACTTGTTCTTATTCTTCTTTAGTCCTTAGTTCCTATCTTCACTAGTTTAAGCCACAGTCCTGAAAATATAAAGTTGAAAGGGAAATCAGTGCTGGGTCGATTTAATAGTGAGACAGAAATTAGAACAGTAACAACAACTTATGCTATTATATATTAGAATACTAGAGTATTAGAATATTAGAATATTAGAACAGCATTGACTCTTACTCATAGTGATGTAATTATGACACTTCAGTGTCACAAATTTACCATTCCCTGAATCAGCCCCAGAGTTGAATTGGTTGTAATGAGTGCTTTTCAGTATCAAAAGCAGTTTAGGGGTGAATAGAATCTGAAAATAAAATTTCATTATTCTTAATATATGGATGCTGAAGCAAACCTGTCTTTTGTTTCACTTAGGTATATTTACGTGAAGATGTAGCAAAAAGAGGAACATAGGTAATAAGGAATAACAAAGTCTGCAGAGTACCTGGGATGTGGTAAACAATGAAGAGATCAGCTAAGTGATACAGTGATTTCAATCGTTGTGTAAGTGCACAGGACCATGTTTTATGATAGGCAAATGTAAAACTGGAGGGCTACAACTTGTTAGTATAAGTAGAGCTTTCTTCTTGGGAGAATGATTCAGAATCAGCTAAACCTTTTTCTTCATCACTGATGATCTTGTGCACTACAGCACTATTTTTTGGTTTTTGGCTTTTTTTGTTTGGTTGTTTTTAATCAAGGCTAGTCATTAAAAAGAAAAAGAAAAGGCTACTCTAATTTAGTTCCCTGAGCAATTAGGTCAGCTGTGCAGAAACAAGCAGAAAGTTTACTACTTCCAAGGATCTAAGTGGATAGTAAAATGCTGGGCACAGAGTGTGCATCTGCCACAGGCCAGCTCTGAAGCACTGTCCAGCATCTGAGCCAAGGGTCTTAGTGTCAGCTGAGATGCAGGGATTCAAAACTTGTATCACCAGCCTTGCTTGGATCAGAAAGAAGCAGATAGGTTTATAGGGAGTGGCACTGGACATAAGGAGAAATCTTATTTTATTTTATGTTTATTTTATGCAGAAATGCATGGAGAAGTACAAGGTACAGTAATTGTTCAAGGAAGTTGCCTTTCCCCTCCTGACTGCTCAGGATTGGCATAATTATTGTGATTTTGAGTTCTTTCCATCACATGAACATGGCAGCTATATCAAGTCACAGTGCCACACAAACTGAAATTCTCAGCTAACACTATCTTCTGGCTTCTTCTATTTGATACTGTGGACCAGATAATCCAAATATTACAAACAGATGTATCCTAGCAGATTTGAACAGAATCATGCTCATGTGTCTTTGAGGGCTGACCACATTGGGCTTGCCTGCCTTGACCTTTAAAGCCTAACACACAAAACACTGCTGCAGGTTCAGGAGAGGTGGTGAGGTAAAACCCAGCAAAGATGGAGAACAAAGAGAGAAGATCTTGAAAATCCTGGTCCTGTAATTATGTTTAAAATGAAGAACTAATAGCAAACTGTCTCACTGCAGCAAAAAATATGCAGTGCAAAGAATATTCTCTGTCAAGAAGCTGATGAAAATACTAAAGTCAGTGCAGATATTTGGACTTAAAATGGAGTTCTTCTTTAGTTTCTTTTTCTTTCTATTCTCTCTTATTAAATTGGAACGGAGAAAATGGTATTTGAGGCAGTCAAAATGTGTACTCTCTATCAGTTTCTGCATGTGTTAATCCAATGCATTCAGAGATTCATTACCCCCAGTATCTGAAATGCACTGCCTGCCTCAAGAGAAGTTTCCATGTCAACTACTTAGATGGGCAAAATTCTCTCAATTCATTGACTTGACTCTTGTTTTTCCCCAGAGCGTATTTGAGGAGAAAAAAGCTGTTTTTCACAGCCATGATTATCTGTCATGACTATACCTCTTAGTTTCTATTTTATGGGACTGGTAGGACGGTAGCTCTGAAGAAGCTACTTCCAGAAGTGAAAATGCTGCAATGCATGCAACTCTCTCCATGACAGTGCACTGTGGCATGGAAAGTGCAACTGTTTTAAGCACAGCCAGAGTTTAGGTCCAGGTGACTTCTAACATCCAATGAATCACATATTTTAGCACCCACCTTGTTAGACTTTGCATCTCAGATGGCAAAAAGGTGGCCACCCTACCTTCCCTCACAGTGAAAACCTGTTCAGCATGACTAATATTTAATTCAAAAGACACCCCAGATTTTGCTTTGTGTAGCTGATATGTAGCATGGGAGAGCTTAAAGAAGGCAGAGTTAGACACTTTTCACTGGTATCCAGTGGCAGAGGAGATCTAATCCAAAAGGCAGTAGGCACAAATTGAAATACTAGAATTTCCCTTTAAATATAAGAAGGGCTGTTTTAGGGTGAGGATGACTGAGCACTGACACAGGATGCCCAAGGGGGTTGTGGTGCCTTTATACTTGGAGATATTCAACACCTGAGTTGTACTGGGCAGGGGGCTGGATTAGCTGATCTCCCCAGATCCCTGTCAGCTTCAGCACATTTGTTGTTTTTGTGATTTAATATTCTGGAGTTATGTGGAAGGTCTCCTGTAAAGTACCTATAATTTGAACAGTAACAGGGAGAATAAAAGTGGTATTTATTATGAAAAGTGTGGGGAGGTTTTGCAAACATCAGGGGGTTTTCAGCTTTAGAAGTTTAATATTGATGTGCTGAGCACCTCATTTCTTGATTTATATATGAAGGCAAAAGTATATTAGATAGATTTTGAAGAGGACTGAGTGCATGACAATTTCTTCTTTAAATACTTAAGAATCTTTAGTGGATTGTTTTCAGCTGTCTTCACTTTTTACAAAAATTTGAGCAAACATATTTCCTGGTCACATACTTCTGGAAAACTAAAAATGCTATTTTTGTTGTAAAGAACAGTATCATAGGAATTTAGTAACCAGCCACAGTTAAGCAAAAAACCAGAATATCAGAATACTGGTTACCCAACTGCAGGTTAAAACTGTACCAGACTGTATCAGATCCAGCTAAAACCAGAGTCCTTTGCCACAGATTGATCATAAATGAAATGAAAATACAATATTTTGTTCTATAGGTTAGGTGTTTAGTTCTACCTGTATGAAGTAGCAGAAAAGGCTCAGTTCATATGTAGTGGAACACCAGTTGTGTTTATCTGATCAGTCCACATAATTTTCTTCAACAGTAAATCAAGGAGTCAAGGAGGCCTTAGAAGAAAAATCAGCTGATAGATGATCTGTCTTCTGGACATGTACAGTATGGTACAGTGTCCAAATTCAGTTATTTATCTCTACCGTAAGTAAGAAAAAATCAGGATTTTTTTTTTTTTTAAAGAATCAGTATGAAATAAATCAACTTTACAAGGAGGCAGTGAATATTTACTGCTGGCTATTCAGCTATTAGCTAAGTCTGACATGGAGTCCTACTCAAACCTAGTCTGGGCGTTTTCAAGAACTTCAAATTGCTTTTTCACAAATCTGAACCTATACATTTAACTAGTTATTCTCACTTCACATTGGCTACGTTCCTTGCTGTAAAATAACTACCCAAGGTATGCTGAAATATCCAGCAAAGAAACCAATGTGTCTTAACTTGCAAGATGTGCTAAACAGATAAACAACATCTTTTCTAGAGTGATTAATAAAATGGCAGTGATGAATGACATGACAGGCACTGGAGATTAAAAGAGCAAATAATGGGAAAAAGGTTGAGTTTGAAAAAGCTAGATAAGGCTTGTGTTTCTGGGAACTGTATGCAAGGAATATGAGAGCTGTGCTTTCCATTCACCATCTGTTTTGGTGTGCTAAATATCCATTCTTCAGCCTTAATTCTCTCACACCAATGGAAGACACCCTGGAAAGCAGGCTGAATGGGTCAAAATATTGATCTTAGATACTCTGGAAAATGAATGAGGGATTACCTTTAGCAGCTGGATAAGGAGAGGAATTGATTGAGAAAGAATCTCAAGAATGGAGGTGAGATAAAGAGAAGGTATGACAAGATGCAGAACGTGGGGTCAGCAGGGTCAGACCGTCTGCATGTGCTCCAATAATTCTGCTGGAGTGAGACAACAGCCTCTTTCTGAAGGCTGACCATCCAAAGCTGCTTATATCTGCCTTCAGTTCCTACTGAAACAAGTAGGTTTTTTGCACAGACAGAGATTGGAGCTAAAATCTTTATTTAAGTAACCTTAGGGTGATGCTGTATAGTGCCCTCTGATTGTTTTTCAACAGCTGGTAGTCTTCAGGCAACAGCTGTCTTCTCACTTCTCTCACTTCCCCGGCTCTTATCTCTGTAGCTTCTGCTTTTGGCCCTTATCAGACATCAAATGTATCAGGGGCTTGTAACAGAGACGACTATGAGGCAGAAAGAAAAGATGTGATAAGAAATGCTTATGAAGAGTGATGCTTTCAAAAGATACTGCTCTTCCTCATGTAAAAGAATGGCAAGGTTCAAGGAGTTGCACTGAGGTGGTTTGCATCCTTCATGAAAGGATCATTCAGCCTGCCCCCCTCAACAGCAGTGACTGCCACTGCTCCCCACTGTGGTTTCTGCACACAGTCATCCTGTTGAATCCCTGTGCACAGCTACCAGAGGAACTGGTTAAAACAACACAGGATCTAATGCAAAGTCTGCACACTGGACCCAGCTCTTAACCATCCATCATCACAAGTTATGACCATTGTGAACCTCAGTTCAGATAAGAGCAGCTCATGAATAATGAACAGCTTGATAACCTGGGCCAAATACATAGTAGTGAATGTGTACTTTGAAGGGCCTGTAGTTACAGAGCAGCTCCCTTTGTAGAGACACAAATTTCAATAGCTGTTCAGTCTGACAGCAGAGAGCTCTGGAGCCTGTGCAGATGCTAACTACTGAGCAGCATCCATGAGTAACTGTGCCATTTGACACTTTCAAGATTTACCTCTATCATAACAGGTCTAATCACAGTGTTCCACAGAAAAGAGTGCAATACTGAAAGATGTGAAGCTGTGGCATTCAAAAATCCTAAATCTACAGAGTACATCTCAACAAGTAGGGGTACAGGACTTTTGCATCAGAAGTAGCCTGGCCAGTGGCCTGCAGCAGAGGCAGAATGTGCCCAGGTCTGCAAAGCACCACGTTTAGTCAGATCTGGGAGAGGTGTAGCCACTGAGAGACCACTTCTGTCGACCACTCTGCTTTCAGTCAGAAAGGAAATTTGCAGCAAAGCAGCACTTTGTGACTTGGCTTAAGTCAAATATAGTTGAAATGAGGAAAGCTTGCAATGCCTCACATGTGCCTACAGAAAGAAGCCTCTCAGAGTCAAAACAAACCCTGATCCATCCGATTGTCATTGGAAGAACAGAAGACACCACTTTTAATTATTTGTTATTAATGAGTTATTAAATTATACAGTAATTCTTCAGTAGTAGCACTGACTTTGGGATACACTAGATCTGCTTAGGAAGCACAGAGTAACTGATAACATAATCACTCAATTTCTTCTCACTTTTGCACCAAGAATCTTGACTTGCTATCAATTTTACCTTCAAACATCCCCCTGCTCCCCTCTGCTCTCTGAACACACACTGAAATCTAAAGTTTCAGACATTCTAGGAATCTTTCCTGATTCTTTTTTTTTCCATTCTCTGAGAAACCCGATCCACCAGAAGGGTGGGAGAGCTTATTGTTTTTTCGTCTGACATCTGGATTTCATTAGCAGACTCATGCGTGCTGAATCAGGAATGGGAGCTCAGAAGAAAGCAGATGAGAGTTAAAATTATGTTAATGCTAAAAAAAAAAAAAAGGGCCTTTCTCTTCTTCAACTTAGCAAACAAACACAACACATGAGTCACGCTGTGAGCTCAACACAAGCACTACAGCCATATTAGCCCACTAATATTGGATATATTCTACCTCAAGCACCTGTAGAGAACATTGTATTATTTACTTATATATGTCACTATGTAAGAAGACCCAAACCAAACTCTTCCATTAGTTTCATGTTAATACCACTACTTTGTAGGTTTGTAGTGTCTCGTACCTTCTATATAAATAAATTCAATAGAGTATGAAAGGAAATAATTTATCACAAACCAACCATAAAATTACAGTTAAGATTTGCTGCTTAGGAGACTTCAGTAAACAACAGCAGCAAGAGAGAGCACTTTTTTTAAAGTTTAACAGGAGTGTTAGCAGTGGCTGAAAAGTCAGACTGTTACTAATAAGCATAGCTTTCACTGCAGAACAGCAGAAATAGTAATAGAAGCAGTAACTCTGTCCATGCTGTACATGGTGCTATGCCAACAACCTCTGGATGACTGAAAGAGCTCATCTCATTTGCTAAGGCTTATAGTTGCTGGCATAAAATAACCACCTTTACAACCTACTTTATCCTTCTTCTCCCTCCCAGTGCAGGACATCTGGCTCCCAGACCTCAAGTGCCATGCTGTCTAGTCAGACAGCCCTGTCTTCTATGGGCTCTAAGAAAATCAGGACCCTCTAAGTATCATTTGTGTCTGGTTCACACAGAGAAAAGGGGATTGACAAGAAGCTTTTGGTTATGTTTTAGAAGATCAAATGACTCTAGGATAAGGAATCTAGCAGAAGTACAAAATGGTAAAAAAGCTGAGAGGGCAGTGTGATTACAAATACTGGAGAAAAGCTGAAAGAAAAAAAGCTGGAGAAAAGCATGCAAGTCAGGCTTTGACACTCCTCTGCAAGTCACCTCTAGAAAAATTCATACAGCATCAAGACAGGTCTCTCATCCCTCTGAAGGCTTCACCTACACATTAGAAGACCACATGACATCACATACAACTGTGTAATATACTTAAATTAGCTAAAATCTGATGGAAATATGTAGTCACAAATGCAAAAACTACTAGCGTGCTATAAAACCACAGCATGGTTAGTTTCATACATGTAACAGCACTCTATGCTACCTCAGGAGATACAGATACCACTTTTCCTGAGAAAGGTATATACCTGAGGCAGGTGATATACAGGTAATTATGGATTCCCATCACACACCTCAGGATAGGGATGAGGCCCTTCATTTAAACAAGTAATTCTTTTCAAGGAGACTGGACAATTAATGGGCTTGATTTGATTTTCTTCTTTCTCATGTTTTGTGTAAACACTTTGACCAGTGTCAAGTGTAGCATAAAAGCTGCTGCAACCATTTTGGTGCTGGTTTGTCCTCATATAAATCTGGCCCTGGGACAGTTAACTTAACAGTAGGATTTTCTTCATTATTTTTGAGAAAACTTATGAAGACAGCAGTGAGGTTTGTCTTTTTATTCTGGTCTATTAAATCCCCTCAACTAGATTTTACAAATGTCTGTTTTAAGTAGCTGAGCTTCAACTTGCTATAGAAGAAATAGAAAAAAGAGGAAATACAAAATGCAGGTCTGGAATCACTAGTATTACATTTTGTTTTTAAAAACTATTTAAATCAAAGCCACCTTTCTATTCAAATGATGAAACTCCTTTGATCTTCTAGGAAAGCCCTCTTGTCTGCTATTTATTTGAAAGAAGCCTTTAGCTTCCCCACTTTTTGCTCTTCTATTTTTTTCACCTGTGTAATCAGGAGTTTGAGAATAAGAGAAACATGACTTCTGTATAAAATCATCTCAGAAAGCTATCTCTGCTCTTATGAAGCCTTCTGAGGGTTTCCTTTCCTTAAACTGTAGGACTGACAGGGCAGTGCTTGGGAGGGCTGAGTGTTCTTGGCTGCCAGGTGGTGTGGGCAGCCTGGCTCAGGTGCAAGTATTCATTTGCCTGGGCTGTTGCAGAGTTTTAACTATAGTTGCACACCTGCAATGTGGTTTAAAACTAGAAATGGACTTGAAACCAGTATGTGAAACCTTTGAGCCTGGGAAATGTTCAGGGTTACCCTGAATTAATTTCCAATATTACGGCTTGAGACTGTGTTGAAGACAAGTTGAAATGTGTTATTTCCCTCTGAAATGAAAAAAGAATTATTTACAGGGCTCAACGACACAGATCTCAGAAGGTGTTGCTGTACTCCTTTGCACATTTCTGCAGAGTCAGGAAATGAGTTAGAAACAAAGAGGAGCAAGTTTCTTGTGGAAATTCAGTCAGAAATCTGAGGATAAACTAGTTATTAAGATTATGTAATTTCCAAAATGTCTGCTGTTGCTGCTAAAATCCCCAAATGTTTCAACTTAAGTGCCTGTATATGGGCTTTACTGCTTTAGCTAATAATTTGGCAGTGCCCAGGCTCTGAAATAAAAGGCTTATTCTTTGTTTTCTCTAATTACTATACAAATATTTTAGCTTTCCTGCCAAATGAGGAAGAAAAAGTCTTAAAGCCTTTTCTCTCTTTTTTTTTTTGTCTTTAAGAAAAAGCTTCTACAAACCTGCAAAATGCCTCTTTAAATAACAATGATCTATCAGTAACATGACTGATAAATGATAGTATAACATATAAAATGTTAAGGAATGAAGTTTACATTAAGTTTACCCCAAGTCTCATGCCTATGAAGCTGACACTCCCTGTATCAGCACAGCACAGTCTCGTGATCGTGATCCATGCAATGCTTCCTTCTCATGCTTCTATCTCTGTCTCTCAGGCAGTCTGAAAGATTGTAGATATCAGATATCAGGCACAGATGACAATAGTTACCTGAGAAACTCTGTTCACATCTCACAGTAGACCTTTCTATAGCTATGAAAGGAGACATATCCAAATATATAAGGCTCCTTCTACATTTATTGATATAAGCCAGATACAGTAGAATACCACCAGTATTTGTGCTACACCAGGGAAATGGAATTCGGATTAACTTCTTAATTTCTTGAGGGAAATGATACAATGGGAGAGACAGGCAGGACTGCCTGGTACATGCTGACAGGAGGGGCCCCCTCAAATGGATTTGTGCCCTCACAATTTACTGACTGTCCTGGGACAAGCAGGACAGCAAGGAGGGGCTGAGCTGCCACTGTTGGCTGCTGCCAGCAGAAACTGCTGATCTGCCTTCAGCCATTTGCTCTTGTTCACTGCTTTTGCTGTTTGCCAGCTTCCTCCTCTGGACAGCAACTTCAAAGGAAAAGGGAGGGAAGAGACACAGCAGCTCACACCCCTGACAGTCACTTTCTCCTCGACAGCCAGAGCACTTTCCATTTCCATGACACCATCCCAGCCTCCGCTCAGACCTTGAAGGCCTTCTGTAACTGGGCATGTGGTTTATCAGAAAATACATTTTCACTTTTGAGAAACAGGGAAACCAGGCTCTGTTAAAACTGGGAAAGGGAGTTGAAATATTTATACATTTGGCAGATGTGAAAATTTTTGGAATTTCAAACCAGAAACACCAAGATACAAATGTTCATTTTGGGTAAATTAAGGTTTTGAAACATTTCTAAACAAATTCTTGCAAAACAAATTCAAGCCATTGCAAAGTGAAAAGCTTCCACTTCAGGTGTTTGCTTCAACTTTTCCATATCAGCTGAACAGTTTGTTGAAACAGATTTTCCTAGAGAAAATTCCTTTGGAAAAAAACCCATTATTTGATTAGTTTTTAAAATGTAGATTAAATGAAGCTACTTTTTTACAGAAAGCGTTTGTGCATGGACATTTTGACAGGTGGTAAGTTTAGGGGAGCCTTTTTCTGTATTCGATGCTGTAATAAATGCCTGTTTGCTTCTACCTTTATGCTTTAGCAGTATTGTATTTTCATTGGGAAGTCACCAAATCCAACCTCCTGCTCAAAGAAGGATCAGCACTGAGTTCAGGTCAGGTTCACTATGACTTTGTCCAGTCAGATCTCGAAAGCTTTCAAGCATGAATGGAAATTCCACAACCTATATTTCACACTAAACCAAAATACTTTTATGAAGTGAGAAAAAATGAATCACTTAATTTTCCATTATTCACTTCTTATCAGCACAAATGAGGAATTGATAAACCAGTGTGGTTTGACCTGGTAGTTCTCTCTTTACCTTATCTATAAATCAACTTGTGGAGGGCTGGAAACCAGACCTTACCTTCCCCTTCAAGAGGAATGTTCTCACGACTAATTTCAATGAAAAAAAATAGGAATAAATGAAATTCACATGTTGTGTATAAAGAGGACTCCTCAGAGCCTCACATTCATCCCGTATCTTATAATGTGGAATTTTAGTATGTGCCATAAGTATTTGCAGAATGAACACCTAAAAGCTACAATTTCTTATAGAACTATATGTAGGTGAAGAAATGTGCACAATACAAAATGAAGCAATGTACCTAAATGTATTTCAAAGCTAGAAAATGAAGGGGCTAGACATACAGACTTTTTTCTGGAGTGCCACACATAGTCTGAATACAATTACATATAGCAGAGATTTAAAACCTTTTTCCTCCTTGTAAAACAGGTTCTCTCTCAGCATCGATCTTACTAAGACCAGTGCTTCTGCACCAGATGTAAGTTTAGCTGTTGTTCTGTTTTATTATGTGTCCCATGTTTTCATCTTTACCTCTGCAAGAAGAATACAAATTTTTGGTGATTCAAATACTGCTTTATTTTCATCAGGGATACTTCAGAAACTCTCTAGGCCAACAGAATTGGAGCATAAATAGGAGAGCCTGTACAATACCAGATTAAATGCCACCAAGTATCTCTGATCAAAAACTACTGTGGAACCTGAAAAATTGAGCCCATAGAGGGTGTCAGATTTCTCCAAGAATGGGGAGATTAACCTCTCATCCTGTAACTGAGTAACAATAATGATATTTCACTCCATGCCACAGAGAAAAGACGCGTTTATTTGGAGGTTGTCACCCAATATCAAAAAACCTACTATAAAATGTAAAATGTAGCACCTGTCAAAAACACTTTCAGAGTGAATGTTAGGATTTCTAAGGCCTGTGATCTCTTTTAATTACAGAGCTCTTTGAAATCTCACCTTTACTTTAAAAGGAAGACATATTCCAAGAAGTTTCTGTTTGCTTTGCTTTTTTATAAAAAAAATAGATTTCTGAGCTAAAATCCAGAAATTTATTTTTTTTCCAGTTTTGTAGAGATGCTAGTTTGTTCTTCATTGCCATCTTAGTCAGCCTTTGTTTGGTACCTGGAGAAATCCCAGCTGCGAATTCCTTAAATGTTATGCACCTTTGAGATCCTTGCACAACCATAAGGCACAAGACAAATCAGATGAATGTTTCAGGCATGAGAGCTGCTCCAATCCTGCAGCCAAATAGCTGCCTGCTGAGGCAGCTCTGCTGCCAAAGATCCACTCTATCTGACCACAGGGAGGGACAGCTTCAGGGCAGCGTGATCTGGCAGACCAAGCTATGGACTAAGAAGAAAGGACTAAACTCAGCTTGACACTGATTTCTTCCACATCCTGCATGAAACCACAAAAGCAAATCTATGCAAACTCAAGCAGCCACAGCAATTACCTACTGCTCCCATTGACTTGAATTTGTGTTCTCAAGGCATTTCACTTTTACAGGATCTGCTTCAAAGATCACTGTTGGCAGTGGAACGACTCCCACTGTTGGCCACATTAATATGAACCATGCCATGCATTTCAGCCACAGATTTAAACATGCAGTGCAAAAAGAGACTAATGGTTTCCCATTACATATATGTCTGCAGCAGTATGTCTGTACTTCTGTGAGCATGCACATGGCATTTTCCTCTGTAAGTACAATGTAAAATTGGGAAACACATTGTGCAACATTCTTCTGTCTCCCAGAAAGTGAGATAAATAGTGGCAATGCATGGGAATTTGACTGCAGAACAGTGATATTTGCCCCTTTTATTTCCCCACCACATCATCATGAGGCAAGGGTTCCTTGCCTGTGCTGAAATTTACAGGAATTGTCAGAAAGGTTTTTTCAATGAGCTTGGCACTGGCACCGCACTTGAATAGAATTAGGATAGAGCCATCAGTAGATGGAACTGGTGCTTGGCAGAAACACCAGGTAGAACAGTTTGAAAATTCTGAATATACAGATGCTTTGCTGGAGCTCCAATCATGGACTTCTGTTGCTGCTTATTAAATTAACAACTGGAATGACATAAGCTATAAATGAGGCCCAGGATTTGTGTATTTACTTTCCTAAGTAGGTTTTTGAAAAATGGCAACGGTTCAATTACTCAGCAACATCCTAGAATGTGAAATAGGTGCTTTATTTACAAATGTCCACGTGGACTGTATCTAACAACACCCCCATTATTCTATGATTTCTGCATATTAAAACTTATATGATAGGTCTGAGTTTAGGTTGATGAAATCATGGAACAGTAGACATGTCAGTAACTTTCTTACAATTTAAAGGAGCAGGATTCATTTTGTATAGGCCACACTTGGTACAAAGGAACTCACTGTTAATAATTTATAGGATTTAAAAATGAAGATGTAGTGATAATGGGTGAAAAGAGACAATGTATTTTTTTTAAAAAGGTCTTCTAATAATTTCTACACCTGATATATAAAAAAATGTCACAAAGAATCATGTATCTTTAATATTACTGGCCCAGAACTCATTGATTTTGTCCTGGTCCTATGGTCACTAGGCATAGGTACAATACCTTTGGGTACACAAATAAGTACACAAAGTTTTGACAGATCTATATACATATATATAAATTTATATACCGTGCAATCAACCATTAGTAAAGCAGATAGGAAAAGTACTCTCATTCCTTATGTTCCTTGGTATTTAAAGAGAAATATCTTGTTTATTTTTTATGGCACTGCCAATGATAATTTAAGAAGAGTGCTATATTAAGAACACTGCTTTCAACCTTTATTCTCTACATATTTTTCAATTCATTCAAGTCAATGAGAATTCTGTATATGCAAGAACATCAGAGAAGTATCAGTAAGATGTTATGGTCTAAGGCACTGAAATTCACAGATTAGTTGTCGAAAAAATGTAGGTATACTGTAAAGATGATATTAAAGATAAGCACTAGGATTTTTATAGGCATAATTATTGCAACAAACAGATTTTTGCAAATGTAGGTAAATTGGAAATGATAAATCGCAATCATAACATTGCACTTATTTCTGATAGTTTCTGAAACAGAAAAAAACACTTTCTATCACTATGTATGACACAAACTACATGGTAAAATAATAGAAGTCTGCCAAATCCCATTTCAAGTTTCAAACAGATAGTTGTGGACACAGTATTAGACAAATTTTGCAGATACCTGAGGTACTTAAATACTAAAGCTGGCACTTTTTGTTTATAATTATTTAACCTCATGGAATATGATCATCACTTAAGATATAAATCTGAACTGATCTGAACATGCATTTTCATCAACTTTTACAGCGACAGAAAAAGAACATGTCTTTTCAGTGGTAGTAACAGAATTAAAGGAGGATATTAAGTCCTAAAGCTGTTACACAATTTCTTTTGTAAAAAACTTCATAAAACACCCCATTTCAGAACATGTTTCCTATTAGGCAGTTTCATAAAAACAAAAGGAAAACACTGTATGATTTACTGATAAGCACTCTGTCCAGATCAGATTAGTTAATCTCTTTTCTCTATCCAGGTTTAAGTACTTTAAAAACACACAGCTACAGCCCTTTGTTTTTTTTGGTAGGATTTGCTAAACAACTTTTACTTTTGACAGCATTAGCAGAACTAAGCATCAAAACCTAAAATGCTAAGCAGTGCATATAATGTTCAAATTAAGGAATCAGTTATTGTCAAAAGTGGGAACAAATGGGGATTTTATGACAAAAGCCTGATCCTGCCATTGGTGCTACCTTCTTGAGCACAATGTTTTCAAGGTTTTGAATATAACTTGTGTACATAGGGTCATCCTCTTTAGAACTGTCCTCAAACTCAGATAACAAAAAGAAAGTGTGCATGTTTCTGTGATTATTTAACTTGGTTTTTTCTCAAGAAAGCACTTGCTGATTAAACCAGAAAGCGCTTGCCTGTGTTAGAAGAAATCTCCAGTTAAGCAGAATCAATTTTGTATCACCTGTCCCTTAACTAACAAACAGAAACATGCACAGCAGCAGAAGGCACTGACAAGCTCTGTTCTGGGATGCCACATGTACTTGTTGTCCTGCATGTGCAAGGAGATGCAAAGCACAAGAGAGCAGCCATGAGAAGGACAGGGGAATAGAAGGTCTGCGTACTTTTTGTGAAGAAACTGCGAAAACCTGGCTTGGTTAGTCCTACAGAAAGAATGCTGAGAGAGGATATGATTGCAGTCTATTAATACATCCTGAGATAAACACCAGGGAGGGATAAGAGCTATTTAAGTGGAGGACAATGTTGGCAGGACAACAAGTGACTATAAAGTAGCTGTGAGTTACACTCATCCTAGAAATTGGAAGATTTCTAGTTAGCAGAGGACTGAGGTTCTACAGCAGCTTCCCACACCAGCAGCAACAAGGGCAAAATATTAAAATGCTTCCCAAGTAAAACCAATTTTTAGAAGGGGCTATATGATATGGCTGCCTGTAACCATCGATCACGTGTGGTGATCGAGCAGATGTTTCCCTGTTCTGTGTTCCTTTACTCATTCCTCCCAAACTCACAGGAGAGTCACAGAATACGCCAGTAGGAAGTCTTCCCACTTCCCAGCTCACAGGGAAATTGAAGACTTTACAAATGAAATCTGAAAAAAAAAAATTATACAGGATGTGCAATTTAAGAGAATTGTGTTCCTACACAACCCTTAATTGCTCAAATCTCCTGGATTTCTGTGTGTGTGTCTTCAATTTTCATTAACATGTTTAATCCCTAGTGCCTCGAACCATAAAAATACCTATGAAATAAACAAAGCACTCCTGCTCCAACATTGACACTTTCACTTGGGACCATCTGTGTTAGCTGCAGCTTGCACATACTGATTGTCAAGAGACCTGTTGCATTCATCTGGTTTCTGACACAGCCTGGCAAAGCACAGCCATCTACCCCCAGTCCAGCAGTTAGTTTCTCACTCTGCCACATATTTAGTAGTTGGAGTTTCAATCCTCTTCTTATGTATGTTATTACATGGTTCTATCCTTACATTCTTCTGTGATATGCTAAATTAAGTAGATTAAACACTGAAGCATATAAAGCAGAGTACTTTTGATCTCCTAGCAAATAAAATTTCATGTTTTTTTCCTAAAGAAAATTCTTACTCAACCTAGATCAAAATAGGAACAAGAAAGAATATTTTCAAGTGCCACACCCAAGACTGCAAACATACTTTAATTCCAGAGCTTTCATTAGAATTAATGAAAGATATACAGTGAAAGTGATAAAGTTAGTCTATGCATAACAGCAAGAGGAATACACACAAAAGCTCATCTGATGTTAGACTTGATTTCATGCTGACCTTGCTCTGCTGGCAGATGTTTTTCTGCCTGTATTTTGGTTTATAAATGTCTGACATCCTCAATAGCAAATTAACTGTAGTTAATTTTATGCACATTAATTCTGCTGAAAGTCACACAATAAGAGGCTAGGAGGTTAAAGTCATAATGAAGTGGATGCTAGTAAAGTCCACATCTGTGTTTTTAGAGTATTGGCAGCATTTTAATTTCCTTGGGACTTCACATAGGATGTTGTTGAAATTGTGGAAGTTTAAGCCAGCAACACAACTGCATCTAGCTGAAACTTGAGAAAATTAAGAAATCTGGTACACTGTGCTTGGCAGCCTCAGGGAAAAAACCCAAACTGTAGATTGGCAAGTGGTTTTAGTGCACACTGGTTTATACCTCTTCTTGAAGGAAATAAATATTGCCAGCTTTGCCACTACAGAAAAGTCCCAGGAGTCAAACACTATCGCATTTTGCAAAGTACAGCAAACCTCTTCTGTAGGACAAAAAAAGATTTTGCAGCCAAAATACCTGGAGCCTGTTACTACAACACTGATTCAAAGTTCTCTTTGAATGTAACAATTTCTTCTTCTTTAGCATATGTAACTTGTCATATTAAGAGCCGCTGCCAAACAGACTACACAGAATGCTGCCAAAAAATTACAGAGTAGCCATTTTTAAAGTTACCAGAATCTACTTGGCCCTGTGTCTAGATTAATGTCTTCTGTAGTAATTGCAATGCAAATGAAATAGTGTACTTTGTCCATCAGCATTGTGATAAAGAATATACTAAAAGAACACATGGCTAGCTTGGCACTTTGTCAAGATACTTCTTCAGTGTTACTCACTCTAAAGTATTTCAGTCAAATCCTGTGTTGCTAAATCGAGGAATGAAGAAAATCTTGATGCAAATTTTTTCAGAATATTGTGTACTACTTACCTGGGGGCAGTCTTTGATGTAGTGTCCCTTGTTAAAGCAGAGGTGACACAGGTAGTTAGGAGGTGGCCTCTTGCTGGGTTTTCTGGCTTCTGAAGAAAGGGATAGGTCAGAGAAATGCTCAGTGAGGGAGCTTAACCCATCCACAATGTTATTAAGTGAGCCATAAGGTGATGCACCCTTGTAGAGACTGCTGCTCAGAGCCTGCAAAAGAAAATAAGTTACATGCAACACAGTGCTGTCTTAAGGATTGTTCTGAGGGAGATCTGAATAGGGGATAGATAACAATAGCAGGGAAAAAAATTATTCTTTTTTCTTAGGAACACGGCTGTATATTGAGGGGAGCAATATTACAGGCTATTAATAAAGAGGTTTCATGATGGCAGTGCAATGGAGCTCGTCACCCCACTGCTCAGGAAACTATTGAGCTTGCCACGGTTCTCTTAGTCCAATGCTATCCACTAAGCAATGACTGTTTTCTTGTGTTTGACCATAATGCATTCATAGTACAGTTAGATTATGTAGGCAAAAAGCTGAAAGAACAACTCACAAAACAGAACCCTTTTGTGTCCAAAACTACTCACGCAAAGTATACCGAATTCAGGGAAAGAAAAAAATCGCCAAGAAAAATGCAAAGTAACTTCCATTTTCAAATCTGGTTAATCAGACAGTCAACACAGAGTCCCATGTTCAAATAATAACAAGAAGCACTGAGGTCTACATCTGGTTTGGATTTTCTAAGGGGGAACCTGCTGTGATTTAAACATTTCCTGATAAACAGTAAATACCTAGGTTTTGTACTTCACCTCAATAGGATCTTCACTCTCTCAATCTGCAAATCAAAATCAGTAGCTCCCAATTTGCTAGTCAGTAGTTTTAGAACAGCAGGAAACCCATCAACACCTAAATAGGTATTGTCCCTAACAAGGACTAATTCACTTTAACCGCTTAAGGTCCAAAAGAAATTGCATAATGGAGTTCAAAAAGAAAATTAAAACTTGCAAAAATTAACATAATAATGAATCACTCTAGAAACAGGACCAACTATTGAGTGTCCTTTTCATCCTCACATGATGGGACATATTTCACATGGTGCTTCCACCTTAGGTCTGCAATGTTATGCTCATGTAATTCTACTGGCATCAGAGAATTACTGCTGATTTACGGAAAAGTGAGGTAAGAAGAGGTCTAATCTGTGCCTCTGTGCTTTAATTCTATTGAATTCAAATATTTCAATGGGGTCTTTACATGTGTTTTCATATGTTTACACACGTTATATATATTTTGAAGACATGCACTGAAATTGATTTAGAGTTTGTGAAAGAAATCTGAAATTGAAATAAAATTAATTTCAGAGATCTCAAACATTCAGGGTGCTTGCACAGTGAGTGCTTTCTGGGTGACAGCTGCGTACCAAAAAACAAAATCATATTAAAGCTGTAAACACAAGTACCTGGGTGAGACTCAACTATCCCTGAATTCCATCCCACCACAGATGGTATAGACTGTACAGAAAAATTCAGCCTAATAATCTGCTTCACCCACTTGCCCTGTAGTCAAACACAACATGCTGAACTCCACTGACCCCTCTTGCAAAGCTCAAGCTGGTGCACAGCAGCAGGATCAATTCAAGAGGTCGCAGAGTGGAATCTGATCTCACATGGGACTTCACATACGCCCTGGGACTAAAACATCCTGTGTAGCATAGTTCTGTGCCGTGCAAGATGATGTGGCTGAGAGGAGAATCAGCCACTTTGTTTCAGGGGTTAAAGCCACAGATTTTAAAAGGAAAAGGTATTTCAAAAACGAGTAAGAAGATTGTAGCTGCTTTAGCCATCAAGCAACCAAAGATACCTCCAATGGTCACTGGAATTTATTTCTAGGATTTATTGGATGCTATTGGAATGAGAAATTCTTGGCATCAAATTTTGAAAAGGAAGGGGAAGTGCTGTGGATGCCAAAATAGTATTAATTAAGGGTCTTCAAGAAGCTCTTGTCTCCCTAGGAGCCACTTTCTCTGATATACGCTTGGAAAAATATAAAATCTTTCTTTTTAAGAGATCCTCTTGCCAAGAGATTCTTAAAGTACTTCACCTGCATTACAACCATTACTAAATTTGCAAATTCCTTATTATCTGATTTTATAGAACGGTTAACGTATGGATGCAGAATGTGTGAAGTCACAAATTCTTTACCTTTTGCCAAAATCTGGAGTATCTTCTGGGGATGTAGAATAACTCCTGCCCATCAGGAGGGTGCTATTTTTGCCCCTAGGCCCAATCCAGTAACAAACCAAAACATATCAGCTGCCTACAGCAGGCTTTGAATTGGCCATATGGCATGCAGCGATGACTGCTTTCTTTCCTACACATCCTTTACACTGAGCTATTGCCCTCATTAAAAGGGAGCATTTGGAACCACAGTTAGGTATTATGCAACTTGTTCCTCCAACAACCCTTCCTGGCATGTTTCAGATCAATACTGAAAAACAAGGTGGCTCACTCTGGCAGCAAACCTTCACAAACTTTCGTTTCAACTGTGGCAGCCAGAAGTTGTGTCAGAGGCTGGGATCCCATGGGACTATGGGCTGCACTGACACTAAATCCTACCCTTAGCAGCCATCAATGATTCTGTGGCCAAAGAGTGGCACATGGCTCTAGAAGAGGCCACCTGGTTCAGCTGCCAGAGCACTTGTGTAATGTATGCCACAGTTGGACACGGCAAAACATTCAGTTCATGCATGGCACCGTGAGTAATAACATATAATTATAATTACATAATCATCTTGAGGCCCAGTGTTAAAAAAGAAAGAAACAAATATAACATCCCAGAACATAACTGTAAAGGAGAAGATGGACATTGCTGATGTCACTGGTACTTCAAAGAACAATGCATTCCTTTGGAAAATGCCTACAGGATCCCAACTTGCAGCCCATCCCTCTGGGTATAGTCAGGCAAAGTGATTCAGCAGTTCCTGCCAATCTGACCTGGAAAATGGTCTTAAATCTGTTTGATTCAAAATCAGTGTGAAAAACACATCAATCTGGCACTTGAAAGCTGCTATAGAGAGCACCAGCAGAAATGGTGCTACATCCTGTTTCTAGCTCTGGAAATCTCTTAATTCTTCAGAAAGAGATGAGGAAATAAGCCATTCCCAAAAGCCAAGTTACATAATATGGGTGGTAATGGGAAAGTTCGTCCCAGCCCCTGGAATCAAACAGCGAAAGCTTAGGGCCTGTAATGAATGTGATGAAATGGTGATTGACTCCATTTTGTTATTGTAAAAGACAAGGGGTGAATGAATATTTCTGAGATACATAGAACAGTTTTGGTTTGGTTGTTTGTTTGTTTTGTTTTTTTTTTTCCTTTCTGGAGCACTCAATTGAGCAGAACAGCAATTCAGCCCTTACTAAGTGTTTGCATTGCTGCAAAGAGGATTTTTAAGGAGGTATTTGAATAAAAACATTGAATTAGCATCACACCAAAAGGGGATGGGGTGGGTGGGGTGTGATTAGAGTGCCAGGGGGAGTGTTGATAGCCTCAGATAATGAAGAGGAAGAAAGAAAAGCATTGTGACTCCCTCTGGTCTCAAGTGTATTAGTACTCATCCGGGAGGTGGCAGGGAGACTGCTCCTCTCATGAATTCCACCAAAAGCAATGACTGCTCTGAGTTCACATTGCAACACCAGCAAAGACAACCTATTTCTTTAAATGGTAGACAATAGTACCTCTCAAATAGTCTCGTTTTGAGCTTAAACAGGAGAGAAAGGATTTGGCAGTGAAAGGGTTAGTGCTCTCAAGGCTCCTGAAAGACCACACTGCATGTCCTAATTACAAGGCTCATCAGCCCAGCTGCAATGAATTCAGGATTTCCTTATCTTGCCATACTGGGGAGATGGGGAACCTGCTGGTAAAACTTACAAACTGCCTTGGTGGGAGGTTCGAGTTGATAATGTAAGTTTTTCTGTTTGTTTGTTTTTCCCTTCCTATGAAACTTGTTGATTTAATTGAATGTGAGCCAAACTGAAAATCTTCTATTGCATTTTCCAAAGGTAGCCTCTCTGCTGTGTAGATCTTTAAACTGTATCTGTTGGTAGCGCCGGGAAGCAAAGTTCCCTTTGTTATTTGTTTGCCCAGTGTTTCCAGTTAAAGGGTCAGTAATCTGTAAGGCTGCGGTACGGTCCTTTGTGAAAGAAGCAGCTCTTGTCTTCTATAGCTTCCTCACTCTGATTTGCAGTTGGGTAACAGAGGTGAGTGACTCACGAGTTCCAGTATCTAACTCACCTACATGAACGATTGGCTAATATTCTTCATTCTGCTGGCTGTGTCCGTGCCTTTCAGAAATATCTTTCGGGACTGGTGTAACAATAGATAGAAGAAGAAACCCTGAAACACTGGCTTTACCCCTTCAGTTTCTTTTTTAGCAATGATACTATGTTGAGAAGAAAGACTGTGGTGAATATGCAATGAAACATTGAAGCAAATAAGATGCAAGTCTTACTTTCCAAATTTCCTTTTGGTATGTACAGCTATTGCTTATAGGTATAAAGGTATTTTTTAACGGGGACCAGAAAGCACAGAGAGCACAAGAGCCTCTTAATTACAACATTTATGTCTGAGCATCTACCAGACCAGCTGTTATTAATAAGCAATGGCAACTCATTTATGTGGGAATGGTATCTTCTTATTAAGCATGGACTGGAAAAGCAGAGGCATATCTGGAAAAATAAGTTTGTGCCCCAAGTTCAATTTGTGGTTGCTGGACCCTTAAGACAGCGATAAAGATAAACATATCCACCAGTTACATAAAGCTAGAATTACTTGTGCTGGTTGATGGGGGCTGTATCTGGCCAGTGCATCTGTTTTATGCTCTAGAAGTCAGTATGATTTGTGCTTATGGTTCTCTCCTCATTTGTAGTAATTGCATGTACTTGAATTGCACTTCATTGTTCCTACAACCTAGACAAGTCATCAATGCTTCCACAACATTAGATAGTCTATAACTGAAAAGCAATGAGCAAAGATTTTTTGATTACTTATTTTTGCATTAGTATGCTGCTGACCTAATAAAGCAACCAACAACAACAAAAAAGCAGTCTTAATGGACAGAGTTAAGTTTAAGTCAACAGATGCCATGGCTGTTTGAAGTTTGTAGGAAAAGAGAGTTGGATTTTCCTGCGATCAGTATGGAAAAAGTAAGGTTTTCATACATCATAAATTACAAATATTGTAACTATTTTCCAGCCTGTATGACAGTAACCAGACTAGCCATGCTAATCATTAGACCTGCACTGAAATATCAAAAGGTGCTAAAGTTACCAGCTTGGATTTTCACAAAGATAACTGAGTGGTCCCTGTGCTGTATCATGGGTAAAACAGTAGGATAAACAAGTCATTGCCCTCGCTTGGTTGCTACTTTCATGTTGGAGGAGAGGAAAATCTGAGCTACCCAAACTGGAATTCATTAACTCAGTATGTGTAATACACAAAACTTAACCTGAGGGCCTATAGCTGTCTTATTTGCTAGTGTCCTATGGCTTGTTTTTGATGTGGGCTTTATCATGGGGCCGTGCAACATGTGTCAAAGCACAACAGTTCCACCAGAAGACAACCATGTTTGGAGAAGAGCACTTGAAATCTGTGACTTCTCTGTGGTTCAGCTCTTTGTAAGTGGTCAAAACAGCTCCCTGTTTTTGTCCCCAAAGAAAACATACAATGCAGAATTACAGAATAGAATAATGGAATTGTTTAGATTGGAAAAGACATCATCAAGATCATAATCAATGTTTATGGCCAACCCCAAAGTCTTCTGAAAACTGAGGGATTAAATGAAAATACTGTAATAAATTTAGTTGTATTAATTTGAGCCAGAAGAAATATAGAAGTTTAATTACCAAGGCTGAACTGGAAAACCTCAAAAACTGCTCCTGTATGGCTTGTGTCTGCTTTAGCTCCTCTGATAAATTGGATACTTTTACAAAAAAACAGCTTAAGAGTTTGTTCAGTAACATTTTATTATTGGAAAACTGAAAGCCAGGCTCATCACTGAGTAAAGAAAATGTTTGCCTGGAGCAAGAAAAAAAAGACTCAGGTTTCTGTTTCCTTCTGAAGTCAACTCTTAAGTCAGCTGTTAAAAAAATCTGGTCTTTGGCCTGACTTTTAGTAAAATCTGAATTACTCAAGTTCTGATATAAAACCCCAGATAAATGTAGATTAGCCAAGTAAACCTTAATGCATTCCTGGCTAGTTAGACTAGCCAAGTATACCTTAATTCATTCTTCTTCTGGGAGGGATCTAGACAAATACATGTTTATGTAAAACTGCTAACACTAGCATCTACTTCTAAATATTTTCAGACAGATGGACTAGGGCTCTCCTTGTGCAGAAACAGTACCTTAAGGAGACAGCTACAAATGCAGTGTGGCCTGCCAGTGGTTGTGATGCGAGTCATTGAAGGGTGATCAATCTTCAATCCAGCATATAGATCTCTCTAATCTAGTTATTCCAAAACTGACAGCTCAGCTGGCTGTGGCTTCTCAGGCTGTAATTGCTGAGACTCTGCAAACAGCAAGTGGGTGCAACACACTCCTCTGTGCATGACTGGTGTGTACCCTCAATCACAGCAAGTCTGGAGAGCAGCTCACGCCACCACCTTGCCTTGCTTTAGGTCTTTAACGCTTGGATCCAAAGCTTTCAATGAGTTTCTCAGAACTTAAAAAAAAATCTTGCTCCCTATGTACTGCACAGTGGCAAAGTTACACTGACAGTTGAGGAATTGCTCAGTCACCATCTCCAGGCTTGCTGGAGCTCAGGTCGGCCTTTTGGCTTTCTGCTAGTAGTGTGATCCTCCTTATTTCATCCTCGGGGAAGGGTCTGTGTGGATATCAGGGAGGATACTCGTTCTCCAGAATGTGCAGGGACCTCACAAAAGGCCTTTATAAGAAGATGTGGGAGAGGACAGATATTTGCTCTGGTCAGAGGCGTGCAGTCCAGAAGGAACTTTCTAAATCTTGCACCAAGTTCTGCAGGGTTCCTTCTCATCTGCTGAATGCCCAACAACTGCCCACTTATGTTAAAGAGAAGCTCTAACACATGAGCACTATATTAGAGACAAGGGAGACCATTCACATCGTGAATTACTTTAACACATCCCCCAGGAGCCTTGGAGTGCTGGGCTGTCCCTGCCTGCCTGCAGCTGGATCTCCCTGACCTCTGTGGAGAGGCCATGGGGAGGGAGGGCCCTGCCAGCCCCTCTGTGCCACTGTCACCTTGCACTGCCCAAAACAAGCCCTTGGGTCAGGACAGGGATCTTGGCGAGGAGCAGGTCGTGAAGGTTGTATAGCATCAAGTGAGGGGAGAAAGGGGTGGACATGTTTTGATCCCTGCACCTTCTGTTAGCATCTCTGCTTCCTGCAGGAAATCTTGTCTCAATCTGACCTGCAGTCTGAAAAACAAGAGTCGAGTTTCCTCTCATTTGGTAGGTCTTTTGACACTGCAAACACAAGAAAAATAACACCCGGAAATAGATATGTGCCTGTTCAAGGCACACTTAGGAAAGCATTTACCTCCTGTGCAGTTCTTGTATGATGAAAGGTTTCGCTAAGAAATGTCCATTTTGGGTTAAACAGAACTCCAAGTCTGAGACAGTTTTGTTTATATCATTTACATTCAGTAATGCCTTCTTGGCACAGAAACTTCTGCGATGGCTGCCAAAGTTTAGAAGAGGCAAAGCTAAGGTCGCTGTCAGAGGTAGGAACAATACATCATCTGCCCAGAGTGGGCCCCTTGCTATGTGCTCAGGGCCTCAGCTCCTGCACTCACGGGAAGGCAAAAACTTGCATTAAATTGAATATAGTGAGGAAAATAAATTATTTCTACGTACTGAATGACAGGCTGGGATTTCATTTTGTGACTCCAGCTTTTAGATAGTTTTATCTGCATTTAAAGCTACCCTCTTAATCAACTGTGATACAGCACAGCTCGAAGTGTGATTTCAGCAAGCAAACCTAAAACATCACAATCTGCTTCAGATAAATTATAAAATAACAACTGGGAAGTCTCATTTC